>NC_133618.1:288130152-288837652 GCF_048593235.1 Sminthopsis crassicaudata
TTCAAAAAGGATCTTAAAAAGAGAAGAAAAATGGGGAAAGGGGATCAGAGCTTTGTAGGAAAGTTTAGAAAAGGAAATAGAAATTAACTGAAGAAAACAACTCCTTAAAAAAATAAAATTGGGGAAATGTGGAAAAATAACATAATGAAAACATTTGGGGGAAGCTAGGTGGCACAGTGTATAGAGCACCAGCCCTGAAGTCAGGAGAACCTGTTCAAATCTGGTCATAGACACTTAACACTTCCTGGCTTGAATGGCTCTGGGCAAGTCACATAAGTCCAATTGCCTTAGGAAAAAAAAATTGAAGAAATGGAAAAAGAAAACAATTCCTTAAAAAATAGAATTGATAACATGGGGGAAATTCAATGAAAAAAAACAAACAGCTTCTTTAAAAGTATGATAGGCCAAATGCAAAGGGAGGCTAAAAAAAAAAAAAAAAAAAAAAAAAAAAGCTAACTGAAGAAAATAATTCACTAAACTAGAATTTTGGAAGTGAGTGACTCAAGAAGACATCAAGAATCAGTCAAACAAACCACCCCAAATAAATAAATAAATGGATAGATAGATAAATAGATAAATACAAGGAAATACTTTTAAAAATATAAAATACCTCATTGGAAAAACAATTGACCTAGAAAACAGATTCAGGACAGACAATCTACGAATTCTTGGACTACCTGAAAGCCACAATGGAAAAAAAAAAAAAAGAGCCTGGGCATCATATTTCAAGAAATCATCAAGGAAAACTATCTTGATATCCTGGAATCAGAAAGTTAAATAGTCATTGAAAAAATACACCATTTATCCCCTGAAAGAGACTACCAAAATAAATGATTAAAACCACAATCAGTATTACTCAGAACCTGGCAGCTTCCACTTTAAAGGATCGAAGGTCCTGGAATCCCTCTGGATATTCCAAAAAGGGCAAAGGAGCTTGGACTGCAGCCAATAATCAACTACCCAACAAAACTAAGCATTATCTTTTAGAAGAAAAGATAGACATTCAATGAAATAGAGGATTTTTGATCATTTTTTTATAAAAAAAGACCAGAGTTAACCATAAAATTTGATCTTCAAATATGGAACTGAAGAGAATTATAAGAAGATAAAAAGGGAAGAAAAAATTTAAAAAAAATTAAAGGTAAAAGTGTTTACATACCTACATGGGAAGATATTTATAACTTGAGAACTATATCTTTGTTAGAGGTATATTTGGAGATTGTAGGTATAAGTTGACTTTAATGTGTAGTTATAAAAAAGAAATTAGATGTGAAAAAGGAATTGTACTGCAAGAATAGGAAAGAGAAATAGAATAAATTACATCATATAACAATTATAATTGAGGGAAAGAAGGAAGGGAGATGAGCATTGAGAATAGAGCTTACAAGCCTATGACTGAAGGACTGATCAATAAGAGTACTGTTCTAAGATCTATCTGCTGCCAAACAATTTGCAGAAACTTGGCTACCTCCCTTCTGCAAGTACTTCAAAGTGTTCTGTGCTGATTTATGGGGAGGAAAGTCCTAGAACACTTGACTATGCTATAAAGTAGAAAGCCTTAACTTTTTATTCTACATCATCAGATATTCCAAGAGTAATGCTCACCTGGCATACCCAAGTGGTTTGGCAGAAGGCATGCATGTACTGGAGAACTTGGTCCCATTAGTCAATGCCTATGGTTATTGCTCTTTTTTAGCTTCCCCATTGCTTACTACAAGATACTAGATGTGGTGGTAAGTGCTTAATAAATTTATATTAAATTAATAATGGGCAAGTAAAGTTAATTCAAACAAACCAATAGTAAAAGATTAAATAACATCAAGAAAAAATTAAGCAAAAAGGATTGTTTGTAATATATTTTAGAAACCTTTCCTTTTGTACCCTATCATTGTCTTTTTTACCCTTACTTTGTATTGTATTTATTTGTGGTGTCATTTTCCATCAAGATTGTAAGATCCTCAATAGTAAAGTTTGTCACTCTTTATACTAAATGAGTCTCTTCCTTGAACCTGATCATTTTGGTTGATCTCTGCAACAGCAAAATTATCAAATTCCTAGATTTCCCTATACCTTCACTATAGGAACTGGAATCCTAGAATCTCTCCTTTAATTAAACTAAATTTGACTTTATTATTTCTATTTTTATTTTTTTGCATTATGAATTAAAGAGTGATTTGGCATGTTTAACCTGATTAGCATGTATAGCCAATATCAAATTGCCTGCTGTATTGGGAAGGGGGAAGAGAAGGGACAGAAAAATATGGAACTCAAAATCTTACAAATATGAATATTGAAAACTATCTTTGCATGTAATTAAAAAATAAAATACTATTAAGTGTTTTAAAAAAGTGATTTGAAGTCATGTTTTATGATGTTCATTCCAGGAATGAGCAAAAAGACAAACTTCAACTTTGAATAACAAATTGCTAAATTTAAATTAGCTAACCTAGAAAATCCCTTTACAATAATCTTCTAACACTCCTTCTGAATGATATGACCATTAAGTCAACACCATTGTAAATTATTTTAATCATCTTAAAAAGATGTCTTAGTAAAAGATTAAGTACAAATTAGTAATAGACAATTATTACTCCCCAAACAAGCAGTTCTTACCGGCAAAGTTTTGATGATGTTGTAACCATGTTCATCTTGATACTTTCCTTCTTCCCAATTGTCCAAGGATATTTTGTATTTGGGCAAAAACCTCATGTGTTTATTATAGCTACAGCTACTCTTCACTTTTAGGGTAATTGTTGATGTATGGCAATCAATTGTTGCCTGCCAGATTATGAATGCAATTGAAGTGATACCCTATGAGAGAATCACATAATTGGTGTTTACTTAAAGCAACCAAAAGAAGAAAATTTTAATTTTCAAAGAATTACATGAAATATTTGGAAAATTTCATTGGGAATAAGACAACAACGACAAAAAAAAAAAACATGAAGCTGTTCTCTTTTTTAGGAAATAATCTTTGTATATTTAATTACTAATGAAAATTGATTATTCAAGATAACAATATCTTAGCAAATTCTGCCATTACATAAAGTTTTCAATCATTATAATGAGCTCTATTGGGTTTAATAAATGCTTAATAAATGAATATTAAACAATGAAAAGACATTGAGATTAGGTTCTACTTAGATAGAGGTATCCACAGAGGAGATCACAGACTCACTAGAACTAAAGCATAATTTCTTATAAATTATAACTGTTTTCCAGGATAAAATGATTTGAGGAATTTTTTTTAATTTTTAAAAGTCATTCCTGGGTATGCTTTTATGAGAAATATTCTAAGTAATCTTTGAGGGGCTAATAGATAACATAGATTGACAGATAGATACATCCATCCATACATACATACATAGAGACAGATGATGGATGGATATAGATGCATAAATGTCTATATGTCTATATATACATAAATACATATATAGATGTGGCGGGAGTTGTTATGGTTTAAAAATGTTGTGTTTTTTTTGTTTTTGTTTTTGTTTTTTTTCAGAGTTGATGATACATTATGAATTTGAGGTCTGGAAGAACCTTACTATATATTTCTACCTTTTTCTCATTGCCTACTTTAGAGTACTAGATCTGTAATTTCTCCAAAAGAATTTTGCCATTCTAGTTTTATACAAGTGTATGGTTTGTCATAGAATTAGCCTATACATTATTTAGTTACCATGACTTTTTTTTTCCCATATTGGCATAACTCAAGTCATAAACAATCCTCCTTAAATTAAATGATTCGTGATTTATTTGCTTAAAGAATGGTTTTATTTTATAGCTGTATTTATATAAAAGTGGTTGTGTTAAGATCTTTTGATTGATTGAAAAATATAGTATATTCATTTTGTAGTTATTTTTAATTTCTCATATTTTTTCTAAATTTTGTTATACAGAAGTCAATCCTTGAATTTTAAAAAATAAACTGTCTTGTCAACTGAAAATGTCAGCAAAAAAAAAAGTGTTCACTTTACCACTATTTATGCCTTTAGTTTCTTTTTTTACTCTTTTTTTTTTTTTTTGTTACTGCTTGTATTTCCAATGCAATGTTATTGGTGATGAGGGCATCATTGCTTGACTTCTATGTTTAATGGAAAATCTTTTAGTGTTTCTTCAATCAAAATAATGGCTTTCTAGATATATAATTTTTACTTAATCTAAGATTCTATTTTTGTATTTTTCAGTATTTTTAAGCACAAAAATAGTTGTATAATGTCACAGCTAGTTTTTTAAACTATTGATATAATTATTGTTGTTGTAGTAGGTAACAAGGTAGAATTAGACAGGAAGGGACTTCCGGCCAAGATGGCGGTGTGGAGGCAGACAGCTGCTTGAGCTCCGCGTTTACTCTCAGAACTTACTTCATGACAAGCCTCAGAGTTAATGCTTGACCAGAAAAGGAACCCACAAATAATCACCAAGAGAAGACATCCTTGAAATTCGCCAGAGAAGTCTGTGTTTGCTCAGAGGAGGGTCAGTCAGACTGGGCCCAGACTGAGGGCAGGCAAGCCAGAGCGAGACAGACAGCTCACACAGCTCAGACCCAAGGGGGAGGGGTACGATCTCTGCCGTTTCTGGGGAAAGGCATTTACCCCACTGTGGACACTCCGTCTTGGCAGCAAGCCAGGAGCAGTGGAGAAGGTGTAAACACTGGAGGTGAGGATTAAAACCCCGGATAGCTAGCATCTCTTGGAACCAGCCACCCCCAACCCCCACCAGGACTGACTCAGTGCGTTCTCAGAGCCTCAGAGCTCAGACTCAGCGCAGCTATCGCTGTTCTGTTAGTAGCTCTCTGCTGCCCTACCCCCGGTCTGTAGAGGAAGCCCATTAACACCAGCCAGCTCCATTCCCCCCCAAAACAGACCAATTGTTTCTCTTGTCAGTTTGTTTTCTTCCATTCCGCTCTTGACAAAATGAACAAAAAATTCAAAAGGGCTCTAACCATTGACAGCTTCTGTGTGGAGAGAGAGCAGACTTCAAATACTGAGGAGACTAAAAATAGACTGTCCCCAGAGGAATCCCCTAAGGGGGATATGATCTGCTCCTCAATACAAAAGAATCTCATAGAAGATATCAAAAAGGCTCTCACAAGAGAGCTAGAAGAGAAATGGGAAAAGGAAAGGGAAGCTTGGCAAGAGAGCCTGGAGAAGTCATTCCACACATTTAAAGACAGAGTGGATAAAGAAAACAAATCATTGAGAAATAAAATCAGTGAATTAGAAAAGGCAAACAACTCCAAGGAAAACAGCATTAGTGAGCTGGATAAAGAAATCAGCTCTCTAAAAAATAAAATAGATAAAATGGAAAAAAACTCCATAGAAGATAAAAACACAATTGGACAAATACAAAAAGATATTAAAAAAGTGAGTGAAGAAAATACATCATTGAAAATTAGACTCGAACAAGTAGAAATGACTCAAGGAGAAACCAAGAGGTAGTCAAGCAAAACCAGAGAAATGAAACAATTGAAAAGAATGTCAAGTACCTTATTAGAAAGACAACAGACCTAGAAAACAGATCCAGGAGAGACAATTTGAGAATAATCGGACTCCCTGAAAAATGTGAGGAAAAAAAGATCTTGGACACTATTTTAGAGGAAATTATCAAAGAAAACTGCCCAGACGTTTTGGAAACAGAGGGTAAAATAGACATTGAAAAAATTCATCGATCACCTACTGAAAGGGACCCTAAAATCAAAACGCCAAGAAATATAGTGGCCAAGTTCAAGAACCATCAGACAAAGGAAAAAATATTGGAAGCTGCTAGAAAAAATCAATTCAGATATGGAGGAGCCACAATAAGGATAACCCAGGATCTAGCAGTGTCTACATTAAAAGAACAAAGGGCCTGGAATATGATATTCCGAAAGGCTAAGGAACTTGGTATGAAGCCAAGAATAACTTACCCAGCAAGAATGAGCATAGTTTTCCAAGGAAGAAGATGGACATTTAATGAAATAAATGAATTCCATCTATTCTTGATGAAAAAACCAGACCTACATAAAAGGTTTGATCTTCAAATACAGAACTCAAGAGATTTCTAAAAAGGTAAAAAGAAATCTTGAGAACTATACTTCTGCCAAAAAAATATGTAAAGAACATATGTACAATTTGTCTTAGAAACTAGAGGTGGAAAGGAAATTATATCATAAAAAAGTGAAGAGGCAAAGGTAACCTATTATATCTGAGAGAAAGAAAGGAGAGAGATGAATATAGTGTGTATCAATAGACATATTTGATTTATGGTGAAACTTCTTCCACTTCATTGAAAAGTGAAAGGGAAGGAGTAAGCTAAGGGGAAGGGAATACAGAAATTTCGAGGAAAAGGGGTAAAATAAGGGGAGGAACTTTAAGTTGGGGGAGGGATCCTAAAAAGGGAGGGCTGTGAAAAGCAAGTGGTGTTCACAAGTTTAATACTGGGTAGGGGGGTAAGAGGGAAGGAAAGGGGAAAAGCATAAGCAGGGGTTAATAGGATAGCAAGCAATATAGAATTAGTCATTCTAACCATAAATGTGAATGGGGCAAACTGCCTCATAAAGAGGAAGCTGTTAGCAGACTAGATTAAAAGTCAGAATCCTACTATATGTTGTTTACAGGAAATACACCTGAAACAGGGTGATACATTCAAACTAAAAGTAAAAGGGTGGAGCAGAATCTATTATGCTTCAGGCAAAACCAGAAAAGCAGGAGTAGCCATCCTCATCTCAGATCAAGCAAAAACAAAAATTGATCTAATTAAAAGAGATAAGGAAGGGCATTATATCCTGCTAAAGGGCAGCATCAATAATGAAGCAGTATCAATATTAAACATATATGCACCAAGTGGTGCAGCATCTAAATTCTTAAAAGAGAAATTAAGAGAGCTGCAAGAGGAAATAGATAACAAAACTATAATAGTGGGAGATCTCAACCTTGCACTCTCAGAATTAGATAAATCAAACCACAAAATAAATAAGAAAGAAGTCAAAGAGATAAATAGAATACTAGAAAAGTTTGATATGATAGATCTTTGGCGAAAGCTAAATGGAGACAGAAAGGAGTATACTTTCTTCTCAGCAGTTCATGGAACCTATACAAAAATTGATCATATACTAGGGCATAAAAACCTCAAAATCAAATGCAGTAAGGCAGAAATAGTAAATGCATCCTTTTCAGAACACAATGCAATCAAAATTACATTTAATAAAAAGCCAGGGGAAAATAGACCAAAAAATAATTGGAAACTAAATAATCTTATACTAAAGAATGATTGGGTAAAACAGCAAATCATAGACATAATTAATAACTTCACCCAAGAAAATGACAATAATGAGACATCATACCAAAATGTGTGGGATACAGTCAAAGCAGTAATAAGGGGAAGTTTTATATCTCTACAGGCCTACTTGCATAAAATAGAGAAAGAGAGGGCCAATGAATTGGGCTTACAACTAAAATTGCTAGAAAAGGAACAAATTAAAAACCCCCAGACAAACACAAAACTTGAAATTCAAAAAATAAAAGGTGAGATTAATAAAATTGAAAGTAAAAAAAAACTATTGAATTAAAAAAACTAAGAGTTGGTTCTATGAAAAAACCAACCAAATAGACAAACCCTTAGTAAACCTGATTTAAAAAAGGAAAGAGAAAAAGCAAATTGTTAGTCTTGAAAATGAAAAGGGTGAACTCACCACTAATGAAGAGGAAATTAGAACAATAGTTAGGAGCTACTTTGCTCAACTCTATGCCGATAAATTCAATAACTTAAATGAAATGGAAGAATACCTTCAAAAATAAAGCTTGCCCAGATTAACAGAGGAAGAAGTAAGTAGTCTAAATAGTTCCATCTCAGAAAAAGAAATAGAACAAGCTATTAACCAACTTCCTAAGAAAACGTCCCCAGGACCAGATGGATTTACATGTGAATTCTACCAAACATTTAAAGAACAACTAACTCCAATGCTATGTAAACTATTTGAAAAAATAGGGATTGAAGGAGTCCTACCAAATTCCTTCTATGACACAGACATGGTACTGATACCTAAACCAGGTAGATTGAAAACTGAAAAAGAAAACTATAGACCAATTTCCTTAATGAACATTGATGCTAAAATCTTAAATAAGATATTAGCAAATAGACTTCAGAAAATCATCCCCAGGATAATACACTATGACCAAGTGGGATTTATACCAGGAATGCAGGGCTGGTTTAATATTAGGAAAACTATTAGTATAATTGACCATATTAATAATCAAATTAATAAAAACCATATGATCATCTCAATAGATGCAGAAAAAGCATTTGATAAAATCCAACATCCATTCCTACTAAAAACGCTTGAGAGTATAGGAATAAATGGACTATTCCTTAAAATAATAACAAGCATATATTTAAAACCATCACTAAACATCATATGTTATGGTGATAAACTAAAACCTTTCCCTGTAAGATCAGGAGTGAAACAAGGTTGCCCACTATCACCATTACTATTCAATATAATACTAGAAACTCTAGCCTCAGCAATAAGAGCCGAGAAAGAGATTCAAGGAATTAGAGTAGGAAATGAGGAAATCAAATTATCACTTTTCACAGATGACATGATGGTATACTTAGAGAACCCCAAAGACTCTGCTAAAAAGCTATTAGAAATAATTCAGAATTTTAGCAAAGTTGCAGGATACAAAATAAATCCACATAAATCCTCAGCATTTTTATATATTACCAACACAATCCAACAGCAAGAGATACAAAGAGAAACTCCATTCAAAATAACGGTCTATGTATAAAATATTTGGGAATATATCTACCAAAGGAGAGTCAGAAATTATATGAGCAAAATTACAAAACACTTGCCACAAAAATAAAGTCAGATTTAAATAATTGGAAAGACATTCAGTGCTCTTGGATAGGCCGAGTGAATATAATTAAGATGACAATACTCCCTAAACTAATCTATTTATTTAGTGCTATACCAATCAGACTTCCAAGAAACTATTTTAATAACCTAGAAAAAATAACAACAGAATTCATATGGAACAACAAAAGGTCGAGAATTTCAAGGGGAAGTAATGAAAAAAAAAATTAAGTGAAGGTGGTCTAGCTGTACCTGATCTAGAACTGTATTATAAAGCAACAGCCACCAAAACCATTTGGTATTGGCTAAGAAATAGACTAGTTGATCAGTGGCATAGATTAGATTCACAGGGAAAGATAGTGAATAAAAATAGCAATCTAGTGTTTGACAAACCCAAAGATCCCAAATTTTGGGGTAAGAATTCATTATTTGACAAAAACTGCTGGGATAACTGGAAATTAGTATGGCAGAAACTAGGCATGGACCCACATTTAACACTAAGATAAGATCAAAATGGATCCAAGATTTAGGCATAAAGAATGAAATCATAAATAAATTAGAGGAATATGGGATGGTTTACCTCTCATACTTGTGGAAGAGGAAAGAGTTTGTGTCCAAGGGAGAATTAGAGACCATTATTGATCACAAAATAGAACATTTTGATTACACCAAATTAAAAAGCTTCTACACAAACAAAACTAATGCAAACAAGATTAGAAAGGAAGTAACAAATTGGGAAAACATTTTTACAGTTAAAGGTTCTGATAAAGGCCTCATCTCCAAAATATACAGAGAATTGACTTTAATTTATAAGAAATCAAGCCATTCTCCAATTGATAAATGGTCAAAGGATATGAACAGACAATTTTCAGATGATGAAATTAAAACTATTTCCACTCATATGAAAGAGTGTTCCAAATCACTATTGATCAGAGAAATGCAAATTAAGACAACTCTGAGATATCATTACACACCTGTCAGATTGGCTAAGATGACAGGAACAAATAACGATGAATGTTGGAGGGGCTGTGGGAAAACTGGGACACTGATGCATTGTTGGTGGAGTTGTGAAAGAATCCAACCATTCTGGAGAGCAATCTGGAATTATGCCCAAAAAGTTATCAAAATGTGCACACCCTTTGACCCAGACATACTACTACTGGGCTTATACCCCAAGGAACTACTAAAGAAGGGAAAGGGACCTGTATGTGCCAAAATGTTTGTGGCAGCCCTTTTCATAGTGGCTAGAAGCTGGAAGATGAATGGATGTCCATCAATTGGAGAATGGTTGGGTAAATTATGGTATACGAATGTTATGGAATATTATTGTTCTGTAAGAAATGACCAACAGGAAGAATACAGAGAGGCTTGGAGAGACTTACATCAACTGATGCTAAGTGAAACGAGCAGAGCCAGAAGATCATTATACACTTCAACAATGATACTGTATGAGGATGTATTCTGATGGAAGTGGATATCTTCAACATAGAGAAGAGCAAATCCAATTCCAATTGATCAATGATGGACAGAATCAGCTACATCCAGAAAAGGAACACTGGAAAATGAGTGTAAACACTTAATTTTACCTTCTGAATCCAATTTTTCTTGTGCAACAAGAGAACTGTATGGATCTGCACACATATATTGTATCTAGGAAATACTTTAACATGTTTAACATGTATATGACTACCTGCCATCTAGGGGAGGGGGTGGAGGGAGGGATGGGAAAAGTTGTAACAGAAGTGAGTGCAAGGAACAATGGTGTAAAAATTACCCATGATTTTGTTCTGTCAATAAAAAGCTATAATTAAAATAAAATAAAAAAAAAAGAATTAGACAGGAAGAACTAAGTTCAAATTCTACCTCAGGTGATTGCTAGCTGTGTGAAGCTGGACAAGTCATTTAACTTTCCTCATCTTCAATTTTCTTATCTCAAAATGAGAAATATAATACAATCTACCTCATAAGGTGAATGTGATGAAATATTTTGCAGAGTATTTTGCAAACCTTAAAGAGCTATAAAAATGATAATAGTAGTAGTAATGGTGGTGGTGGTATTTTTGTCATTTTTGTTGTTTGCAAGTGTTGAAATACTGTTACAAGCCTCACATATAAATCAATTTGTTATGTTTATGTGCCTCTCTATGTATATCTATGTGAATACATTTTAATAGAAAATCATTTTTACTATCTGTATCTATATCCATTAATGATATTGGCTTAGATTTTTCTGGCTCTGATTAGCTATTGGCTATTATATTCATTTTCTCTTTAGTACTATTTGGGGTTTTTTTTTTATTGCACACAAAGACAAAGACAAACTCAGCTAAGTAGCCAGCAATTAATAATATATAGATTTATGCTAAGAACTAAAGGGTAAGGAGTCAGGAATTTCTTCTTAAGGAATGGATTCATGTATATTTAACCTATTTCAGTTTGCTTGCTGTCTTGGGGAAGGGGAAAGGGAGAAGGGAGGGAGAAAATTTTGTAACACTAAGTTTTACAAAGATATATATTGAAAACTATCTTTACATGTATTTGGAAAAATGCTATTAAGCAAAAACAAATACATACATGCATGTATGAATAAATGAATAAATGGAATTTTTATCAAGCACTTACTTCATATAAAATACTATAAATATTGTGAACAATGCATGAGAAACCAAGAAAGTCCCTGTTTTCAAGAAGCTCACATTCTAATAAGGGAGAGAAAAAATTTTTTAAAAGATTTTAGTTATATATCCAATAATGCTTAACATGCAAAAACAGAGTAGATAATATAGCTTTTTAGTGCCATTTCTGTTCTAAAAACAAACATCTTTTTTCTGATACTGAACAATTTTATAATGTCAAAGAATTTGGTGATAAGAAATTCTGTCATTTTCCCTCAGATGAGGATAGATTTTTGACTGTACATAGCTTCTATGCAGAGTGCAAAGTCTGACACATTATAGGTACTTAAAATGTTGATTGAACAATTGATTTAATGTTTGCCTATCTCCTCAAGGATACCTTTCTATGGACAGATAAAGGACAGATAAAGGCTATGGGAATGAGAGCAAAATTGGTAGCCTGGAGAGGGGTGGGGAAGGGAACTGCTACTCCCAGTGCTTTTGGCTAGTCCTCCCATTATCAGTGGCAAAGTGATGGCCCTCAGTCAGAGTCTCTTCTATCTCTCCCTCAGGATATTTTGCTGTGTTAGCTACACTAATTTGTCTTTGCTTCTTCTCCTGGGTTCTCATTCTCAGCTCTCCGGGTCCTCCTCGAGGCAGAAAGCCTCTTTTACTGGCAGGTTTCTCAAGCTCATACATTTAGACTGAAATTAAACAGGGTCCATGCAAGTGGCAACATTTCTCTGGTTTCCCCAAATAATATAAAAACAAAATTTCAAAAGGAAAAGAAAGTATGTTTTAATTCCTCAATGGGTCTGTGATCTCCTTTGTGGATACCTCTACCAAAATTATATTCCAAATTATATTCCATATATACCAAGATGATAATTCTAACATGTCTTCTCAGTTCTCTGTGATTCTCATACATATCCTTTCAGGATCAAAACTCATCCAGTCATCAACAGTGGAGATTTTTCTAAGGTTCCTTTAACACTTGGCAATACTAGTATAGTACCTGAGCTATCAACCTATTACATCATTCTCATGACATGAACATTTTAGTTCCTTTTCCAGTCATGCATGTATGTGATGATGGAATCATTGTTGGTAACATATTATAACTTATTCATAGCCATCACTTCTCTTTCCATAGTCTTCTTGTCCAACTGCTATTTTAACATCAAGAAATTATTATCAAAGAGTTACTTTAGCCCGTGGAAAATAAAGTAAGAAAACTGTCATCTATTCTTTCTTTAAAGGTGAAGAACTATAAATTATAATGATGCATGTGCATTATATGATGTGCATGTGCATGTGCAGATATGTTTGGTGGTAGGAACAATAATACTTAGAAATAATTGCGATCTTCCAGTATGCACTAGTACAGCTTATTCAAAGCAGGCAAAAATCACTTGAAAATTATACCATGTGGCTAAGCCATACAGTGTTAAAACTACAATTTATTTTCAGACAAGTAACTACCTGACTATAGTTTACTTATAATTGCAAAATTAATTTTAAGCCATGTAGATCATTTATTATATGTATTCTTAATTACATTTTCTCATAATAATTTTCTAACAAAGTTCTATTGACATCATTTGAATTCTAGATTTATCAATCTGTTGCCTATTTTCCCCCAGTTTTGATTTATCTACAAATTCCAATCTCCAAAGACAGAAAAGTTTACAATAATTTTTTTCCCCTCAGATATTATTTTCCCCATGATCCAAATGTTATGCCTCTTACTTCCATCAATAGTACCTCCAACTTGGGTCTCAGTGCCATTCCTCATGCTCTTACATTTTCTCCATTGCATTAATAGAGTTATTTTATCAAGGGAATCCTGGAGCTACTCCATGGAACAGTTCCAAAAAGGGGAAAGAATAGTGGGGAGGAGAGGGGAGGGAGGGAGGGGAGACTTTTTACTTGAGGTGGCAATTCCCTATATAGATAATTGCATCAAGAAAAAATAAATTTGTAGACCAACTTGCAAAAGTATTATCATCTTTTCCTCAAAAGTAAAGTAAAAAAAAAAAAAAAAACAAAGAAAAACAGTATTGAAAATATTTTTCTTGTCTTTAACTTTACAAAAACTATTAATGTTTCATTTGTATCTATAAATGAGAAAATCCTATCTTACTTTTCTAAGATATCTATTTAAAATGTCCATTTCAACTATATAACTGTCAGTTTCATCCCAACGGGCACTTGTTATTATGTCCAGCAAGAACGGTTGTCCAGTGATTATTTTTAGGAGTGGTGTTTTTGTTGACCGAGTATCTATGGAACAGAGAACAAGTATTAATATTTTACTACTCAATTTATTTAATCAAATAAATTCTGAGGAGTTAATTAGTATTTTAGAATGATATCCCTAAAAAGTTAATATATGGATAAAGAACCAGAAACTGAAAATGTTATTAAAACACAAGTTCTCAGTTAGTTAATCCCATTAGAATTTTTTTTCAATATTGAAATGCATCTTTGGTTTTTAAATTAACCTTAATTTTTTGTCTTTATATTACATTTATTTCCATTTGTAATCCAAAATTTTCCTATACTCAGTGAACCATTGCTTACAACAAAGTTGCTTTTTTTTTAGGGGAAAAAATCAATAAAATTAAACAACATATCAAATTTGATAGCATATGGAAAATATTACATACTTATAGAATTCCCCCCACACTACAATGAAAGGGAAGAAGTAAATTTTCTAACCTTTTCTATAAAGACATTGGTCATTATAAATAATGTTTAGTTTTATTTTATTGTTCTTTTTGGGGGGGCTTGTTTTCATTGTATATGCTGTTTTCTCCCTTGTTATTTCACTCTGCATCACTTTATACAAAAAATGCTGTGCTTCTCTGATTTTTTTTGTATTTGTTATTTCTTATAGCACAATAATATTTCATTTTATTTATGTAACACAATTAAATTGGTTGTTTCCACATTGTTTTAAATTGTTTGCTATCACTATAAAGTATCATATTGAATATTTCCATGTGTTTTTTCCTATCTTTTTTCTGTCTTTCTGCTCTTTGGATATATTATTAGTAGTGAAATCTCTGGGTCAAAGAATATGAACATTTAAGTCACTTTAAAAAAAATCATATTTCCAGGATTCTGATCAGATGGTGGAGTAATGTATGAAATTACTTGCCTCTCCCAAATATCCACCACAATTTAAAATAATCTCAAGAGTGAAATTTGAGTGGCAGAAAAAAATAAAGTAATTAAATTAAATTTTAAAATAATTAAAATTTAGAGTAGTTATCTACCCAAGATAAGTTGGAAAGACTGTTGAAAAGATCTGATTCCAGAATGGGTGCTGCTGAATCAACAAACAAGTGCTGGGGGCAGCTATACCTGCAGGAGTGAGAACTTTTGTCCCTTGGACAATGCAGGGTTGAAAGGGTCAGCAGTTATCACAGAAAGATTGCAGGGTGCTCCACTGATGCTGGATGGAGGTTTAGCTACACTTACCAGATCCAGCCTCAGGATGTGATTATGGATAAGGATGACTTTAGTGAGTATAGTAGTAAAAGGGCAAGGGCACTGATGACTGTGATAAGCATGACTACAAGAGCAAAATTCCTGACTTGAATTCCAGAATAGAGGAAAGGACCCACAAGGGTTTGCAATAAGCAAGAGCATTTGTGCTGAAAGCATTGCTATTGTTGGTTGTTACCCTTTATAACCCAAGATTTAGCAGCTTCCACATTATGTTATTTACAAGAAGCACATTGAAAACTTAGAGATGCACATAGAGTAAAAAATATAGGGCTGGAGTAGAATTTATTCTCTTTTAATTCATGCAAAAAAAAGGCAGGGATAGAACATGATCACAAAGTTAAAGCTAAAGCAGATTTCATTAAGAGTTAAACAGGGAAACTACATTGTGGGAAAAGGTAACATATGTAATGAAGTAATATTGATGCTGTTTGAGTGGTCTAGATTCCTGGTGGTCTAGATGTTAGTGGCTATAAGAGAGTTGTTAAGAATCCCTTTTAAATTGGCCGCAGGTTTTAGGAGTGAAAGAATTCATTCATTCCTGAAATATTAGTTGCAAAATGAAAATTTATTATTAGATAGAAATGAGTTTACCAAGAGACTGATTTCTAGAGTGGCAGATCTATGAAAATGGAGTTTTACACTGAGAATTCAGTTTTCAGTGGACAGAAGGTCTTGGCAGTAAAGGGAACTACCAAGGTCCATCTCCAAAAGACATTTGTTGATGGAAGCTATTTTATTGAGTGTCCTGGTAAAAAATGGGACAGCCCAAGCCAGTCAGACCTAGTGGTGGCTGGGACAGCCCGAATCTCCTATTGGAATCAACAACACCTCAAAGAGGTGCTTTTTGACCAGGATTTGCAATTGAACCAAAGGCTCTGGCATCCTGGAAAGATAACCATTGAGGGAGGATATGCCTTCCCAAGAGGGGCTGAGAATCTAAAGGGATCACAAATCAATAGGAAATACAGTTTCTTAAAGGGGCCACAGCTCACTTCAGTATCATTATTAAACCTATATGAAGCAAATGATATATCATCCAATTTTTTTTTTTGGAAAAGCTAAATGAATTACAGGGAGAAATAGATAGCAGAACTGTAATAGTGGGAATTCTCCTTGTCCTCATTACATCACTTTTATTCATGAATGGCATTTCAACTTCATATAATCAAAAAGAACTATACATTTTGATCATTTTCATCCCCCTCTTTAGTTAAGAATTAATTGCCTAAGATGTCTAATTTAAAATGACCAAACAAGATTAAATAGATATTTTCCCATTATGTGAAATTTAAAAACTTTTGCATAAATAAAAGCAAAGCAATTAGATAAAAATAGTCAACATAGTGGGAAGCATCTGATTTGTAAAATATAGAAAGAATTGATGCAAATTTTTATGAGAAAAAGCTATGTTAGAGAAATCTTCCAATTCATAATGCCCAAAACAAAATTATTACCTTTTGCCTTACAAACAAGACCGTTACCATACTTGTCTAATTCTGCTAAAGACAAAACCACTAAAAGATCCTAAACCCCAATGCATTGGACCAAGCAAATACTAACACCAGGACCTCTCAGATGCTTCACTGTAGCCAGGAGAATGGCAGATATCAGTACCAAGAATGATCACATGCTTAACATAGGCCGAGGCAAACAGATAGTCAATAGTGGCTAGACTTTCTCATGCTTTAGTGTAGCCCTAAGCAAATAGGGAGCCTCAGGAGGCCAAATCTCCATATACTTCATTGTAGCCCTAAGCAAACAAGCAGCCTTTAGCAGTTGAATTCCTTTTACTTCAGTGTAGCCCTGGAGAGATGCAGAAACACCCTACTGGCCTCATACCAAACACCAGCACTAAAATTGCAGCTCAGCACCAGGTATTAGATTCCTATGACCTCCAGCAAAAAAAACCATTGCCACCCTACCCCCTCAGTACAGCACCAGATGTGAGGATCCCCCATGGACCACAAGGCAACATCAGCGCAACACCACATAAGTAACCAGGGTGGGCTGAAGCCCCCAGAACAAGAAATCTGAGATTCAAATTTAAAAGAAAGGAAAAAGGCCAAAATAGAATGAGCAAATAATAGGAAGAGTAGTCGATTTGACCATAGAAAGTTTTATGGTGAAAGGGAAGATCAAGACAGAAAGAAGAAGAAAGAATGTCAAAACATGTATGAACAAAACCCCAAAGAAAAATTGGAAGTGATTTTAAGTCCAGAAAGAGCACATGAAAGAGCTCGAAAAGTTTTAAAATCCCATAAAAGACATAGAAGTAAAATTGGGAAAAGAAATGATTCATGCAAAAGAATTATGAAAAAAGAGTCAACTGCTTGGAAAAAGAAAACAGCTCTTTAAAAGGTAGAATTTGTCAAATGGAAAAGGAGATAGAAAAATCCACTGAAAAGAAACACTATTTAAAAGTACAACTGGTCAAATAAGAAGAAAAAAAAAAAAGGACAAAAGGTAACTGAGGAAAATAACTCCTTAAAAGTTAGAATTGGCCAACTGGAAGCTAATGACTCTTATGAGACATAAAAAAATCAAACAGATTCAAAATAATTTTAAAAATAGAAGAAAATGAAAAATGTTTCACTGGAAAAATAGCTGACCTAGAAATATAACTAAAAGAGACAATGTCAGAATCAATGGACTATCTGAAAGTCATAATTAAGACACCTTTCAAGAAATTATCAAGGACCACTATCCTCATGTCCTGGAACCAGAGGGCAAAATAGGCACTGAAAAGATCACTTTAGAAAGGAGATCTCCCAAATAAAAACTCCAGGGAGCATTACAGTCAAATTTCAGATCAGATCAAGGAAAGAATACAAGTGATCAGAAAGAAATAATTCAAATGTCAGACAGCCACAATCATGACAAAAGATTTATTAGCTATAACATTTAAGAATCAAAGGTCATGGAACATGATATTTTGGAAGGCAAAGGAAATTGAATTACAAGCAAGAATCATCTACCCAGAAAAATTAAGCATGATATTTCAAGGGAAAAAAAGGCCATTCAATGAAATAGAAAGATTTCAAACTTTCATAAAGAGTTTGTGTGTGTGTGTGTATTAATTGAACAAATAATATGATCTCTAACTCTAAAAAAGGTAATTTGATGGAACTGAACTATTTACCTCATTACATGGGAAGTTTGTGCTTGTAATTCTTAAAAATTTTATCACTTATGGCTAGAAGTAATATATATATATATATATATATATATATATATATATATATATATATATATATATATATATATATATATATATATATATATAAAAACAGGGAAGGGTATGGGCATAGGATAAGTTTAAGGTAATGACATAAACATTAAGAAATAAGAAAGAGAAGTACATTGGATAAAGAAACAAGGGAAAGTAGAATGGTGTAAATTATTTTATATGAAGAATCATGAAAAATCTATTACAATGGAAGGACAGATGAGAGGGTAGATGATAGGCAGCACATGAACCTTTCTCCCATCAGTACTAGCTCAAAATAATATACACAGTCAGAAACCTATATTACTCAACAGGATAGTAGGAGGGGAGGAATTTAAGTAAAGGAGTGAGGAGAAACTGGAAGAAAAAAAGAGCTGACTAATAAAGGCTTAGACAAGGAAAACACTATCATAGAAGGAAAAGGATGAAAGGAGAGAAATGACAAACAGGAGGAACAATAGGATTAAGGGAAATACATAGTAATCATAACTGTGACTATGAATGAGATGAACACTCTCCTAAAAGGGATATGGATAAAAATCAGAATCCTACTCAAGAACTTAAAGCTCGCACGCACATACATACACACACACACACACACACACACACACACACACACACACACACACACAGAAAGAGAGAGAGAGAGATTGAGAGAAAGAGAGACAGACAGAGAGAGAGAGAGAGAGAGAGAGAGAGAGAGAGAGAGAGAGAGAGAGAGAGAGACAGAAAGTAAAAGTAAGGGGCTAGAACAGAATTTATTATGCTGCAGCTGAAGAAAAAAACAAAAACAAGGATAGCAGTCCTGATCTCGGAAAAAGCAAAAGCAAAAATATGCATATTAAAAAGAGATAAGGGACAGAATTCAGGGGTGGAGCCAAGATGGAAGAATGAAGCCAGGAGGCTGCTTAAGTTTTCCAAGTTTTCCTTGCAAACAACTTGAAACCAAGCCTCTGAACAGATTCTGGTGGAATGAAACCACTTTCCAGTTCAAGATAGCTTAGAAAGATTTCAGGAAATAAGAGTTTCACTGGAGTGAAAAGGGTGCTCAGTACAGCTCAGATGGTGTCCAGGAAAACCAGTGAGAGAGTCTTAAATCACAGCAGATCAGCAAATGAAATCCTTAGTACTGGCTCAGTAGCAAAACAGATCAATGAGGCAGCCTCCAATCCCAGCCTAGGAGTCTGTTGCCTGAAGAGAGCAGGAAGGCTATTCCATGTTGTGAGCAAAATACCAAACACCAGGAGCTCCTTTGGCTCAAAGCCAATGTGCAGAGCTGCACAAGAAGCTTGGGACAATCCCCCCTGTTTCCTAGGAGCAAAGGTTAGCCTTGAAAGTCACAAAATAGGAAAGAAAGAAAGAAAGAAAGAAAGAAAGAAAGAAAGAAAGAAAGAAAGAAAGAAAGAAAGAAAGAAAGAAAGAAAGAAAGAAAGAAAGAAAGAAAGAAAGAAAGAAAGAAAGAAAGAAAGAAAGAAAGAAAGAAAGAAAGGAAGGAAGGAAGGAAGGAAGGAAGGAAGGAAGGAAGGAAGGAAGGAAGGAAGGAAGGAAGGAAGGAAGGAAGGAAGGAAGGAAGGAAGGAAGGAAGGAAGAAAGAAAGGAAGAAAGAAAGGACTAAAGGAAGGAAGGAAGGAAGGAAGGAAGGAAGGAAGGAAGGAAGGAAGGAAGGAAATTAGCAAGAAACAGAAAAGAACCTTAATTACCGAAAGCTACTATGTTGACACCAACTCAAAAAAGGACAAAATACCCACCTAGGAAATTTTGAAAAATGATATGTATTGACCTAAAGCCCAAAAGGCTTCTTGGAAACTGTCATAAAGGATTTTAAAATCAAATCAGAGAGGTAGAAGAAAAATTGGGAAAAGAAAAGAGAAGTATGCAAGAGAGAGTCAGAAGCTTGGAAAAGGAAGGATAAAAATTGACTGAAGAAATCAATTCCTTAAAAAAAACACAGTTGGCCAAATGAAAAGAAAATCCCCTAAAGAAAATACTACCTTGAAAAGTAGATTTAATCAAATGGAAAAAGAGATACAAAAATTAACTGAAAGAAATCATATATTAAAAAATAGAACCCAGCTAATGGAAGCTAATGACACTATGAAACATCAAAAAAAAAAAAAAGGCAAACTAAAAAGAATGAAAAAAATGGAAGAAAATATAAAATAATTCACTGGAAAAAGTAGTCAATATATAAAATAGATCCAGAAGAGACTATTTAAAAATTATTGGTCTACCTGAATTCAAGCCATGGCCAAAAAAAGAGCCTCAATAGCAGTCTAAGAGATTGTCAAGGGAAAGTACTCTGATGTATTCTAGAACCATAGGGCAAAATAGTCATTGAAAGAATCCATTAATTACTTCTGGAAAGAGATCCCACAAGGAAAACCACAAGAAACATTTTTACAAAAGTCCAGAACAATAATCTCCAGGAAAAAAAAAATACGCAAGCTGCTAGAAAAAAAAAATTTTTTTTTCAAGTATTGAGGAACCACACAGTCAGGATTATCCAAGATTTGGCAGCTTCTATAATAAAGCCTGAGAGGGACTGAAATACCATATTCAAGAATGCAAAGGAACTACGATTACAACCAAGAGTCAATTACTCAGCTAGACTGAAGATAATCTTTAAGGGGAGGACATCAATCTTCAATGAAGTAAAGGACTTTCAATCATTTCTATTGACAATACAAGAACTAAACAGAAAATTTGACCTTCAAACACAGGACTCAAGAGAACCTCAGGAAAGTAAACAGGAAAAATATTATTAAAAGGTAAACTATTTACATCTCTAGATGTGAAAATGATCATTGCAACTCTTGAGAACTGTTATTTATTAGAGCAGTTAGAGGGTGACTACATAGATTGAGGGTGTGGATATAAATTGACTCCACTGTGATGTTTTTTAAAAAAGACATTAAGGAGTGGGGAAAGGATTACACAGGGAGAAAAGGAAGGGGAGGTAACATGAGATAAATTAGATTACATGAAGAGGCACAAAAGACCCATTACAAGAGAGGGAAAGAAGGAAGGGGAATGAATATTGTCTGAAGCTTACTCTTAGCAATTTTGGTTCTAAGAAGGAATAATATATTCACTCAGTTGGGTATAGTAATTTATCTTTCCTATAAGAAAGTAAGAGGAGAAAAAAAAAAGAAAATAAAGGGGCTGGGTAGAAGGGAGGGCAGAAACACTAGGAGAAAAAAGAAAGAGAAGAGGAATGATAGAAAGAAGGACAGATTGAGAGCAAGATGGGTCAGAAATAAAAAGCTACTAAGAAGGGACCGACTGGAAAAAGGGAACAAAAGAATAAATAGGGGAGAGAATAGGATGGAGTGAAATATATAGCTATTAATCATAACTGTGAATGTGAATGGGATGAACTCTCCCATAAAACAGAAGCTAATAGTTGAATGGATTAAAAACCAGAATCCTACAATATGTTGTTTACAAAAAACACATTTGAAATAGAGAGATACATACAGGGTAAGGATAAAATGTTAAAGCAGAATTTATTATGCTTCAGCTGAAGCAAAAAAAAATAGGGATAGCAATTATGATCTCAGATGAAGCAAAAATAAAAATAGATCTAATTAAGAGAGATAAGATAAGAAACTATATCTTGTTAAAGGATGCCATAGACAATGAAGAGGAATCAATATTAAATATATATGCACCAAGTTTTATAGCATCCAAATTCTTAGAGAAGAAATTAATCCAGTTACAATAAGAAGTAAGCAGCAACACTATACTATTAGGAGATTTCAATCTCCTCTCAAAATTAGATTAATATAACCAAAAAATAAATAAGAAAAAATTAGGGAAGTTTAATAGAATATTAGAAAACTTAGATATGATAGTCCTCTAGAGAAAATTGAATAGGGATAAAAAAGAATATATTTTTTTTCTCAGCAGTATGTCACCTAACCAAAAATTGATCATGAATTAGGGCATAAAAACCTCACAATCAAATGCAGAAAGCAGAAACAGTAAAAAGAAAAATATGCTTCCTTTTCAAATCTCAATGCAATAAAAATTACATTCAATAAAGAGACAGGGAAAGATTAAGACTAAAAACCAATTGGAAATTAGGTAATTTAATTCTAAAAAATGAGTGGATCAATCAACAAATCATAGCAACAATACCACAATAGTGAGACAACATATCAACATTTATGGGACAGTCAAAAGCTGTTCTTAGGGGAAATTTTACATTTTTAATGCTTACATGGATAAAATAGAGAAAGAGAAGATAAGTGAAATGGGTATGCAACTAAAAAGAAGCTAGAAAAAAGAGCAAATTAAAAACCCTGAATTAAATACCAAATTAGAAATTCTAAAAATCAAAGGAGTGATTAATAATATTGAAAATAAAAAAAACTATTAAACCAATATTTTAAAAGTAACAAAATAAATGAATCATTGGTAAATTTGATTAAAAAAGGAAAGATAAAAATCAAATTACCAGCATCAAAAATTTTGGTGAGCTTACCAACAATAGAGACAAAATTAGAGCATTAATTAGGAGCTATTTTACCCAATTGTATACCAACAAATCTGACAATCAAATTGAAATGAATATTTACAAAAATATAAATTACTCAGATTAATAGAAGAGAAAATTATTTAAGTAATCCCATTTTAGAAAAAAAAAATTAATAAGCCATCAATGAGCTCACCAAGAAAAAATCTTGAGGGCCAGATGAATTTAGAAATGAATTCTACCAAACATTTAGAGAACAATTAACTCCAAAACTATGTCAACTATTTGGGGAAATAGTCAAAGAATGAGTCCTTCTATGACACAAATAAGGTGCTGATAACCTAAACCAGGAAGAATGGAAAGAAGGAAAAGAAAATTACAGACCAATCTCCCTAATGAATATTGATGCAAAATTTTAAAATAAAATATTAGCAGGGAGATTGCAAAAATTTATCAGCAAGCTAATATACTATGACCAAGTGATTATACCATTGCTGGTACAATATAAGGGAAACTATTGGCACAATTGAATATATCAGTACCAAAACTAACAGAAATGTGAGAATCTCAGTAGACAAAGACAAAATTTTTGACAAAATACAGAACTCATTCTTATTAAAAACACTAGAGAGTATAGGATTAGATTTTTCCTTTAAAAAATAAACAGATGCTATCTAAAACCATCAGAATGCATTGTTTGTGGTAGGGAAAAACTAGACACATTCCCAATAAAATCTGGAGTAAAACTAGGATGCCCACTATCACTGCTATTATTCAATCTTTTATTAGAATTGTTTGTTTTAGCAATTAAAAAAAAAAGAAATAAACTACAGTAGGCAATGTGGAAATAAACTATAACTCTTTGTAGATGATAAAATGATATACTTAGACAATCCTAGAAAATCATCCAAAAATCTACTTGAAACAATTAACAAATTTAGCCAAGTTTCAAGTTATAAAATAAACTAACATGTGTTACCAAAACTTGCTGCTGGCAACAAGAGATGGAAAGAGAAATTCCATTTAAAATAACAGTAGACAAAATAAAATAGTGGATATCTAACTTCCAAGGCAAACCCAGGAATTATGTGAACACAATTACAAAATACTTTTTCACGTAAGCAAAGTTACATCTAAATAATTGGAAAAATACTAATTGCTTATGGGTAAGTCTATCTAATATAATAAAAATGACCATTTTACCTAAATTAGCCTTATTATTCAGTGTCATACCACTCAAACTGTCAAAAAATTATTTGTAGAGATAGAAAAAAACAAAATTCATCTGAAAGAATAAGTGTCAAAAATGTCAAGAGAAATAGTGGGGAAAAATTACAAAGAATGGCAGCCTAGCAATACCAAACCTAAAACTCTAATATAAAGAAGCAGTCATCAAAACCATTTGTACTGGTTAAGAAATAGAGTAGTGCATCTGTGGAATAGATTAGATACACATGACACAATGTTTAATTATATACAATAATCTAGAATTTGATAAAACCCCATACACCAATGGCCATAGCAATCTAGTATTTGATAAACCTCAAAACTCCAGCTTCCAGTATAAGAATTCACTATTTCACAAAAATTTCTGGGAAAACTGGGAAATAATATGTCAGAAACTCAGTATAAAGCTACATCTCACACCCTATACCAAGAGAAGATCAAAATAGGTACACAATTTAGGAATAAAGAGTGATACTATAAGCAATTTAGGAGAGCAAGAATAAATAAATCAATTGATTTGATCCTACAAGGATATGTTATGGTCCAGAACTGAAACAAGGTACTGAGTGGAATTGAGGAGACAATGATTAAATCTAAGTTAGCATTGATTTAACACTACAACAAATAATAGTTTCCTAGTGATGAAATGATTGGTGTATGCTCAGTGTACAGCATATAAGCAAGGAGCTCCCAAAAGCCCACAAAAGCCCACAATCCCACTCTCGGAGGTGGAGTCTGATTCATTCCCACATCTATCTTCATGCTAGCTGGAGACATTCTGTCTGACAAGAGCTCATGGGGGAACCAAGGAGAGAGATAGGTCTCTATTAAAGCTAGCCGGACCGCAGGAAAATATTCAAAATTTTAGGACACAATAAAGGATCCAGATTTTAACTCCTGGTTGCATTTTGGTGATTATTGGAACTGAATTGAAACTGACTGCCTCCAGAATCTCCCCAAGAAACCTCCTCCCAGAGAACGATTATAATTTAGAGAAACAGAACACTACAGCAAGGAATAGTTTATCTATCTGATCTTTGGAGAAGGGAGGAATTTATGACCAAAGAAGAACTAGAGAACATTATGAAATGCAAACAAAAGCAACATGGCCAAGATTAGAAAGGAAGCAGAAAGCTTGGGGAAAATTGAACAGTGAATGTTTCTAATAAAGACTTCATTTAAAAAAACTATATAAAGAATTGAGTCAAATTTTTAAGCATACATGTCATTCCCCAATTAATAGTCAAATGATATGAACAGCCAATTTTCAGATGAAGACATTAAAGGCATCTATAGTCATAAGAAAAGGTGCTCTAAATTACTATTAGGAAAATACAAATTAAAACAATTCTGAGGTAACATTAGCTAACATGACAGGAAAAGGTAATAATAAATGTTGGAGGAGATGTGGGAAAATTAGGACATTAATGCATTGTTAATGGAATTGTGAATTGATCCAACCATTCTGGAGAGCAATTTGGTATTATGGACAAAGGGTTATAAAACTGTGCATGCCCTTAACTCAGCAATGCCACTATTGGTCTGTTTCCCAAAGAAATCATTGATCAGGATAAACAACCCACATGTGTAAAAATGTTTCTAGCAAATATCTCTTGGTGACAAAGAATTGGAAAATGAGTAGATGTCCAATAACTGGGGAATGGCTGATAAGTATGGTATGTTAGAATATTGGAATATTATTTTATAAAAAATGATGAAGAGGTTGATTTTAGAAATGCTTTGAAATATTTAAATGAATTCATGTTGAGTGAAACAAGCAGAATCAGGAAAACATTTGTACATAGCAACAACAAGATTGTGAGATGATCTTAACTATGACAGATTTGTTTCTTCTCAGCAGTTCAGTGATCCAAGGCAATTCCAATAAACTTTGAATGGAAAATGCCATCCACAACCAAAGAGAGAACTATGAATATGGAATGTAAATTAACTAATGCCATGTTTCTTTTTTTTCTTTTTTTTTCTCTCATGGTTTTCCCTTTTGTTCTGATTTTTCTCTTCCAATATGATTCTTAAGGAAATATGTAAAAAAAAAGTATATGTATAATTTTTTTTTAAAGTTGTTGGTTTTTTATGTAGTGGTGGAGAGAAGAGAGAAGAAAATCTTAAAGTTACATGAAATACTCATACATACAAGACATCACAAACTAGACAATTTATGATTATATTGTGGAACACAGATTGTTATATCTAGTTACTGTTTAATATTAATGTCTAGATATAATGTAATAATGAACACCTGTCACTTAGAAACACCTGGTATAACTGCAACACTAGCATAAAGAATATATAAACCCTGATTCTCAGATCAGTAAACTTCATTGATCAAATTCTCCACCTGTCTTGTGACATACCTTATCATTGAGGCTCTCGAGCTGGTCTCAAGTGGTCCCTGAACAAGGACAAGAACATGGGTCTACATTGAAGCAGAGAAGCATTGAGAAGATGGTACCCCTGATCATTCAAGACTCCGAAGCAACAAGAATAAGAGGGGCAACAGGAATGCATAGAATCAATAGGTGCAGAGGGTATTGGAGGTAGAAGAGAATCTGTAGTTTCATTTAAAGTTGGGCTAATTTTTGTTTCACTTTATTTAGTTTAGCAAAATGGGACAGTCTCAATCAGGAAAAAACAAAGACATATTTTAAAGGACTAATAAAAGGTAATAAAAGATAGAGGATTGCTTATAAGTACTGATCAATTAAAGGAATTTATGATATCTGTAGAAAAATGCTTCCCACCTCAGGGAACTCTTGATTTGGCAAAATGGGAAATAATAGGAAAATAGATGGCACTTATCTGGGATTTTTTATTCCTTTCTTAGGAATCTCCTGACCCAAAGCTGAAAGCAGTTACCATGCCAGAACTTCTGGTGGCTTTCCTGTTTGCCTTTAGATTTGGAATTTTCCCTTGAGGGAGAAAAGATTCCAAAGAGACCTTAGTAAAATGGAATTCCCTCCCCACCCCTACCATCCCTTTTCTTCTTTCTGAAATTAGTAATGAAGCATCAAAATTGGGAGCATGCTCCCAGGATCAATTGAGTATATAAGACTTAAATTTGTATATAAAAGCTGAAAATAGATTTCTCTCTGTGGTGTGTATGTGTGTGTCTGCTTTGCATTCTATATTCTGTGTTAAAAGTTAGTGAGCTTGTGACAGATAAGAATTCAGCCTCTGTGTTGCTGGCTTGGAAAAATATCAGTCTCAATTATTGGAATTGGGATTCATTCAAAGTAGTAATTCTATCAGAATGGCTCAGAGTGTATTGGTCTTTGATCATGGTAAGATAATATGGGAGCTAATTTTGAGCTCCTTAAAAATAAGATAGTGCTAGGAAAGAAAATATTTTTTCTATTTCTCTCCCTCTACCTCTGGCTTACTAAAGCAGCTTTGTATGAGAGGGAGAGAGAGAAAAAGAAAAATATATTTAATATAGTGAAATACTAAGAAAGATTAAACATATAGTGATAAGAATAGCATAGACTGAAAAGGATGAGAGTGGGAACTTTTGAGAAAGTGTAAGAGTACTGTGCTATTACTTTAAAAACTCCTATAAGCAAGGAACCTGTCAATTTATTATCAGAACTCAAGCTTGTGGAATCATGCCTTGAAGAAACTCAAGGTAAAAATCCACATGAAGCAAGAATTGGCACTTAACTTTTCCTGGCTTACTAAAGAGAAGAGACTTGAAGGCAATATCTAGGTAGATTTTAGGGCACTTCACAAGCTAAAATACTGGTTAATTTTTAGATAACTTTAAAATTGGTATATATGTTAAAATTGGGCATTTAATTAGTTGTGATAGATTTGGTGTTGCCTGAATTGACTTAACAATTGGTTCCTTCTGTAGAATCCAGATTTGGCTTGTTATAAACTGAAAAACCAACAGAAGATGGAAAATAGGTATAAAAATCTGTTATCAGTCTTGCTAACTCAGTAAATGTAATTTAGAAGATTGGATATTTCCACTTTTGCTTGTGAGTTAAGACGGCTATTGATAATTACTGTGGTTATTAAACAAAACACAGTAGTATAAGCAATACAAAATGCTAAAATATTGAAATAGGAAAAATTCTACAGGGAATAGCAGCTATTTTCATCTTTTATGTTTTAGAAAAAGTTCCCATAAATCTACGAGGCAAAGCTCCCATATGTTTTTTTCTGGTATTTTCAGATTGATGGCATTGACCCTCAAGATATTGCAAACTGAAGAATTTTCACAAGAATAGACAAAAAAAAATCTAAGGCTTTAAAAGCACAATATTTTGTAAATCTTGATTTTTAATGCAAATTGGATGCTCTGCAATCCACAGTATTTGCTACTAGATATGAATGACTTACTAGAAATAAGAACTCAATTATATTATAGAATCAATAGGTGCAGAGGGTATTGGAGGTAGAAGAATAATTGTAATTTCAAAATCCAATGTGAAAATAGTGAAATTGAAATTGATGAAAATCAGATAACTGATGAGATATTGGATGTTCTCAAACAGATAAATCCTTTTAATAATGTAAAATGTATTACATTTTGGCTTATTTTCCTTACTCCTGATGCTAATGTGTGCGTATGGGTGCATTTTGTTTAAAATTGGTTCTAAACGTTTCTCAGCATTAACCACAGACCTTTGATACCTTGAGTTAAATAGAAAGGGAAAGATATAAAGGGCTAGCAAAAAGCAGATCTTTAAAAAGCTATAAGGGAATTAACATATTCTTTGTGTAGTTGTGGATTGATGTGCTACAGATTCACCATTCTTCCAAGACCAAGGTTGAGAATAGGATGTGATGACCTATTAGATCAAACAAGTACTGCTAGCACATAGATTCACTAAACCTAGAAGTTCCCTATATGAATACGTAAGCATGAGGCAAACATATTTGATATAAATTTAACATAATTTTGTTGATTAATACATGGAACAGGAACAAAGCATCACAAACTAGGCAATTTATGATTATGTTGCGGTACTTTGAAGAAAAAAAAATACACAAAATTGCCCATAAAATAACAAAAGTTTATGGCTCTTCTAAGATTTTTATAATTACACTGATATATCTTGAATGTACCCGGACAGATTGATTTCAATATCTTTTTTATTATTATTATTTGGGAAGTATTTTGAATAAGATTTCCTTTCAGCTATTTACTTTTGAATTTTGTTATTTTATTCGAAAATGACAATAATTTTGTAAACTTATTTTGTTTCCCACTAGTTTAACAAAGTTAAAAATTATCACAATTCATCTCTCAATTATCTAGGGATTTCTAAATAAACCATGCTGTATTTGCAAACACACTTCTTTGACTGTGTTTATGTCTCTAATATCTTTCTTGCTTTATTACTATCAGTAAGAGTTACAAAAATAAGCAAAATAATTAGAGACAAGGCATCCTAGCCTTACTCAGGAATTTTATAAACATAACCAGAAGCTCTTAAAGGAACGTAATTGAAATATATGCATTGTTTATTGTTGAGCTGTATTATTATAATAAAACAATAATTTCATTTTAAATTAGACTATACCTTTGGTGCCCCAATAATAAAAATACCAGAGAGTTACATTGTAGAGCTAAACAAAAGAATAACATTATTGTTGAGAGACAGAAAGAAGAAAGAGAGTGAAGAAAAGGAAGAGGAGAACTTATATAGCACTTACTATGTGCTAGGCACTATACTGAGTGCTATTAAATTAATTATCTCATTTAATTCTCATAACAACCCTGGGAGGTACGTGTTGCTATTGCCCCTATTTTATGGTTGAGAAAACTGGGATTAACAGAACTTTGAGTGACTTTCCCAAGATTAAATAGTTAGCAATTAATTGAGGCCAGATTTGAACTCAAACCTTGCTGACTATAGGTCCAATGTTCTATCCACTGCACAGTTAGATACCCGTTTTGAAGAAACAAATGGAAGAATTTTAAAAAGTAATAGTGAACAAGTAGGTAGGAGCAGGGGCTAGTATTACTTTATCTCAAACTATATTTTATAGCAGTAATTCTTTTTTTTTTTTTGAATGCATGAAAGATTTGTTTTACATTCTTGCAAGAATAGGTGCCTAGGTGAGTAGACACACCTTTGAAATTCCAAAGGAAGCATTTTATTTCCTATCCTGAAATACAAGTTCCTCTTCTGATTCCCCATTAATTGGATATAACAGAAGTTAAATGATATGAATCTCCCTCGATTCCTCATTACATAGCCATTACATTACATAGCTCCCAAGGAGCTTACACTCTAGAAGAGGGAAGATAACAGGAGGACTAAGGATAAAGAATAAAAAAGTATTTTCAAGTCTCTGGACACCACACTTGATCATAAAAGTAAGTCCTTGCTCCCCAGGGAGCTTCCATTCTTTTGGGAGAAGATAAACTCCACATTTGATTATTCCTTGATGTCCTTTTGGGTTTTAGTTTTCTATTTTAAATTTCATTACCCCAATTTAAACTATGGAAACAAAATGTCCATCCATTTCTCACAATTTCCTTTTTTTTTTTCTTTTTTAATGATTTGATTTCCACATCTTTCTAACCCCTCAAATCTGGCTAATTTTTTATATTCCACTTCCACTTCAAAAAGTATTATTGACTTCTGCACAGATCTCCTTACATAGGATGGATAATTAATCCGTGAATTCTCTGCTACTTCTTCTCTAGGGCTGTACTATAAGTGAAACTACTTCCAATTATAACACCTTCCTCCTCTTCCTGCCAATAATCTTTCCCAAGCTATTCTCCTAATGATATCTAACTATTCTGTTATTCTCTTCATTGTCTCTCTGGTGTAACTTATTCAATAATATATACTCACCAGAGTAGGAATGACCCAAATCCAGAACTAGATTCTTAGCCTTGAATTCATCAGTTACTATCTTTGACTTAATTCTTCCTGATTTGAGTCTTACTCTCTTCATTGAATGCCAAGATAAAAGAAATAGCCAATTGGATTGATGCACAAGTCCACAGTTGCCAGACAAAGATGGTTTGAGAGTGCTGTTTCACAATACCACACATGTTTTTATAGCAGTAATTCTCGGAAAGAATCAGTTTGCACAATGAATCAAGAACCAACTTCAAAGCCACAAAAACCTGTCCAAGTCCGGTTTATGACATGTTGGCTGAGTAACACTGCAAAAGTCACTGAGTCTCTCAGTGACTCTGGTGACTTTCAAAGAGAAATTACAAAGTATTTGTTGACCCACACTGTTAGTAAAAATTCTTGAAGAAAAACTTTTACCAATGAAATCTGAGGTTGACACCCCCCACAAAATAATAAAACAAAACTAAAGACACACGCAAAAAAAATGAAAACAATTTTGTTTTACTTAAAGGCAGAAATGCTTATCGTTGGACTACATTATGAAAGCAAGACTTAGAAACAATGAAACATAATATCGTTTTCAATAAACTTAATTGCTGCTGCTATTACTGTAGCATTTATAAAGCACTTACTATGTGCCAACTGCTGTGTTGAACACTTTACAATTATTATCTTATTTGAACAAAGATATCCAATTTGACAAGAACAATCAGAAAAAAAGCTACAAGTGGAAATATGGCTTAGATACAAAAAGTGAAATCATATAAAACAAAATCTTATACTATTGCAGGGGAAATTTTTTAACTAAATGGGGGAATGAAAAGATCATAAAAGGCACAAAATATTTATATAAATTTTTTAAAAATCTTCTGTACTTACAAAAGCAATGCAACTATGAACTGAGGGGAGAAATGTCTTCATAGCAATTATCTCCAAGATAAAACCAAAATTCAAGTGGAACAGAGAATTGATACAAATATGTATGTTTTTCCCCTTCCTAGTTGGCATCTTGTGGACATTCATAAGTTAATAATAATAATAATAATTTATATCATGCCTAGTATGTACCAGGCATTATGCTAAATGCTTAATAAATATCTCATTTGATCCTCACCACGACCCTCAAAGTAATTGTTATTATTATCCTTATTTTACAAAAGGAAAACTGAGATAAAGAAAAGTTAAAAATGACTTACATAAGGTCCAAGAACTAAATGTGCAACTCTGTCTCACTTAAATCTGATTATACACAAGTAAAAATATCATTCTTGTGATGTAATTGGCCCTCTTCAAAAATTAAGAACAAGCAACAAAAATAAGAATTATTTTACCCTGAATAAATGATTTAAGGATATAAATATGCACTTTTTTATATGGAAATGCAAGCTATAAATAATCATTTGAAAGAATGCTCCAAAATTCTAATATGAGAGAAATAAAAATTAAACCAACTCTCAACTTCCACTTCACCCTATTACATTGGCAAAGATGATAAAAGATTATAATTTACCATGATGGAGTTTGGGGAAGACAGGAACCTTAATTCCCTTTTTGTGAAGCTATGAACTGGTCTAAACTTTCTGGAAAATTATTGATAATTAAAACTAAAATGTAAAGTCTATTTCCCTTGAGATAATATTAGTAAGTATATTTCTACTGTAAATGCAGAATGAATGTCCCCATGTATACCAAAAATATTTATAGAAGCACTTCTAGGGAAGGTAAAGAGGGAAAAAAGGTATATATATATATACATATATATGTATATATATGTATATATTTAAAAAAAAAACTTTGATATAAGAATGGAAAATGTTACTGTGCCATTTTTAAAAAATGAATATGAAAAGTTCAGAGAAACTCAGGAAGATTTTTTTAAAAAGCGATACCAGTATGGCAATTTACATAATAGCACAATAATGTAAAAAGGGGTAGAGGGGGAACATTGTAATAAATCAAAACTCTAATAAATGTTGTGAATAGTTGTGACTTCAAACAATTAACAACGAAGCACACAATTCCTATCAAAGCAGAGAGGTGATAGTCTATAGATACAGATATGATTGATGTATTTACTTTGTTTTATAAAACTATACTCCTTTATTAAGAAGGAAGGGAATCATTGGAACAGGAAGGTAATTATAATATACGTATGTATATGTTCAGTCTCTCTGTCTCTCTCCACACACACACACACACACACACACACTCACACACACACACACACACACACAAAGAGTCTCATAAATGTATATATGCGCATACAATATATGCTAGTTATGTATATACATATAAATATATACAAGCCATATTTGTTGGCATATGTGTATATACATGCACATATATGTGTTTGCATATATATATACATATACATGCATGATATTTTAGCTCTATGTGAATATATAGATAATATAATCTCTCTATATAATACAACATATGACATGCATACTACACATATGTGTATACATGTGCATATTCCTATGCATGCATATCTACAGATATATAAATGTACATGATATACATAAAGTTTAGACCAACATATAAATATATGTATTTTTATAACATATATATATATATATATATATATATATATATATATATATATATATATGATTTGTACATAGACATATGTATATAATGGTATTTAAATAATGATCACAAAATATTTGAAATTTAAGTAAATTAATTATACATGTTTATATTTTCAATTCAGAATTAAGCATAAAGTTTTGATTAACTCAGTATTGAATTTGATGCATTTTAAAAGTTGAGGCTTGAAAATATAAAAGATTTGATATGAAAGCAAAAGAAAATTGTCAGGAAAATAAAAAAAAAACTTAAGTGCAACCTCTAAAATGTTCTGCAAAAGAATAAATAAATATTCCAAACATCATTAGAAACACATAATAATCAAGACAAGGAAGGGAATCCTAAAATTGTGAGCATAAGTAACAGTTTAAGAAAAAAAAAAAAATCAAACTCACTGTATGACACAGATGACAAAACCTTAATTTGAAAATGAAAGGTAGCCCCCAGATCAAGATATTTAATTATGTTTCTTGCTGTGTTAACATCATCATGTATGAGTGCATGTTTACAGGAGGATGTAGTAATGAACCATCCAGAATCATTTGAAGCTCCAAATTTATATAAGAACCACCGAGTACTTGCAATCTTCTTAAGTAAAAACACATTATCAGGCATGGTAGCAAGAGCTAAAGCCATAGAACCATTTAAAATCTCAACAATTAGGAGGCTGCTATAACCAGGAATCACCACAGTCTTCATAATGTCAGTATCTTTAAATGCAGGAGCTTCATTTTTGGATTCTGCAAAAAAGAGAAAAATCTTAAGACATTTTATTTAAGAGAAATTAATGTATTTTAGTAGTAAAATGGATTAATACAACTGACAAAAGAATTTTTTAATTGTAGCCTAAACCAAAGATCCAAAACTAGATCTAAGTTATCTCATGATGCAATAATATATTCCTTTTTTTCTTTATTAAAGCTTTTTATTTTTCAAAACATATGCATGGATAGTTTTTCCATCATTAACCCTTGCAAAACCTTGTGTTCCAATTCCCCCCCTTCCTCCACCCCCTCCCCTAGATGGCAAGTAGTCCAAAATATGTTAAACATGGTGGAAATATGTTAAATCCAATATATGCATACATATTTATGCAATTATCTTGCTGCACAAGAAAAATCAAATCTAACTTGAAAAAAAAAATGAGAAAGAAAATAAAATGCAAGCAAACAATAACAAAAAGAGTGAAAATGCTATGTTGTGAGCCACACTCAATTCCCACAGTCCTCTCTCTGAGTGTAGATGGTTTTCTTTATCACAAGAGCATTGAAACTGGTATGAATCATCTCATTGTTGAAGAAAGCCACATCCATCAGAATTAATCATTGTATAGTCTTGTTGTTGCTGTGTATAATGATCTCCTGGTTCTGCTCACTTTACTCAGCATCAGTTAATGCAGGCCTTTTGGAAATCATAAACAATAATAATGTTCCATAACATTCATAACTTATTCAGCCATTCTCCAACTGATAGGCATCCACTCAGTTTCCAATTTCTTGCTGCTACAAAAAGGGCTGTCACAAACATTTTTGTACAAATGGGTCTCTTTGGGATATAAGTCCAGTAGTAACATTGCTGGATCAAAGGGTATGCACAGTTTGATAACTCCTTGGGCATAGTTCCAGATTGCTCTCAGAATAGTTGGATCCATTCACAATTCCACCAGTAGTGTATTAATATCCCAGTTTTCCCACATCCTCTCTAACATTCTTCATTATCTTTTCCTATCATCATAGCCAATCTGAGACGTATGTAGTGGTATCTCAGAGTTGTCTTAATTTTTATTTCTCTGATCAATAGTGATTTAGAGCACCTTTTCATATGACTAGAAATGGTTTTAATTTCTTCATCTGAAAATTGTCTATTCATATCCTTTGACCATTTATCAGTTGGAGAATGGCTTGAATTCTTATAAATTTGAGTCAATTCTTTATATATTTTTAAAATGAGCCCTTTGTCAGAATCCTTGAATGTAAAAATGTTTTCCCAGTTTCCCAATTTTATATTCCAAAAGAATCATAAAATCCATGGTTTATGAGGGGTCATATAAGTCATATATTTTAACTCCATACCTAATGTATGAATTCCCCTACAACATCCTTTATAAATGATCTTTTTGCTCTCTTTAACACTTTTAATAACTGTAAATTCACTCCCTTGGAAAGCATCTTATAGTCTTAAACAGATCTTTAAAATATAATCACAGACAGTTAATTGTCTGAGACCAAATTCAATCTCATGAAGATGAATACTTCTGACTCCAAATCCTGTACTCTATCCACTGAGCCATTTAGATAAAGTGGATGGTAATCCTAATCCCAAATCCATTTCCCTATAAAATCAATTTATTTCTCACAAACTTCCCTTTTGGTTCAAAGTATATAGAATTAATCTAATTCTTCCATAAACTAAATCTACAAAAATAATATTCCTTCAAATAAAGGTCATACCTTTTATCCCCCCAAAATTTGGCTTGTATAAAAACCTAGGCTAGACTGTTTAGGAGTTATTTTTTAGTTTGTATTCATCCCCCTTTTTTTTAAATTTAAAGATATCTCTTTAAGAATGTGTCTCTATTTAGAGGTAAAATATACTCAGATCTTCATGTATCAAAAAGGCTACAGTGTTTTAAATCTTTTTTTTTTCATAAAAATAGTTTACTTTTGACCAAAAAAAAAAAAAAAAAAACTTTCCACAAATACTGTTATTTATGTTCTTCAGGAATACATATTCAGCACATTGCTAGGGGAAGTGACTCAGGAAACATTCTGACTTTCTTCTCAACCATAAACTTTTGGAATCTTTTATATTTGCTAAATATGGTGTTATACAGAGCAGAATTTGAGAAAGTTGAAATGATATGTTTCCTTTTGGCTATAAATTTTATAATTCTATATGATGGCTCAAGGAAAGGTGATTCTCAGATTTCTTTGAAAAAATAAAGGATTATTTAAATAAGACTACGGAGCAAACTGACTTTCGTGGGAATTTCTTCTTCAATACAAACATCAGAAATAGTGTGGGGCAAGGCCTCTTTCAAACTTGGGCCTATATACTTTGAATGACTTATTTGCATTTTGTAACAATGGTAGACTTTGAAAGAGGTTCATGTTGTACATTGTGGTCTATTCAGATCGAAAGGGTGTCAGTCAGGACCATTTGCAGTTTATAAAGATCTAAGACAGAAAATCTTTTCCCAGTGGGGATGGACAAAAAGCACCTGAGATATTGACAGAGATCATACCCTTTCCCCCTTTGTATGGATTGTCTCAGTGTCTTTTCTTCATTCACCCATATACATAGGTAAGACTGAAAGTTTAAAATGAGGTTAATATTCTTGATTAAATCAAAAGAAATCAGATTCTGGATTTTGGAACTGGGTAGAATTCCACTGTCTGTTAGATGTCAGACTTTAGTGTCATGTTCTGGTTAGCTTTCTGGAAGTCTTGGGACCAGCTTTCCTTTCAGCAGAATAATCACTGGGAGAACAGTCAGGGATAAAGGCCAAAATCTTTATTATCTCCTTTACAATCTGTCTCCTTTATCTAGGGCCCGGCTAGCTTTCTAGAGGCCCTTCGGAATTGATCTTGGTTTCAGTGGAGAAAAAGCAGGAGGCAGGAGAGCCACCACGACAGTCTCTATCTTGAAGTCTCTCTTTGGCTCAGTTTGTCCCAGTTTATATACTCTATTACAATTACATCATTACAATATCCTGTGTATAAACCAATCATTATATTACTAGGGAACCCTTATTTGGTTCATCATACTGAACTAGAGAATTCACATGCTAAACTAGATAACCATTGTATTACCAATTCCACCGAATTAACAGCTTGTTGGATTAAATTAATCATACTGAACCTTAAGTATTTCTCCAAAGTTCCTGCCCTTTACACCTTAGAGTCTATAAAAAAGAAGGCCCATAAGCCCAGTGGAACAATGTACCCTACCAAGATATCTCTCCAAGAAAGAAGCACATGGGAATATTATGTAAGGGTAGCAGAGATCCTGCAGCATCAAGTGTGTGGTAGCCTGTATGTTTCCTAAATGTGGACCCCTGATATTTCATCTCTGAAACTTAAATTTTACTGGAATTTTTTGCATCACAATCAATAGCCAATTTAATTGTGCCTTTGACTTTAATGCAAGGTTCAAAAGAGATTGCAATGTTCAAGCCTTTCTAGGTTCCCAGAAGACTATCTAGAATAGCATATTATATTTGTCATGGTTCAGTTTCTTGGCAAAAATACTAGAGTCATTAATTCCTTCTCCAGATCATTTTACAGATGAGGTACACGGGGTAAGTGACTTGCATAGAGTACCAGAGATAGTAATTGTGTCAGACCAGACTTGATCTTATGAAGATGAGTACTTCTGATTCCCAGTCCAGCACTCAATCCACTGAGCCACTTAGCTAAATCAAAGGATAATTCAATTGTCCACTGGACTTCAGTAAAAGGGAAGGGAAGATTTCTCTCTTCTCAAATCCCCCAGTAGTAATACACTATAACTACATGACAGTAAAAAGATGTACTTGAATAGAAGCTTAAGTCTGTGAATGTATTATCTCGTACTTTTTGTGTCTCCTTTCCTCAAAATGGGTCTATAGATGCCAAACCTAAGAAAAAAATATAATACAGTAGCTATGTTATGAGTTAAGAATATGGAAGTGTAAGAGTTTTGAAGCTGTGTCAGATACTCCATGAGATGTGATTCCCATAATGCCTCTTTGCATTCTTCGTCAAGGAAATGATCATCAATAGGTGTAGAGTGTCAGAACTCTGGAAAAGTATACTTGAAACAAGGTGTTAAACCAGAGAAATTGATGAGACAATGGTTATCTAGTTTACATATATACTTAGTACTTAGCATGCTGATATAATGGTTCTCTAAGTTGACACATAATCAGTGTGCTGCAATGATGCAATTACAATAAGGTATGTAAGAGTCAACAAGGACTGGAAGAGAGACATTCCATCTTCTACCATCCTAGTGGCTCTCCTGCCTTCTGCATTCCTCCACTAAGACCAAGGCCCATCTGAAAGTCCCCCAGAAAGCTAGCCCAGCCCCAGGCGAAGGAGACAGACTGTGAAGGAGATAATAAAGACTTTGGACTTTATCCCTGACTATTCTCCTGTTGATTATTCTGCTGAAACTAAGGTCCATTTGGAGGACCTCCAGAGAGCTAACCAGAACATTACAAATAGGATCATTCCAATTCCCTGAAACCCAAAACAATCATGTCTGATGATGCAGAGGGATCTAGATCACAGGAATTGTTTAGAGATGAGGTGAATGTCAAATAGCAGTGTCATCTCGTTTAGCAGTCCCATAAAGTTGTCCTTTTTTCCCCAAGAAAATATGTTTATGATTTTTTTATTGGTGCCTGTGTTTCCATTTATTCAAGCCTTTGGGGTATTTTTATGTCTTTCTGTAGTGAAGGAAATAATCTCTAATTAATAATTGCTCTAAGTCTAGTAGTCAAATTGTATAATGAACATTGCAAACATTTATTAAAGGCATACTGTATGCCAAGTGCTATGTGCTAAATGTAGCTGAAACTAAGAAAAGGTAAAAACAGACTTTGCCTTCAAAAAGTTTACATTTTAATTAGGAAAACAACATATAAACCAAGTACATAAAAAGGTGTGTGTGTATGTGCATATGCACTGGAGTGGAAAGATATAATTAATTCTATTCTGTGCACATTGAGTTTGAAATGACAATACACCATCCAGCTCAAAATGTCTAACAGGTAAGTTGGTCTTATAAGATGGAAAATAAATTTAACAACTCTTATCACTTCAATGATTAATCATGACTCCAGAAAAATGATGGTAAATCAGACTTCCAGTCTCATGAAAAAGTGATGCAAAATGAGAACTACATTAACAAAAGTGGCTACTGGCATACTTATTTGTTATGAGTGATTTTTTTTTGATTTTTTTTTTTTTGTGGAAAACATGTGGGTAGTTGGATAAATGGATAGTGAAAGTAATGGGGGGAAAAGAAAGAAAGAAAAGAGCATCAATAAAACACTAAGAAAAATGCAAGAAATCCAGGAGGGGATACAAACAAGGAAATATGCATTGGTTTGATCAGGTAAAATTTAAAATGCACATTAAAATATTGTTCAGAATTAAAATTAAATTCATGGTTTTAATATATAATCTTTTTCTATATTTTTATATTGAAAGGGAATAGTAGGTAGAATGTTATTCCCTGTAACCTTCTGATAGTCACAAAATGTAGTTGTACAAGAGGGAGCTTCATGTTGTGCAGAAAATATATCTGTGTCCTTATCTCTTTATCAGTTTTATAAAGGTCAGTGATTAAATCAAGAAAGGCTGGTAATTTGCTGCAGAAATTAACCAGCCACACCTCTAAAGACTTTAAGACATTTTAAGTCATGAAAAGTTTAAGAAAAACTACATTCATTAATACCTGTTAGGGATACCACTGTATGAGGGTAGAAGAAATGAAAGATTTTTTTCTCTTCCCATTCTCCCAACATTTCTCATGTAATTTTGGAAGCAGAAATAGACAAGGTCACAGAGATATAGTCAGTAGGGAATAAAACAGCTTCCAAGGAGAGCAGCTCCTAGCAATTAAGAGACAAACTATCAAGACTACCCTCAAAACTCATTGTGAGAATTTTTCAAAGAGAAGGGACTTCTAAGTTCCAAAGTGTGAGCCAAGATAGTGGAGTAAAGTCAGGAAGCTTCTTGAGCCCTCCCAGTTTCCCTGGAAAACCACATGAAACCAAACCTCTAAACAGAGTCAGATGGAATGAAACCACTCTCCATCTCAAGATAGACTGGAAAAACTTTAACAAAGGTCAATCTCAGTGGGGTGAAAAGAGTGTTCAGCCCAGGTTAGAGAGATGAAGGGAATACTGAGAAGGTCTTAATCATAGCAAATCAGCAACTAAGACCCTAAGACCTGCACAATAGAGAAGCAAATAAGGGGGGGGGGTAACTTCCAGTCCCAGCTTGCCACCTTTACACCAAGAGCAGAAGTAAAAAGAAGAAACACCAAAAGAAAAGGAAAGAAAATGAAAAAGAAACAGAAAATAACCTTGAATATTGAAAGCTACTTTGGTGATAGGGAAGAGCAAAGCACAAACTCAGAGGAGGACAGACTGTCCACAGAAGAAATCTCAAAGAGTGAGATAAATTGGTCTCAAGTCCAAAGAGGCTTCTTAGAAATGCTAATAAAAGACCTCAAAAGGCAAATGAAAGAAATTGAAGAAAAAAATGAGAAAAGAAATGAGAGGTACACATGAGAGAGTCAACAGTTTGGAAAAGGAAGAGAAAAAAATTTGATTGAAGAAAACAAATCCTTAAACAGTAGAATAAACCAAATGGAAAAGGCGATAAAAAAGATAACTAAAGAAAATCACACATTAAAAATTAGAACAGGGCAAATGGAAGCTAATGGCTTTTTAAGACAGCAAGAATAAGTCAAACAAAATAAAAAGAATGAAAAAATGGAAGAATATGTGAAATATCTCATTGGCAAAATACCCAACCTAGACAATAGATCAAGAAGTGACAATTTAAAAATTATTGGCCTACATGAAATTCATGAGCAAAAAAGAGCCTGAATAGCATTCCACAAGAGGTCATTAAGGAAAATTGTCTAATATTCTAGAAATAGAGGGGAAAGTACTGATTGAAAGAATCCATACAATAGATTGAAAGACTCCATCAGTCACCTCTAGAAAGAGATCCTACAAGGAAAACATCAAGGAACATTGTTGTGAAACTCCAAAACTATATCTCAATGAAAAAATTTTTCAAGCTGCCAGAGAAAAACAATTCAAATATCAAGAAGCAACAGTCAGGAATACCCAGGATCTGGCAGCTTCTACTATAAAAGATCAGAAGGCCTAGAATACCATATTCTGGAAGGAAAAGTATCTGTGGTTACAACCAAAAATTAACTACCCAGTGAGACTTGGTATCATTTTTTCTGGGGAGGAGGTGGAACTTCAATGAAGTTGGAGCTTTTCAATAATTTCTACTAAAAAAAAAAAAAAAAAAACCAAAAACAGAACTAAAAAGAAAATGTAATCTACTAACACAGGACTCAATAAAATCATAGAAAAGTCAACTGGGGGAAAACATCTATATAAAGGTTAAACCGTTTAAATCCCTAGATAGGAAAATAATATTTATAACTCTTACAAATTGTATCTGTCACTGGGGGTGGGAGAAGGGAGCATCACATGGAAAGAGAATGTGGTTGTGAATGGTCCCTCATGTGATGGTATCAAAGAAAAAGACCTTAAAGGGGGGTAAAAAGTCTGTACTGAAAAAAAGAAGAAAGGGGGGGGGGTGAGAACTAGGGAAGTTAATAGGATCCTAGAAAACCTAGATATGATAGATCTCTGGAGAAAACTGAATTGTGACAGAAAGGAAGACACATTTATCTCAGCAATACATGGCACCTACACAAAAAATGACCATGAATTAGGCCATAAAAATCTTGCAATCAAATGCAAAAAGGCAGAAATTGTAAATGATTCCTTTTCAGACCACAATGCAATAAAAATATAGGACTAGGAAAAGATAGACTAAAACTCAATTAGAAATTAAGTAATCTAATTCTAAAGAATGAGTGGGTCAAACAACAAAATACAGAAACAATCCATAATTTCATCCAAGAAAATGACAATAATATACCAAAACCCATAGGATGCAGCCAAACCATTTTTTAGGGGAAATTTTATATCTTTAAATAACAACATAAATAAAACACAGAAAGAGGAGGTTAATGAATTAGGCATGCAACTAAAAAGGCTAGGGGAAAAAAACAAGTTAAAAAATCCTAATTAAATACCAAATTAGAAATTTTGAAACTTGTAGTGATTTGGTTGGTTTTCTGGAAGTCTCTTGACCAGCCTTCTTTTCAGCAGAGTGATCACCATGAGAATAGCCAGGAATGAAGTCCAAATTCTTAATTATCTCCTTCATGGTTTAGTTTCCTTGCCTGCAACCCGGGCCAGCTTTCTTGAGGTCCTCCAGAATGTGTCTTGGTTTCTGTGGGGGAGGCAGAAGGACTACCACGACTGTCTCTGTCTTGATGCCTGTCTCAGTTTGAGAGCTTGTGCTCCATCCTCCACCCTTCTGTCTTCTCTAAGTCTGTCTCTGAGCCCTTTCCAAGTCTGCTCTAGTCCCTCATGGTGGTGGGAGATGAAATAAATGTCTCTCTGAATACAAGGGTTTGTGCTCCAGCCTCCAGCCACCACAAAAGTAGGAGATGGCATAAATGTCTCTCCTTGGCTCTGAGAGCTTGAGCTGCTGCCTCCAGTCCTCTGTCTTCTCAGAATCTGTATTCGATTCTGTCTCTGGCTGAGTTTGTCCCAGTTTGTATGCAGTATACTGAGTATAAGCCAATCATTATATCACTAGGGAACCATTATTTGTCCTAAGATTAAATCAATCCTACTGAACTAGAGAACTATTAATTACCATGCTAAACTAGATAATCATTGTCTTATCAATTCCACTTAGTTAACACCTTATTTAAATCAATCATACTTGAGCCTTAAGTATCCTGCCCTTTACAGAAACTCAAAGGAGAGATTAATAAAATAGAAACTAAGAAAACTATTGAGTTAATAAATAGAGTTAGTTTTATTAAAAAAAAAAAAAACCCACTAACAAACTGTATAAACCTTGGATTAATTTGATCAGAAAAAGGAAAGAAAAAATAAAACATTACCAGCATCAAAAATGAAAGGGGTAAACTTACCACTAATAAAAAAGAAATTAAAGCAATAATTAGGAGCTATTTTGCCCAACTCTATGGTAGCTAGTCTAACAATGTAACTGAAATAGATGAATATTTTTAAAAATATAAATTGTTTGGGTTAATAGAAGAAGAAATAAAATACTTAAATAGTCCCATTTTAGAAAAAGAAAATGAACAAATTATTAATAAACTCCCTATGAAAATATCTCCAGGGACACATGGATTCACAAGTGAATTCTATCAAACATTTCAACAACAATTTATTTCAATACTATGTAAACTATTTGGAAAAATAGGAAAAGAAAGAGTACTGCCAAATTCCTTCTATGACACAAAGATGGCAGTGATACCTAAACTAGGAAGGGCCAAAACAAAGAAAGAATATTATAGAACAATCTCCCTAATGAATATTGATGCAAAAATTTTAAATAAAATATTAGCAAAGAGATTACAGCAACTTATCTCCAGAATGATACACTATGACCAAGAGGGATTTATAGTAGAAATGCAGGGATAGTTCAATATCAGGAAAATTATTACCTTAATCAGCCATATCGATAACAAAACTAACAGAAAAGATGATACTCTCAATAGATGCAGAAAAAGCTTTTGACAAGATACAGCACCCATTTCTACTAAAAAAAAAAAAGAAAAAAAAAACTACAGAGCATAGGGATAAAGGAAGTTTTCCTTAAAATAATTAGCAGTATCTGTCTAAAGCTTACAGAAAATATTATTTGTAATGGAGAGAAGATGGACATATTACATTATACTTAGGGATGAAACAAGAATGCCCATTATCACCACTATTATTCAACACTGTATTAGAAATGTTGGCTTTAGCAGTAAGAAGTGAAAACTAAATTAAAGGAATTAGAATAGGCAGTGAGGAAATAAAATTTACTCTTTTGCAAATGATATGATGATATACTTAGAGAATCATAGAAAGTCATCAAAAAATCTACTGGAAACAATTCACAGCTTTAGCAAATTTTCAGGATATAAAATAAATCCACACAAATCATCAGCATTTCTAAATATTATTGACAAAACCTATCAGCAAGAGATATAAAGAGAAATTCCATTTATTTTCATGTACCACAAATTGTTCAGTCATTCCCCAATTGATAAATAGTTAAAAGATATGAACAATTTTCAGATGATGAAATTAAAGTCATTTATAATTACATGCAACAATTATTTAAATCACTATTGATTAGAGAAATGCAAATTGAAACAACTCTGAGATACTACCTCACACCTCTCAATTGTCTAAGATGACATGAAAAGATAATGATAAATGTTGAAGGTAATGTGGGACAATAGATCATATCAATAACAAAACCAACAGAAATCATAATAATCTCAATAGATGCAAATAAAGCTTTTGACAAAATTCAGCACCCATTTCTATTTCAAAATACTAGAGAGCATAGGGATAAAAGGATCTTTCCTTAAAATAATAAATAGCTTCTATATAAAACTTATAGAATTATTTATAATGGAGAGAAGTTGGATGCATTCCAATAAGATCAGGGGTGAAACAAAGATGTTCATTGTCAGTATGCATTGTTGGTAGAGTTGTGAACTGATCCAACCATTCTGAAGAGCTATCTGAAACTATGCTCAAAGAATTATCAAATCGTGCATACCCTTTGACCCAGCCATGCCATTACTGGGTCTGTATCCCAAGGAAATAATAAGGGAGGGAAAAAGATCTACATGTGTAAAAATGTTTATAGCAGCAATTTTTGTGGTAGTAAAGAATTGGAAAAAGAATAGATGCCCATCAATTGGGGAAGGGCTGAACAATTTGTGGTACATGAAAATAATGGAATATTATTGTCTATAAAAAATGATGAACAAGCTGATTATATAAATGCTAGGAAAGGTTTACATGAATGAAACAAGCAGAACCAGGAATACATTGTACACAATAACATGTGTATAAAAGCCTATAAAAGGCTTGGTTCTTTTCAGTGGTTCAGTAATCCAAAGCAATCTAATTAGATTTTGGATAGGAAATGCCACCTGCATTCAGAAAAAGAACTTCAGAGACTGAATATAAATCAACACAGGCTATGTTCATATCATTTTTTTTTTGTTTTTTTTTTAATCTCTCCTGACGTTTTTCCATTTTGCTATGATTTTTCTCTCCCAATATGATTCATAAAGCAGTATTAAAAATAAACTTACAATTGAAAAAAATTTTAAAAGAGAAGGAACTTCTAGTCTTTTTAGTACCAAGAGTTGTAAGTTGTCTTTGTAAGTTGTCTTTGTCATATTTATATACTGTAAGTGTAATTCATTACTAGCATATTTTATTTTGAATGCACTATTGATGATTTATCTATGAGTGAAGACACCTGAAGTTTTTGGTAGGAATGATGTCTAAATACTGTTCTTTCTATTACCTATAAGTAAAAGTCATTGCTAAGAACTCAATGCAACTCCTGTTATTAGAAAGTATATGGTACTTTAACATATTTAACATGTATTGGACTACCTGCCATCTAGGGGAAGAGGTGGGGGAAAAGGAGGGGAAAAGTTTGAACATAAGATTTTGCAAGGTTCAATGTTGAAAAATTACTGGTGCATATGTTAATTTTTTTTTAATAAAGAAAAAGTGTATGAGAGGTGAAGATGGATGAGGCAGCTTAATGAGATTATAATGTTATACTCCTAATACTAAAAGTTTGTACCTATACTATGGAGATGTAGCCCCTAAGTTCAAGTATCATGTTGAGGGAGTAGTCCAGAAGGAATACTACACTGGATATTAGGGTTAACCCTGTGAACCTCCTTTCATAATATTCATTTATAAAATGTTTACTTTGTACATTAGTTAAATCCCTAATAAAAAAGAAAAAAAAGTAGTTCTTAACCTTGAATTTGTGAACTTTTAAAAAAAATAGTTGAAAACTATATTTCAATTTGTTTCCTTTGAAACCCTATCATTTTTATCTTATACATTGAAAAGCCTTATTTTGAGGTCCATAGGCTTTACCAAACTACCAAAGATGTCCACACCACAAAAAAAGATTTTTTAAAAACTTGACACAGAAAAAACCCTCAGCACATTGAGTAGAGCTTCCATAGAAGATTTATGGAAATGCGTGAATAATTTTTTAAAGGATGGGAAAGCAAGGATTGGTTATGATTTCTACCAGTAGCAGGAAAAACTATACTTATTAGTTCATCAAGTCACTAAAGCATCAATATTAACTGGTTGATTCCTGCCCTAAAAATTATATATACTATCATATTACAAATAGTAATAATATGAGAGAATAGCCTATGATGCATCTAATAAACTCAGTAAACAAACAACCAGTTGGTCCCAGACTCTTTTTGGATATATTTCTCAAGAAACATTTACATCTTTCTCACAGGAAAATTTCCAACTGTTTTGTAGTCATCAGTTACTACTTACTTGCAAACTTACCAGGTATAAGATTAATTTTAAAGAGGGCGTTTTTATGTCTTTGAATGGTAATGGCACCCTTTAAACTGGAATTCATTGAAGGAAATTCAGCTGTAAAAGGATCTAATAAAGCTACAAATGCTGAGCTTGGAAAGCCTACAAGGTCCTCATGATACATAATCTTCATTATATCAGCATTTCCATAAGAGCTATGTAAAAAAAAAAGAAAGAAAAAGAAAAATCCCAATAATTTAGGTTTTGTGTTAGTAGAAGCAAATATTTAGGAAATTTGTATTAGATGATTATGAAAAATATGTAATTATATACTTCATTCTAAAGTCATAAAAAAAAAAACTGTTATCAAATAAAACCACTCAAGTTTTAAATTAACGCAAAGATTTATTGACATGGTTCTTCCTTTCTATTGTTCTCTGAAAATCTATCACAATAAACAATCAATTTTATTTTATGAAGAAACTGAAGACATCCAAATACTCATTTCTTTCATATTTCTTCATGGGAAGCATATTAGGAGCAGTGCAGTGGGGTAAATCCATTTTGCCTGCTGCCAAATTATGTTATAAGTTATCACTGGCATAATATAAAAGGGCAAGAATGTGCAAGTCTTTTCTCTAAGCTTGGAAAGGAAATGCTCTTATGAATTTTTAATAAGTGTGACAAACTTAGCAAAGAATTGATGGACCATGAAAAAAATACAATTTGTATTTGTAATTCTTCCCAGTTTAAGAACAGAACAAAAATAGCAGGTTTTACTATGAGAAAAATGTGTAAAGATACACAAAAGTATGGGACTCTCAAGGAGAATCAAAAGAAGGGAAAAGTGGTGTGTTGTGTCCCATAACACTACTATATATTTAATGGCAGTAGGAGTCCACCACATCTGTAATTAATTTGAGAACATGAGAGGTGAAAGTGAACAAGCAAAAACATGTTTAACCATGACTTTTTAAAAACATGGAATGCTCACTCCATGAGTTGGAGTGCTGAAAGAAGCAAACCAATAAGAGGAATAGTTGACCTCTACCCTACTCTAAATTTAGTTCTGTTCAATTATGTTTTTTTTTTTAGCTCCATGAAAGAATGCCAGCCCTTTAGTTGTCTGGTGTCCCTTTGTTTGTGGCATGAGGGCTCAATGGGAGTTAAACCCAGTAGAAAGGAACTTTTCCTAACATGGAATCCAAAACCCAGCTAGCCCTTAAGAGAGCATTATGTGAAATGGATCATTTTGATCACATCAAATTAAAAAGGTTCTGTAAAAATAAATCCAATGAAGCCAACATTAGAAGGAAAGTAGGAAACTAGGGAAATGTTTTAAGTTTCTCTGGTAAAGCTCTTCTCATATATATGAATTGTATATGTACATCATCAAACTAAAAAGTTTCTGTACAAACAATACTAATGCAAACAAGATTAGAAGGGAAGTAACAAATTGGGAAAATATTTTTAAAATTAAAGATTCTGATAAAGGTCTCATTTCCAAAATATACAGAGAATTGATCCTAATTTATAAGAAATCAAACCATTCTCCAATTAATAAATGGTCAAAGGATGTGAACAGACAATTCTCAGATGATGAAATTGAAACTATATCCACTCATATGAAAGAGTGTTCCAAATCACTATTGATCAGAGAAATGCAAATTAAGACAACTCTGAGATACCACTACACACCTGTCAGATTGGCTAAGATGACAGGAACAAATAATGATGAATGTTGGGGGGGGATGTGGGAAAACTGGGACACTAATACATTGTTGGTGGAGTTGTGAAAGAATCCAGCCATTCTGGAGAGCAATCTGGAATTATGCCCAAAAAGTTATCAAACTGTGCATATCCTTTGATCCAGCATTGCTGCTATTGGGCTTATATCCCAAAGAAATACTAAAGAGGGGAAAGGGACCTGTATGTGCCAAAATGTTTGTAGTAGCTCTTTTTGTAGTAGCTAGAAACTAGAAGATGAATGGATGTCCATAAGTTGGAGAATGGTTGGGTAAATTATGGTATATGAATGTTATGGGATATTATTGCTCTGTAAGAAATGACCAGAAGCATGAATACAGAGAGGCTTGGAGAGACTTACATCAACTGATGCTGAGTGAAATGAATAGAACCAGGAGATCGCTGTACACTTCAACAACAATTACGGTATGAAGATGTATTCTGATGGAAGTGGATATCTTCAACATAAAGAAGATCCAACTCACTTCCAGCTGATCAATGATGGACAGAAACAACTACACTCAGAGAAGGAACACTGGGAATTGAATGTAAAATATTAGCACTACTGTCTATCTACCCAGGTTACTTATACCTTCGGAATCCAATACTTAACGTGCAACAAGAAAATTGGATTTACACTCATATATTATATCTAGGTTATACTGTAACACAATTGCCTGTCATCTAGGGGAGGGAGTAGAAGGAGGGAGGGGAAAATCTGGAAAAATGAATACAAGGGATAATGTTATTTAAAAAATTACTCATGCATATATAATGTCAAAAAATTATAATTATAAAATTAATTTAAAAAAAGAAATGTACATGTACATGAAATGAGTCATATTTATGAGAATATGAATCATTGTCCAATTGATAAATGGTCAAAGGATATGAACATGTAGTTTTCAGAAGACTATAATCTATATGAAATAATTATGTTTTTTAAAATTTTGCCTCTTTTATTCAATGTTAAAAATACTCAAGAGTCAAGCTATCACGTCTTTAAATAAGCTGAGAAGTGAGAGGCAATGAAGAAGAGAGAAGATAATTTTCAGGAGGATTTGTGGGGGTATATTTTTCATATATGTGAAAAGAAAACAAAAAACTGGAATACAAGAAAAGCATTGGTTCAATAATAATGATTCCATAAGAATAAGGATTTGGGGAAGATGAACAGATGCTATAAAAATTAGAAATTAGTTCTTTTAAAAATTGGAAACCTCAAAGTTATAGTTTTTTGATAAAATCTCCATTAAGAACAGAGTCAGCACCTTGCTAGTTAGGCTTACTTCTCAGAACCCCAGGTTTACCAGTTGTATTTCATGAATCACAATAAGTAAAACATCTTGGCTGGAAAACAAAATGATTTTTTAAAAAATTCTAATCTAAACCAATCTGGTATGCTTCCAAAAGTACTGCTTTTTTTTTCATTTATTGGTGAATAATGTTTGAACATTAACTTCAGAAATACCAACAGGCAAATCACAATGTTGCAGTAAATAATATAGTGCAACTCATGACAGGAACCTCCAAGGGAGAAGGGAGAAGGAGCAACACATGCCTCATCCTACTTGAGATGGTTTCATTCAACATGGGACTTTCAGAGTGGGGAACAAAAAGGCAACTTGAAAAAAGGAGTATAAGTTACTGAGGGGGAGCATTCCCTATATTTATTCTTTTATTTTATTTGAAAAACAGAAAAGCAATACAAAACAAAATGAAACAAAATGAGAGAACATTGTCATGTGTCCAACATAACATCAGGGAGGATTCAAAATATATAACAATACCTATTTAAGAAAGTATATCTATATATGTTTTATATATATATATATATATATATATGTATATGTATACATATATATAATATTTATATGTCCATCTTTTTACTTCCTTATATATTGTTCTTTTGTTTTCTGCTGTGCATCTTCTTTTGCTTTCTTTTTCCCCCTTTCATTTCTACCACCACCACCAACCAAGCTACAGTTAAGAAAGGATATACTTATACAGAGGTAGAAGTGTGTGTATGTGTATATATACATATATATATATATATATATATATATATATATATATATATATATATATATATATATATGAAAGGGAGATGCACATGTATCTCTTTCATTCGCTCCATCCTCAAGTAAGCTACAAATATATTTATTTAGATATATACATACATATACATACTCACATATACTAATACCCCAGATACACACACACACACACACACACACACACACACACACACACACACACACACACACACTTTCCTATCCTTGCTGACTCATTAAATCCTGTTCCATAACATGGCTTACTATTATTTAATCTTTCCCCACCCCAGGATCTCTCCCTTGTCTTCTTCCCTCACGCTTCACTTCCACATCCATCCATCCCCTCATCTCTTATTTCTTTATAGATTTTGTACAGTGCTATACCCTTCATGGTATATATGTAGTGTTCCCTATTGAACCCATTCCTGATATGAAGAGGTTTTCAGAACTATAAGCTCTCCTCCCCACCTCTACTGCCTCTGTGTCTAGTCTCTCTTTGTACCTCATTTGCATAACATGATCACTATTTTAACCTTTATTCTGCCAATCTTTTGAGCTTCCCTATAGTTGATGTAAATTTTAAACAAAGCAATCTTTTGAGCTTCCCTATAGTTGATGTAAATTTTAAACAAAGTATACATTTCCCATGTTAAAATAAATTATGTTTAAACAGTTTTCCATGTTTCATTCCTTAAAATTGTTGATATTGGCTTATATGTTAATTTTTCTGTTAATTTTGGGTTTGGCTGATACAAAGTCCTGAAAATCTACAAATTCATTGAATATCTATTTTTTCCTCATTCAAAATTATAATTTTGCTGGATATGATATTGTTGGCCTCAAGTCTAATTCTTTTCTTGTCTGTAGATATGATTCCAGGATCTGTGAACTTTTATTGTATTTGTGGATAAGTCTTGTACAATTCTAATCATAGCTCCAGCATACTTTTGTTTTTTGTTTTTTTCTTGTTTCTTGCAAAATTTCCTCTTGGATCTATGAGTTTAAAAATTTGTCAATAATATTCCTTTGTGTTTTCCACAGTGGATTTATTTTCTGTTTCTACTTTGTCCTCATGTTCAATCACAATTTTCTAGCATTATTTCCTGTATTGTGTCTCTTTTTGTCATGACTTTCTGACAGTTCAATCATTTTATTTTTTTTAATCTGTTCTCCAGATGTTTTGTTTTTCTTAAGAAAATAGATAAGAAAATAGAACATAAGAAATCTGTTCTATTTTTATAATGTTTTGTTATTTCTTGGTCTCGTATAGCTTCACTGGCTTACCCTTATCCAAATTCTAATTTTCAAAGAGTTATTTTCATTTTTGAGACTCTGTATCTCCTTTTCTAATTTGTTAACTTTTCATAGTCTTGTTTTTCTTGAATGATTTTTATTTTTTCTTTAGTTTTTCCTCAATGTGTCTGATTTTTTATTTCTTTTTTGAGTTCTATAAATTCTCTCTGGGCACGGAGCCATTTCCCATTACACTTTGGGGTAGATTATTTTTTTTTAAACTTATGTGTCTTCCTCTAAAGATGAACCCCTGTCTTCTTTGTTCCTGAAATATGTTTCAATGTGGGATTCCTTCTTCTTTGCCAGTTTATTCTTTTTAATTAGAGGTATTACTGTAAACACCTCTAACTGTGCGGTGGGAGTTGTGACCTCAAGCTTCTCTTCAGTTTTCCCCTCTGACCAGGAGCCCTAAACCAAGGGCTCCACACAAGTATCCACAGCCAGAGGTACCCCTGCCCGACTGCTTCTGCAGGTTCACCAGGTGCTGGCTCCTCTCCCAGGACTATTGCTGGCTCCTCTCCCAGGACTATGTCTACGCAGCATAGCTGGTCCTGGCATTACTAATCCCAAGTTTCACTCTGTCTTCCCAGACTCAAACACCGACTGAAAAAACAGTCCAGCAGTAAGTCTCAGTGGCCCTTGCTGAGAATCCAGCCACACCCACTCAGCCTGAGAGGCTCCTACTTGGTGTCCCTTCAAAGCTAGCTCAGAGGTGTCTGCACTCCAGGCAGATTAATCCTGGCCTAGACTGGGGTCTGTTTTCAGATCTTCCTGAGTTATATCAGGAAGACCACTGTTCTGCCCCAAACCTTGATTTTTTTTTTATTTTTTAACCAATCTATGTTTATCCTGAGGTATAAATTTGTTCTATTTGTAGGGGAAATTGGGAGAGCTTGAAATTTACCAACTTACTCTATCATCTTCCCGGAATCCTCCCTCAAATTCTTCCTTAAAGAGCATCAGTAGAGTAATATCTGTTGCCTGAATCAGATCTGGAAGAAAAATTCAAGTTCTTCCCTCCCCTCCAAAACACCACCACAAAACACATACACATACCTTATACACTGATTAATAAATTTGTAAAACTCAAATCACAACACAACAATACCACACAACCAGGCAACAATAACAAAATTTAAGATGTCTCTTATTACTTGCTAGGTTGGCACCAGAGAGAAGCTTCAATCATTTTTAGCCTAGAATTAGTCTGTTATAAAGTCGTCACAAGCATGTCTTGTTTTTTAAACCACCCCACTATCAAAAAACAAAAACAAAACTAAAAACAGTAAACAAAAATTTAAAAAAAAACTAGTACTGATCAGTTTCTAACAATACATTATTACTCAAAATTAACTAGCTTTTAAAATTTGAGTTGGAAGAAAAATGGATCCCCAATAATCCATGTCTTACACTAGGAAGGATGCAGAGCAATTGTCATTATTTATAAAAAATGAATTTTAATTTCTCTTTAGAAACATTGCTTTTAGTGTGATGCATTGCTTTTAGTATGATGCAGGCAACACCTTTGCAGAGGAATGCCTCAAGGGATACTCATAGCAGCATACACTTGTGTCTTGTCTTCAGTTCCAAAGGCTCCTAGGGCAGCCAGCATGACTTTGTCAAATGTATGTTTCAAGAAGTTTGCTTCCCTATTAATACCAGAATCTTCACTAAGACTTTCTCCCACTATTATTTTATTGGAGCCTCAACCTCTGACTCTGGAGTTTCTCATATGCAAAGCATGCAGAGGGGATTGCAATGAGTAGTCTCTTTGCTATCATCTTTCTCTGCCACCAAACTTCTTTATGAAATTGGCTCTTTGTTTCAAAAACTCTTTTGAAAGATGATCAGAATCATTTCATAGACTTTTGTCTTCCAGTACCTTACTGTTAATATTATTTCTCAACACATCTTGCACAGAACATTCTATGAATCTGATGGCCTTTGGGTCTGAAGCCAACTTTTCAAAAGTTTCTGTTTTGTTACTGCTAAGTCTCTCAATATTAGAAGTCATCTCTGAGATCAATTTAGGTCCTAACAAAGAAAAAAATGGAGTATTTGGACAGTTGTGAGTAACCTCTGGTACTCACTTTTTTTTCACATTTTCAAATGAGGATGTGGATACCACTAAAAGACAGACAAGAAACACATCTGTTCTGTGAATGACTAAGGTATTATAATTAATTAATTAATATTAATTAATCTGAAATAATCTTCATGTCCTTTCAGTCTAAGGGCATATGGCTCTCCACCATACATAACCATGACTACACAGTTGTCAAATATTATTGGTATAAATTCGGATGGGAATTTTGTTTGTTGTATATGAAATTAGAAGATATTCTAATTAATAGCACCATCATGCATAAAACATTTAAAAATTTTCATTGCTGGAGTCTTTTTGTATCTATTTTCAGCATTTCCAATCCAATGTAATACTCTTCCCCATCTTTTGCTTCCTCCAAATTCCTGTTCTTTTCAGGTTGTTTTGATTAGCTAATTTTTTCTATTTAAAGTATATTTCCTAGCATAAGTACTCCCAATTATTATTATTGATTAGAAAAGTGCAAATTAAAACATTTCTGAGATGTCACCTCACACCTATAAGATTGGCTAATATGACAGAAAAAAGAAAATGGTAAGTGTTGGCGGGGATAAAAGAAAAATAGGGGCAATAATGTACTGTTGGTGGAGTTGTAAACTGATCCAACTATTCTGAAGAGTAGTATTATATCCCAAGTACCATAAAAAATGTTCCTTTTCTTTGCCCCAGCAAAGATCTATATCCCAAAAAGATCAAAGAAAAATTAAAAGGACCTATGTATATAAAATTATATAAAGTAGCTTTTTTATGACAAAGAACTGAAAATTGGAAATGATTGAACAAGTTATGGTATATTATTGTGATGGAATACTATTGTGCTATAAGAAATTCTGAGCAGAATACTTTCAGAAAAATCTGGGAAGACTTACATGCAAACTGATGCAAAGCAAAATGAACAGAACCAGGAAAACACTGTATAATATTGTGTAAAGCCCAATTGTGAATAACTTAAGCTATCTTCAGTGCTACAAACATGCAAGACTATATCAAAGACTTGTGATGAAAAATGCTATCTACCTCCAGAGAAAGACCTGAAAGAGTCTATATACAGACTGAAGCATACTTTTAAACTTATTTTATTTTTGGTTTTTGGTCTGTGTTTTCTTTTGCAACAAGTCTACATGCATATTTTTTCATGACTATATATGTATAATCTATATAAAATTGCTTGTCTCCACAGAGAGGAGTGAGAAGAGGACAGGAGAGAAAAAATTTGGAATTCAATATTTTAAAACAAATATTAAAACATTTTGCTTACATGTAATTGAGAAAAATAAAATTTTAAAAATACTATTGGAAAAATATCAAAAATATATATGGATATTTATATATACATATACTATGTATAAAGTTATACACATATATTCATAAGCATAAAAATATCTATAAAATTTGACCATCCTCATCCAAAACAATGGAAAATATAGGAGATGGGGGAAAATAAAATTGGAGGTAGGTAACTATTAAGAGTGCATAAAGGGAAGAAGAGAGGGTCAGAAAACCAGGAGTTAAGCCAGCACAGGAAGGACTATAAACTCTGGAACAAAAAAGAAATCATTTTGTACCCATCCTTCCACCTGCAGAAGCTCCTAAACTTGACTTTTACAATTTATCACTCCTTCAAATATTTGGACATAAGTGTGTTTGGACTAAATCAGGCTCACTTTCACACTTTTACCCCAGTCTTGACTCCACTGCTTTGTCCAATGACTATATTTATTGAGTTTTTTTCTGTGAACAAGGTACTATTTTTAGGGTCCAGAGTAAAGATGATTGAACCATGGTCTTGGTCTTGACTTGAAGGAATTTATAATATAGTTAGAGAGATAAGACAGGAATGTAATTATAATACAAAATAGAATAATATAAGAAATGGAAGCACAAAGTGCTATTTAAGACAGATGATGGGGCAAAATTTGAAAAAGTCCTAAGATCAAATCCTTCCTTAAGAACTCTAACTGGAAAAGCCACTTAATCTCTCTATACCTCAGTTTTCTCATCTATAAAATAGGGGCAATAATCATATCTACCTTGAAAGGTTATTGTAAAGATTAAATGACTTAACTGTAAAATATTTTGCAAATTTTAAAGCACTACATAACTACTAGCTACAATTATGAGACTTTTTTGGAAAGAGAGATTAGTTGCTGACTAAGGTACGTAATTCCTTTAATGGATATGAAAGCCCATGATTCAACACCAAAGACCTAAAATAAAATGTCTACTTGAAAAACATTTCCTGAGAGGATTCTGGGAAGATGGCAAAGTCAGGAAATTACAAACTCTCCAAATTTCCCCCACAGACAAAACAAAATTGCCCCTCAGGGAGAACATAGACTAGTGGAAAACAAGTAAGACTTAAAGAGCACAAGTGTCCTCCTGGGACAACCCAAAAAGGCCGAAAAAAAGACCCCAGCTCCAGGACTGAAGTTTAACTTCTCCAGGCCAGCTCTGCAAGAACAGTAAGCAGAGAGTCTTGGAACTAGTTAGGTTTGAAGATAGTCTCAGCTCATACCACCTTCCAGAAAGCATAGGGAGTCAGGGATCTGAATCTGGAAAGACTAAGGGAATCTCTTCTTTTAGGAACTCCAGACTCAGCTGTGCTGCAGAGACAAGGCCCTGGACGAAAAGGAACCTGCAGAAGCAGTAAGGCTTCTGATAGATCTATTGGCTTTTGAAGGAGGGTGGAACTTTCGGTTTCAGGTCCAGTCAGAGTGTGGCGGGAGTAGCCCCTTTAAGATTCCTTGTCTGATCTACCTTTGGGACAAGATATTCCTAAGGGAAAAGATCTGTATCTGATCCAGTTTGGGCTGTACCCAGCCCCCAATTGGTTTGGGTTTTCAGCCCCCTTTGATACAAGATCTGGTCAGAACTAGTTTGGGCTGTACCCAGCCCCCCCACTGGATCTGAGCTGGCTTGGATAAAGCCAGCCAAAAATCTGGCCTTCAAGGAATTAACCTGAGCTCCGCCCATTACTTCTTCAAGCAGATAAAAAGAGCAAAGCTAGAATCATCTTGGGTTCAGAGATTTGGAAGATGCCAGCCAAGATGCTTGCATCAGAGATTCTCTGTCCCCGCCGCTTTCGGCATTTATCTTCCTCTATCTAATGCCTTTTATTAACCAGACCTTAACCTTGCTTCCAAACCTGGCAATAAACATCTTTTACCCATCTAGGTTTTCGGCCTGTAAATTCATTTACAGGGGACTCTCGCCGCCACTAGACCTGATTTAACTTTGTATCCTTGCGCCGAATCCTAAGGGGGTTGCAGGGGAGCTCCATGTGACTTCCTGTACCCCGAATCCTGCCACTAGACCTCACTTAATCCTATTGTGGTATATACCTCATTATTAGGTATTTACCTCATGATTTGGTTCAAGTTACCTCATCATTTTGAGGTTCCCTATTACCTCATCAAGAGGAGAGAACTGAAATGAACCTGGAGGCACTATCTCCCTAACCCAGGATTAGAGGTACTTATACTAATATTTCTCATTTAAAAAAAAATAACTGGTAAAGAATATGACACCCCTAACATAGAAACTTACTATGGGAATAGTGAAAACAATGGCTCATCTTCAGAGGAAAACAGTAAAGTTTAAAAAAGTAAATAAATAAAAAAATTTAAAATTTAAAAAAAAAGCATCTTGTACCCCCAAGAGTAATGAGGTACCTGCCCAGAAAGAATTGATAGAATCAAAAGAGACTTCAAAAATCAAACAAGAGATATTTAAAAAAAAAAAGATTATGGGGGGGAAAGTTAACCAACTAAAAAAGGAAATACAGAATCTTAAATAAAAAATAATTCTTCAAAAATTAGAACTAGGAGGGGGAAGCCAGTGAAGCTATAAAAGACTAAGAAATTACAAAACAATATATAAAGAATGAAAAAAAGAACAATGTGAAACATCTTATAAGAAAAACAACATAGCTGGAGAACAGATCAAGTAGAGAAAACATAAAAATAAGTGGTTCTCTGAAAGCTGTGACCAAAAAAAGAATCTTAACACAATAACAAAATAATCAAAAAAATTTGTGCTGAGTTTGATATAAAACACAAAGAGAAATTTGAGATAGAAAAAAAATCCACTAATCACCATCTCAAATTGATCCCACATGAAAAACAAATAGAAATAATATTGCCAAATTTTGAAACCCCTAGATGAGAAAATTCTATAAAAAACAAACAACTACAACAACCAACAAAAAGCTAATTCAGATATGCTGGATCCACAATTAGAATTTGACAGGATTTATCAGCAGCTACCATAAAAGACCACAGGTTCTAGAATAATCTATATCAATAATCTAAAGAACTAAACTTAGGACCAAAAAATTCATGAATATGTATGTATATATCTGTATGTGTGTATATGTGTGTGTATACGTGTGTATATATACCCATGCTTAATTGTACACTGCTTGAGATATGTGAGGGGGTATGAAAAGGGGAAAAAAGAACAAAGTAAAAAGCAGCAGACCTACAAGGAAGCAGAGAAAAGATGGACAGTCATGAATATATAATATCCTCTATTATTATATATGTTTTCTTGAAATGGAAATTTATTTTACATATTTTAAATCCTCCATGTAGCTTTGCTGGGCACATGACAATATTTTATTTCGTTTTTATTTTCCTTTTCTGTCCTTTTTATTTGTTTTTTTTTTTCTTATTTTGCATTGTTCTAAATATTTTAATGTAAAAATATTTTATAAAGCAAAAAAATTTTTAAATAAAAATGAAAAACATTTACTAAAACTCATCCATATCCAAATTCAATTAGTCAATGAACAATTTAACTGACAAGAATTTGTCTAGTTTTGTGAGGAAGGAAGGAATAGTGAGGGAGGAGAAATTAAGTCATCATTAATTTAGACAGGTTACACACTGAAATGAAGAAGCCTGGAGTCACTGAAGTTACTGCAAAGTTTGTAGTTTTCCTAAGAATTAGTTTTGTGTCTCTCAGCCATCTGTGAAGTAAATAGAAACTGCATGTAAAAGTGTTTTTATATAGCAAAGCTTTTGGTCTGAATGTGTAGCTAAGAAAGATTCTTGTCATTGAGCCACAGAATGTAAGCCAAGACTATTTCGTTTGATTGGGAAATGTTCTTTAAACATGCCCAAGTTTATAATAAAAGAGGTACTTCTCCTGATTATTCTTTGAAGTACCTCTAAACAATATACTCTTTTCCAAATAGATGAATCCATTTCACTATCAGCACCTGAAGATTCAAAGCCTTCTACACTCTTGAGACTAGTTCCTGGTCTTAGCAGAAAATTGATAGGGAACTTATATCACCTTTGGTTCAATGTCATCTTATTTCTAGTTGCATGTTTCCTAAATGCACAGCTCAGAACTTCTTTTTTCCCTGAGTTCCTGATTCTATCTGTTGTCTAGAATAGTTTGTGTTCTTAGTTCCTATCGGTTTCCTTGTATTCCAGACACATTTCTTGCTCTGATTTTGAATGTGTGTGCCTTTAAAACAACTTAAAGTATGTTCCTTTAAATAAAGGATTATTTCTTTTTTAAATTTTTGTCTCTATATCTTTAGTGACTAGAGTATTGCCTTGTACATAGAAGTCACAATTATCAGGATCAAGGTCTCCACTTGCAAAGTTGAAAGCCAAATATAATATTATATGAATAACAAATCTTATATAATAACTTAGAGGCTTCCAATAAAAATGAAAGAGTAAGTGGTAAAACTTCACTCTCTTCTAAAACAAACAAAAAAAAAAGAAACTAGGAAGAACAGTGGGCCTGCAAGCAGGAAGAAATCTTCAGAAGTTTACTAGTTGTATGACGCTGGACAAGCCATTTAATCTTGTTTGTCTCAAATTTCCTCATCTGTAAAATGAATTGAAGAAGAAATGACACTCCAGTATCTTTGCCAAGAAAACTTCAAAACTTCATGAAACTCAGACATAATTGAAACGAGAAAAAACAAAAACAAAAAAAGAAAAAAAAACAGATTAAAATTAAAATCACAGTAAAATATTCTGCATAAAATGCAGAGAAGTGTGAAAGAAAAAAAAAACTGAGGATCATTTTTAACTGACTTAGATCACCAGTGACCCCACTTTGAATCTATACTATGGGGAGGAAATGAATCTATATTCATCATCAACCAAGATTTCCAATGTGGCACATGGAGCTGATGCCCTAACTTCCAGTTGCTTTATTAAGCTGAACCTCCTAAAGGTCTCTAGGATTAAGCCTGCATGGTAGCCATTAAGGGGAGGAAGGGAAGTGGTTAATGCTATAGTTCAAGAGCTCCCATTGATACTTTCCCAATCAGTTGATATCAGTAAACCAGGCTTTACAAGTTTTTAGAAAGGACTATCTACTATAGTAGTATACAAAAAAGATAGTATTAAATCTATTCTACAAGTACACATAGTTTCTAGGAGGCAAGTGAGTTCAAACTTGGAGCACCTAGAGTAAATGGTTAACAACTGTTGATTTCTTTCCTCAAAGAGGTAACTCAAAGCTCCAGCATATCCTTTGGTTGGGATACTTGACATGTTTCTTTTAGGTATAGTAGAACTTTTCTGCATTTCCTCATCAAATTTGGCCTGTTCTTAGCTCTAGATACAGACACTGCTGCCAGCTACTTCTGTCCTGGGGATTCTGTTAAGATGCTAATGAAAAACTCCAAATCATTTCTGGATGTTTCAAAACTCACAAAGTCCAAGGAAGTAAGAAGAGGATAAGTTCAGGACTCTTCTGCTCCTCAGTGGCTTAGTTAGAAAGCTTACACCTTGTTCACCACTTACTCAGATCTTCCAAATTCTAAGCCATTATGATATTTTTGAGATCCATAGAGCATGATCAAGTCCCTTAACCACTCTGAACAGACTAATCATCCTTCTTGATAAAATGCCTTTTAATTGCTATCTAATCTTTTTTCACAAGCTGGTTGACTCAATATGATGTCTTTTTATCATAAAAATCATCAGGGCTAGATAATCAATGGAGGGGAAGGAGGCAGTTGTAATTACAATTTCTGCTTTTATGCATGGTTCCATACTAGTCAACCAGTATTATGATTCCTGGTAAGAATGAATGAGTGCCTCAGTATCTCCCCTATACAGTACTTTAAAGAAAAAAGACCAAAAAAATAATATCAGGAAAACGTAATAACTATTCTAAATCAGCTGGGACAGAAAAGCTCTGTGTGGTTGGTAGAACCCTTCTACTTCCACCTGTGCATTGTTGAAGAAGCATGCTGTTGGCACAAAAATACCAAGAGAAATTCGGAATAAAAAACAAAAATGTTTTCTAACAGTCTTTTCTAACTGGTAAAGATATGAATAAATATAAGTAAACACTCACTGAAAATAAAACTCTAGAAGCATTTTAGTAATAACCATAAGTAAAAATCCAGAAAAGACAAGCTTAATTTACTCTCCCTCCCCCCAAAAATCTATCTTCTGCCTTTGGAACCCTAGATTCTAAGTCTAGGCAAGCTTTCACTTTCCCTGTTTTATTCTTCCCTTAGAATTTAATATCATTAGTGTAAACACAGTACCTAGCACATAGTATACACTTAATAAATTATTTTCCATTAACTCAAAAGCAATCTGTAAAAAAAAAAAAATCTTGACTCTCAAACTTATATTCTTAACTCTTTACTTAAGGGCCTCCAACTTCTAGGTATTGTTGATCAAAAATAATAGCTGATATATTAACTCCAATATGAATTATAATCTGTAAGAAGATTCTGTTTTATGTGTCAGATGTCTTTTTTATGACACTTTGCTTTGAATCTGAAATTTCAAATACTCTCCCCTCAACTTGGACTCCTTGAATTATGTTACTGATTTTCATCTTCTAATATTACAAATTCCTCTTTGATCTTTTTCTATTGTGCTAGATAAACTTTAGAAGCCAATAATAAAAACTGAAAGTTATATTCTCCTGGATTTATCAACAGTTATGTAAGAATTTTAACTCCAGACAGAAACTATGACATCACTAAAAATTGATTTTCCCATGGACAAAATTCACAAGATTACTGTAAGGAGCAATGAAAAAAGAGTTCAGTCACATAGATCTGTTTATGGACCTGGAAGACATTATAATATTGATCGTAAAAGATGGGAGACACTGGCATAGGGCTTCCCAGCATGGTGTGCCCTCATTAAAGAAAGCGCTGTACTGAGCAGAATTTAATTACCTCAAAATAAATGCAAGATGCATAAAGTTAGAGAGTTCACCCCAAATGTTCATAAGAACTATGTCCAATCTGTGAAAGAGCATTATGAGCTTGTGTTGGATAGAAAAGAGTGCTTGTAGTTCCAAGGAAAAGCACAGGCCATGAGAGCAGTGACAACACTTCTCCTTAAATCATAGCACTTGGGAAGAAATGAAGATTTAAAGAAACCCAGAACTAACTCTGAAAAAAGGAATATAAAAAATCTGAAGCTTGGGACAATGCTTTCCTCACCCCTGGAGCAGAGTCCAATTTTAATATAAAATTAAAAGTCAATAAATAATCTAGAAAAAATGAACAAATGACAAAAATAAGAACCTGAACATAGAAAGTTATCATGTGTGACAGGGAATATCAAAACACAAATTCAGAAGAAAATAATAAAAACAAAGCATCTACATCAAATGCCTCAAAAAAATGTATTTGAAGAGCTACAAATGGATTTTAATAATCAAATAAGAGAGGAAGAGGAAAAATTGGGAAAAGAAATGAATGATACAAGAAAATCATAGAAAGTCAACCACTTGGTAAAGAAGTTTGAAGAAATTGAAGAAAATAACAATTAAAAATTGAAGAAAATAACATAATTAAAACAGGTCAAATCATAAATGAGGCACAAAAATTCACTGAAGGGAAAAGCTCCTTAAAAGGCAGAATTGGCCACATAAAAAAAGATATCCATAATTCACTGCAGAAAAGAACTCCTTAAAAAATAGAATTGGGCAAGTGTAAACTAATGATTCTTTGAGGAATCAATAAAACAAAATTAAAAGAATCAACACACTTTAAATGTTTACATTCCAATGTGGGAAAATAATGATTATAACCCAAAAGGAGTATATACAGACAGGGGGCATGTGTGTGAGTTGACTAAGAAAGGATGAAATTAAAAAAAAATACAAAATGTAAGAAATGAGGGATGCAGAGAAGAAACACTGGGAAGTGAATGTAAATTGTTAGCACTAATATCTGTCTGCCCAGGTGCATGTACCTTCGATTCTAATGTTTATTGTGCAACAAGAAAATGATATTCACACACATGTATTGTACCTAGACTATATTGTAACACATGTAAAATGTATGGGATTGCCTGTCATCGGGGGGAGGGAATAGAGGGAGGGGGGGTAATTTGGAAAAATGGATACAAGGGATAATATTATAAAAAAAAATATATATATATAATAAAAAAAATTAAAAAAAAAAGAAATGAGGGATGGACTTGAAGAAATAGGTAAGGAGGGTAAATTTTCTCACATAGAAAGCTCAAAATAATTGATACTGGAGAACTTGATTGGGGAAGTGGCAAGGAACACCTGAACCTAACTTTCATCAGAATTAGCTCAAAGACAGGGAAAACATTCACACTCAGTTGAGTATAGAAATCTATCTCACCCTACAGGGAAAATAGGGGGTGGGAATAATGAAATAGGAGGTTATAGAAGGACGGATGTTTTAGGAGAAGTGGTAGTCAGGAAAAAAAAATTAAGGAGAAAGAGACTGAAAGGAGAGAGAGCAAAGGATAAGTGGGAGCCAGAAGCAAGATGCAGGAAAAGTAAGTAATCATAATTATGAATGTGAATAGGAAGAATTCACTCATAAAAGGGAAGCAAATAGAAGAGTGGATTAAAAACAAGAATTCTACAATATATTGTTGACAAAAACCACACTTAAAAGCAGAAACACAAAGAGTAAAAATAAGGGACTGGAGCAAAATTTATTATGCTTCAGCTGAAGTTTTTTGGTTTGTTTGTTTTTTAAAGGAGTAAGAGTAATCATAGTCTCAGAAAAAAACAAAAGCTCTTTTTGCTTGATATAAGTAAAAGAGATAAGCTTAAAAAAAAAAAGCCCTGAATTTTGCTAAGATTTAACTGTTTATCTTTCATTTCAAAGAGGACCAATGGCATCATAGAGTGATTTGCAAATAATTTATTATATTTAGTAGAAGAAATTATATTCATTAAGTATCTATCTTTTCTTTATTTCCTTATAGGTTGTTCAATAAGTGATACTCTCCAAGCTGACATCCATCATCTCACTTGCCTCTTGACTGAGTAAAGGCCCTGATTTAAACCTATGGAGTTTGACCTTTGGTTTTAGAGCACATATAAAACAATAGTAAATTTAACTATATGAAATAAATCATGATATACTTTAGTTGGAGTTTTCTGCCAATGTGACGGGGATAAAATCTTAGATCCTTTTTCATTTTCTCAGTAGCATCCAGGGGTACATATGCAAAAAAGACAAGTTCATGTGCTGTAATGTACTGTGGAGCTAATGCAGTATCAAATTCGATATCTTCATTAACCTGGAAAGAGGAAAAAAAATGTCATACCATTTTAAACATTCTCCATTTTACATTTAAATATAACAAAAAAGTTGGTTGCATTTAATAATTATGTTATAATTCAAAACAATTGTGGTTTCCTGAGTTATAGCCCCTTCTATTGAATATTCTGCTTGATTATTTTATGTGTGCAAAGAACTGTTTATATCCTTAGTTCAGAGTAAAGAAAACTTTCCATCTCCATTCTCCCCATAATCTCCTTTAGGACTGGGACTTTGAAAAGTATGTGATCACTAGAAGAAAATTTGTTGAATCTTCACTTACTGGAAATGTCTTTGTCTGTTGGGGAGGATTAGTGATTTGAAAAGCATAAATATAGATTTCATTAGAGCAAAATGCTTGGGTGCCTGAACGATATTGGATACCATTCCTCTCTACTCTTTTCAAGAAATTGTCACAGAGTGGCATGTTGAAATTACTTCTACAGGGAAGAGGAATGGCGATTGGAGCTGTGGTTTTGTTGCTGCAGAAAACTACCAGATGAGGAAAGACCATTTACCAATATAGGTCAATACCTTCTCTATAATCTGAAGTCTTAGAATTTAAGAGTTGCTTAAAACAGTGAGTAGAATAGGGTCACATAACTAGTATGTGTTAGAGATAGTCCCTGAACCAAATAACTTCTCAAAGTGGAAAGAAGAAACCTCCTTTCAACAAATTGCTAAGATTTGGTGTGGCTGGTTTTTTGGAAGCACTGGCTAGAAAATTGATTGTGTAGTTTTTAAATTCAGTGATTTAATTACAACATAGCAATTGGCCTGAGTGAACCAGGGAAAGAGCATTCAATTCCTATCTCCTGACTTAAAAATTACTCTCTCTTTCCTGGTGAGTCCTTACAAGAGTCCTGCCTTCCACTCAGTGTGTCCCTGACTCTTGGTAGAAATGTCTTTTCCCCTCAAGCTAAAAAGCATTCATCCTCATCATTTCTTGCTGAGGAACTTCTCTAGCTGTCAGCTACCCCAAAGACCTCTCCTTTTCAATTACTGGTACTTTGCTTTTTAGTCCTTCACTATTCTAATTCAGTGTTTCATTATTGCCTGGGTGACTTTGGGGACTGGTGGGTGACTTTGGGGACTGGTGGAAGAAGAGGAAAAACAACAGAAGCTGGGCCCGGCAAATCTTCTTCCAGAACTCTATGGATAAGGACTCAAGAAATAGTGATGCAGATTGAATGGGAGCATACTAAAGAAAAAGTGTTTTACAATATTATCTGCCCTTATTTGTTTAGAATCTGGTCTCAAACTGTCTTTCCAACTTCATTGAAAATACTTATTGATTTGCTGATTCTTACCTGTCTTCCATTTTCTTAAACATTAAGAGTCTTAGAGAAAATTAGAAATGTGAAAGGAAAGAATGAAGGCAGGAAAGGATGGTAGCCTAGGGAGTCAAATAAGTTAATTCTTCAACCTGAAAAATATTTCTGGAGATGGATGAAATACCAGATTCTATCCCCAAAGGGAACAACCATGTGTGGTCTTGTACAAGAAATGCTAGTGGACTGAATCAGTACAATAACATAGTATTGTTAAGATGTATGCTAAGAACATTATATGCACCAAGTTACAAGTGTATACTGATTGCAGCAATTGGGAATTATATATATATATATACATATATATATATACATACATAATTTGAAGAGGTTAAAGTATGGTTGTGGGAACTAATCAAAATATCAAAAAGTGTGATATCATAATCAGTATTTCATACCTATGTACTCTAACTCTGAAGAAGAAGAAAAAAAAGAGGGTTCACCCTCCTCTTTGGTATCAAGCTCAGTCATAATTTCATAGCATTCAATTTTCATTTTTGTTTTCTTTCAATTCACACAGTTACAGCTGTGTATATTATTTTCCTATTTCTGCACTGTTCATTTTGAGTCAGTTCATTTAAGCAAATTCATGCTTTCCTATATTCATTAATCTCAGTTTCTTACTGCACTATTAATATTCTATCACATTCATGAGCTACATCTTTAGCCATTCCATTCCCCAGTTGACATGAGATTTGCTGTCAGGTTTTTTGCTACTACTAAAATGGTACTATAAACATTTTACATATATGGAACTGCAACCTTTCTTTTGTCATTGATCTTTTAAAAGACATATGCCTAGCAGTGTAATCTGTAAATCAAATAGATTATGACTCACTTTTCTTGTATAATAGCAAATTGACTTCCAGAATGGCTAACCAATTTATAGCTCCACCAAAAAATGCATTTATGTGATTTTCTTTCCACAACCTCAACAAAATTCCTGTTGATTGTCATCTTTCCCAGATTACTGGGTGTTGAAATATAATCACAGGTTTCTTTTGATTTTCATTTCTCTTATTACTGGTGACCTGGAACATCACTTTATATTTGCATATCTCAAACTTTCTTCACCTACCATTTCAGGCAGGTAAATTGAGTCTAATGTGGAGAGTTAGCTCTATAATCTTAAAAGACCCATGGACCTTTTTATAAATACTTTGCTTCCAAAAACCCATGGACCTTTTTATAAATACTTTGCCTCTAAAAAATCTATTTGAATCTACACAGATAAGTGCTGATTTTCATAAATGGTGTACTAGATTATCTTAAAGACTATAAAACAATGGCTATATAATTTAGGTTTTAAAGCTTGTGTTTAAAAGTCGTATATCATCTAGCTCTAAGAAAGCTATTAGTCCTGTGATTCTATGCTTAAATCAAACCCTAAAAATATTGTATACATTATCAACACATTTTTTACCAACCTGTATAATTGTCGCATTATCAAATGCTGAATATATGTCTATACAATCCTCAGTTTTCTTACTCATTGAAATTAAAGTATCAGTGCCCACATGGTCATAGTATAAATCAAAAATGGATACTTTGCTTCGACCTATTTTGTAATAAGATTTAACTCCTATTGGAAAGAAAATTTAAAAAGTTTTTTTGAAATTCAATCCTTTACTCTGATGTAAGCAAACATATTCTTAAGTATGATTGGAATAAGTTGTCAGTCACTCTGTCCCACTAGCTTTTGTTGGGCCTCCAACAGGGCTTGCTTTAGGCTTATATGACTTGTAATGTAACATCCACCTGACCCCCACTGGAAGAATGATTTTTGTTGAGCTTAGTATTACCAGGTGTCATGGGACACTGAGAAAATGAAATCTCTGACTAACACTGGCTTGTCTAGCCTTTAGGCTTTGCTTTCTGTCTAAAAGATTTCTTTTTTCATGTTAATCCTAGATTCATCATAACTTCTAGGCAAGATCGACAGCATTATTTTAGTCAAAGAAAGTTACTCTTAGGAATGTTACTTCACTCCTCTGAGCTAATCCTTAAAAAGAAGGGATGAGCTACATGAGCTCAGTCATCCTGTTGCCCCAGTCATTCCATTGTACAGTTTTTACTTCTGTTTCCTATCTCTCCCCAACCATCTTATCACCATGCTTTGTGTAATCTAGTCAAGTCACTTTCCTCCCCCACAAAAAAAAAAAAAAAATGGACTTAATCCCTAGATCACTGAGGTTTAAGAGATGAACTTTTATCTTCTAGGTTTCTTCACATCATGCTATTTCTCTAGCTCTCCCTTTATAATATAGTTCCTTGAAGTTAGAGAATGTCTCCCTTTCTTACTTTTGCATCACCAAGATTTAACACAGTGGCTTGCACATGGTAAGAACTTATTTTATCTTTCTATCAATCTGTCTTCTAGGCTAGTGGTCTCTATAAACTTTCAAAGTCCTATCAGCAATTGGGTAAACCCAAGTTTTCCTGGCTTTAAGGCCCCTTTTTTTATCCACTATTTTAAGATGAGTGAATTATAAAACACACAAAGTAAATATTTTTAAATGAGATGAAAATGAAATAATTTTTAAATCATTTGTTTTACTTATTAATGAGACAAAACCCTTTTTCCTCTTACTAAAATTTACCAATATTTTAGTGGAAACAAAAAGCTTGAATATACATTATTATTTTTAAAAAACTATTTCCGTAATACTACACTTTGAGTTTAGTTCAATTCATTCCAATACTTGGTTTTTATGGATGTCTGCTGAAAAAGATGCTGTGAAGTTTCTTTGATCAGCACATTAATTATTTAGGTTGTTTCACTAATTTAAAAAAAATTGGAGCAGCTAGGTAGCTCAGTGGATAGAGCACCAACCCTGAAGTCAAGAGGACCTAAGTTCAAATATGGCCTCATGCACTAAACACTTCCTAGCTGTGTGTCCCTGGGTAAGTCACTTAACCCCAATTGTCTCAGCTAAAAGAAAAAGTTTTTTAAATTTCTGTTAAAATTTGATTTCTAAAACTCCATTTTCCATTATATCATAAATTGTTTTTGCAAGTACACTGAATGGTGTTGCATTATTTTTAATTTTCAAAAACCACTGAAACTTCATTAACAAGAAACCTGGCTGTTGTTTTGTTGATTATCAAGTCTGAGTCTTTGTAATCCAAAAAGGTAAAACAAATTATTCCAAATAAACTGAATTTAAAAGTTTTATATGTACAAAATCAAAACTGCATTTAGAGCAAAAAAAAAAAAAAAGCATCAACTTGGAAAAATCTTAGCATAAAATATCTTTGAGGAGATTCTGATATCCAAGGACTAAAGAATTAAAACAAATAAAGAAGACTGATTCATCATCTAATTGATAAATGATCAAAGGATATGAATAAAATGGTTCTCAAAAAATTGAACATAGAACATATAGAACATATGAACATAATTGGACATAGGCTAAACAAATTGTAGCATATAAATATACTACAATATTTTTATTTTGTAGCTTATAAAACTCATGAGGGGATCACACTAAAAATTCTTTAATAATATAATTTCAGATTATTATGAGTATTCTATCAAATTATTCTTGAGTTTCGCAACACATTGTTCACAGGAGGTAAAGGAACAAAAACTCTTTGTAGAAATATTGTTGTAATAGAATATTATTATGCCATAAAAATGATGAATATAAAAAATTTTGAGAGTCTTGGATGAACTGATGTACTGTTAAGTTCTTCCTGTTAAACAGGAAGAATCAAAAAATTAAATGATTGCAACAATATAAAATTAAAAATTTTTTAAGAAACTAAATATTGTATAATCATAAAGACCAATTTTCTTTTCAGAGAGCAATTTCAGTTAGAAAGCCAGGATTGAGAAATGATTAAGTGGAGGAAAAATTGAAGGTAATGATTGCAGACAGTTTTCTAAGAATTTGATTATGGAAGACAATATACATACACACAAATAAATGCATAAAATAAGAGCTTTGAGGGTTTTTTTTAAGAATATGGGAGACATAGATATATTCATAGGCAATAGGGAATGTACCAATGGATAGGAAGAATTTGAAGGGTTTTTTTTTTAGGGGGGGGAGGATGGAGAAAAAAAATCTTCTGAAGAATTACCTCTTCATCAGAGATGGACATAAAAGAGAAAGGACTGGTGAATAATGTCAAAGGGCCTTTGAGATGAACAGAAGGAGAGATCACAGCAAACAGGTTTTGTAAAGCATAATGCAGAGACATTAATGGGCAAGTAATTCAAACGCAACTGAAAATCATCTTAGTCTATATTATAGGTATAATTATGTCCTAGGAAAGAAATCTCAAATTCATAACCCACAGGTTGTTTTAGAATGCTCCCTAAGACATTCTACAAAATATATACATAAATTAGTCTTTGAGGTAAGGAAAAAAATAAAAATTCAATTAAAAAAACATTCATTAAGCACCTATTCCATACTACACACTGTGATAAAATATGCTGATACAAGTTAAGAAAAAAAATCCTTTGACTTTGAGGAGCTTATAATCTTGTGGGAAAGGCAATACACAAAACAAAGATGAAAGCAAAGAGTAACAGAAGAGGATTTCTGACTTGTAGTTAATAGTTTGATTACATAGTTAATATAACTAGATTCTAACATCTATTTCTTATTTCCATTATTATATCTGAATGCCTCACCTGCCTTAGAAAAATACAATTCTAAGTTCTGAGAAAGAAAAATAATATCTAAAGTATGAAAGCTATGGTAGGTTTCCATTATGATTTCATCGAAAAAGTTTGCCACTATCTCAAAAGTGTTAGCTCCATCATATGAAATCCAGACCTAGAGAGAAGAGATAATAGAAAATGAAGAACTGTTGTTTTCTGTATTGAGGAATATTTTATTTACAAAGGTATTACAAAATACAATCCAATTATACAAATAATTATCAAGTTCCTATTTTATAAAAAAATAAATAAATAAATAACAACAACAACAACAAAACAATTGTTAGGTACATAGCAGTTGATGGTAAGCACCAGCATCAGAAATTTCTCACCAACAGCTCCCTGCACTGATGAAAATGGATTTCTGGCCTAAATAAGACAGACGACAAGGACATACAGACAAAAATGATAGTCTTGCCACCAGATAGCTTAGCAGGGAATATACCACATAGCCAGAGCAGCAAATGGCTAATTTGAAAAAGGAGTGAGAGCCCCAACAAATAGAAAACTCATAGAAAGTATCGTAGAAAAAGCTGAAACTTGAAGATGAGTATTCTGACAGACATGGGAGGGAAGAAATGCAATATAGGTATAGAAGATAGTCTCTGAAAATATTCTAGACAGTTACAAAGTGCTCGGCAAAACTCTAAACTTTTCTATTTGGTTGAGCTATTATATAGGCTCATTTTTCAATGAAATTAGAAAATGATAATATGATATTGAACTCCCCAGGTTTTGTTTTTCCCAAATACTTATGCAAATATTCTATGCTATATTTTTATTCACTTCCAAGCTTTCCAATAGAAGGAGCCATATTACATCCACAGAGCATCTGGCCATTAAAAAATATTACTGTGGTAGTGAAATATTTATTCATTGGCAAATTTTAACTGTAGAAATGTAATTCTGACCTCTAAGAAGGGGGATGGGATGAACATTTTATGTATAAAATTTTGAAAGTAAAGTCACTGGGTTAGAAATGTATGTTAATATCAGACTTAATCCCAGGTTTAGATCATAGTTACATTTACCTTTTTAAACTTAAAATGTAGCAGAATCAAGAGGAAGAAATAAAAGGTAATAACTGACAAGCTTCCCCCAAAACCTCTCCTACCAAAAAAAACTAATAATAATAATAACTATTGTTGTTGCTTAGTTATGTTTGATTCTTCATGAATCCAAGGACCATATCACACTAGGCCCTCTATCTTCCACTATACCCCTAAGTTGATCTAAGGTTCATGTCAGTTGTTTCCATGACACTATTTATATCATCCTCTGCCATTTCTTTTTTCTTTTACCTTCAATTTTCCCCAAAATCAGTGTTTACTCCAATGAGTCCTGTGTCCCACTACTTGGCCAAAGTTTCAACTTCAGTATTTGACTTTTTAATGAATAGTCTGAATTAATTTAAGTTAGATGTAATTCATGCTCAAAAAGGACCAAAATGACATCATTATGTCCAGATCATGGTGTAGTATGTCTGATTATGGCTGATCAGATCAATACAAGCTGAAAAGGCTCTACCTCAGGACATGCACAAATACCCATATGAACATTTGCAGTGAAATTGTCTAAAATTTGCTTGTCTCACATTTATTTTGGGCTACTACAATTCTGCTTTGCCCATAAAGTATGGAGCCTTCTTTAATGTGGGCTCACCATACTAGGCAGTCCTGAACTAGTCTTCCCATGGTCTCACAATCAATTATAAAGTTCTTCAGAAAGACCTTAAGAGTATCCTTTAGTTTTTTTTGGTTTTTAGTTTTTAGTTTTTTAAATATTTCCAAAGTGATTTTCCTAAAGTTCAAGTTTGACCATATCACCTGCTAGTCAGTGAATTTATTGTGTCTGGCACATGCCAAGCACTCTGCTAACTTCAGGGGATACAAATGTTAGAAAGAGATGTTCTAACATCAAGAACCTTAAACTCTAATGATGGAACACAACAACTACAAAAAACAAAAAAAGAAAGAAAGAAACTGAAAAGCAGAAGGTAGAAGGATAAAAAGGTAACAGGTACAGGGCATGATGGGAATGCAGTCCAAAGTGAGTGCAGTCACTCAAAGAATTGATGGACTTAGGATCCTCTTTACATTGAGGCTCTAAGCATTCTTTGTTTTCCACCAACCAAACTCCAAACAGATTGATAGAGGGTACTGAGACTGCTGATGACATGTGAGTTCTTTCCAAGAACAAATATGAAGTCCTCAGTTTGGCATTTATAGACATATATGAAATAGTCCCCTCCTAATTTTCCAATCTTCTAAGACTTTGCTATTCTTTCCACACTCTAGGATCTGTCTCTGCATTCCCTTTCCAAATTTAGGGTTTGTTTTGCTTACAATTAGTCCCTTTCAAAAATTCCTCCTTCTTATATTTCATTTTCCCTTTTTTCTATGTCCCTAATGTACTTAATATAGTTCTATGCTAAACTGTGTATGTATGTGGGGATGTTCTGCTTTTATTTTAATTAGTTTAAATATAAGTGAAATTCAAGTGACAATTGATGTTCCCATTCCTTCCACATTTTTATGGAGTTCTATTTGTGCAATTAAATCATGTGTATTAACAAGTTTCCCTATCTTTTCTTCAATTTTCTGTTAATGTATCCTTCCTCTCTTTTTCCTCTTAAAAAATTAGTTTATTGATATCTTCTGTTTCTTACCACAGCAATTGCCCCAAGTATCTCTTCCTCACTCCCTACCAGAGAGCTATTTTATATGGCAAACAATATTTTTATAAAGGGAAATGAAATCAGCACAAGTAAATAATACATTAAAAAAGTTCAAAAATATATTCAATGTACACAAACATGTGCAAAGATCCACACCCTATATATCTTTCACATTCATGAACAAGGGCTGAAAAATCCTCTCACATCTTTTCACTTAAGTCCTGTTTCATCTTTTTAATTTTGTTATATTTAATTTTGATTTTTAAAGTTATTCTTTCCATTTATATCATCATAGTTGCTGTGCATATTGCTTTCTTGGTTGTGCCTGCATCACTATCAGTTCATAAAAATCTTTCATTGCTTTTCTTTATCCATAATTCACATCACTTCTTACAGCATAGTGATATCCATCGTATTAATGTTCCATAATTTCTTTTTTACATTCCCCAATTGATGGACATCTATGATATTTCCAATTCTTAGTTATCACAAAAAAGGCCTACTGTAAATCTTTCAGAGTTTGTAGGGACTTATTTCTTATCAATGATTCCATTGTACTTCCAGCAGTAGCTTTTCTTGCCTGTCAACTGAGTCTTGATTCAAAAAGTGTGGCCATTTTAGTCAGTTCATTTGCATAAGTCCAAATTGCTCATAATTCCATCAACAATGTACTAGTATGCCTTACCCTGCAACATAGACTATTGCCATTTTTATCTTTACCAATTTGCAAGGTTTGAGGTAAAATCTCAGAGTTATTTTAATTTGCATTTCTCTTATTATTTGGAGCTTTCTTTTATTAAATATGAATACTCTGTAGTTCCTCTTTTGAAAACTTTTGCTCATATCTTTCAATCAATATATTGAAAAATGACTACTAGTATATATACATATACACACTGATGCATATTATACATATGTCTGTATACATATTATATATATATATGCACACACACACACACACACACACACATATATATATATATATATACACACATATACATATATATATATATATATATATATGTATATATATATATATATATATATATATATACACACATATACATGCAGAAATAAGTTTCTATATCTTGGATACCAAACTTTGATCAGAAAAATTTGATTAAAAAAATCCCCCCCTTTTAACCAATTCTTTTCTTATCCTAGGTGCTTTAATTTCTGCAAAGGTGTTTTAGTTTCAAATGATCAAAGTTACTTATTTTATCTTTTGTAATTGCCTCTGTCTTTTATTTTGTTAAAAATATATCTCCTACAAAAAGATGTAAGAGATATATGATCTGCTTCTGTTCTCATTTTTTATAGTGTAGTCTTTAATAATGTCATGTGGAAATGTGGTGTGAAATGTTGGTCTAAGCTTATCTTCTGCTAGACTACTTTCCAGTTTTCTCAGAAGTTTAAATAAAATACAGAATTTTGCCTGGTAATTTATGTTTTCCACTTTATCAAACACTGTTAGTGAGTTCTATTGTTTCTGAATCTCCCTTTACTCCCTCATCCTATTCTTCTATTCTTTAACCAATACCAGATCTTGTGAAAAATGCTGCTATAGTACAGGTTGCAGTCTGGAAATACTGTACGCCAATCCCCTTCATCTCCAATTTTTAAAAATCTTTCATTAAGGGACCTTTTTAAAATAAAGTTTTCATGATAATGTGGTCAGTAAAAAACATCATGTTTAATTATTCTGTTTTTCTGAATCTGTTTTTAGGTTTTATGATTTTTTTATGTAAAAATGCTATGCAATGCTAAGAGAAGTGTGATTCTATTTTTATTAATTATTCATCAGAAATCTAGGATATCTAACTTTCTAAAATTCTATTCAGGTATGAGATTACTTGCTTAGTTAGATTTGTCTAGGGTTTAAATAAAGGGATGCATTGAAATCCCTTATTATTGTAGCTTTTAATATCTGCCTATTTGTATGATTTTATGAAATGTTCCTATAAGTATTTGGATACTATGCTATTTAGTTCATACATATTTAGGACTGATATTACTTTGTTGTCTATGGTGCCTCTAAGTCTTTTAATAATAATAATAATTTATTATTATTATTATTATTATTATTATTATTATTATTATTATTATTTCTGCAGCAGGATGAAGTCAGCCAAACCAGGAGAACAATTTATACAATGAACACAAAAATATGCTACACACACATGTAAAGCAATGAAACTCAAAAGTTTTATGCTTTCAGAATTCATTATCACCAACTGACCACTGCCTACATGGTAGGCATCCAACCAATATAATTGAAGCAACAAGGCACCCTGATGATGAAAAAGGGAATGACATACATCACACAAATCAAGTTACTACTACCACATTCCCTCAGGTACTGATGGAGACAGCCCAAGACCCTCAACCAAAGTGCCCACTAGATGACTAATCCTGCTTCTATCCCATCATTGAAGATAGTAGTTCTTGTGAAGAGAGGGGCCAAATATCCCCAACAACTATAGATCAACTACAATTCACAAGACAGAATACCCAACCTGCTGAAGCAATGAGGCACTCTGATGGTGAGTAATAGATTATGTGGCAAATAAAATGCCACATTATGGCATGTTTTCTCTGATCTAGATAACAGTTTATTAGCAATGACATATAACTATTAATAGTGTATATCAGACTGGCCTTCTCTGTCAGGACAGCAATTACAATTTCATGGGGGAAGAGGGAAATCCTCTTTATTGAGATAGGAAAAGAGGAGTTCTGAATGGTTGAAAACTGTCACAATTAGCTACAGCTGGGAAAGGTGGGTTGGCCTGTTCCGAAAATTAAGAAATGTCTAGTGTTTTATAGATTTCAATTGAATCTAGTAATTTTGAATAAAAAAATCAGAATCACTGCAATTAGGACCACCAGATTAGTGCTTTCCTTGGGTTCAAACCATCCTTAATTTCTGGAGAGAAAAAGGGAGAACTCTCCCTTCTGGAGGGGCTTGACATAAACCGTTTTCTTTTTATAGGTAAACAAAACAGATATCTCTGGGGCTAATTGAAAGGGAATAACATCATTCAAACATGCCTTTAATTTGAACTAGGAGAAACCACATTTTTAGCTTAACTGAGAAATGGAGCTTAACAAAATAGGGAATAGGATCAATTTCAGAGTAAAAGCAGAATTTTAATTTCCTCATTGGCATGTGTCTCACAAGTCAAACCACCAATCACTACCACCTCCCCTCAGAGCCAAGTGGAGACAGCCCAGGGCCCAAAGCACAAAAACCCTAAGAATAACACTACTCCCTCAGGATCACCAAACATGGTTCTAACCTGATCCCACAGCCAACACTGAAAAGGTGCTTAATTTTCTTACCAACATCAACTCTTGACTTTTATCAACTGGGACCAATAAGCAGTTAAGTCCAAGAACCTCTAAGAATGGCAATGCTCTCCAGATTAGCAGTTGATTTCAACCCCATGAAATTATCATCTTGGGAAAAAATCCCCTGGAGTTCAAACTGCTTGTGCAGTTCTAAAAGCCACTGCCTTCTCAACAATCAGAGCCTGGCCAACAGCCTGGCAAGTAAAGAATCAAAAGAACAAAGTTTATGATAGCAAAATCCTTGACATTACCAAATTATATAAAATAAAAAAAAACAAATATGAAGTTATCAGTGAAAATTAAAATAAAGAAGATCTATTACTAAGTGCTTTGGCCATTTCATTTTAATTTTAACACATATTCATTAGATAAGAAAATTTGATGGCTACATACCTGATTTCCAAAAACATACAGAAAATGAGTCCTAGGATGAAAAACCATTCCTTTAACAGTATGAAAATCAGAAGGAAAAGAAAAAGTTGGAAATATCAGTTCAGGCCTTGGAAGCTTATTTACAAATTTCCTCACAACAACAAAAGAACGACTCTAAAAAATAAAACAAAAAAAAAGGAAAAATCATGGAAATTTCAATCATTTTGATTCATTTCCCACTTCATTTTCTACAGAATATCTTAGTATGCCATGGAGTTTATCACACGTTCTTAAAAAGCTATGGTGGCAGAATATAACCTCCAGCAAACTTCTATCAATTTTGAAGATTTTTAATAGTAGCCACTATATCATTCAAATACACACCTATGTGTAATGAGGCTCATCTATGTCTGTGAGATCAACCATTAAGCCAGAAACTGTTTTTATTTAGATGTACAATTTATGAAACCATTCCCCAATGCACAAAGACGTTGCAAAATCAGAGGAATAACATAGACAGATTATATTTGGATTTTATGAAGCTACTTGACAGTTTTCCATTTCCTTATGGACAAGACAGGGAGCTTTGGATTGAATTATAGTGTATTCAGATAGATTTGGAATCAATGAGTTTCCCAAAGTTAGAACAAATCCTGGCACATTGTTCAGCTATTCAGTTGTGACTGATTTTTTGTGATCCCATAGACTTGTCCATGAGGTTTTCTTTACAAAGATAACTGCAAGTTATAATTTCTTGCAGAAAAACAACTGCAGTATTTCTCCTGTGTTTTCCCATTTTACAGATGAGAAATTGAGGAAAATGGGGTTGCATCTTATCCACTTTATTAATAGCTATATGTATCATTGTTAATGAAGCCAGATCTTATAACTCACATTTTCCTGGCTCCAGGCCTAGTGTTCTCTGTTCTGTACTATCTAGATGCCAGATACATAAATGTTTTATAAATATTGATGAAAATAATATAACATGCATGAGACAAGAAATTCATGGTACATACAAAAGATGAGAAGAATTAGAAAACAACAGAATGATTTTGATGATAATATACTGTAGTACTTCATGGATTGGTTTCTTCAATGAAAATATATACTAGTTTCAGGTAGATGGTGATCAGGTGGTGATAAGTTATGTCCACTTTATTGTTGCCTAACTACTTTCTGATTCTGAGTCACTCTAAATTTAGCTAGAATTTTCCTTTAATCACACACACACACACACACACACACACACACACACACACACAATTTATTACTATGTTCCTTTTGAGTTTGGTAACCAGCTCAGGCCTGTGCTCTGTTATCATACATAGCTTTTGAGGTGGCAGGTTTAGTATAAAGCCATAATGAGGCACAAATGGAATTCAAGTGAAAAGATAATGATAATAATACAGACCTGAAAATATCCTATAGTATTCCTCTAATAAACTGAACTGGAACCAGAGCAAAATCAGAGTCAAAGCCTAGCATTACCCTATCCAGGAATAGCATACATAGATTAATAAGAACATTATTAATATATGTCATCATCATCTCCAAGTTATATGGAACATAACATTTTTCAAATACAGAGAAAAAGAGATCAAAATCATGGAGGAATGAATTATTGGTAAGGATCCTTTAAAAAAGTTTATATCATAATGATTCTATTAACCTATAAAAGACAGTCATTTTATCCACTCATAACAATCCATACAATGTTAAATATTAAAGAATAATGGCAGGATAGCGGCTTGTCTCCCCATGATTTCAATCTGAACTGTAGTGGGTCAAAAATAGAAGAATGAGGTTGTGGTGATGAAGAGAAGAAAAAGGGAACTTTTGTAGGATAATAAATAATAATGATGATAATTATGTAATTGAGTTATTGCAGTCATGTCCAACTCTTTGAGACCACGTTTATGGTTTTCTTGGCAAATGTATTTTTTTGTCATTTCCTTCTCCAGTTTGTTTTACATATAATGAACTGAGAAAACAAGGTTAAGTGACTTGCCCAGTCTCATAGCTAGTCAGTTTCTGAGGCTGGATTTGAACTCAGAAAGATGATGAATCTTCCTGACTAAGGCCCAGCATACTATCTGCTGTGCCACCTTACCACATAACAATTATCATCATCACCATTTAGTAATTGACATTTAGAGAAGAATTTCTTACAATAAAACTAATCTAAGATTGAGGGTGTAAATATTATTATTACTTTTTTTTTTATAACTGAGCTGTGATTCAAAAAAGTTAAGTGTTTGCTTACAGTCATACAATGAAAAACAAGGAAAAAAGATTCAAACCTTGATATCCTTGGTAGAACTACATAATTTTAAGTTTTACAGAATGTTTTCTTTATAAAAACCTCTGCAAGTATTGCAAATTTGTTGTTCTCATTTTAAAGATGAGAAGTTTAAATTCAGAGAAGTAATATGACTTTCCTGAGGTCACACAGTTAGAGAATGCTAGAACAATGATTCAAATTTAGGTATATCCTGGTTATAATTCCTGCATTATTTCCACTAAAATTTCATAAAGATGAATTGATGTAAGGCTGAAGGAAAGTTTTGTAGCAGTGTCTAAGGGAACTATCCTAGGACACTTATCAAGTTGCAGTGACAGAAAGCTAAAAGCAATAAGTAATATGATTACCTGGTGGTCAGAATCCCAAAGAAATCTCAAAAATAAATTAATTTACTTAGACGAAATTTTATATGGATGAAGGAAAAGTTCTCAATTTGATTTTTTAAAAATCAAATGACTATAACAATTTAAATGGAAAGAACAACCACAATACAATCAAAAGTGAATGTCAGATTACAAAGGAAAAACATGGCCCCTAAAAAGTCATAAAAAAAGAAAAAAGACAAGAAAAGAATAAAGGAGAGGCAGCTAGATGGTGCAGAAGATAAGAGTACCAGCCTTGAAGTCAGGAGAAGCCTGGTCTAGACCCTTAACACTTCCTAGCTGTGTGACTCTCAGCAAGTCACTTAACCCTCAATTGCCTCAGGAAAAAAGAGGCATGAGGAAACACCCCCACCTCTTTCTTTGCAAAAAGAAGAGGTCTCTTGGTATCATAGGCACAGCTTTAGCTTAGGAAAAAAAGAAAGCTTAATTGGGAAATGCTACTGTCCAGGAATATTTTAGAGTTGTTTGTTTTTCTTGGCCTTGGGGATCAAAAATATATATCAATGTGTAGAAATTACAAGGACGCAGGTTAAGTTGTAATCTAAGGAAAAAAAAAAAAATTCCTGTGGTCTGCCTTTGGATGACAGTGAATTCCAGCAAAAGTTGAATGAGACTTTGGCAAGGAAGATCTTTTCTTCAGTCATTTTATGTGTGATTCTTCATAATCCCATTTGGGATTTTCTTTTTTTTAACTTTTTTTCTGAGTCAATTGGGGTTGATTTCAGGGCCAGTGCTCTATCCACTGTGCCATTTAGCTGCTCTCATGTGGAGTTTTCTTGGCACAGATACTGGAATGGTTTACCATTTCCTTCTCTAGTTTATTTTACAGATGAGGAACATGAGGCAAACTGGGTAAAGTGACTTGCTTGGGATTACATAGCTAGTTAAATATATAAGGTCAGATTAGAACTCAAGAAAAGTAGTCTTCCTGATTTTAGGTTCAGCACACTATTTACACACTAAGTAGTTGCTCTAAGCATCATCTAACTGTATACAATTTTAGGAAAGGATTGAACTAGATGACTTCAAGTTCTAACTGATTCTAAATTTCTGATACTAGCTTAAGAATATCTAAAAATACAGTGAGTATAGAATTATTTTTCTTAACTTTCCAATTACAATTCAATTATGTAATATTGCCATCAAGCCTAAACTTGAATTTGGATATGATTTTGTGAATTTTTCATTGCTAAAGAAATCTGCCCAACAAAAAAAAAAAAAAAAAAAAAAAAAAAAAGAAAGAAAGAAAGAAAGAAAGAAAGAAAGAAAGAAAGAAAGAAAGAAAAAAGAAAGAGAAGAAAATAAATCATCTTGAGGTTACAAAATGTACCTTAGTAGAAAAGAGGTAGATTCCAGTTTTCATTTCAATATCAATAAGAAATGACTTCAGTTGAGCTTCACCTCTTTTCCTCCTTTTTTCTCTAGGATTGGGGACGCAACTTTTCCAGTCATCAAATGGAGCAAAACTATAGAAACAAGTAGCCATCTACCAAAAAAGGAAAAAAGAAAACAGAAATAAAAGTTAGAATCACACTTCATATAAGATGCACTATTTGACATTACTGGTTTTATTAGTCTGTGAACTATAGTATTATACTACTGGATCTTGGTTGGACCTTGAAAATAAGGATTTGTATAATTAATTACTAAGCCAGTTTGCAAATATGAAGTAAGTCCAGTGATAAACCTTCTAATCAAGAAAACTGAAATTCATTTTCAATTATAAATTATAGCTTTTTAAAAAAGCATTCACAACAAAAATTTTTACTTCCCTTTAAGGCAATAGTTTACCTGACTCATGGTCCTACTTTTTTCAAAAGTGATAGCAATGTAATCATCTGGAAAACAGAAAATGACAAATCATAGGTATAATCTACATTTCTAAAGGCTACAGGATTCAACTAGTAAATATATTTTGGTATTATAATTTTTTAGCTCAAAACTATCTTACAATATTTACTTACTGATGAATATTATTTGAAACTTTAAAATTGGATTTTGCCAACTACCTCAAATATGGTAATACATCATTATTTTGAATTTATTTTATTTAAATTGCTAGCATATTCAAATATATTAAAATAGCAATTTACCTTCAAAATCTTCCTGATTAGCTAAACATATTTCATGATACCATAGTTTTGCACGAATATAATCTTCCTATTGAAAACAAAAAAAGAATACATATATATATATATATATATATATACATATATATATATATCAGATACAATATCGATTTAGAAGAGGAAACTGACATAATTATTAAAAATCCTCAACAGATTTGCTGAAGAACTGATATGGGTAGAAACAAAATACACAGAAAGGAAAAAGTATAGATTCTGGAAAAGACAAAATAAAAAGCTGGGGATGAAAGAGGATAAATAAAGTAAGAGATAAAATTAGTAAGACACATTTCAGGAATGGCCCATGACTACACAACATTTTCTTGAGGTAACTAAAATCTGATGCTATTCCATGACTAACTGAAAACTGGCTAAACAAATCTTTTGTTCCTTTATATCTTTAAATTGTGGGCACCCCTATTCACATTCCTCAAATACAGGACACCTTTATGGACCCTAGGTCCAGTTCAAAGTTAGTATCACTTCAACATTCTAAAGAAAGTTCCTTGAGAACAGTTCATAAAATAACTTTTTTTTAGCTTCACCATAAATGCTAATTACTAGGATTTCTATTACTTTTTGATGTATCTCACAATAACGCTTTTAGACATGGAGTACAATTATTATATTTCTTTTATATATGACAAAAAAGGAATCTGAGAAAGGTTGATTTAAACATAAAGAGTGACATCCAAGGAAATAGAAGCCAAGTTGGCAAAGAAAAGGGAAGAAGGTGCTTAAATCTCAGCAATTTTCATTGAAACAACTTTAAATCAAGCCTCAAAACTGATTCTGGAGTAGCAGAACCCACAAAAGAACTACATGAAACAATTGTCCAGTCTAAGATAAATAATGCCAGGGAATATCTGTCCCACCTACATAAAAGGGGAGCACAGCCCAATACAGGTAGCATCCAGACAAGCCTAGACCTAGCACAGAAGTAACTTAAGACCCTCAGCTCAGCAGGTCAGCAGTAGAGACAGACAGTTATAAGGCCTGTATCCCCAGTATAGCAGGACAAACATCAGCCTCAATCCCCTTCCATTTGCATCCCCAAAACAAGCTAGCCTTCAGGTCTAATATCCCTCCACCAGTTGCCAGTTCCAGTGGCCTAGGAAAAGAAAATAAGTGATCAAGCTCCTGGTCTTCAGAACAAGAAGCTTGGGACAGTGCCACTATACCCTAGTAGAAGAGCTCATTTTTAAAAGTCACAAAATAGTCCAGGAAATGAACAGAAAAACCAAAGTCTGACCATAGAAAACAACTGCAGCAATAGGGAAGGTCAAAATATGAACATAGAAGAGGACAAAAATGAAAAAAAATGCAAAGCCTCAAAGAGAAATATGGGTTGATCCCAGGTCCAAAAAGTCCTCCTGGAAGCACTCAAAAAATTTATTAAACTAAAATAAGAGTGGTAGAAGAAAAAATGTGGAGAAAAAATGTATGACTATGTGAGTCATACAAAAGAATCATTACAAAAAAAGTTTGAAAAGGTGTGGTAAAAGCAGAACAAAAACTGGGGGAAAGATATATAAAGTCACCAAGAAAACTCTTTAAAAAGTAGAATTGGCCAAAAAAAAAAGAGGTACAAGAGTTCTCTGAAAAAAAATCCCTTAAAAATTATAATTGGGAAAGGGGAAGATAATAACTCTATGAGGCATCAAAAGTCAATCAAAAAAAAAAAATCAAAAGAATGAATAGAAGAAAATGTAAAATACCCTTTTGGAAAAATTTTTAATCTGGAGAATAGATCCAGGAGACATAATTTAAGAGTTGCTGAACTATTTGAAAGTTATGATTTTTAAAAATTAGTTTGGATAGCATCTTTCAAAAAATATTATCAAGGAAGACTGCCGGATATCACAGAAGCAGAAAGAAACTGAAAGAGTCAACTGATCATCTCCTTAAAGAGATTCCAAAATGCAACCTATGAGAAATATTATAGACAAATTCCAAAACTCTCAGGTCAAGGAAAAATACTATAAGCATCGAGAAAGAAGCAATCCAAATTATCTAGAAATCAGTCAGGATTATACAAGATTTAATGGCTTCTATATTAAAGAATCAAAAGGCTTGCAATATGACATTCCAGAAGGAAAAGGAGCTGGGATTATAACCAAAAATCAACTATACAACAAAAATGAATATAATTTTACAGGGTAAAAATGCACATTAAATGAAATGGGAGTTTTTTTGGTTTGTTTTGCTGATGCAATTGAGGTTGGTGATTTGCCCAGAGTCACACACAGCTAATAAGTGTTAAGTGTCTGAGGCCAAATTTGAACTCAAATCCTTCTGACTTCATGGCTGGTTCTCTATCCACTCCAAAACATAGATGCCCAGAAATGGGAGGTTTTGTAACTTTTCTGCTGGAAAGACCAGAGCTGAGGGGGAAAAAATATTTTTAAATATAAGACAAGAAAAGAAAAATTATAACTAATTCAAAAATGTTATGCAGTTTATATCATATCCTCACTACTAATTGTTAGATTCAGCCTCAAAAATAGCACTTGACTGGTAAAATTCATGAAGATTGGAAGTATAATTTACCAGCTGAAGATAATCTGGAAGATCACCAGAAAAAGTTTGTCCTGAGCAGTGGGAGCAGACCAGCAGGCAGATAGGAGAGGCTAGCAAACAGAGTATACCGGGGGCAGCCTCTGTAGCTGGAAAATTTACAGGGAGGACTCTTTCATAGGTTGGCTGCTCTGGTTTGGTTGCAAAATAGTAGACCAGCAAAGAAATTAAAGCCAAAGGTAGAGAGTACTCTAAAAACCACCAGAACCTAACAGGATCTGGCTATACCCATCCAAAACCTGAAGTGAGTGACTCAGCACAAACTGCAGCACAGGGCTTGCTCAGGGCAGTTACAAATCTGCACAGCAGGGAGGCACAGCTCAGGGCAGCCTATAATCTGCATAGTGGGGGGCTTGACCTGGGGCTATAGAACTTCCACAGCTTCCAAGGACAGAGATACTTCCAGTGCTGTGTGGGGCAAGGCAACTGCTAATACTTACATCAGGCTTTTGGTGGGAAGGGGGGAGAAGTGACAAGTTTGCTGCTCAGCCTCTAGCCCCAGGGCAGTCACTAATCCACATAGCAGGGCTCTTTGCAGGGCACTCCCAGCCCGGCCCATGCTACCCAGGCCTAAGTCACTTCCCATGTGGAGGTTTTTCCCAGAGAACTTCTGCAGCTCAGCCATGCTTTGCAGCCCATTTGCAGGACAGCTACTGTCCATATATCTATCCCTGCTCTACAGAGGAAGCTGGTAATCTCCTTGCCCTGAAGGTAGACCCTAAGGACTTTTTAAAAAATGAATAAAAAAATCAAAAGGACCATCAATAGCTTCTATACAGAAAGAGAGCAGGTTTTCAACTCCAAGGAGACAAATAGCAGACAGTCATTCCAGACAAAACCTACAAAGGAGGATGTAACCTAGTCCCCATCACACAAGGCTCTCCTAGAAAAATTATAAAAAATCTTAAAAGAGAGCTAGAAGAAAAATGGGGAAAGGAAAGAGAAGCTATGCAAAAGAGTAACAACTTCTTGAAATGTGAATTGAAAAAGATAAAGAATTCCCAGGAAGCACAGGGAAACAGAATTGGTGAATTGGAAAAGGTAAAGAATTCCCAGGAAAGTAGGATTTGTGAATTGGAAAAGATAAAGAACTCCCAAGAAAGTAGGATTTGTGAATTGGAAAAGATAAAGAACTCCCAAGAAAGTAGGATTTGTGAATTGGAAAAGATAAAGAACTCCCAAGAAAGTAGGATTTGTGAATTGGAAAAAGAAAATAATTCAGTTAAAAAAAAAAAATTAGTGAAATGGAAAAAAATTCCATAGAACAAAACAAGTCATTTAAAAACTCAATTGGACATATTCAAAAAGAACTTTAAAAAACTAATGAAGAAAATAACTCATTAAAAATCAGAACTGAATAGAAATGAATGATTCATTGAGACATCAAGAATCAGTCAAGCAAAACCAAAAAAATGAAAAATTAGGAAAAAATGTGAAATATCTACTTGGAAAAACAGCAGTCCTGGAAAATAGATCTAGGAGAGATAATCTGAGAATTATTGGACTTTCTGAAATTATGATGAAAAAAGAGCCTAAATACAATTTTACAGAAAATCGTCAAAGAGAACGGCCCAGATGTAATAGAATCAGAAGGTAAAATAGGCATTGAAAGAATTCATTGAACACCTCCTGAAAAAGACCCTAAAATAAAAACTCCAAGGAATATTGTGGCTAAATTTCAGAATTATCAGACTAAGTAAAAAATATTACAAGCAGCCAGAAGAAAACAATTCAAATACTGAGAAGCCACAATAAAAAAATCACTCAAGATCTAGCTGTTTCCACATTAAAAGATCGAAGGGTCTGGAATCTGATATTCCAAAAGGCAAAAGAACTTGTAATGTAGCCAAGAATAAACTACCCAGCTAAGCTGAGCATTTTCTTCCAGGGAAGAAGATGTACATTTAATGAAACAGATGAATTCCATTTGTTTCTAAGGAAAAAACCAGAACTAAACAAAAAATTTGATCTCCAAACATAGGACTCAAGAAAAGCAGAAAAGGGTAAAAAGAACTTTTGAGAACTCTTTTTCTGTTATGGATATACATAAAGACCACTGTATAATTTGATTTTACTGATATAACATAAAAAAGGGAAATAAAAATGGAAAGAGGATAGTATCAGAAAAAGAGAAGAGGAGAGATAAAAAGAGGGAAACTACATCCCACAAAGAGGCAAAGGAAACCTATCACATCTGAGGGAACTTAGAGAGGGGGAGGAACATTGTGTGAATCTTACTCTCATCAGAGATGGCTCAAAGACAAAATAATTTACATATCTGGCTTACAGAAAAACTTCTCTCACCTCATTAAAAGCGAGAGAGGAAAAGGGAAAAGGAAAAGAGTAATAAGGGAAAGGTACAAGAAAGGTGAAGCGATTCAAAGGGGGTGGGAGGGATTCTAAACAGGGAGAGCTACATGAGGCAAGTGGTGCCCATAAGTTTAATAATGGGAAAGAAGGCAAGGTGGGGCAAGAAAAAGAAAAACATAATCTGGGGATAATAAGATGGCAGGAAATACAGAATAAGTCATTTTAACTGTAAATGTGAATGGGATAAACTCTCCTATAAGTGGAGGCAAATAGCAGACTGCATCAAAAGCCAGAACCCCACAATATGTTGTTTAGAGGAAACATATTTAAAGCAGGGCAAAACATACAGAGTAAAGATAAAAGGCTAGAGCTGAATCTATTATGCTTCAGATGAAGTAAAAAAAAAGCAGGGATAGCCATCCTTATTTCAGATCAAGCAAAAGCAAAAATTGATCTAATTAAAAGAGATAAGGAAGGAAACTATATCTTGCTAAAGGATAGCATAGACAATGAATCAATATCAATACTAAACATATATGCACCAAGTGGTATATCATCTAACTTCCTAAAGGAGCAATTAAGAAAGTTGCAAGAAGAAATAGACAGCAAAACTATATTAGTAGGAGATCTCAACCTTGCACATTCAGAATTAGATAAATCAAAACACAATACAAATAAGAAAGAATTTAAAGAGCTAAATAGAATATTGGAAAAATTAGGTATGATAGATCTTTGGAGAAAACTGAGTGGAGATAGAAAGGAGTATATTTTCTTCTCAGCAGTTCATGGAACCTATACAAAAATTGACCATATATTAGGACATAAAGACTTCAAAATTAAATGCAGCAAGACAGAAATAGTAAATTCTTTCTTTTCAGATCACAATGCAATAAAAACTACATTCAAAAAAAAAAAGTTAGGGCTAAATAGACCAAAAAGTAATTGGAAACTAAATAATCTCATCTTAAAGAATGATTGGGTGAAACAGCAGATCATAGACACAATTAATAAGTTCACCCAAAATAATGACAAGAATGAGATATCATACCAAAATTTGTGGGATGCAGCTAAAGTGATAATAAGGGGAAATTTTATATCTTAGAGGCTTACTTGAATAAAATAGAGAAAGAGAAGATCAGTGAATTGGGTTTACAATGTAAAAAACTTGAAAAATACCAAATTAAAAATCCCCAATCAAATACTAAAATTAAAAGGAGAAATTAATAATATTGAAAGTAAAAAAAAAAACTATTGAATTAATAAATAAAACTAAGACTAGGTTTTATGAAAAAAATCAATAAAATAGATAACCTTTGGTAAATCTGATTAGAAAAAGGAAAGAGAAAAATCAAATTGTTAGTCTAAAAAATGAAAAAGAAGAACTTTCCACCAATGAAGAGGAAATTAGAATCATAAGGAGTTACTTTGCCCAACTTTATGCCAATAAATTTGATAACCTAAGTGAAATGAATGACTATCTCCAAAAATATAGGCTTCCCAGATTAACAAGAGGAGGAAGTAAATTCCTTAAATAGTCCCATTTCAGAAAAAGAAATAGAACAAGCTATTAATCATCTTCCTAAGAAGAAATCCCCAGGACCAGATGGATTTATATGTGAATTCTACCAAACATTTAAAGAACAATTAGCCCCAATGCTATATAAACTATTTGAAAAAATAGGGAATGAAGGAGCCCTACCAAATTTCTTTTATGACACAGACATGGTACTGATACCTAAACCAGGTAGGTTGAAAACAGAGAAAGAAAATTATAGTTCAATCTCCTAATGAATATTGATGCTAAAATCTTAAATTGATGCTAAAACCACAGAAAATCATCCCCAGGATAATACACCATGACCAAGTAGGATTTATACTAAGAATGCAGGGCTGGTTCAATATTAGAAAAGCTATTAGTATAACTGACCATATCAATAACCAAATTAACAAAAATCATATGATCATCTCAATAGATGCAGAAAAAGCATTGGATAAAATCCAATATCCATTCCTATTAAAAACACTTGAGAGTATAGGAATAAGTCAACCTTTCCTTACAATAATCACTAGCATCTATTTAAAACCATAAGTAAGCATCATATGTAATGGGGATAAACTAGATCCATTCCCAATAAGATCAAGAGTGAAACAAGGTTGCCCACTATCACCATTACTATTCAATATTGTATTAGAAATGCTAGCTTTGGCAATAAGAGTTGAGAAAGAGATTAAAGAAATTAGACTAGGTAATGAGGAAGCCAAATTATCACTTTTTGCTGATGATATGATGGTATACTTAGAGAACCCCAGAGATTCTACTAAAAAGCTATTAGAAATAATCCACACCTTTAGTAAAGTTGCAGGATACAAAATAAACCCACATAAGTCATCAGCATTCTTACATATCACTAACAAAATCCAACAGTTAGAGTTACAAAGAGAAATTCCATTTAAAGTAACTACTGATAGTATAAAATATTTAGGAATCTATCTGCCAAGGGAAAATCGGAAACTATATGAGCAAAACTACAAAACACTTTCTACACAAATAAAGACAGATCTAACCAATTGGAAAAATATTATGTGCTCTTGGATAGGCCAAGCGAATATAATAAATATGACAGTACTACCTAAACTAATCTATTTATTTAGTGCTATACCAGACTCCCAAAAATCTATTTTAATGACTTAGAAAAAATAACAACAAAGTTCATATGGAAAAATAAAAGATCAAGAATTTCAAGGGAACTAATGAAAAAAAATCAAATAAAAGTGGCCTAGCTGTACTAGATCTAGAACTGTATTATAAAGCAACAGTTATCAAAACCATTTGGTATTGGCTAAGAAATAGACTAGTTGATCAGTGGAATAGATTAGGTTCAAAGGACAAAATAGTCAATAACTTTAATAATCTAATGTTTGTCAAATTCAAAGATCCCAGCTTTTGGGATAAGAACTCACTGTTTGACAAAAACTGCTGGGAAAATTGGAAATTGGTTTGGCAGAAACTAGACATTGACCCACACTTAACACCATATACCAAGATAAGGTCAAAATGGGTTCTAGACATAAAGAAGGAGATTATAAATAAATTAGAAGAACATAGGATAGTTTACCTCTCAGACCTGTGGAAGAGGAAGGAATTTATGACCAAATAAGAATGAGAGATGATTATTGATCACAAAATAGAAAATTTTGATTATATCAAATTGAAAAGTTTTTGTATAAACAAAACTAATGCAGACAAGATTAGAAGGGAAGCAATAAATTGGGAAAACATTTTTAACAGTCAAAGGTTCTGATAAATGTCTCATTTCCAAAATATAATAGAGAATTGACTCTTAATTTATAAGAAATCAAGTCATTTTCCAATTGATAAATGGTCAAAAGATATGAACAGACAATTCTCAAATGAAGAAATTGAAACTATTTCTAACCATATGAAAAGATGCTCCAAGTCATTATTAATCAGAGAAATGCAAATTAAGACAATTCTGACATACCACTACACATCTGTCAGATTGGCTAGAATGACAGGGAAAGATAATGCAGAATGTTGGAGGGGAGGCGGGAAAACTGGGACACTGATACATTGTTGATGGAATTGTGAATACATCTAGCCATTCTGGAAAGCATTTTGAAACTATGCTCAAAAAGTTATCAAACTGTGCATACCCTTTGATCCAGCAGTGTTACTCCTGGGCTTATATCCCAAAGAGATCTTAAAGAAGGGAAAGGGATGTGTATGCGCAAGAATGTTTGTGTCAGCCCTCTTTGTAGTGGCCAGTAACTGGAAACTGAGTGGATACCCCTCAATTGGAGAATGGCTGAGTAAATTGTGGTATATAAATGTTATGGAATATTATTGTTCTGTAAGAAATGACCAGCAGGATGATTTCGGGAAGGCCTGGAAAGACTTACTTGAACTGTTGCTGAATGAAATGAACAGAACCAGGAGATCATTATATACTTCAGCAACAATACTATATGATAATCAGTTCTGATGGACATGGCCCTTTTCAACAATGAGATGAACCAAATCAGTTCCAATAGAGCAGTAATGAATTGAACCAGCTACATTTAGTGAAAGAACTCTGTGAAATGTATATGAACCACTACATAGAATTCTCAATCCCTCTATTTTTGTCCACCTGCATTTTTGATTTCTTTCACAGGTTAATTGTACACTATTTCAAAGTCCAATTCTTTTTGTACAGCAAAATAATTGTATTGACATATATTGTATTTAACTTATACTTTAATATATTTAACATGTATTGATCAACCTGCCATCTGGGGGAGAGGGTGGGAGAAAGGAGGGGAAAAATTGGAACTGTCTAGCAATTATTTTTTTTTGCAATTGCAAAAATTGGAACTGTTTTGCAACTGTCAATGCTGAAAAATTACCCATGCATATATCTTGTAAATAAAAAGCTATAATTAAAAAATAATAATAAATTGTTGACAAATTGGCAACAACAACAAAAAAAAAGGATTGTATTGAGAGAATCTAAACTAATTAATCTCTAAACTACAATCAGCATAACACAAGATTTAAATATTTTGACATTAAAGGATTAGATATTTGGAAAGGCAAAAGAACTAGAATTACAATCAAGAATTACCTAACCAGAAGAACTAACTATAATTCTTCAGAGAAAAAAAAAGGTGGATATTCAATTAAATAATAGACTTTCAAGAGTTCCTGATGAAAGACCAGAATTGAATATTTAACTATCAAATACAAGATTCAAGAGAATGTAATGGGGTTTGTTATCTGACATAAATAAGACATGAAAATGAAAGAGATTTTACAGTGAAGTAGTGGGGGGGGGAGTATATGAACTTTACTCTCTTCATATTTGGCTCATGGAGGAAACAATATACACACTCAGTTGAGGGTAGAAATCTATTTTATCAAAAAGGAAGGGATAAGAGGATAAGAAGAGGATAAGAAAAAGGGAAGTTGACAGAAGGGAGAGCACATTATGGGACGTAAAAGTCAAAAGCAAAATACATGAGAATGGATAGCGTCAAGGGAAAGGAAAAGTAGGATAAATGGAGAAATTAGGATGGAGGGAAATGTATAGTTAATAATAAATATTATGGGGAAATTTTTACAGCAAGTACCTTTGATAAAAACCTTATTTCTCAAATATATAGAAAATTGAGTCAAATGTATAGAAATAAGAGCCATTCATTACCCAATTGGTAAATGGTCAAAGAATATGGACAGTTTTCAGACAAAGTAATCAATGCTAGCTATAATTAAATGAAAAAGTGCTTTAAATAACTATAGATTGGATAAATGCAAATTAAAATAACTCTGAAATGATGAGCAGGCTGATTTCAGAAAAACCCAAAAAGACTTTCATGAACTGATATTAAGTGAAGTTAGCAGAACATTGTTCACAGCAACAACAAAATTGTGTGACAATCAACTATAATGGATTTGGTTCTTCTCAGAAATGTAGTGATCCAAGACATTTCCAAATAGACTTGGGATGGAAAATACCAACTGCATTCAGAAGAGATTTGTGGAAATAGAATGTAGATCAAAGCATGGTATTTTCACTTTTCTTTCTTTGTTCATTTTTTTCTTTCTCCTGTTATTTTTTTTCTTTTTGGTCTGACTCTTCTTGTACAACATAAGAAATGTGGAAATATGTTTAAAAGCATTGTACATGTTTATAACTTACATTGCTTGCTGCCTTGGAGGGGGGGAGGTAAGGGAGGAAGAGAGAAAAAATGTAGACCATAAAATCTTACAAGAATGAATGTTGAAAATTATCTTTACAAGTGTTTGCAAAAATAAAACACTATTGATTGAAAATAAAATACTCCTGAAATGTGCACAGCTATTAGATTGGCTAATATGACAGAAGAACAACATGAAAAATGTTAGAGATGGAAGGAAATTAAGATATTAATATACTGTTGATAAAATTTGGAGCTATTGAAGCAATTTGGAACTATTCCCAAAGGGTTATAAAACCATGAATACTTTTTAACTAAGCAATATCATTATTAGGGTGTCTATCCCAGAGATAACACAAAAGAAAAAGGATTTATATGTACAAAAATATTTATAGCAGATTTTTTATTGGTGATAAAGAACTGGAAATTAAGGAGATACCTATCAATTGGGAAATGGCAGAACAAGTTGTTGTATATGATTGCAATGAAATACCTTTATGCCATGAGAAGATGAGTAGGATGCCCCCAGAAAAATTTGAAAAGACTTAACCTAAACTGATAACAAAGTGAAATAGCAGATCAGGAGAACAATGTATTCTACAACAATCAACTGGGAATAGCTTGGCTATTCTCAGCAATGTAATTGTACAAGACACTGGGCTTATGATGAAAAGTGCTCTACATTTCCAGAGAAATAATTAGAGAGTCTGAATGCATTTTGAAGCATACTTTTGCTTTACCTATGAGAAACTTTTCTCTGTGGGAGAGGAAAAAGGAGGAAGAAAATCTGGAACACAAAATTTGAAAAAAATATTAAAATTGGTTCTTTACTTGAAATTGAAGAAAATAAAATATTTAAGTTTTAAATGTCAAATAAATGCTTAAAAAAAAAGAATGGCATATCTATTAGCACAGTTAGAAAGAGTGTACATAGAGAGTATGGGTATACGCTAATTTTGATGGCAAGATATAAAAAGCTTCAAGAATAAAAAAGAATTGCACTGGGAAAAAAGAGAAGGGAGATGCAGAATGAGGAGAATTAATATCTCATGAAGTGCTGTGTAAAACCTTTTACAGCAGAAAGAAAGAAGTGGGTTAATCATTATGACCCCTTACTCTCATTAGATGTGACTCCAAAAGGGAATAACATACAAACTCAATTGGGTATAGAAATTTATCTAACCCAACAGAAAAGTAGGAAAGGGGGGGAGGGGAGGAGAGAAAAAAAGGAAAGCTTTGATAAAATAAGAATTTCTAAAGTTGAAGCAAAGGAATGAGGAGGGCAAAAGGAAAGAGAATCAGAAATATAGATAAGAAAAATAGGAGGGAGGGAAATATACAATTAGTAATAATAATTGTGAATGTGAATGGGGTAGACTCTCATAAAACATAAGGTAGGTAGCAGAATAAATCAAAACCAGAATCTTACAATTAGCTATTTACAAAAAACACATTTAAGCAGAGACAAACACAGAGTAATACTAAACAGGTAGAGCAGAATCTATTATGCTTCAGCTGAAGTTTAAAAAAAGAAAAAAAAAAAAAACAACAACCAAGGATGGCAATCATCATCCCAGACAAAGCAAAATAAAACAAAACAAAACAAACAAACAATCAAAAGCAAGAGAATTGAATGAGAAAAGACAGGAAAACACATCAAGTCAAAAGGTTACAAAGATAATGAAGTAACAAAAATGCTAAATATATATGTACCAAGTGACATAGAATCCAAATTCTTAAAGGAGAAATTAAATGAGTTATAGGAGTTAAGATAAAGTAAAATTTTACTACTATGAGGACCTCAAATAAGGTAAATTTAATCACAAAATAAACAAGAAAGAAGTTGAGGAGGTGCATAGAATTTTAGAGAAATTAGATATGAACCTCTGGAGAAAATTGAATGAGGATAGAAAGGAATATGCCTTTTTATTAGTTTTATATGCTACCTACATAAAAACTGACCCTATATTATTAGGGCATAAAAACTTCATAATCAAATGCCGAAAGGCAGAAATATCAAAGATATTTCAGATCATGATGCAGTAAAAATTACACATAATAAGAGGCCATGGAAAGCTAAGTTCAAAATTCATTGGAAACTAAATAATCTAATCATAAAGAATAAATGGATCAAAAAATAAATCATAGAAAAAAATCAATAATTTTATCAAAGACTGATAATAATGAGGCAATATCATAAAATGTATGGATGAAGCAAAACAGTTTTTTTAATATCTCCAAATTCTTATGTGAATAAAATAAAGAGCACATCAATGAATTGAGTATACAATTAAACAAGCTAGAAAAAGAACTAATTGAAAATTCCTAATTAACAGAAAATTGGAAATCCTGAAAATTAAAGGATTATTAAAACTTTAAGTAAGAAAAACCACTGAACTAATAAATATAACTAAGAGTTTGTTTTATGGGGGGAAAACAATAAAATAAACTATTGGTTAATTTGATTTTTTAAAAAGAAATAAGAAAAACAAATTAAACCTATCAAAAATGGTGAATTCGCCACCAATGATGAGGAAATTAAAGCAATAATTAGGAGCTATTTTGCCCAATTGTTTGCCAATGAATCTGACAATCTGAGCAAAATCAATGAATATTTACAAAAATATTTATTTTGCAGATAAACAGAAGTAGAATACTAAAATAAAACCATATTTTAAAAATTATTTTAACAAGCAATTATTATCTTGTTAAGAAAAACTCACCAGGGCCAGATGGATTTACTAGTAAATTCTAAAAACATTTAAAGAAAAATCAATTCCAAAACTACAAAAATTATTTGGAAAAATTGTCAAAGAAGTCCTGCCAAATTTCTTTTATGACACAAAGATGGTACTCATATTTAAACTGGGTAGCCAAAACAGAGAAAGAAAATTATATAGCAATTTCCCTAATGAATGTTGAAGCAAAAATTTTAAATAAAATATTGTCAAGATTATAGCAACATATCACCAGGATAATACACAATGCCCAAGGGGAAATTGTACCAAGAATGCATTCCTAATTCAATATTAGAAAAAAATAGAGCATGTCAATAAAAAAATATAGAAATCACATGATTATCTCAATAAATACAAAAAAAGCTTTTGACAAAATATAACCCTCATTCCTATTAAAACACTAGAGCACATAAGAATGGAGTTTTGTTTAAAATGATAAACAGTATCTTTCTAAAACCATCAGCAAACCTATCAAGACAATGTCAGGAACTATATAAATATAACTATAAAACATTTTTCACAGGAATAAAGCCAGATCTAAAAAAACTGGAAAAATATCAATTGCTGAGCCAATATAATTAAAATGATAATCCTACCTAACTTAATTTATTCAGTGCTACACCAAACTTACCAAAAAATTATTTAGTAGAGTTAGAAAAAATAACAAAATTCATCTGGAAGAATAAAAGGTCAAGATCATTAATAGAATTAATGGGTGGAAGGAGGAAGAAAAGTAGCCTGATCATACTGTGTGTGTGTATATATATATATATATATATATATATATATATATATATATATATATATATAGTGCAAAACAGAAGAACAGATTAGGTGCAAAAGATGCAGTGGTTAAATGACCATAATAATCTGATATTTGAAGCTTCTGGAATAAGAAAGAACTTACTATTTGACAAAAATTTCTAGAAAAACAGGAAAACAATATGACAGAAACTAGGTATAGACCAAGGAGATACCAAGGAGAAAAATGATTATTTCTCTCTTATATTAGTAACCAATTATTGAGATAAACATTTTCCCTATTTTCATATTCAGAAATAAATTTCTGCAGGTTATCAGTCTCTGAAAGATATTACTAATATACAAGATTGTCTAAATAATCTGGGTACATGTTTTTCAATATTGGGTAGGATGCCACCCAATTTAAAAACTTTAGGTCATAAGCCCCTATCTTTGCAGTCTTCCATTAGTATTTAGAGTGGCCTAGCTTATTAAGGGGAAAACAGACCAATATGGTTAGGGCAAAGATAGATTCTTTTGTCCAAGTTACTAGAGATGGTTGATTCTCATGATCAAGTCATCTCTCAGCCAGAGGAACTGAAGACTTTTTTTCCCACCTCCCCATTAATATGTCCATCTTTTTATTCAATCAAGAGTTGATTTCCATCCTTCAAAATGATGTAAATCATCCCCCTGATCTTTGAGTGGAGAAGGGTTGGAAAGGTCCTGAATTGAAACCCCTCCCAGCCTTTGGGAGGGGCCCCATCTTCCTGTTTATATGAGAAACTCCCAGATAAGTAATCTCCTTCTATAATTCAATTGGAGATCTTGGCCTGGGGCATAATCACTGCCCTCTATTGAGCTGAAAATTAGTCCCTCAAATTCATCTGGAGATTGGTCCCCAGCTCTAGGCCAAAAAAAACCCCAATATAATTGACACTGTGTGCCCAAACTTTTGCAAAAATCCTAACAGGATTTTGCCTGCTAAGAAAGTTGTTTTCTTAAGTATAATAAACCCAATTTTTTGCTACAAACTTTACACCTGTATTCATTCAGGTTTATGAATTCTTTCACAAAGCTTGCAACTGGCCAAGGGACCCCATTTCTGTCAGGGGATCTCTCAACCCTCATTTCTCACACCTCAACAAGAACACCACCTTTTTCAAATCTATTTAAACATTCAATATTTTCCAGAGGGCAGGGTGACTTTGCTTTATAAGTTAAGTGATCATCATTTTATTAATTATCTACTTAGCCATAATTAATAAAATTTATTATTAACCACCTAGAAACATAAAATTGATTATTAACTACTTAGAAACTATGTCTTAGAAATTTTCATTCATCACACTATCTAATATCATTTATCAAGGTAAAGTCAAAAGGTCCATAAGCAAATTAGAAGAGCAAGAAATAATTTACCTGTCAGATCTATGAAGAAGGGAAGAAATTATGAAGAAAAAAAAAAGACAGACCTATATGAGATGTACAATAGGCAATTTGGTTTATATTAAAAAGATTTTGCAATCACAAAAGCAATAGTAGAAAGCTGGGAAACAATTTTAACAGCAAGTATTTCTGATAAATAAATAAAATAAATTCTGATTATTTCTCAAATATATAGTCAAACTGATAAAAATAGAAATCATTTCTCAATTGATAAATAGTAAGAGGATATGAATAGACAGATTTCAGAAAAAAAATCCAAAGTTTTTAATAGTTACATGAAAAAAAAATTATCTACATCACTCATAGCAACTCTGAAGTGCCTTTGTACCTACGTCATATTGATCAAGATGAAAAAAGAAGATGACAAATGACAAATTCTGGAGAGGATTGGGGAAAATGTTTATACTCATGCATCATTGGTAGAATTATGAACTTGTCCAAGTTCTGGAAAGCAGTTTGAAACACTGCCAAAAGTTTTTTTTTTTTTTTAACTTATGTATGCCTTGTGATCCTATCATAGCACTACTAAGTCTGATGAGGTATGAGAATTGAGGGTAAGAGATCCCTAAGTAATGGGATCTCCTTGGCTGGTGGCAAGCTTTGCAAAAGAATTTGCAAACCCCAGTGAATACAGGCATGAGGGTTATGACAGAGAATGGAATTTATTCATCAGTGGGCCAAGTCCAGAAAGGCAAATAACTCCTGATTAGGAATTAGCAAAGGTGGTTTAAGAAAACAGTACCTAAAACAGCTTTCTTAGCAGGCAAAATCCTGTTGGAACTTCTGCAAAGATGTCTGGGCATACAGCCCTAGATATATTGGGGCTGCTTTGATCTTTGGCCCTGAAGTGGGGGCCAACTCGGCAGAGACAGATTTTCAATTCAATTCAAAATTGAATGAGATTACTTAAACCACTCAATGGTGACGATGCCCCAGGCCAAGATTTCCAATTGAAAAGAGATTACTTATTTTGGGAAGGATGTGGCCCCTCCTAGAGGAAAGCTTGAGACCCGCATCACTCTTCCCTCACAGATTAAAGTGGACACAGTTTCAGGACCCCTCCAAAGGTTGAAGGGGACACAATTTGCATCAAGTCTATCTGGAAAGAAATTAAAGAGACAGGAAAAGGACTCATAAATACATAGATATTTAGAACAGCTCTTTTGGGGGTGACAAAAAATTGGAAACTAAGCAAGTCATCAACTAGGGAATGGTTAAAACAAGTTAAGTATCTGAATGTTTGTAGAAGGCCAGGATTGAATGAATCCATGAGGGCAAAGTGATTCAGATTTTTGGCTCACCATTTCCCTAATAATTGTAAAGACATATTTGGTAAAAATCAGGATAAACTTGATGGAGAATGCATGCAATAGAAACAAAGAATTTTAAGTGTATCTCTCAACAATGAATTAAAGACAGACTTGAGGTAAATATATTAGTATGATAATTTCTGCTATTTACTACTCTGTTTAGACAAGTACTTTGGAATTGATAAAACATCACAACCATTTTCAATTCTGTTGATGTTGTGTTGATAAGAATTTTGATATTGATAGCTAAGGTGATTACTAAAATGTCAAACAAAGTATGGAGTGTACATTAATCTTGGGGGGATAATGAAGTCAACTGAAGGTAGCTAATGTTGTAACTCTAGTCTAAAGGGATGTATTTAAGACTAGCATTTCAGATTAATAAACTAAGACTGCAAAGCATGTTTTCTGCCTGGCCTCAGGTATTCATTTCAGATTCACATTCTTAGTTTTCATTGGCGCTGGACTCTAACAAATTTTGGAATACTATTGTGTATAAGAAATTGAAGGGGGGACCCTAAAACTCTTAAAAATCCTTAAAGGAGAAAATCTCCTTCAACTCTGCTGCAGTGAGGGACCCCACCCCGAAAGACAAACAGTTTCATCCTTGTAATCTAGACAGTCGGCTCAGTCCTGAAACTCTTTGAATTCAATTCAAATTCCAGCTCAAGCTGAATCCCAGATTATAGAACTCCACCCACAAGTTCCCTTCAGCTAAAGCTCCTATTATAAAAAGAGCCAAACTAAAACCCTCTCTTTGCAGAGGTTTCAAACATGCCAGCTATACCATGCTTGGGATGCCAAGGAGCCTCTGCTCACTGGATAATATTCTTTTCCCAGTGTTACCCTCTCTTTATCCTCACCTATTTCCCTAACCTGAGTTCATGCCTCTCTTTCAGGATTTCTAACCTTACTTCCAATCCCCATAATAAACCTCTTTTATCAATCTACGTTTTCTGGTCTGTAAATTTCTTTACTTAGAACGTCTGCGCTACCAGAAGGGAGTCCCCAAAACTCCCTACCCTTGCCCTGAACCCAAGGGGTTGCAGGGGAGCCAAACCTCTCCATTTGGTTCCCAGAACCCCGAACCTGCCACTAGACCTCATCATTTAACTTCCTGACCACCAGAAACCCTAATCTCATTTTGGTTCCCTAAATCTAGACCTTATCAAAATGATAAAGGGAATGGTTTCAGAAAAACCTGGGAAAAACTTATTTTGGCTAATACAAAGTAAAGTGAACAAAACCAAGATATCAGTTTATATAGTAACAGCAATATCGATCAGTTAGATGGCCCAATAAATAAAAGAAGTGTCAGATCTGAAGACTTGAGGAGTTTAAATTTAGCTTTTAACACTTATATGTGATCCTGGACAAGTCACTTAACCCTGTGTGCCTCAACTCTTCACCTCTACAATGAGCTGGAGAAGGAAATGGTAAACCACTTCACTAATTTTGCCAAGAAAACCCCAAATGGGGTGACAAAGAGTTGAACATGACTGAAAAAAAGACTGAATAAACATCAACATATAAAAATAACCCACTTTAAAAGACCTAATAACTTTGATCAACATAATGACCAATCACATTTTCAAAGAATTCATGATGAAATACACTATCACTTCCAAATAGAGATACTTGATAGAATCAGAGTACAGATCAAAGCATATTTCCTTTTTTTTTTCTTTTTTTTTTTTTTTTTTTTTTTTTTTTTTTGGTACTTGACTAGTTTGACTAATGTACATATTTGGCTTGTATGACTACACCTATTTGTAATAGGCTTTGTTTTTCTTATCTTCTAAACAGGTATGGAAAGATAATTCAGAACTGAACATTAATTTTTTTTAAATAAAAAAAGAATATCATCCTCTTAATACGAGGGATGCCTGTGATAAAAAGCATGAACACAAACTCTTGTTAGGAAAAAAAACTCCTAGTTTAGTGATTTCTTTCATTATTGAAAACTTCTTTCCAATTCAGTGACTCTTCCCTCTGTACAATTTTGCTTATTGTCATCCCTGCAGCTTATGATGTTATTATGCCACAGTTCTCTTTTATTGTCCTGCCTCAGTTTCTCTAATTATCCTGACCCAGTCCTTAGTCCTGCAAAACCTCCCCTTGCTCTTTATCAGAATATTTTTATAAGGATAAAAGATCTTATATTTTAGAATATCAGAATGCCTCTCCCTATCTCAAGCTACCGCAATGTCAGATACTATCTTATTAAGATTCCTCTCCCGATCTTTGGGGTTCCTCCCCCCATTAGGTCATCCCATCCCCCATGCCCTGTCAGCACCAGAATGTCAGAGTCCTGTTCCCACTTTCAGCACCCTGAATCCACCCCCCCTCAGTTTATCTCCTGAGTCATGTGTGTATGTCATTGAGAACTCTCATTGTTTGCTGGATTCTTGGAGATAATAGTCTCATTCAGCCCTGGGACCAAACCATGGATCCATTTGGTCCCAGTAAATCTCTCCTTTTTAAATAAATTATTAAATACTCTCTAATCTCTATCTTGCTTCAGTTTCTCTGACATTACAATGATATTCTGGCCAATCCTTCTTATATAAATCTCTTTAATCTCTTTAGCCTCCCAAAGAATTCAGTGACCAGAATATAGTTACCAGTCTAATGGTCTCTAAAGTAGAGCTTTTGTCTTGTCATTCCTATGAAGAAGAACTGATAATAACTCCCCATTACCCATCAGATCAAGGTTAAGTTTTACAATTATGCATCCAAGCCCCTTATAGTAGAGACACTATATATAAGAGTACTAGACCTGAATTTAAGAAGACATGAATTCTAATCATTTTGTCACAATTCTTTCCTGGTTCTTGATTCCTAGGAAGTCACTCCATTCAGCCTCAATTTCCTCATATATAAAATGACAATGATAGCACCTGCTTCACAGGGTATTCTGAGGATCATGTGAAGTAAAATACTTTGCCAACCTTAAAAGTACTATAAATGCTAGCTATTCTTATTACTATCATTATCATAATTATTATTATTCATCCTATTCAACTTGCCAGTTGGACTATATCCTGACTTACCTTACTATTCCTAAACTCCTCGTGTTTATTCTTGTTAATTTTATCATACTATTCCCCATTCTTGGAATGCTCTTCTCCTTCCTTCCCAATGATCCTAACAATACAAGATATCAAGATCCACCTGCTATGTAAGTCTTCAAGTTTCCTTCAACTGGTGATTCTTATATCTTGCAGCTTATCTTTTACATTTATTAACTATTTGTGCTTTGGGGCATTGATTTTTTTTTAATTTAAATTGTCAAAGGTTATAAAACAAACCCTTACCCATCTCCTCTACCCAGACTCCATTTTCTAGACCCAGGAATTTAAAGTGTCTTACCATGTCAAAGCCACAAAAGTTTATTCTTGAAAACTAAAAGAGAAAAGAAAGAGGAGAAAAATGATAATATAACTGAGTATGTGAAAGGATGCAATGAAACAAAGTGGTTTAAATTGCAACAGAGATAAAGACATGATCAACCAGTTATTTAGGTTTGTCAGATACCGATGTTTTTTTCTGAGGTAGTTATATATAACAGAATTTCACTCTTCTAATTTTATCCCACAACATGAGGTTTAGCCAGGGAAATTACTGAAAACCTTCTCTACCAGGTACCCCTGGAGAATTGTTCTCCTTGCTGATTCTTCTTTAATTGTTATTTTATTTTAATATTGTTGTTTTACTCTACTTCTTAACTTTCTTTGCCAATCCTCAGGATGTGTATAGTCACCCCAGCTTCCCTACTTTCTAACTCTAAAGTCACAATTTTTCTTCATTTTCCTCCATGCTCCTTATGAGAAATACCTGAGTAATACCATTAGAAGAATCACAGAATGTGAAAAAGATCCTCAAAGGCAATCTAGACTAATTAGTATATGTCTCATTCCCAGCAGTAGGAACAAAAAACATTCCCAACAAATATTCATAAAGCCTCCAAGTAAAGACCACTGGCAATTGGAAACTTACTGTTTTGTCTATTCCACCTTAGTGCAGTTCTGATTACCCTACTCAGAAGAAAGATTTTCCTTATATATCTAGTTAAAATCTTTTTTTCTTTAGCTTTTTCTCGTGTTTCTAGTCTGTGGGGCCAAAACAAATTATTCTAATCCTTCTTCCACAAGATTAATTTTAAAACTCTTGAGTCAAGCAATCACAAACTCCCTTAATTTTCTTTTTTCACCTCTATGTCCTTCAACTAGTTTTTGCCATGATATTATCTCTGCATTTTTTCCCTCACTCCCTCCTACTCCTTATAAGACTCAGCTTTGTATTCTGACATGATGATGTTTGATATGTATTATACAGTTTCAAAGCAAAATATACCTCTTCATCCTTTGAGAAAATATCTTATAAAGACATTAAAAATAAAACTGGTATTATTCCTCATAAAGTGAGTCTACCCAAACAAAACCATACCAAAGATCGGAATGAAAATTCAAAGTTTTTCTTCTATAGGACACTGACCAAATTTAAATTTAAGTGAAAAGGTACACTCTTTTAATTTTTTTACTAATATATTGTTTTTACATCATCTACATGTCTTAATATATCCTTTGCTCTGCTCCTCTCAGAAAGTCATTCTTTATAATATACAACAAAAAAGAAGAATAGAGAAAAATTCAGCAAAATTAGTATTAGTCATCAAGTATGTGAATTTTATATGTGTGTTTGTGTGTGTCTGTGTGTCTGTGTGTCTTTGTGTGCACAGTCATTAACTTCCATATCTCTATATGGTAGAGTCCTCATATTTTTTTTTTCTTTGGGGCTAAATTTTATCATTATAATTTCATTGGAAACAACTTTGATTATTTTATTGTGTTCATTTATTTATTTATTTATTTATTTTGTAGTCATTGTGTGAATGTTATTTTCCTTCTTTGGCTTCATTTACTTTAAGTTCATATAAACTTTTTCATCCTTCTCTCTATTCATCATATATACCAGTTCATGCAGTGCAATAACAACTCACTACATTCTTATGCCACAATTTGTTTAACCCTCCCCAAGTCTACTTTATCTGCTTTGTTAATAGTTTTTTGATGCTATAAGAAGTACTGCTATAAATGTTTTGTTCTATATGGAGTCTTTATTTTTAGTATTGAATTGATTGGGTTATAGACTTAGCAGTGGAGTTATAGGCTCAAAGAGTACAGATATTTTAATCACAACTTATTTCCAAGTTGCTTTCCAGAATGGCTTCAACATTGACTTTTTTTATCTTTTGTCACTTTTATCAGTTTTCTAGGTATGATGTTAGATCTTAGTGTTGTTTTGATTGGACACAAACACTTTATTAAAAAAAAAATTTAGCAGCATTATTTGAACTGTATCCACAAAAATAAAAATGTCTACTTACCTTCAAAGATGTTTCTCCTGGGATCTCTAATTTTGTTGAGGGGCCCAAGTTGGATTTTATTCCCTTTTCTTCCCGTTTATAGTTTCTGGACTTTTATACCATGAATCTGCCAACCTTGGAATGTATAATTACTTTTGTAGCCTTCTCAATCTAAAGATCCCTCTGTAAGGCTCTCACTCTCTTCTCTCATTGGTGAGTTCCTTTTAGAGTCTCTATTTTGTAAAACAGTCCAACCTGAAAGCCCTTCTCTTCTAGTCCTTTTCCTGGCTAAGATTTCAAAATCATTCCTTCATATTTGGTATCTCAATTTCCCATTGCTCCCTTCCTAGGCTTTTCAACTTATTTTGTGGTGTCTTCCCAGAACATAATGTAGGCTTCTTGAGTGTATGGCCATTCATTTTACTTGTATTTGTATCTGTAGCACTTAGCATAGTGACTGGTTACTTAGAAACTGCTTAATAAATGTTTGTTCCTTGCTTCTTTCACAAAAGTCTTAATAATTACCATATATTTTTTTCCATCATGTCTTGATGCCATGGTGATATCTATGACAGATACCTACAGAGATGAAATACATACCAATAAAGTACCATTTGGATAACGAAGATCTGAACTTATATAAAGGCCCACCGAAGTAAGGAGCACTAAGTGATAATTTGTTAAGACAATTTCCACAATAGTAGCTCTCATGCATTCTAAAGAAAGAAAAATAACAAGAGTTCATTATGATTTGAAATCATATCCACAGAGATCAGGGTTAATGGAATTCACTTTCATAGCTAGCTTTGATTTCTTTTCATGATATAGATAAAGAGAGATAATACTTGGATAAATGTGATTTAGTTATATTGGTACAATGCAATTCTGGGAATCAAAAACTCTTACTTCCTAACCTAATTTGACTGATTTATCAATGAGCTTCAGGGAGCTACAAAGTCCCTTGCATTTTATTCCCTGTTTCTTCCTTTGTGATCATACAGAGCAATAATTTACTCAAGTATGCTGAGACTTCATAAACCCTTGGAATTCTATGCAGGGGTTCTCAAACTACGGCCCGCAGGCCAGATGCTGCCCGCTGAGGACGTTTATGCCGCCAGCCAGGTTATGGCAAATGGGCTGAGGGGCGGAGACAGAATGTGAGCTTTTGTTTTTACTATAGTCCGGCCCTCCAACAGTCTGAGGGACAGTGAACTGGCCCTCTATTTTAAAAGTTTGAGGACCACTGAGTGACTCAAGAGTTAGCTTGAAACTTAGAAATTAAATAACTCAAACTTGTCATTTTACAAATGAAGAAAACTGAGTCTCAGAAAAGCACTTGCCTGATCAAGAGGTGGGAATAGAAGTGCTACCCCTGAAATCTTTGGTCAAGAAAATTTACCTTCATCATTGTAAGGGCAAATACCATTTTTTACATCAAACCAAACAGTGTCACTGTCCTCCCAAAATCCAGAATGAGTCAAACCTATGTAAATTCCTAAAAAATAAAATTATAAAATAAAGTATTAAATGAGGATAAACACAATTGGGGCAACTAGTGGCAGAAAAGACAGAAGTGCTGGCCCAGAAGTTGAGAACCTTAATTCAAATCCAGTCTCGGATACTTACTAGTTATGACCCTGAGCAGGTCATTTAGACCTGTTTGTCTCAGTTTCCTCATCTGTAAAATGATCCAGAGAAGAAAATTTCAAACCACTCCAGTATCTTTGCCAAGAAAATCCCAAATGGAGTCACAAAGATTTGGACATAACTAATCAAATAAATAACAGCAACAACCATCACAAGAAAAATAAATATAAATGCCCAAGATCAGATCATTCTAAAAAGAGTATAAGCAAATCCTGGCCAGTAGGCAAAACTTTCATGGGGCTACCACATAATGCTCTTTATCTTTATCACATTCTTCACAAACCAGAAAAATACATTATTTTAATTGGTCAGATATATTACAAGTGCTCTGAAAGAATACTTGATTGGATTTTGGGTTTAGTTAACATTTAGTGAAAAAGAAGCTTACATTGCTATAGTATGTTTTTCCTTATAAAGCATTTTCTTACAGTGATATACTCACAATCAAGGAGCCTATAAAGGTATGACCAATCCATTTTTAATGAGATGAGAAAATGTCTCAGAATGAAGTAGTTCAAATAAAAAAACCATTGCAATGCAGAAATTCTACTTATTTTCAGGCTAAACATTAACTATTGGAAAGAAATTATATAATGACATCTAAAAGGTAACCAAACCATGAAAATAATCATCTAATAATAATATCTGAACACCTCTTATAAAGAAAATATCAAAACTACCAATACCTAAACATAGATGCAGATATAAAAAAAATTGTTTTGCAAGACTACAGGATGTATGACACTCATACACTTAGTATCATTATTTATGAAAGATAAGTTAAATATATAAATATATTATAGATATACATATGTGGGATCTTTCAATTATTTATTGTAAAAGAGGTGGTCTTTACAGATTCTTCAGAGGAGCATGTGAAAAATCTATTCTGTGAGGGAGCAGAGTGATAAAGAGAGGGCATATTGAAGGAGGAGATGATCAAGAGCAAAACACTTAAGGAAGACCAGGGTCAAAGGAAAGTGAATAGAATAAATGGGGAATACAGTTAGCAATAGCAATTGGGGAAATAATTTTGAAGAGGGATTCTCTGACAAAGGTATCATTTCTTAAACATATAGGAAACTGAGTCAAACTTATAAAACAAAAAAATAGGAGCCATTTTCCAACTGATGATCAAAAAATATGAACTATGCCCAAAGGGTTATAAAATCATGCCTATTCTTTGACTTAAGAATACCACTATCATACATGAAAAAGGACCTATATGTACAAAAATATTTATAGCATCTCTCTTCACAGGGCAAAGAATTAGAAAATGAGGGGATGTCCATCAAGGGGGGAATTGCTGGATAAATTGTAGTATATGATTATGAAGGAATACTATTTTTCTGTAAGAAATAATGAGCAGGATTCTCTCCAAAAAACCTGGAAAGTCTTCCATGAATCTAAGCAAAGTGAAATTTACTATGTCCAAAATAATAGCAATGTTGTGAAGTGATCAGCTGTGAATAACTTTGCTATTCTCAATAATACAATGATCCAAACAACTCTGAAAGACTTAGATGAAAAGTGCTATCTATACCCAGAAAAGGAACTGATTGCATCTCAATACAGATTGAAGCATACTCCTTTTTTTTTTTCAACTTTACTTTTCTTGAGGGTTGTTGTTGTTGTTTTTGAGGGGGGAGGAGATGTTTTCTTTCACAACATGACTTTTATGGAAATGTTTTGCATAATATCACATGGTACATGTGCCTTCTTAAAAGAGCAAGAGTTGGGGTTAGCTAGGTAGAGCAATGGATAGAGCACCAGCCCTGAAGTCAAGAGGACCTGAGTTAAAATCTGGTCTTGGATACTTAATATGTCCTAACTGTGTGACCCTGGGCAAGTCACTTAACCCCAATTGCCTCAGCAAAAGAAAAAAAAAAAAAAAAGTAAAGATGGGAAGGAAGACAGAGAATCTGGAACTCAAAAGATTTAAAAAACAAATGTAAAAAATTGTTTTATGCGTAACTGGGAAAATAAAATTATTAAATATTCACACAAAAAAAAAAGAAAAGAAAAATCCAGCCTGTTCTCTTCTCAGATTTTTTATCAAAGGTACTTTTGATACATTCACATAAAGATTTTTATAAAAATGAAAAAGATCTTTCACATGCTTTTTTTTGGTAAAAATGAAAAAAAAAAAAACTAGCACAGTAGTTGTTTATATTCTATTGATTGTTTGGGGGTTAGGGAATAATACATCCATGATTTTTTAACTGTTCTCTTCCTTCTTTTTTCACTTGATGAAATATTGCATAAAATGAACCATAATTCTTTTAGTATTTTCTTCCCTCCAACACAAACTTCTTCAATATATACTTAGCTTAGTCCAACTGCCTTTTCAGTTATCTTCTAAGATTTCATTTCAAATTCTTCATTTAGCATAGCAATCTCAAAAGTACTAATATTCAAATAATGCAGTCCCTCTCTCAGTATAGCAACTATAATGTATAAAATGAAAAATTTGGTCTATTTTTCTACTATTTGTTGACCTGTCAGTTATTATAAAATGATTCTGTTGAGTTGTTTCACCAGGTTTTTTGTTTGTTTGTTTTTATGCTTCTTTTCATTTCCACTGCTTCTCCCTGGATTGTAAAATAAATTTGCTAATTACCATACACAATCTGACTACAGAGTGTTTTACAATTGAGTTTACAACTTTCAACAGCATTTCCTTTAACTATCAAATCTGTATGCTTGAGAAAGAGATCAAGTATCTGTTTATTAAGGAGTTTCTGAGTTTTTTAGGCTCTTCATTTCAGTAACTGATCATTATTAGTTAAATTTTTGCAAGAAAAAAATGATCATGATCAGTGTGTTTATCTTTTCTCATTCTCCACCCCTACTTTTTTATTTTTATTGTTTGCATATAGTTTGTTTAAATAGATCAGAGTGAAGGTGGGTTCAGTTAATTATAGGAATACTTCACCTTTATAATTTCTTCTAATTTGGTGTTAATTTTATTTTTGCTCTAATTAGTGAATGGTCTGCAAACAAAACCAAGTAAACTAGAACTCCCATATTGATAGTTTTGTTTCCTTTTATATAAATTGAAAGTATTTTTTCATTGTTTCTGATGAGTTGAACTTGCTATATGCACTATTTTCCAACTCTTCTGAAATCATTTATCTTAAGTTTTTAGTGATAATATTGACTTAATTTCTGCTTCAGAGCAAGAGATAGAAAGGGGAGGGAGATGATAAGCATGGCTTCAGGAAAAGATGTCCAGGATGCATGAATATGAAAAGCATGGACTGGGACCAACTAAATGTAGTGCTTTGGACAAGTTTGAACTCACTCACTAGAGAATTAAATAGTCCCAGAAGTAAGTACCAGAACAATGGATTAACTCATCTAGGTGGTGAGGTATGGTCTATGATCCAAATAGATTTGTTAAAGAAAAAAAAAGTGGGGGGGATTCAGGGGCAATAACAAAACCAATGGTAATAAATCTCAAAACCCTAAAGATTTGAAATACAATCTGTCTGTAAGGAGACAGAGAGACAGATAATTGGCCAGAAACATTGATACTAAAACTAGACTCTGTGCTATTGTAAACTACGACTTCAGACAGCAAACTGAATGACAGAAAAAACAAGTCCTCTGACACCAACATTGACACAAGAGCAAGTACATGCTTCACATAGAATATTTTCTCATCTTGAGCCATTTGGAATTTAATTATTGCTCTGATAGAATTCTGAATTAAGTCCAATTATGTCTCAGGTGATCCTAACCTTAGACCAAAATTCCATGTCTTCATTCCTCCCCACCAACTACCCTACTTAGAGAGGGAAAATTATACCTAATCCTGTCCCTCAAACATCAAAGTATTCAATGATATCTATGACAAGTAAATCTTATTCTCCTGATCCCAGTAATTCATAGTCTTTGTCTGCCATAGTAAATGTCAAACATCCCCTGCTACTCCTCTTTCCTGGGAACAAACACCCCATGTCATTTAATTCAGTTTCTTTTCTCTTTTTTTCCCTTGTTTTCTTCTGGATATTCTAGAATATAATTAATAAAGTAGAAGGAAGGAAAGGAGTGAAAGAGACAGAGAAGGAGGGAAAGATAAAGAAAAGGAAGAAAGGGAAGAACAGAAGGAATGATGGAGGGAAAAAGTATTAATGAAAACTTTCATAAAAAAACAGAAAGAATTTTAGAAGGGACCAGTGACAAGGAAGGCAATGTTAGTACTCTGTTAAATGTATCATATACTTCTTTTAAAAGCTACAAATAAAATGTAGATTCATAATTTCTAGACAATCCTCTTTTAACTGTTATATTCATGTGTGTTGAATAGCACCAATTGTGAAAAGTAGCTTCTATGAAAGTCTTCCATGATACAGTTTTATCAAAACAGGAATATGGTACTCTGGCTACCTCCTTGCCATGCTGCTCTCGCCACTCTTCTACCCTCTGACTCTGACTTAATTCTCTACTTTTTTGCTTCAAGTTCACCACAAATAGCTAGACCAGAATCTTTGTAATGAATTTCAGCTATCTTTTTGATGTGTCACCTAACAAATACCCACACTCTTCCTTTCTCCCATTGTCTACCTCTTGCTCTGACAACAGTCATTAAATCAATGTTGCCATTCCTAAAAATAAAATGTCAATTATTCTCCTATGATTCCTGATCATTACTCTCCTAAATATGTTTTTTCCTACCTGAATCCTTAATACAGAGTAAAGTAAGAGCCACCAAAAATATGTATGCTATAAACATTAAATTTGTAAACATAATTTTGAAAGAATTCTGTTGTTTTTTTTTTCAGTGTAATAATCAGTCATGTTTTCCAGAGATTGTTGATAAAAAAAAAAATGCTACCCACCTCCTGACAGAAAGGTGATAAACTAAAATTCAGAATGAAACACACGATTTTGGGCATAATCAATTTATTTGTTTCACTATCCTCTCTCTAGGGGGGTGGATAGAGGTAGGAGGAAGAAAAAATAAATGTTTTATACTTGAAAAAAATATATAATTTTTAAAAGGTGCTCGAGGGCAGAGATTATTGTGATTTTTTGTATTTGTATTCCTAGTACTTAACAGTGTCTCACACACATGTTTTTAATTAACACTTTTTTCATTCATTTTTCAGTTTAATTCCTATGTGTTTACTAACATTATAAAAAGATTCAAAATTTAAAACTGTAAACTTACCAGAAGTACTGCCACCAGTTGTGAGACCAATTAATGCTACATCATTAGCACATGGACATTTTGTAAGTTTGATACGCATCACAGATTTAACTAACTTTTTCATGTCAGTATTTTTCATGGGTTTTCCAATAACCCACTGAAGAATAGGCTCTGGAATAAACAAATATAAGTGTTAAAATTTATGAAATTATGAAAATTAAATCTTCTGATACCTGCCTTTAAGAACTCAGGGGAAGAAGGGGACATCATGCTAGAAGAGAAATTATTTTAATAACCAATGATATGAGGAGATTCAGAGTTCTCCCCTTTTCCTAAAGTACTCATTTTTAAATTCAATCTCTGAAAGTTGAATTAAATTTGTCCTCAGTCATGGTCAGATCTCACCCAACCTTATAAGCAATCTCTAACCTTGAGATAACTTCTACCTGTTTTGTTCCACAAATGCAATTTTGAAGAAGGTTTATCAAAATTACCAAATAATAATAATATAATGATTAAAAGGGAATCTGGAGTATCCAGAAGGTGACCACTTTGGTGAAGGACTTCAGGCCTGTGTAATAATAAGAATGATTAAAGGAAATAGTCATGATAAGTCTGTAGAAGATACCTTAGTTCACTGATATAACTGTCTTCAAATATAGGAAGAGCTAGCAGCAAATTCCAGTTCTGCTTTAGATTCTATGGAAATTTCCTCTCACCAGATATTTTAAAGTAGGAGTCTTTTTCAGAAAGAGTTGCCTTAGATCAGAGTTTAGCTAATGATGGTCTGAGGGCCAGAAGTTTTTTGCTGCATGTTTTCATATGGAAAGCAAGTTTATACTTTTAAATAAAGTATATGTATACATAGATATATACATACACATATACAAAACATAAAAATAAATGGACAGGATGGAATTGAGTTGTGATAGATTTTTTTGAACAGCAGAATAATTTATTTAATAAGGAGTCACTGCAAGTTCTTCAGTAGAGGAATGATATGAAAATAGCTGTAATAGTTGTACTTTTAAGAAAACACTTAAAGTCATAATAACTTAAATCTATATTCCTATTTAATAATCTAAGTTTTCTAACCTACTTTTCAAAGTTCTTAACTTCCAAATACTCCCTTCTTCAGTTAGGCTAGTTGGTTACTGCCTTTTGGATTTGCTATGTACTTTTCCATCTCCATATCTTTTACACACTTCCCCTGCTTAAAATGTCTTCTCTCCTACTTTTCACCTATGTAAATCCTACCTAAAGACACAAATCAAGTCTCATCCCAACGCAGTGACCTCTTCCTTCTCTCAACTTCAAACCAAACACTAAACAAGTATGGACATTTCATTGGGATGCTTATAGTGTCCCATATCAGCTCATATACAGCTCTTTGGTGGAGAAGCTATATAATATTGGAATGATCACTGGCCTCAGAGTCAGAGTTTCTGTCTTAGTACTCTAGCAATTTTACTGTGGCTAAGTATCAACATTTCAATGATCATCATACCTATTTATAAAATAAGGGCATAATAATACTTGTACTACCTACTGACAGGGTTTTTATGATAAAATTTTTTCTTATTTAAGTATTTAATTGTAGGTAACTTAGTATGTGCCCTATCTTTCAGTCTTTTCTCCAGTGTATTTATTTTTTGAGGTAACCATAGTTAAGTGACTTGCCCAATATTTCATAGTTAGCAAATGTCAAGTGTCTGAAGCCAGATTTGAATGCAGATTTTCCTGACTCCAGTACCAATGCTCTACTCATTGTACTACCTAGCTGCCCCTTATGATGAAAATATTTTGTGAAACTTGAAGCACTATGTAAATGTGAGTGAGATATGAATAATAACCATCTTTCTTCTTTAAAAATCAAGAAAACTGGCAAGACAATTGTTCAGGGAAGTAAAGCTCTTGCTACTAATATAACACACTGACTGACTGGCAATATAAAACCCTTAGGCATGAGGAGTTGTGCATTTCTTAGCCTTGGCATCCCTTTGCTACCAGATCTGTCATCATGGCAACTAGACAAAGGAAAGTTGGACTCAATGTTGTATCTTTATGAAATATCCTTTTCACAAATACCCCTTCCAAAGGAAGGATTTAAATGTCAAATTATCTACAAAGCATCTCATTTCATTCTAACCCCAATGTGAACCATTTGACTATCCTGAAGAAAGCCTTGACTGGAAATGATTGCTGCTTGCAGTCATGAAGGTCCAGCTGTGCAGTTTCAGTAGGTACAAGATCTGCCCTGGGCTTGGGAGACTCTATGCCCACCTGGTAGGGAAGATTTACCAACTTTTGAATGCAAAATGCGAGTCTGCATTCTTTTCAAAGAGATACCCTCAACAGATCAATTGGACTGTCCTGTAAAGAAGAAAGCACAAAAAGGGACAATTGGAAGAGATTCAAAAGAAAAGAACTCGCTGGGCTGTTAAATCCCAGAGAGCCATCACTGGGGCTTCTCTTGCTGATCTAATGGCCAAGAGGAACCAGAAATCTGAAGTTCAAAAGGACTAATAAGAACATACCACCAGGGTTTGCCAAAGAAGCATAAAATAGGCCAAGCAAGCAACTAAGAAGACTGCTGCATCTGCTGCTGACTCCTACAAAGGCAGCACCTAAACAAAAAATTGTGAAGCCTGTTAAAGTTTTAATACTCCAAGTTGGTGGAAAATACTGATTGTCTACTAATTTTGATTAATCAAAATAAAATTTAAAGTTACTTTGAAAAAATTAATCTTATATTTCATTTATCAAATGTGTAATTGGATTAATACATTTTTGTAGAAAAGCAAAAATGTATAAACAATATAGAGTGCTACAAATTTTTTCTTTGATAGCCTTGCTCTGGATAATATTTTGATCACTAATCTTATTTTGCCTTGCATATTTAATTTTAAATGAATATGCCTGATTGCCCAAATAGGCTATTCATTGAAGATAGGGACTACTATAGCATATATTTTTCTGTATCTCTTAATTGCCAATAAAAAATAGTGCTGCAATAATTTTGTCAAAGTCTTTTTGCTCTTTTCTGTTAAACTTGTTTTTTTTTCCTTAGTACCAATTAAAAGTACATACCTACATTCCAGACAATTTTGTTTTCGTTCCTGGTGCTAAATTTCTTACATACAAGGTGCTAGGTAGATAAGCAACTGTCATTTGGTATGAATTCAGGACCTAGGATTCTACAGGTTGGAATGTTTCCCTAGTTCCATTTGAAAACTTCTTCCACCTGATGACTTCTGAAATTTCACAATCAGAGATCATTTAATTGTTTTGTCCTTTCTTTAAATGCAAATTCACCCTTATGAATGGCAGTATTTAAAATGACAATCATCATTTATATATTATTGTGAAAAGTGAGTTTGTTGGAATTTATTTTTCTGAAAGGGAATTTTGATAGAAGAAATAACAGAGCTAAAACAAGCACACTAGGTACCTAGGTCAAAGATTGGGAGAATTGGTACCACTGAGAAGATGGAAGGTCAAGATAATGGGAAGCAGAAGGCACCAAAAGCCTATTTCCTGCATTTCATTGCTTTGCCTAAGGTTCACTTTCCTCCTAAATATTGGCTATCACTCTTCTTATTTAATGGGCATTGGGCCAGTTCTCTGAAACTTGATTAAATGCCAACGCTCTTTAACCTTCTTCAAACAGGACTAAACATCCCTGGAGTTGATTTAAGGAAAAAAAAAAAAGGAATGACACTATCCATAGATGAAAATGAGGGAAATACAAATTTCAGTAGTTTACCAGGATTCAACAGGACTACATTTATTTGTTTTAGTACTCCACAAAAATTGTAGCTCCTCTCAGTGCAAATGCTATTCATTTTGAAATATATCTTTTTGCCATTGAGAATGATTTTCTTGTTTGCACTGAAAGTTCTAGAATAATTGAATATAAGATTGTTGTTTTTTAATTAGAGAATAGCTGAGATTCACTGCTAATATTGGGAGACTCTGAGCAGACTAACATGATACTTATATGTATTGTCTGCATTAGTATAGAAATGAAACACTTAAGTAGACATGATCCAAGAATTTATCTATTGGTTACATGCTATTTTAAATTCAGATTTGTGGAACTGTTTTATAGAGATTTGTGAGAAAGGAGCTATCAAGACAAAGATTCATTCTCCGTTTTGAGACTCATATGAGTAGGATAGGGTCAAGCCTTGTGCTGGATCTCTGAATGCTCTTCACTCTTTCCTTCTGAAGCTTATAAGCAGCTGCTGCTGCTGTTGCTTTTAACTGGGAGTGATGGTAGGGGAACAGAACCAAATGATACATCCTCCTCTGATACATTTTCCTTCTTTTCCCCTTTCCTCAGAAGGAAGGAAATAATTGCATTAATTGCTTTATTCCCGTGGTTTTTCTGTTTTCTTCTTTCTCACAGGGGGAAAATATTAAAAGCAAAAGAAATTGGCACTGCTATAAGCAATGAGAGCACTGTTTCATATCCAAACAAATTATTCTTTTCTTCTTTTCTTTCTGGCCTTCTATTGCCATCATTTTATTTCCTTTTATATGAAAAAAAATATATAGTACTTGCTAATCTTTGTTGAGTGATTTGAGGAAAAGACTGGGATCTTTGTGGAGATTGAGAAAAATCCTCACTTCAACATGAGACATAGGGAGAGGGGATGAGGAAAGATAATGAATCAGTGTGAAAGTCACAAACACAGAGTAGGTGCATTAAGGACATGGTACTCAGGCCAGTACAAGCTTCCATACCCAGCAGAGTGGATAATACAGAGAGAGATTGTTAATATAAGAATCAAGTAAAAATCAAGTGAGTCCTAGATCTAATACAATTGAGCCCTTGAGACAAAGGTTAGCCAAGATCCAAGAAGGAGAATCTGGACAAGCAAGAATATACCTTCTTTCTCACAGGTCCCCTTTGGATATGTCTTATAATGTGTAACTAATATCTAGCTACCATACAAAGTATTCTTTATCTATGTTTACCTTGGCTGTTATTCAGTTGATTAAGTCATGGCCAACTCTTTGTAACCCAATTTGGGTTTTTCTTTGCAAAATTACTCAGTGAGTGGGGAATGGGAGGATTACCATTTCCTTTCAGGTCATATTACAGATGAGGAAGCTGAGGCACACAGGATTATGTGACTTTCCCAGAGTTACACAGATGATAAGTGTCTAAGAACAGATCTGAATTCAAGAAGATGAGCCTTCCTACTTCTATTCATTCTATTCACCTCACCATCTAACTACTCCTCATTACATGTGGACCTCCAACTATTAAAGCCACTGCTGGGGCCCCATATTCTAGTAAAAACCATATAGAAATGGATATTTCGCTTAGTTCTTATATTCTTTATATGTGTGGATATGACTCCATTAAAATAAAATGTGAACCCCAGATCAATGAGAAAATTTTGCAAAAAACAAGGAAAAAACAATTCAAATACACTATAGCTACAATTAGAATTATATAAGACTTATCAGCAACCACAATGAAAGACCACAAGTCCTGGAATCATATCTAATTACAATCAAAAGAACTGGGCCTGTGGCCAAAAAAAATGTATCCAGCAAAATTATCTATAATATTGAATGAGAAAAAAATGGACATTCAACAAGTTTGCAGATTTTCAGGATTTTCCATTAACCAAACCCAAACTTCTAAGAAAATTTAACATATAAGAGTCAATAATCAAAGATAAGTTTCAAGGAACTCAACATGGACAACTTGTTTATCTTTTTTTTTTTAACATGGTAAATTATATCACATGTTTAAGATCGACATAAACAATAGGGCAGCTCAAAAAAAAGATTGGGACAGAGTTAAGGTAAAAACAGTTATTATGTTATACAAATGAACTACAGAGGAAGAATACACACAGATGCATAAGAGGAGGGAGGAGAGCTCGTAGTTCTGAAAACCTATTCACATCTGGAATGGGTTAAATAGGCAACACTACATATACACCAGGAAGGATACACCCTCAAAAATATATAAAGAAATAAGGAGGGAGGAATGGCTGGATGGGGATGCAAAAAGTGAGGGAATAAGACAAGGGAAGGATCCATGAGTTGCAGAAATAATCGCAAAGCAAGCTAAGGGGCAGAATTAAAGCAAAGAGTCGGCAGGCATAAGAAAGATATATACATGGGGAAGGATTGAGGAGTGTAAAAAGGAGGGGAAAAGAATAGAGTATGAAAAATGTGCAGTAGAGGAAAAAAAACAATTTACAAGGAAGTAAAAAAGAAATTCATAAATATAATTTCTTCTATTAATCTATAAACTTTCTTGAACTGGTAATTTGTTATATATTTTGAATCCTCCCTACTGTTCTGCTGGGCACATGCAATGTTCTCTTTTTTACTTTATTTTATTTTGTTTTGTATTTATTTTCTACTTTTCTTTTTTTCTTATTCTTTTTTTTAATAAAAAAAGACGCTCTTACAGTAAAAAAAAAATGTGGGAACCACTTCTTTGCAGGTACTACCCTCATAGAATTTTCTATGCTTACTTGCTGGTCCAGATGACCCCTGAGCTTCTTTCCAGCTTTCATATTCTATGAACCTACAAGTTTATTTTGTATTCAGAGGACAGCATCTCATTTTTCACATACCATATTTAAGTAAAGATAAACAATATTGTTACTCCCTAGTGAGGATGTAAATATTTCTTTTGTCTTACAGCATTTACCTCTGATAAGATCCAGTATTGTTCCTTCAGTAGTGTAAGTATCTAATCCCTCTTGAAGTGTAATAGATACAAACCATTCTTCCACTGGAGCAATATCTGATTGCAAAAAAAAGGCGAAGCATCATTACATGGAAAGAGAATCTGTGAATATTTCTTTTTGTAGCACATCAATAACTATAACAAATAGAACTGTAGGTAGTCTGGGAAAGAACTGGAGTAAAAGCTTTAGGCCTTTCCTACCTACTTGTATTTCTAAAGAATACTTTATACATGCTGCAATGTACTATGAGTAATCAAGAAATTAGTACTACCCTGAGCAACTATGGCAATCTTTCCCATAAGCAACTTTTTGGTTCAACTTGCTTTGTAACCTTTTTTCATAACATATTTCTAAGTCCTCCACTCATCTACTTCACTTCACTGATTCAACTCTATTTTACATACCTTTTTTTGAGTACCCTAATACCTTTTAACCTCCCACTCCCAATTAGCTTTGTACCATTCTCATTTGATTTTCTCATTTTTCATTCTCTAAAGATTATAACTTTCTATCAGTGACTATTTATTAAATGTCTATAATGTGCCTAGGCACATTGTGCCTAGCGTTGTGCTTGGCTCTGGAAATAAAAAGACAAAAATTAGAACAGGACCTGTGTTTAAGGAACTTATATTGGAAGGGACAATATGCGCATGTGTAAGGATGTACAGAATAAATATAAAGTTTAGAGAGTACTAACATTATGGAGAATCAGAAAAGTCTTCATGAAGATAATGCAGCTTAAACTAAGTCTTTAAAGAAGTGAATATACAAAGTGGAGGGGAAGATTGACTGCCTCCCATAAAAGTTCAAAGATGTTATCTCCCAGATGTAGGAAATGCAGAGCCTGAGTAAGGAATATCAAAACCAGTTTGGATAGCTATAGATTAGAGGGAAGGAGTTATGATAGGAGATCTTTCTGTATCCATCTTTCTCTCCATACATATGAACATATTATTATCACATACTATTATTTATATATATATATCATATGTATGTATATATATATATATATATATATATATATATATATATATATATATATATAAAACACATATGTATACATAGACAATATACAATCCTCATAAAATGAGGATGGAAAAAGAAGTTGTGACATTTGTGTGACATACTAAATAGAGGAGATTATATATTCTATATGATACAATAGAACACCGGAATATATTGAAGAAGGAAGTGACATGGCCAGACTTTTATTTGAGGAAAAGTACTTTGACCATTCAGTGGAAGAAGACTTGGAAAAGAAAAAGATTTGTGGCAGGAAATCTATCACAATACTTTGGGCCAGAGAAGATGGACTGAATCAAGATGATAGTTACATAGACAGTGAGAAAGACATTTCAAGTGGTGTCATGGAGGTAAAAATCATATAATTTAACTACTACCTGTAAATGTGAAATGTGGGAGGATTAGTTAAAAATAATGTCAAGGGACAGCTAGGTAGCACAGTGGATAGAGCACCAGCCTTGAATTCAGGAGGATCCGAGTTCAAATCTGGCCTCAGACATTTAACACTTCCTAGCTGTGTGACCCTAGCAAGTCACTTAACCCCAATTGCCTTATCAAAAATAATGATAATAATAATAATGTCAAGCATGCAATCCTGAGAAACTGGAAGGATAGTGGTTCTTAATAAAAATAGGAAAGTTTGGAATAGGGACAGGTTTATTATAAATGATAATAAGTTCTCTTGTTGAATTTGAAATTAATATGAGCCATCCATTTTTAAATATCCATAATATAATTGGTAACAAAAAAGATTGGAGTTCAGGTGAGAAAGCATAGATTGGATATATAAATCTGTAAATCATTTTCAAAGAGATGATAATTAAACTTAAGAGATTTTACAAGATTGCTAAGTAAGAGAATGAAGAGAGATGTGAACCCACTAAAACTTCTTGGGATATGTTCACAATTAGAAAGATGATATAGATGATGCTTCAACAAAGGAGGCTGGGGAGGAAAAGCATCAAAAAGGTATGAGGAGAATCAAGAGAGATCAGTGCAGATGAGGATGGGAAAGGAGAGGGTGCAGAATGGTCGGCCAATAATGTTGAATGCTGCAGAAGTCAAAAGATGAGTTTTGAGAAAAGACCACCACTATTACTATGATTGATAACTTTGGAGAGAGCAGTTTAAATGTCTGGCTTCTTAAGAGGAGAAGAAGTTGAAGAAACAAATGTAGACAAGTTTTACACCTGTTATACTTTAGCAGACAGAAGGAGACAAGATAAAAAATAATAATTTATTGGAATGATAGTGATGGATTTTTTTTTAAAGGATGGGGTAGGCTTGTCCATATCTGAATGCAATAGAGAAAGAAAACAATTGATAGGAAGAGATTCAGGAAAGGAAGGGGGTGATAATCAAGTTGATAATCGCTGGAGATCACAAAATCATATTATTAGAGCTACAAGAGCCCTTAAAGATCATCTAGTCTGATCCCTTTTTATAGTGGAAGAAATGAAACCCAGAGAGTTTAAATGATTGGGCCAAGATTACAGAGGCAGTTAAAATGGCAAGGTCAAGATTTGAACCACAAGACTTGAAATCCAACACATTTCAGATCTACTCTACTATGCTGACTCTATGGAAGGAGATTGGATCAAGGACATATGTATTAACATATATATATATATATATATTCATACATTATATATAATGTATGTGTGAATAATATATATTTATATATAATTCTATCTAATATATATTTATCCTAATGAAGCAATCCTATGTGTCCTTCAACCAATGACATATCAGTCCAAATTATGGGAATTTTAAAAATTCAAATTATTTTTCCTCTGTTGATGATAGGCTGACCTATTTTGAATGGTTTTAAATCTTAATGTTTTCATGTTTGATGCCACTGATAACAATATTAATAATCAAAATCATAATAATTAATGTTCATATAGTACTTAAAGGTTTGCAGAACACTTTACAAATATTTCATTTTGTCTTCACAACCACCCTGGGAAGATGAAGTTGTTAGTTGTTAATTATTATCTCCATTTTACATAGGAGGAAACTGAGATACACCAAGGTGTCCAGAGTCATACAGCTAATAAACATCGGAGACTGGTTTTGAGCGCCATTCTTCCTAATTCCAGGCCTAGCACTCTCTACAATTCTCCCTTAGAGCAACATGTTATCTTCTTTAGGGCATTCTCCTTCTATTTGATATCTACAGTGGCAATCCTTTGCCAAGAATATCTCATTGCTCTTGCTATATTACATTAACTAATTCTCAAGAGGGCCATTGAACAAAGTTGTCTCTTTTCCCAGCAATCAAGGAATTCTGCATGAGATTAGCAGCTTTCCACTATGACAGTTCAATATCCAGTGTTTTTTTTCAAATGATAAATATCATCTCATCAAAATAAATAACCTGTAGGTAAAAAGAACCAACAGAATACTGTTACCTTCTTTATTTGTGATTTCTTTTCTGGGAATATCAATTGTCCAGTAAAAATCATCCTTTTCCTTAAAAATAAAACATAGTAAATAATGTTTTATGATTCATGTAATAAAATGTTAATTTTACATCTTTTACACAATTTAAAAGAAAAATTAGATAAGTAAATTCATAAGCATTATTTCTTGTAGCCTCATTCTTTCCTCTGAATCATAGTATTAATTCTACCAACCTAATGAAAAGAAAAATGGAGAAATATAAATCCACAAATTGAAATTTTATCCCTCAAAGTAATTAGTACATCATAGTTTGATTTTAAGATAATCATAATTTATATTTATATTATAGTTTAAAATGATCTTGTAAGATTAATAATTTAAGTATTATTACCTCCATTTTACAGATAAGTATAAGGTTCTAAGAAGTTAATTAAGAAGTTAAAAGTTCTAAAAAGTTAACTAAAGAAGTTAATTAACTAAGAAGTTAATCTAGGAAGTATGGGAGTCAAATTTTCAAGTACAGTTTGTACTGATTCTAGTCTTAGATCTTATCACATTGCCCTTGTATGTGTGTGTGTGTGTGTCATTCATAAAATCCAATTGTTACCATCATGATTAGGTAAAAGACTAATTGATATAAATACTATATCATTACTGTACCCCAAAATCTATTTCTAGCAAGAAGTGAGCAATTTGTGGCTAGTCCCATTGTACCTTACAAAATATATTCCATAAATATTCAGTAAGTGTTGAAAGAATAAATAAATTCAAAAACTAGAGAAAATACTGTAACTTTGGGCCCAGATACAACCATGGAAATGGGAGAGAAATATCCTTACCAAGTTAATAAATCATCAACAGTTGGTCCCCAAAAATGTTTTTTTTTTCCTATGTAAGAACTATCAGATCAACATTAAGCTAATTTGTAGACATTTTTGTTTGAAAATTGCTGTAATTATGATTTCTCTTATCCAGAATAGTAATTTCAAAAATAGCTATCATTTGCAAAATTTGTAATAGCTCAGAAAAATCTGATTCTTCTGTCATGTTGCCTTAATTTTGATGATCCAAAAGGTAGTGGTGTTTGTCATCTGGGTCCTGCTTATTAAATTAAATGAACATACAGTCAATTCCTCTAAATGGATTATTTGGGACTTTTTATGAAAATGTTTAAGGAATAAACACAATTGTACCACAAGCACAGAAGTGCCATGATTGAAATTAAAGTAGGCTAAGGCAGCAATGTTCTGAGCATGCTCAATTTATTGGTAATAATAGTGGTTATCAATAAAAGGGGTCTTCAGCTGTTCAGCAAGCCAAAATATCTCTAGAAGGGGTGTAAAAGACTTATACTTTAGATAAAGTAGATAGAAAGAGAACAGCACATAGGCAAGGTGTCAAATTAAGTCATCTGGTTTCTATTGCTGGAAAGGATGAGATTTTCTTCTTTGTTGTAAGAGAAAGCTGATTGGCCTATGCCTTGCAAGGACAACTAGTGGAGCAGAGATAAGTTTCCTCAAAAGAAAGATAAAACAGTGATTTTCCAGGAAAACAACTTATGAACTTGATTAAGAGACAAAGAAATGTGACAAGCAAATGTGACAATAAAACTATTAGCAAGCCCCAAAATGCATTTACTTAGTTGCTTAAGATATGTATTTAATTATTAATTCAGACTGAAAACAGCAAGATCTTTCATACTTGTATTCTACTGTAGTAGCCCAGAGGTACTGGAGTATTACAGCAAAAAGATTCATTATATTAAAAAAAATTACAACTTTATCTTTCATAGTTAAAGAGATTTGCTACAAAAGGAAAAAACAGGTATGTGGTTGTGACAGCATCAAGACCGGTCCTCCAAGCCCATTCTGAGCACAGAATGGCTCAACATAAGCATAATAGGATAAAGCATCCTTAGGTCTCTGAATTCAGATAAGAAATGTAGTTACAATTTGAAAGTCAGTCACATAAAAAATTCCACTTTGTTCACAGAGCATAATAGCTAGGCTCAGGACTAATTAAGAAAAAATATTCCTGTTAAAAAAGAAACTAATACAATTAAGACATTCCCTCAACTTTACCAAACACAGACATCACTTATAACAGTTCTTCAGATTGCAGAACTAAATATTTCCCTTAATGATGGATTTCTGATTTAATGATAATTCAGATATTTATATATGAACTTGAAAACTCAAAATATTACCAAATTATAGTACCAAGAGATTTTTAACCTTAAAACAAGTCTAATTATTTGTTTAGAGCAACACAGTTATTATTATTTCTCTTACATGATTGCAATAACAATTAACAAGAAAGAGTTTTCTTTTAAAAAATTACTCAATGTTTTTTCTTTTTCTTCTTCTCAAGTTTAGACTCATTCTGGTATAAAAATCAATCAATACAAATCAAAACAAAAAATCCTTTCTGGAATGCCACATAGGTAATGAATATATGTAGTTCACTCAAAAGAAAAAAAAACAAAACAGAAAAACACTAGCTAATTACTGTGAATCTCTAGAATAATATATATTCATCTCTTAAGGTTTTGCATATTAATCCCTAAAGCAATGATAAATCTTTTAAGATTATAGTCTGTTGAGACTATGTTGATCTAAGATGTAATTTGAATATATACTATTCTTCATATAAATCCATAATTTTCATAATTATCATGTCTATACTACACAAATCATCAAATCATCTCTATACTATAAATAAACTTACAAATCCTAACCCCCCCTTCTTTGCCATTAAGTGTTTGTAATGAAAGAGATGATTTCAATTTCTCAGTAAACCAATTCAATATCAAAATTTCACATGACTTAAGTTTTTTCACAGGGAAGATAAGATTTTATGACCTTGCCCAAAGAGATGTTTTCAAGGAATTTTCCAAGTTTACAAACAAGATTTTACAAGAATTTTTTGTACTTTTCCTCACACAGCTAATTATTCTTTGCTTTTAATACTAGATACTGTTATAACAGACTCTCAATAACTTAATAATTTCAGAGCATCTAAATCAAAAGGTATACAATTAAATCATTCTCTTAATAGGAACTTTCTTTCATACCATGATTTTCTATAATTCACAATACAAGAAAACTTTAAAAATATAGAAATAAAATCTACAATATCATGTATTTAAAACTTGAGACCATATTTAATGACAGTTTACAACAGCAGTTAGATAGAATGCATTGTCAAATTATTTTTTACAGAAAATCATCTATTTCATCACCTTAAATATATTCTATTAATTATATTTAAAAATCTAACATAGTTACCCAGTAAGAAGTAATTACATTCAATCAAATTAATAATAATACTAAAAACAAAAATAGTTAATATTTACATAGTGCTTACTATATACCAGGCACTGTGTTAAGCATTTCATAATCATTATATCAAAACATGACCAGGAAGTAGGTCATCATTCCCCTTACAGATCAAAAGTAAAGTAACTTGCTTGAGCTAACAAATTTCTGAGCCCAGATTTTGACCTTTTCTTTCTGAGCCAAGATCATCTTAATGCCAAATAGCAACTGTTAAGATTGTATTAGGTTATAATTTACCACAATTATGCTATTTTGTTTCACAACAAAATTTCATTCAAAGCAAATCTGGATTTTCAATCACAAAAGGTAATTAAAAATAAAAAAAAAATAATTTTTCTCAAAGAACATTAGTTGGCAGTACTTCAAAATTTAGGGTCCATTGGAATCAATTAGATCAATTTCAAGGACTTGCAATGATACCCACAGCTTCCCATAACTTTTTCTTTATTTCTTTTTAAATCATTCCCCCCAAACCAGGTCAATTCCTTTTGTATTAAAATCTGTATAGATCCCATTCTTTCATCTGTACCTGAAGCTTTTTAATTTGAACCCTGGTCAAGAGATTAAGTAGAGTCCCTAAGTGAAAGTTTCACATTCTCATTATGCTTTGAAGTCTGGGGATTTTATAATGCAATTCTATTGCTAAAGTTTTGATAGCATAAAAAATAATCTCCTAACATTTCATGCATCCTTATCTCAATGAGATCAAATCCTCAAATTTCTTTTTTTTTTTTTTAATTAAAATTTTTTCACTTTCAAATCCATTCAGTGTGAATGGACTACAACTTTAAATTTCTAGCCTGTTTTTCTTATTCCCTGCTTAAAACTTTCTCTCTTCCTTTCTTTTTACACCCTTTTAAAATGCACTTGTGGGGCAGCTAGGTGGTGCAGTGGATTGAGTACCAGCCCTGAAGTCAGGAGAACCTGAGTTCAAATATGGTCTCAGACACTTAACACTTCCTAGCTGTGTGACCCTGGGCAAGTCACTTAACCCCAACTACCTCAGCAAAAAAAAAAAAAAAAACTGTACCTGTTTTGTTTCTTTCATATTCTAATCTAACATTTACCTTATTTCCTTGCTCAATTCTTTTAATCTTTATTTCCCAATCATATCCCAGACTATCTATGAAAGCAATCTCCACTGAATTTATTCTTGATAATTAGAAACTAAAATTTTTCTTATATAACCTGTTATTAATACTTGCCTCTGAGATTCTTAAAAGAGTTTACATACATTATCTTATCCAATTTCTTTTGATGACCTTGCTTCTAGTTCTTCTAAATAATTAAGTTCTGTTACATAACACCAAAACATTTTTCCAAATTAAATTTTACTTTTTATATGTTCCCTCAAGAAAAGAGCAAATAATAGGAGTCTTTAAGTGTCAAATAAATTTAAAACAGCAAAATCCATTTTTTTCTTTCTCTAATCAGTGAATTCACTTTTTTCCCTTGAACTAAAATAATAGATCTGTCACTCTTCAAAGAAAGTTACATGTTTCCATGTAACTTTCATAATTTTATTCTTCTTATTTTTAAGGTTATTTTTATTTAATATTTTTATTTTCCCCAGTTACGTGTAAAAGAATTTTTTAAAATTTATTTTTAAAACGTTTATTTCCAGATTCTCTCCCTTCCTCCCCATTTCACCCCCAATTTAGAAGGCATATGTGTAGTTATGCAAAACATTTTTATAAAACTCATATTGTGAAAGAAAGAATAGATCACATACACACATACACACAAGTCCTCAAAAAAAAAAGTTTTAAAAAACGTATACTTCAATCTGTATTCAGACACAATCAGTTCTTTCTCTGAAATTGAATAGCATTTTTTATCATAAATCCTTCAGAGTAATCTTGGATCATTGTATTGTGGAAAATAGTAGTCATTCACAAATAATCAACATGCAACTTTATTATTACTTTGTACACAATACATTTGGCTTGAGCTCATGGAAAATGTTTTGGGTTTTTACTACTCATCAATCATTTCTTATAAAATAACAATATTTTATCATAATCACATTCAACAACTTATTCAGCCCTTCTCTAATGGTTGGGCATTATTTTTCAGTTCTTTGCTCTGAGAAAAGAGCTGCTTTAAATATTTTTGTATAACTATTTTTGCAGGTCCTTTTTCTTAAAAAAAAAATCTCTTTTTGGGATCCTTACTTAATAGTGGTATTTTTAGGTCAAAGAATATACATGATTTTAATGGGCAGAGTTCATATCTTCTAATCATTTCTCAATTGAAGGATGGCTCATATATATATGAGTGGAATATATACATATATATATATGTATATATATATGACTCAGTTTCCCATACATTTGAGAAATAAATCTTTCACATAGAAATTTGCTTCAAAATTCTCTTCATAATTACTATTGCTGACCTTATTTCCACCTTGTCTATTCTATTCTTTCTCCTCTTGCTCCTCAAAAATGTTTTCCTTTTGACCACCCCCTCCTGAAATATTTCCTCTTTTATCACCCTTTTCCCCTTCTTTTATCCCCTTCCCCTATATATACATAAATGTGTGTATACCCATATTGAGTGTATATGTTATTTCCTTTATGAACTAATTATGAGAGGAATAAGGCTCACTCCCTTTTTCCTCTCCTTCTTCCCCTCCACTATAAAAACAGTTTATTGCCTTTTTTATGGCAGATAATTTACACCATTCCACCTCTTCCTTTCTCTTTCCCTCAGTAAATTTCTTTCTTAGCCTCAACTCATACCTATGCCCTCTGTCTATACATGCTCCTTCTAACTGCCACAATAATGAGAAAGTTCATATGAGTTATAGCTAGTGTTCCCCCATGAAGGAATGTAAACAGATAAACCTTATTATAAGTTCTTTATGATTTTCTTTTTCTGATTTCCTCCTTAGGCTTCTCCTGAGTCATTATTTGACAATCAAATTTTCTAGTCAGCGCTGGTCTTTTTCACCACAAATGCTTGAAAGTCCTCTATTTCATTACAAAACCACCTTTTCCTCTGAAGGATTATACTCAGCTTTGCTGGGTAGGTGATTCTAGGTTGTTCCCTTGCTCTCATAATATATTTCAAGCCCTCTGATCCTTTAATGTAGAAGCTGCTAAATCTTATGTTATCCTGACTGGCTCCATGATATTTGAATTGTTTCTTTCTGAATGCTTAATATTTTCTCCTTTATCTAGGAGTTCCAGAATTTGGTTAAAATATTGCTTAGATTTTTCATCTTAGGATTTCTTTCAGGAAGTGATTAGTGGATTTTTTTTTTACCCTCTGGTTCTAGAACACCTGGGCAGTTTTCCTTGATAATTTTTTGAAAGATAATAGACTCTTTTTAAAATTATGGCTTTAAGGTAAACCAATAATTTTTAGGTTATCTCTTCTGGATTTATTTTCAATGTCAATTTTTTTCCCAATAAGCTATTTCACATTGTTTTCTATTGTTTTCATTCTTTTGGTTTTATTTTATTGTTTCTTCATTTTTCATAATTTCTCATAATAGAAATCATTAACTTCCACTTGCTCAAATTCTAATTTTCAAGGAATTATTTCCCTCAGTGAGATTTTATGCCTCTTTTCCCATTTATTTGGCCAATTCCATTTTTTAAGGCATTCTTCTCATTACCTTTTTTTAATTTCCTTTTGCATCATACTTATTTCTCTTAATTTTTCTTCTCTCTCTTACTTGATTTTCAAAATCCCTTTTGAGCTCTTTCATGGCCTGAGACCAATTCTTATTTTTCTTGGAAATTTTGGATATAAGAACATTGACTTTATTATCTTCTTCTGAGTGTGTATTTTGATCTCCCTTGTCACATAATATCTATGGTCAAAATCTTTTTTCTATTGTTTGCCTATTTTCCCAGTGTATTACTCAGATTTTAACTTTGATGAGTAGGGCTCTCTTTCTAAGTGGAGAATGTAGTGTCCCAAGTTTCAGGGAGTTTGTGCAGCTGTTTTAAGAGATCCTTCTATAGACCTTTCCACAAGCCCTCTTTTCAGCCCTTGAACCTTAAAGGGGAATCTCCCCTTCATTGCAGTTCTAGAATGCTAAAGCAACAGTGTCTTTCTTCAGTGGTATAAGACCTCCTTTTGACTAGTTCCACCCTCCCTTAAGGTCCATGGCCTGAGGTCTCTGGAAGCTGCCATTGCCACCACATATGCTGAGGTCTTGATTTCCTGCTGACCTTCCAAGTCATCTTTAGTGTTTCTGACTTGTTTCCAAACTGTCAGTGCTGCCACTGATTCAGAGGCCCCAAGATAGGCTCCTGCTTTTCTTGCTCCCAGTAATGCTATGCTGGGATAGCCTGTGCTGACACCTTCCCTGGTGCAACAGTCCCCGCCTGTAGACTTTCCAAGTTGTCTTTGGATAGAAAATTGTTCCACTCCATCTTTTTGTGGATTCTGATGCTGTAAAATGTATTTAGAGTCATTATTTAAAGTTATTTGTAGCAGCTTGGGGGAGAAATCAGGGGAGTACTTGCCTTTATTTCATCATCTTAACTCCACCTCTATTCTTATTTTTCTTAAAACAAATTCTAGAGTATTGCCAAAAAATTCATTGAAACATTTCACCATTTATAAAAAACATTCAAAACACATTTTGGAAATTCATAATAGAGAAATTATATTTCAGTCACAAATTTAGTTTTTAATTAGGTTACAATGCCACAAATTTATGCAGACTGGGAATAAAAAAATCCTTCTTATCTACGCTTCTTCTCTACCTTTCATCTTGGCCAGGGCTAAAAGAGAGATATTTTCTGGAAAAAAAAAAAAATTAGTTTTCATTCTTTTTTCTATGGCTGACCAGGCCTTGATAAAAAGGTAATTTAACATGCAAAACAAAGATAACATGACAAGACAAACATAAAAACACTTAAAAATTGGTGTGGTAAAGTTGAAGTCCATTTTCAGGCCAGATTTGGGACTTTCCTTATATGTCTTAGGTCAATTTTGCTCTATTTTAAGTTCCCTCCTTTTTAACTGGGAATGAATTTCTGTTTTCAGGCTTCCCCAAGTTCTTCTTGAGTGGGAAGTATCCCTCTGGTTTGAAGAAAAATTCTCCTTGGACATTCTAATGACTTCCCTGAATGGATATTGTTGATATTGTTTTTCCAACTAGGAAAAAACCCTGTTTCCAAGGCTTTCTCAACCTCTTCTTGCCCTGAAGGAACACTGGCAATGCAAGCATTGTCTCCTTCCAAGGATTTCTGGATTACATAGTTGCAGATTATTGCCAAGCAGTTATAAACAAAAACAGAATACTAAGACAAACAAGCAAAGTTGCAACTTTTTTTTTAACAGCATTGAGGCTTTATTTACCTTGAAACTGAGGAGTCTGACCTTGAGAGCAACCTCTTACAAAGTCTCTCTAGGAAGTACTGTCATAGTGCTCTCAGGGATTTTCTCAGAGATAACCTCAGAGGTCAGTTTCCCCTGTCAACTTCTGATCAAAAGTTCATCTCCTGATTGAAATTGAGGTAAACTGAAGCAACAAAGTTCTTAGCATGTTCAATTTATTGGTAATGCTAGCAGTTATCAATAAAAAGGATCTTCAGTTGTTCAGCAACACACACACACACACACACACACACACACACACACACACACACACACACACAAAAACCAAGGTGAGATTTATATGTTAAGGAAAGTAGATAAAAATAGAACACCATATAGCCAGGACAAAAGATTAACTCAGATGATTTCTATTGGTGGAAGGGATGAGATTTGTCATCTAGGGAAAGCTATATCATCACAAGGATAGCCAGGGGTACAGCAATAACAGGTTTCCTTGACATAAAAATAGAGCAGAAATTTTACAAGATAATTTATGAACTTAGCTCAGAGACAGTGAAGGAAAAAACAATTTTTAAAAAAAGAAAACAATAAAAAAGTCAAGTCCAGTTGTCACTAACAATATCAGAATGGAATGATGTTGATATTGTAATGCTAGAGAAACTGAGGCAAGATAGAGATTAGAGAGTTTTTCATAATTTATTAAGCGGGAGAGATTTACTGGGACCAGATGGATCCATAGTTTGGTCCCAGGGCTGAATGAGACTATCGTCTCCGAGAGTCCAGCAAACAATAAGAGTTCTCAATGGCATATATACACGTGGCTCAGATACAGGGGTAGGTCCAGGCAGGGGCGGAGTCAGAGCACTGAGAACGGGAATACGAGACTAACAATCCAGTTCTGACAGGGTAGGGGGAGGCATGGGGGACATCTGATAATTGGAATTACAGAATGAGTAGAGGCACCCAACATTCTGATGATGTCTAAGATAGATGGTCTTTCTTTTTATCTGAATCATCATGATTAGGAAGGGAGGGGTGATATTGCAGGATTGACCAGAACAATTAGGAACTGAGGCAGAACAATTCAGGGAAACCAATAATTTAGGGAAACTGAGTCAGGATAATAAAAGAGAACTGTGGTACAACATTATCTGAAAAAAACAAATTGATTGTATTTTGTAATTGATGTTATTCTGCATCTTTACCAATAGGTTGTATAACTGCTCAACATTTCCAGAATACCTGGATATAGATTATCTTTTTTTTTTAATAGTTACAAATTAAAATATTAAAAAATATTTTCTTTATAAGAACAAAGTAGCCAATGGCAAGAAGCCATATATAGTATTAATTATCTACTAGAGATAAAAATCACAGAATATAATTACCGATGATAAATTGAAGTGAAAGATGCCAGTATAAGTGCTGTTTGTAATTGTCAAACTGGGAGTAAGTCCTCTTGATGTGAGCAGATCTATGGTTTGATTTGCATTTTCCTGAATCTTCAATCCAGATATGAAGTAACATTGAACACTCTTTGGGGGAAAAAAATCAAAATATCAAAATTGAGTAAGTAAAGGGGGAATAGATGGGAGGATCATCTCAATCCATAAATATGGTAAAAGGAGACAGAATAGAAAACTATGCTATTTCCAATTTCTTTGAAAATAATAGAATGACATACATGATGTTTATACTTCTGTACAATCACATTTAGAATCAGAGAATGATCAACTTGAAACAAATTATGTATTACAAAAACAAAACTACCTTCACCTCATGTTCTAGTTAGTTTTCAATACAACTATAAAATGATTGTTTGGCTAGATAGGATGGGAATTAGGAGGGGAATTCATTCATTCAGAATCATCTCTCCCTAAATCTGAAAATAGTTACAGGTATCCAAGTAGAATATAATACTATTGTAAAGGTTGGGTTGAAACCACCCCCATCTAGACTTAACTAATGAGAATACTTTTAGTTTAAATCAAATAACCACAGGCTAAACACCTCCTTGAATTAACCAAAATCATTTTGTGAGACCAGGTCATATGCTAAGCACTGTAGAAGGAGGGAAGAGAAGACAGGAAAGAGAAGAAGGAGGAGGAAAGGAAAAGGAGAGGAGAAAGAAAAAGAAAGGAGGAGGAGTAGGGAAGGAGAGGAGAAAGAAAAACAAAGTAGGAGGAGGAGAGCAGGAGGAGGAAAAAGAAAAGAGGACATAGGAAAGAAAAGGAGGAGGAGAAAAGGAGGAGGAAGAAAAGAAAGAGGAGAAAAAAGAAGGAGAAGGGGAAAAGGAAGAAGAAGAAGGGGAAAAGAAAGAGAAAGGAAGAAGAGAAGGAGAGGGGGAGAAGGAGGAAAAGGAAAAGAAGAAAAGAAAAAGGAGAAGGAAAGAAAGAGGGGGAAAGGAAGAGGGAGGGGAAGAGGGGAAGAGGGAATGAGAAAGAGAAGGAAGAGAAAGAGAAGGAAGAAGAAGAAAGGGGGGAAAGGAGAAGGGGAGGAAGAGGAGGTAGAGAAAGAAGAGAAGGAAAGGAAGAAGAGGTAGAGAAAGAAGAGAAGGAAAGGAAGAAGAAGGAAAAGTTTAAGGAGGAGAAAAAATCAGGGAAAGGAGAAGATAAGAAGGAGGAGAAGGAAGAAGAGGAGGAAAAGGAGAAGAAGGAGAAGAGTAGAAATTAGAAAAAAAGAAAAAAAATAAGTCAGCTATTTTCCCAACTTCCCTTTTTTAATCCCTGTCCATTTAAAGACAGTAATATAATAATCTGCTTTTTCATTAACCAACTATTCCCAGTAAACTGGAATTTTACCTCAACCACAAAGAGGTTAACTAGGAAATCTATTTAAATGCAAAGTTAAGCAAAGATCCTAACCTCTGCCTACATATTAGGAATTTTCCTGAGTGTTTAAAGTGGTTATTAATAAACTCAAAACTCAAAATAAACTTCTTTCAGTCAAAAAAGGAAGGAACCAAACAGACTTTGTCTATTATATTAATCTCCAACAAATAAACTAATTTGTGTAAGAAGGAATCCACACACTATTGTTAAACATTATACATCCAAAAAATGATGGAGAGGCGTTAATATGGGTTATGTATATAACTTACCAAATCATCTGAGGTAAGATATAGCTTGATTAGATCATCATAATCCACAAATGTACTGGAAAAGCAGGACAATGTTGACCTGGAAATAGCTAAAAGATATATAAATAATATATGTACATTGGCATACATAATTTCTACTAAGGTCTTAAGTTTGAAAAATGTTGATAAGGACTCATTGGGACTAATGGGAATGAGTGTAGCTTCTATATGGAGGCTGAGGGGAGAGGTGGAAAGAAAGAAAATTGCACAGGCAATTGGGAAAGTTACCACCAGCCAATAAAATTGCTATCATGCTTGATGTGTGTGTGTGTGTGTGTGTGTGTGTGTGTGTTGTGTGTGTGTGTATGTGTGTGTGTGACAGGTGATCTTTAGTAATCTGACTGAAGTTTTATTTATTATTGCCAATTAAGAGAAAGAGAAAGGCAGTAAACTCCTTGATTAAATAAATAAATAACAATTATTTACAAGGTCTGTTGATTCAATAGTTCTCCTCTCTCTATTATGAAGTTCCTGTAACATTTGACTAGCTAAGTTTAGGCTCCACAGTATAAATAATGTCCATTTGTTTCCCAAAAAATCAAAGAACCTGAGTGAAAACTATTTGCCAATGTCCAAAAGAGCTAGATAGTTCAGTAGACAAAGTACTAGGACTAAAATTAGGAAGAATTAAGTTCAATTCCAGGCTCAGATACTTGACCAATCTTGGAAAAGTAAGTTAATCTCTGTTTGCCTCAGTTCCTCATCTATAAAATGAAAATAATCATAGCAACTGTCTCCCAGGATAATTGTGAGCATCAAATTAGGTAATATATATAAAGTATCTAACACAATATCTGGTACATAGTAGGCACTATATAAATGCTACCTATTGACATTTCAAGCTGAGAAGAGGTGATATAGTGGACAATACCAATCAAAAATTTTTGTCTTAATGATTGTGAGATTTTCCCTTGGAAAACATCACTGGTCCAGTTAATTTTCAAAAGGATAGAAACCTTGCATTAAAAATAAAATCACAGTTTTACAATTTCATCATGGAAAAGCACTAGTATCTTACTTTTTAAAAAAATTTTCAAAAAGCAACAAACAAAAGTTTACAACTAAGAACAATTTCCTTTAAACAACTTCATATCATTCTAAATAGGGGAAATGGACCTTTATGTATTTCCAATAAAAAGAAAAGACCCATGAAAAAACTTTGAAATAAAACTAAAATACTCAAGAGAAATCTAGAAAACCTAACTGCTCAAAATTACATTTAGCCACATTTTGAGCAATTAGACATAGATAATGTTGCTAAATTGCTCATAATTTAATAAAGGTGAAAGAAACAAATGTTCCTTCATAATTGAAGATACACAAAGAATTATAAGAGATTGAAGAAAAGAGTGTAGAAAAGGAAACCTCAAAGAAAGAAATGAATAAGGAATTTTTTATTCATCAAAATTAGGGAATGTGAGAATATGATTGTACTAAAATGGAGGAATGAAAGGGAGTGATGGGTATTTCAAGATGTTTGCTCTTACTTCAACTAGATAAAGACAGGTTGAGGGAAAAGACAAAGAAATAGATACAGATAAAGAAAATTTAACATACAAATACATTAAACACAACCAGAAAGTGGATGTAGGGGCAAGGAAACTGAAGAAAAAAGACTAAAGAAGGAGAAAAGATTCAGGAGGAAAAAATAATAAAACCAACATAAATGTCAGCTTTGGAATGTTAAATGATAAAGAATTGACTTTTTTTAAAAAAGTATAAGAACTAGTGGTCAAGAAATAGATTAGTGAAGAGAGGAGATTAAGAGGAATAGGAAAAGATTAGTTCAATTGTAGATCACTAGTGTTAATCACTTTTAGTCTTTTTCTTTATTTCCTTCTTTTCAAGGAAGATGAGAATAAAGTCATATAGGGAAATGTATAAGTAACAACCAAAATTGAATGAAATGAAATAAAGTTATCAATAAAACAGACAATGGTTGCAGAACAGCTTAGAAAGAATCCAACAATGTTATTGATGAGACACATTTGAAAAGTAAAGATATACTGAGATTAATCAAGTATTATTAAGCTTCAAGCAATTTCAGAAAAGTAAGGCTAATAATCATAACCAGACAATTTATTAAATTTACTAAAAAAAAAATTCACTGAATTAAGCAGAAAAATATGATTAAGTTTAAAAGTGCCATACAAACACAATAATGTTAATACTTAAATATGTACAAATTGGCATAGTAGTTAATATTTAAAGGAAAAGTTAATCAAATTATAGGGGAAAACAGAATGAAAAATTAGAATCTTTAAAAGATTTCAATGTGCCCTTTTCAGATATATACATCTATTTTTTAAAGAAAAGTAAACAAGAAGGAAGTCAATTATTGGAATAAAACAGTTAGATATAGCTCTCTCTGAAAAATGCCTAAAGGAAATTGAAATTAAAATACATATTTTTTGTCTAATACATGGCATCATCACAAATATTTACCATGTTCTATGAAATAAACCCGCATAAATATGCAGCTCAGCACAATTAAAAATAGTAAGAAGAATTTGAAAAAAGGTGTAAAACTTATAATTTAATTAAATAAATTTAATACTAAATAATTGTTGAGTCAAAAAAATAAATCATAGAAGCAATAATTTCAACAGAGAAAATTGTGGAAATTAAACAATATTAAGCAAACTTTGGAGATGCAGTCAAAGTATCCTTAGGGCAATTTATACTTCTAAACAATTTTTGTAAACAAAAGAAATGAAGAAAGGAAGGAAGGAAGGAGAAAAGGAATAAAGGAACAAAAAAAGAAAGAAGAGTTCATTAACAAATTGGAGTATGCAGCTAAAAATAGAGAAGTATGATATAGAAAATGTCAATAATAAATTAAATATGTATCATGTGTACATTTTTTAATGGAGCATACTACTAATATTGCATCCTCTATATGACACAATTGTGGGGCTTTTATCAAATATAATCAGTATTCCTCCACTCTAATCTTTCTTCAATTAAACAAACTCCAAATCTACCCCACTTCTGAGGCTAGCACTTTTGACCATCAGGGCAGTTATAATCCAACTGCTACCTGAACATTGATAACACCAACTGGGTAGCTATCACTGGGACAATCTCTTCTGGTCTTTCCCAAGATATGTCTCCTTCTGAATTAATTTGTGGACACAGAAAATGATGATTAGTAATAGCCCTGTGTACTTTCTTCTAATTTTGCTTTCCTTTACATAATTAGGCATATGAATAGTCCTATAATGATGGTTCTAGGGTTATAATGTTATATATTGTATAATGTATAATTTATACTATATACAATGTATACCACATGTATAATAAAATGCATACATAATAAATAATCCAATAACAAAATTTACCAAAAATAATTTACATAGTATTGGAATTAATTGTTCTTTAAATGTTTGGTAAAAAAAAATGGTGAATCCATCTGGCGTTGAAGATTAACAAAATTTTTTTAAAAAGGCAAGTTATGGAGCAGAATTTAAAGCATCAGCAGGGATTGGAAAGCAGAGAATCAAAGAACAATTTACAAGAAAGTAAAGAAAAAGTAGCCATTTGTGAATATAATTTCATTTCTTTGTTTTTCTTTTTTTCTTTATTTTTTCAAATAAAATAAATGTAATAAAACAAAAATAATTTTCTTAATATTCTTGACATTATGTACTTTCTGATTGAATTTTGTTATTTTTTTTGGCTTTATAATTTTTTTGTGTGTTTGATTGGTATGACACTGTGTAAGTAAATTAATTTAGATAGAATTGCCATTTTATTATATTAGCTTTGCCTTCTTATGAGCAATTTGGATGTAAAGTGTTTTGTAATTGTGTTCATAAAATTCTTGGGTTGTCTTTACAAGTAGACTTCCAAATGTTTTATATTGTCTACAGTTATTTTAAATGGAATTTCTCTATTATCTTGTTGCTGGACTTTGTTGGTAATTCAAAGAAATGTTGGTGCTTTATGTGGGTTTATCCTGTAAATTTGCTAAAGTTGTTAATTGTTGCAGGTAGTTTTTTAGACGATTCTCTAGGATTTTTAAGTATTCCATCATATCATCTACAAAGAGTGATAATTTTGTTTCCTCATTCCCTATTCTAATTCCTTCATTTCCCCTCCCCCTCCCTTCTCTTATTGCTAAAGCTAACATTTCTAGTTAATCTAGAATAATAGTGGTGTTAAAAGGCATAATTGTTTCACCCTTGATCTTATTGAAAATGTTTCTAAGTTTATCCTCATTACATATAATGCTTGCTGATGATTTTAGATAAATGCTGCTCATCATTTTAAGAAGTACTCCCTTTACTCTTATACTCTATAGTGTTTTTAATAGAAATGGGTACTGTATTTTATCAAAAGCTTTTTCTGTATCTATTGAGATAATCATATGATATCTGTTAATTTTATAACTAATGGTAATTTATGCTTACAATCTTCCTGATATTGAACCAGCCCTGCATTCCTGGTATGAATTCCATAGTGTATTGTACTGGTGACAACTTGCTTTCATCTCTTTGCTAATATTTTATTGAAAAACTTTGCACCTATAATTAACTTCAGGAAAGTGCCTGGCTGAGAAAATCTCTTTTCCTCATCCTTTCTAATGACCTGCTAATAATGAGGGAACTGCCTTCTGAAACTAGAAAACAATTTGCTAAACCATCCAAGGTTTAATGACAATAACCAAGCTTATGACATTCATCAACTAGAACATAAGATAAGGAGTCTCTTCATAGTCTGACTTCACAACTTTATGGGATCTGTGAAATTAAATGTTTTTTAGGAACTCAAATGCTTCAACATAAATGGCATATTATTATGTGAATTACTTGTGACAGATTTAATGACTTGAAAATCATAGTTTTAATATGCTTACATTTTGACAATAATTTTCATGTGTATAATATTCTACCAACCCTGAGCTTCCTCAAAATGTTTGACCTCAATCAAATTAAACTACATTGATCTGTTGTCCAACCTTTAATTACTTTTCTGGGAGTTGGATTCTAGATTTTTGTGCCTTATGCTTTTATTCCATTGCTCTCCTTTGTTGTGTCCTTAATTGTATGAGTTTTAAAAAATTAGTATTACCCCAAAGAAATGTGAAGAATTGTTAGTTCTTAAGAAGCATGTTACAATAATTTCTAAAGATATTCCCATAGTTGTTGGTATGGAGAAGTCAATAATTTTGAGGATTATTCAAACCCATTACAAATTCAGTTCAATTCCTTTGAAGTAATAAAGAAAGTATAAATTAAAATGAAAAATAGCACCAAGAACAGACAAATTATAAGCACAGCTCAGTGAAAACCTCAGAAATCAAATCTGACTTTCAGAAAGACATGGCAATTGGATAGGGTTATTATTGTTTCTTCAACAAAGAAGACTGGATTTCTTAAATTTGGAAAACTTAGAAAATTACAAAAAAAAAATTGATCTAATTATTTCTATGAAAAAATAATACCTGTGACAAATGAGATAATATAAAGTCTACAATACTTATGATTGGGAAAAGGTCACTTTGTTGAAATACATGGGAGTAATGTTGGAATACATGGGAGTCACCTGAGAGTGTCTGCTGGAGATCTAACCCAGACTTTCAGAATGGATCTCCTCTTGTGAAAGGATGCCTCCAATTTACCTCATTCCCAGTCTGCAATCCCTATGTCAGCAAAGGCTGCCCTGCACCTCCTTCAGATGCTGTGATCCCTAGCTGTGGAGGCTCTTGGAGAATTGACCTGTCCCTTAACACATTTTAATTGTTGAAACTCAAATTTTTCATTCAAAGCCATATGAAAACCATCATTAGAAGTCTAAGTAAAACTGTAAGCTCTGCTTATTTTCATTAGACTATATATAGGCAAAGAAAAATGTTTGAGAGATTTCTTTATTTCTAATGGATCCTGAAGTCCTCCTCATTGAGACAATGATCAGCTTTGATAAAGGTATTGATATTGTGTAGAGGGCTGATACTCTGAAATGGTGTACTTGAATCTAAGACAGCAGAGTACTTAAGGCTAATTACATACTCAATGTGAGATGATGGTTCTATAAACATATAGTGATATGATGGCTCTCCTCAGGATTGGCACTTGCTGAATGTATTGTGGTGAGGTAATTGTAGGCAAGGATTGGAGGGTGGAGAGAGAGGGCCAGAGTCCCTCTGCCTGCAGCACGATCAGGAGAGAAACTTCAGGGTCCAAACTCCAGAGTCCAAGATTCATCTTTAATGAGTTGAGTGGCAACTTGCCTGTCTCCTTCACTTCTCCTCCTAAAGACTAAGGACTTTGACCGATCCTGACTTTGACTGATCCTGAGGTCCTCCAGAGAGATACCCTGGACATTATATATTGGTCCCAAAATGGACTAAGGACCTGCACACAGCTTGATCATAATTTCAGTGAAGTCCCTGTGACCCAAAATAGGATGAGTATTAAAATAGACAAGCAGGAAACTTTGTTAAGGGCTTAACTATTAATTTTCATTTTCTAGCTGAAATGGGGCAGATATTAGGAAAAAAGTCTCCCCCTCCCCCATTTACACCCTTACCCCACCCCAAGGGAGGTTTATAGAAAGCATACTTAGGTTAATAAAGAGGCAAGGTTTGTTTTTAACTTAGGAGCAGATTGGTGGACTCTTAGAAACATTAGAATGCATGTCCCCTTGGTTCTCCAAGGAAGAAAAAATAGAGGCAGATAATTGGAAAGTAGTAGGAGAGCAACTAATTGAATATTACAATGATAATGGTCCTGATTCAATTTCTACGGAAACATTCTATATATACAACATAATACAATTGGCCTTAAAGAATCTCACAAGTTCTAAAAAAGGAAAGTTTTAAGGAGAATAGCCAGACAAGGAAATGTGAGGAGAAAGAAGAGGAGAAAGTGGATGGTACTGACAAAATAGCTGAAAGGCATGGAGAGTTGAGTAAACTTAGAGGATGTGGTGATTCTCACTCTCACAGCTCAGTTTCAACTCTGCCTATACCTGAGCAGGATCTTGACCCTCCCCCATCAACTTTACCTTCCTGGGTGGAGGGAGGAGGAGCAGTGGGAAGGGTAGTACTATCAGCACCACCCCCATAGCAAACACCTCCCCATGACTCAATTACAAAAGGCACTACTTAAAGCCAAAGAGGAAGGGCAGAATACAGCTTTTTTTTTTTTAAATAGAAGCATACCCTATGATTCAAGAGTTTCATTCTTCAGGTCAAGAAAAAAAAGATACACTCCTTTTAATCTAGAAATTATCAAAGATATGAAAGAGGGTTGCACTCTCTATGGGTCTACATCATCTTATATTAAGATGTTATTAGAGAATTTGGCTTTTGAAGTTTTAACCCCTAATGATTGGAAATCTATAGCAAGGACATGTTTAAAACCTGGACAAAAGTTGTTGTCGCTTTCTGAGTATCATGAATTCTAGCATACAATCCCAACTAAATAGACAACCTGGAGTTAATATACTAGTCACCTTTGATCAACTAGCAGATTTAAGCCATTATGAAGACACTTCAGCACAGATTAATTACTGCATAGCAGTATATGAGCAAATGGCTTCCACTGCTTTCAAAGCATGGAGCACCCTCCCAGGTAGGCAAGATAGAGGGGAAGCCTTCACAAAAATAGTGCAAGGGCCAAATGAACCCTTTGCTGATTTTGTGGGATGTCAGCAGACAGCTGTCATATGAACTATTGGTGAAAATGCAGCAACAGAAATTATGATAAGATAACTTGCTAAAGAAAATGCTAATGAGGTTTGTAGAAGAATTATACTAGGGCTACACAAGGATGCTCCTCTAGAAGAGATTATAAGATGCTGTGCTACAGTGGGCACAAATACCTTTTATGCCCAGGTTATGATGCAAACTTCCAAGACCCAAACATGGGAAGACAGGGTCCCTTTTGACAAGGGACTTCCAGAGAGACTCATCAATGCTTTCAATGTGGTAAAGTAGGGCATTTGGAAACTCAATGTTGGCATAAAGATAGGATGAGAAAATAGTGTAGGAAACAAAAAACAAAACCCCATGTTGAAAATGGGGTATCAGAATGTAGACTGATTCAGGAAAACTGGATGTGGGGCCCAGCCCCAGGGCCCAAGGCAAAAAATACTTGGGGCATGATGGCAACCAATGCTACACCCAAAGAATCTTTAGGAGTTCAGTACTCAGACATAACCAATCAGTCAAAAAGCAATCCAATGGGAGAAAGGGATTACAATTGGGAAGAATAGAGTTGTATGCAGCTGGGACTACTGAGATATCCCCTGGAGAGGTAAAATCTGTCCCTGTCCAGACTACAGATCCCTTGCCTCCAAGCACAGTAGGCTTGACCATTTCACCTCCTGAGAGTGCTTACAAAACAGTGGGAAACTGGAAATGTGTAGATAATATCCCAGTCACTAATACAGGTAGACAATGTGTGACTTATCAAGCAGGAGAAGTAGTAGCATCAGGTTTATTGATACAGACTCCTGATAGGCAATCTAGTGATATTTGCCCAGATTTTGACTCCCAGCAACAGAATCCAGGAGTATTCTGGATTATAGCTGTGACTGCTAACCATCCTATGCTCACTATCTATATAAATGGCATGCCATTAGAAGGATTAATAGACACAGCTGCAGATTGTACAGTCATTAGAGCTGTCAGCTGGCTCAGTCATTGGCCAAAAATTAAGGCAGACACCTATATATCTGGCGTAGGAAGATCAATAGCAGCTGAAGTTAGTGCTGTCCCTATGAGATGGACATTTGAAGGTGAAACAGGAGTTTTTACTCCTTTTGTAGTAGAAAAAATTCCCATCAATCTGTGGGGAAGACACATTTTACAACAGTTAGGATTATAATTGAGAACTTCATCTTTTTAAGCAGGGCTGCTGTTGAAGGCCTGCCAACACTGTCAATCATTCCTATTCAATGGAAAACTGATATACCAGTATGGTTAGAACAGTGACCCTTAGCTAGTGAAAGAAATTCAGGCCTTATTAGATATAGTACGAAGTAACCCAACCAAGGACATTTACAACCTTTTCTAAGTCCTTAGAATTCCCCTGTATTTGTTGTAAAAAAGAAACCTGGAAAATGGAGGATGCTGATTGATTTAAGAAAAGTAAATGAACAGATGGAAACTATGGAAACTCTTCAGCCTGGACTTCCATCTCCTCTTCAGTTGCCTAGAGAATGGCCTTTCTTAAAATGAATCTTGAATATTAGCTCTTATGTATTACATGTTCTATGAGTTCAAGTTTGGTTGAGGGAAAGTACTGAAAATCCACAAGTTTGTTGTATGCCCATTTTTTAAAATCAACATTATGGATATATCTTTGGCTGCAGGTCTAGTTGTTTTGATTGCCAGTATATATAATCCCAGGACCTTTTATTATAGCTGCTGCTAAGTCCCATATAATTCTAATTGCAAGTCCAATATATTTGATTTTTTTTGTTTGTTTCTTGCAATATTTTCTCTTTGATCTGGGGATTTGGAAATTTGATAATAATACCCTATGTATTTTCTACAAAAGATCTCTTTGAGGTGGTAAATCAGTGGATTTTTTCTATTTCTACTTTCACCTCATATTCTGTCTCTCCAAGACAACTTTCTTGCCTTTTTTGCATTATTCTATCAAGGTTCTTTTTTTTTTTGGTCACAGCTTTCAGATAGTCCAATTATTCTTATATTTTCTCGTCTTGATCCGTTTTCCAGTTCCAATTGTTTTTCTTTTAAGATGTTTTTGTTCTTTTTAATTCTTTATAATGTTTTGTTTTTTCTTGGTCTTATAGCTTCGTTGGTTTCTCCTTATCCAATTCTAATTTTTAGAGAGTTATTTTCATCTTTAAGACTCCATATCCCCTTTTCTAGTTAATTAACTTTTTTTTCACCATCTTCTTGTTTTTCTTATATGTTTTTTTTGTTTGTTTTTCTTCAATGGCTCTCACTTGATTTTTAAATTCTTTTTTTGAATTCTATAAATTCTCTCTGGGAAGGGAGCTATTCCATGTTACTTTTTGGAGTAGAAGGAGCTTTTATTGTTTTTTATTTCAGTGTCCTCCTCTAAAGATGAACCCCTGTCTTCACTATTCCCATAAGTTTCTGTTGTTGGGTTTCTCTTCTTTACTGGTTTTTGAGTTTTTTAAATGACAAGTATTAGTATAAATACCTTTAATCTTGAGGAGGGGAGAAGGTGCCTCTAGCTTCACTTCAGCTCTCCCCTCTGACCTAGGACCCCAAATCAAAAACTCCACCGTCCTGCAAGTACACATAGGCAGCAGTGTTCCTTCCCCACTGCTTCTGCACTCACTGAGTAGGCTGGTTTCTTCTCACCCAGAGCAGCATCTCTGCATCCCAATTGGCCTAGCATTCCTGATCAGCTGAGGATCCCTCAGTCTTCTTGGACTCAGATCCCAGATTCTGAAGACCTTCCAGGAGATGAAAGTTTCTATGGTTCCTGTTGAAGCTCCAGCCCAACCCAGATAGCTCTAGGGCTCCCCACTTGGTATTTCTTTAGAGCAGTCTAGAAATGTTTTCACTTCTCATTGCTTGATCCCCCGTTTGAGGTTTTTCTTTGGATCTACTATGGTGGTACCAAATAGACTCCTGTTCTGTCCCAAGTTTTCTTTGTGTTTCACAGTCTATGTTCACCTCAGAGTCAATTTTTTTCTGTTTGTGGAGGAAATATGGAGAGCTTTAAATTTACTGCCTTATTCTCTCAACTTCCCAGAATCCTCCCCTCATCAAACTTTTACAGAAACAATACCAGGACTACACATTATTAATTTTCCAAAAACTGAGAAACACTATACAAACTACTTTAAGAGACAAACATAAACATAGTCCTAATACCTAAACCAAGGAAAGAGAAAACAAAAATAGAAAAAATATATATAATAAATATCAATTTGAAAATGTTAATATTGTTGAGCAAATTAAATTAAATATTACAAGAAATAATTCATTATGACCAAGGGCATGTCATAGGGAGGAAAGTATGGTGCAACATTAGAGAAATGCAAATTAGTCATATTAAAAAGAAAACATCCAAATCCACCTGATTATCACAGTTGATAGAAAAAATACCTTCAACAAGCATAATTCACATTTGTTTTTTTAAAAACTAAAAATTATGAACATATAGCTATATGAGGACCTTTTTTAATATTATAAAAAGTAACTAAAACCAAAGCATATTCAAAGGAGCTGCACTAGAGGCTTACTAGATTAAGGCAAGAATATGCAATCTCCATTTGTATTTAATTTAATATTGTATTTTAATGTGTGTATGTGTATTTTTAGTTTTCTCCAATTACATGTTAAAACAATTTTTTAACATTTTTTAAAATATTAAGTTCCCTCCAAGCAAAACAGGATTAGTGAGCTGGAAAAAGAAATCAGCTCTCTAAAAAATAAAATGGATAAAATGGAAAAAAATTCCATAGAAGATAAAAACTCAATTGGACAATTACAAAGAGATATAAAAAAAGTGAGTGAAGAAAATGCATCATTGAAAATTAGACTGGAACAAGTAGAAATGAATGATTCAAGGAGAAACCAAGAGGGAGTCAAGCAAAACCAGAGAAATGAAACAATTGAAAAGACTGTCAAGTACCTTACCAGAAAGACAACAGACCTGGAAAACAGATCCAGGAGAGACAATTTGAGAATAATCAGACTCCCTGAAAAATGGGAGGAAAAAAAGAGCTTGGACACCATTTTCGAGGAAATTATCAAAGAGAACTGCCCAGACGTTTTGGAAACAGAAGGTAAAATAGACATTGAAAAAATTCATCGATCACCTACTGAAAGGGACCCTAAAATCAAAACACCAAGAAATATAGTGGCCAAGTTCAAGAACCATCAGACAAAGGAAAAGATATTGGAAGCTGCTAGAAAAAAACAATTCAGATATGGAGGATCCACAATAAGGATAACCCAGGATCTAGCAGCGTCCACATTAAAAGAACGCAGGGCCTGGAACATGATATTCCGAAAGGCTAAGGAACTTGGTATGCAGCCAAGAATAACTTACCCAGCAAGAATGAGCATCATTTTCCAGGGAAGAAGATGGACATTTAACGAAATAAATGAATTCCATCTATTTTTGATGAAAAAACCAGACCTACATAAAAGGTTTGATCTTCAAATACAGAACTCAAGAGATTTCTAAAAAGGTAAAAAGAAATCTTGAGAACTATACTTCTGTCAAAAAAAATATGTAAAGAACATATGTACAATTTGTCTTAGAAACTAGAGGTGGAAAGGAGATTATATCATAAAAAAGTATAAAGTGGTGGTACTACATCTCATGAAGAGGCAATGGTAACCTATTATATCTGAGAGAAAGAAAGGAGGGAGATAAACATAGCATGTATCAATAGACATATTCGATTTAAGGTGAAACTTCTTCCACTTCATTGAAAAGTGAAAGGGAAGGAGTAAGCTAAGGGGAAGGGAATACAGTAATTTCGAGGAAAAGGGGTAAAATAAGGGGAGGATCTTTAAGGTGGGGGAGGGATCTTAAAAAGGGAGGGCTGTGAAAAGCAAGTGGTGTTCACCAGTTTAATACTGGATAGGAGGGCAAAAGGGAAGGAAAGGGGAAAAGCATAAGCAGGGGTTAATAGGATGGCAAGCAATATAGAATTAGTCCTTCTAACCATAAATGTGAATGGGGCAAACTGCCTCATAAAGAGGAAGCAGTTAGCAGACTGGATTAAAAGTCAGAATCCTACTATATGTTGTTTACAGGAAACACACCTGAAACAGGGTGAGACATTCAAACTAAAAGTAAAAGGGTGGAGCAGAATCTATTATGCTTCAGGCAAAACCAAAAAAGCAGGAGTAGCCATCCTCATCTCAGATCAAGCAAAAACAAAAATTGATCTAATTAAAAGAGATAAGGAAGGGCATTATATCCTGCTAAAGGGAAGCATCAATAGTGAAGCAGTATCAATATTAAATATGTATGCACCAAATGGTGCAGCATCTAAATTCTTAAAAGAGAAATTAAGAGAGCTGCAAGAGGAAATAGATAGCAAAACTATAATAGCGGGAGATCTCAACCTTGCACTCTCAGAATTAGATAAATCAAACCACAAAATAAATAAGAAAGAAGTCAAAGAGGTAAATAGAATACTAGAAAAGTTTGATATGATAGATCTTTGGCGAAAGCTAAATGGAGACAGAAAGGAATATACTTTCTTCTCAGCAGTTCATAGAACCTATACAAAAATTGATCATATACTAGGGCATAAAAACCTCAAAATCAAATGCAGTAAGGCAGAAATAGTAAATGCATCCTTTTCAGACCATAATGCAATCAAAATAACATTTAATAAAAAGCCAGGGGAAAATAGACCAAAAAATAATTGGAAACTAAATAATCTTATACTAAAGAATGATTGGGTAAAACAGCAAATCATAGACATAATTAATAACTTCACCCAAGAAAATGACAATAATGAGACATCATACCAAAATGTGTGGGATACAGCCAAAGCAGTATTAAGGGGAAGTTTTATATCTCTACAGGCCTACTTGCATAAAATAGAGAAAGAGAGGGCCAACGAATTGGGCTTACAACTAAAATTGCTAGAAAAGGAACAAATTAAAAACCCCCAGACAAACACAAATTGAAATTCAAAAAATAAAAGGTGAGATTAATAAAATTGAAAGTAAAAAAACTATTGAATTAATTAATAAAACTAAGAGTTGGTTTTATGAAAAAACCAACCAAATAGACAAACCCTTAGTAAACCTGATTAAAAAAAGGAAAGAGAAAAAGCAAATTGATAGTCTTGAAAATGAAAAGGGTGAACTCACCACTAATGAAGAGGAAATTAGAATAATAGTTAGGAGCTACTTTGCTCAACTTTATGCTGATAAATTCGATAACTTAAATGAAATGGAAGAATACCTTCAAAAATATAGCTTGCCCAGATTAACAGAGGAAGAAGTAAGTAGTCTAAATAGTCCCATCTCAGAAAAAGAAATAGACCAAGCTATTAACCAACTTCCTAAGAAAAAGTCCCCAGGACCAGATGGATTTACAGGTGAATTCTACCAAACATTTAAAGAACAACTAACTCCAATGCTATGTAAACTATTTGAAAAAATAGGGATTGAAGGAGTCTTACCAAATTCCTTCTATGACACAGACATGGTACTGATACCTAAACCAGGTAGATCAAAAACTGAGAAAGAAAACTATAGACCAATTTCCTTAATGAATATTGATGCTAAAATCTTAAATAAGATATTAGCAAATAGACTTCAGAAAATCATCCCCAGGATAATACACTATGACCAAGTGGGATTTATACCAGGAATGCAGGGCTGGTTTAATATTAGGAAAACTATTAGTATAATTGACCATATTAATAATCAAATTAATAAAAACCATATGATCATCTCAATAGATGCAGAAAAGGCATTTGATAAAATCTAACATCCATTCCTACTAAAAACGCTTGAGAGTATAGGAATAAATGGACTATTCCTTAAAATAATAAGGAGCATATATTTAAAACCTTCAGTAAACATCATATGTAATGGTGATAAACTAGAACCTTTCCCTGTAAGATCAGGAGTGAAACAAGGTTGCCCACTATCACCATTACTATTCAATATAGTACTAGAAACTCTAGCCTTGGCAATAAGAGCTGAGAAAGAGATCCAAGGAATTAGAGTAGGAAATGAAGAAATCAAATTGTCACTTTTTGCAGATGACATGATGGTATACTTAGAGAACCCCAAAGACTCTGCTAAAAAGCTATTAGAAATAATTCAGAATTTTAGCAAAGTGGCAGGATACAAAATAAATCCACATAAATCCTCAGGATTTTTATACATTACCAACACAATCCAACAGCAAGAGATACAAAGAGAAATTCCATTCAAAATAACAGTCGATAGTATAAAATATTTGGGAATATATCTACCAAAGGAGAGTCAGGAATTATATGAGCAAAATTACAAAACACTTGCCACAAAAATAAAGTCAGATTTAAATAATTGGAAAGACATTCAGTGTTCTTGGATAGGCCGAGCGAATATAATCAAGATGACAATACTCCCCAAACTAATCTATTTATTTAGTGCTATACCAATCAGACTCCCAAGAAACTATTTTAATGACCTAGAAAAAATAACAACAAAATTCATATGGAAGAATAAAAGGTCGAGAATTGCAAGGGAACTAATGAAAAAAAAGTCAGAGGAAGGTGGTCTAAGTGTACCTGATTTAAAGCTATATTATAAAGCAACAGTCACCAAAACCATTTGGTATTGGCTAAGAAATAGACTAGTTGATCAGTGGCATAGGTTAGGTTCACAGGGCAAGATAGTGAATAAAAATAGCAATCTAATCTTTGACAAACCCAAAGATCCCAAATTTTGGGATAAGAATTCATTATTTGACAAAAACTGCTGGGAAAACTGGAAATTAGTATGGCAGAAACTAGGCATGGACCCACATTTAACACCACATACTAAGATACGATCAAAATGGGTCCAAGATTTAGGCACAAAGAATGAAATCATAAATAACTTGGAGGAACATGGGATGGTTTACCTCTCAGACTTGTGGAGGAGGAAGGAGTTTGTGTCCAAGGGAGAACTAGAGACCATTATTGATCACAAAATAGAAAATTTTGATTACACCAAATTAAAAAGTTTCTGCACAAACAAAACTAATGCAAACAAGATTAGAAGGGAAGTAACAAATTGGGAAAAAATTTTTACAGTTAAAGGTTCTGATAAAGGCCTCATCTCCAAAATATACCGAGAATTGACTTTAATTTATAAGAAATCAAGCCATTCTCCAATTGATAAATGGTCAAAGGATATGAACAGACAATTTTCAGATGATGAAATTAAAACTATTTCCACTCATATGAAAGAGTGTTCCAAATCACTATTGATCAGAGAAATGCAAATTAAGACAACTCTGAGGTATCATTACACACCTGTCAGATTGGCTAAGATGACAGGAACAAATAACGATGAATGTTGGAGGGGCTGTGGGAAAACTGGGACACTGATGCATTGTTGGTGGAGTTGTGAAAGAATCCAACCATTCTGGAGAGCAATCTGGAATTATGCCCAAAAAGTTATCAAATTGTGCATACCCTTTAACCCAGCCATACTACTACTGGGCTTATACCCCAAGGAACTACTAAAGAAGGGAAAGGGACCTGTATGTGCCAAAATGTTTGTGGCAGCCCTTTTCATAGTGGCTAGAAGCTGGAAGATGAATGGATGTCCATCAATTGGAGAATGGTTGGGTAAACTATGGTATATGAATGTTATGGAATATTATTGTTCTATAAGAAATGACCAACAGGAGAAATACAGAGAGGCTTGGAGAGACTTACATCAACTGATGCTGAGTGAAACGAGCAGAACCAGAAGATCGTTATACACTTCAACAATGATACTGTACGAGGATGTATGCTGATGGAAGTGGATTTCTTCAACATAGAGAAGAGCTAATCCAATTCCAATTGATTAATGATGGACAGAACCAGCTACATCCAGAAAAGGAACACTGGGAAATGAATGTAAACTGTTATTTTTACCTTCTGAATCCAATTCTTCCTGTGCAACAAAAAATTCGGTTCTACACACATATATTGTATCTAGAATATACTGTAATATATTTAATATATATAAGACTGCTTGCCATCTGGGGGAGGGGGTTGGGGGAGGAAGGGAAAAAATCTGAATAGAAGTAAGTGCAAGGGATAATGTTGTAAAAAATTACCCATGCATATGTACTGTCAAAAAATGTTATAATTATAAAATAAAATAAAAATTAAAAAAAATATATTAAGTTCCAAGTTCTATCCCTTGCACCCTCCATTCCACCTCCCTAAAATGGTTAAGCAATCAGATGTAATTTTTATATGTGCAATCATGCAAAAACATTTCCTTATTAATTATTTTGTACAAAAAAACTTGAATAGGGGCAGCTAGATGGGGCAGTAGATAAGAGCACCAGCCCTGAAGTCTGGAGGAGCTGAGTTTAAATCTGGCCTCAGACACTTAACACTTCCTAGTTATGTGAACTTGGGAAAGTCAATTAACCCCAATTGCCTCAGCAAAAAAGAAGACTTGAATAAAAGAAAGTAAAAAATAATCATGCTTAAGTCTATATACTGAACAGATTTCTTCTTTTTCTGAAAATAGACAGTATGCTTGATCATTAGTGTACTGGGATTGTCTTGGATCATTGTATTGCTGAGAATAGCTAAGTCATTCACAATTCTTCATTGTACAATATTGCTGTTACTGTGTATAACGTTCTCCTGATTCCATTTGCTTTACTATATAATATACTTGTAGATATGTTAACCATAACAGTAAGACAAAAGAAAGAAATTAAAGGTGTAAAAAACAGACCAAAAATATAAAATTATTTTCTTTGCCAATGACACAATAGTTTAAAAATCATAAAGAATCTGAAAAGACAACTAATTGAGACAAATGATAGCTCCAGAAAAGTTACATAGAAAATAACAATTTAAAAATCAAAATAAATTTTAAATTGTCTTGGGGAATCTCCATCAAAATTAATAGAAAATATTGAATAGAAGAATCTATCAAAGCACACAACCACAAAATAATTAAAAGTAAATGTTGAGAACAAGCATGAATTTCAAATAAGTGAGAAGTCAACAAGTGTAGAACATGATTTATATTTTCAGATTTTTTTCCCTGTGTATTGATCAATTTTGCATTTTTCACTTTTTTTCTTTAAAAAACAAGTATGAATCTTTGTAGATGATATGAATACTTAGAGAACCCCAAAGATACTACTAAAAAGCTACTAGAAAAAATCCAAAATTTTAGCAAAGTTGCAGGATACAAAATAAATCCACATAAATTCTCAGCATTTTTATACATCACTAACAAAATCTAACAGCAAGAGATACAAAGAGAAATTCCATTTAAAATAACTGTTGATAGTATAAAATATTTGGGAATCTATCTACCAAAGGAAAAGTCAGAAACTATAAAGCAAAACTACAAAACACTTTCCACACAAAAAAAGTGAAATCTAAACAATTGGAAAAATATTAAATGCTCTTGGATAGGTCAAGCGAATATAATAAAGTTGACAATACTAGCTTAACTAATCTATTCATTGAGTGCTATACCAATAAGACTCCCAAGAAACTATTTTAATGACCTAGAAAAAATACCAACCAAATTCACATGGAAGAACAAAGGGTCAAGAATTTCAAGGGAACGTATGAAAAACAAATCAAATGAAGGTAGCCTAGCTGTACCTGATCTAAAACTATATTATAAAGCAGCAGTCACCAAAACCATTTGGTATTGGCTAAGAAATAGGCTAGTTGATCAGTGGAATAGGTTAGGTTCATAGAATAAAATAGCCAATAACTAGCAATCTAGTGTTTGACAAACCCAAAGACCCCAACTTTTGGGATAAGAATTCACTATTTGACAAAAACTGCTGGGAAAATCGGAAATTAGTAAGGCAGAAATTAGGCATGGACCCACACTTAACACCATACACCAAGATTAGATCAAAATGGGTTCATGATTTAGGCATAAAGAATAAAATTATAAATAAATTAGAAGAACATAGGATAGTTTACCTCTCAAAGTTGTGGAGGAGGAAGGAATTTGTGACCAAAGAAGAACTAGAGATCATTACTGATCACAAAATAGAAAACTTTTATTATTTTAAGTTAAAAAAGCTTTTGTACAAACAAAACTAATGAAGACAAAATTAGAAGGGAAGTAATAAACTGGGAAAACATTTTTATACTTAAAGGTTCTGATAAAGGCTCATTTCCAAAATATATAGAGAATTGACTAATTTATAAGAAATCAAGCCATTCTCCCATTGATAAATGGTCAAAGGATATGAACAGACAATATTCAGATGATGAAATTGAAACTATGTCTACTCATATGAAAAGGTGTTCCAAATCATTATTGATCAGAGAAATGCAAATTAAGACAACTCTGAGATACCACTACACACCTGTCAGATTGGCTAAAATAACAGGAAAAAATAATGATGAATGTTGGAGGGGATAAGGGGAAATAGGAACACTGATGCATTGTTAGTGGAGTTGTAAATGGATCCAACCATTCTGGAGAGCAATTTACAACTATACTCAAAAAGTTATCAAACTGTGCATACACTTTGATCCAGAAGTGTTACTACTAGGTTTATATCCCAAAGAGATATTAAAGAAGGGAAAGGTACCTGTATGTGCAAAAATGTTTGTGGCAGCTCTTTTTGTAGTGGCTAGAAATTGGAAACTGAATGGATGCCCATCAATTGGAGAATGGCTGAATAAATTATGGTATATGAATGTTATGGAATATTATTGTGCTGTAAGAAATGACCAGCAGAATGAATACAGAGAGGCTTGGAGATACTTACATGATGCTAAGTAAAATGAGCATAACCAGGAGATTATACATTTCAACAACAATACTATATGAAGATCAATTCTGATGGAAGTAGCTATCTTCAGCAATGAAAGGATCCAATTCAGTTCCAACTGATAAGTGATGAACAGAACCAGCTATTCCCAGCGAAAGAATACTGGGAACTGAGTGTGGACTACAACATAGCATTTGCACTCTTTCTGTTGTTGTTTGCTTGCATTTTTGTTTTTCTTCCCAGGTTATTTTTACCTTTCTAAATCCGATTTTTCTTGTGCAACAAGAGAACTGTATAAATATGTACACATATGTTGTATTTAACATATACTTTAATATGTTTAACATGTATGGGACTGCTTGCCATCTAAGGGAGGGGATGGAGGGAAGGAAGGGAAAAGTTGAAACAAAAGTATTTGCAGGAGTCAATGTTGAAAAATTACCCATCATATGTTCTGTCAATAAAAAAACTATAATAATAATAATAATAATAATAATAATAATAAAAACAAGTAAGAAATGTTTCTAAGAGAGGTAAAGGGTAAGAAGGAAATTTGGGTATTTCAAAAATAATAGATATTAATTTTTATGTTAAATAATATAAACCCTTTATCCATGCCAATCCCTTCTGATTGTCCCCTAATATTCACTGTTTTAATATTTCTCTTGATTCTTGTGACTGCATTTCAAAGTTTGTACTCCAAACTCCAGTCTTTTCATCCAGAATGGTTAGAAATCCTCCACTTCATTAAAGTACATCTTTTTCCCCTGTAGTGTTACACTTAGTTTTTCTAAATAATGAATTCTTGACTGATTCTATTATTTAATTTTGTTGGAACATCATTATTTTAAACTCTCCACTCCTTAATATTTGTGACTGCTAAATCTAAAGTAATTTTGTCTGCTTTGTTGATACTTGAATTCTGTTTTTTTCAATGCTTGACTTTTGAACTTTTACTTCAATGTTCCTGGGAATTTTCATTTCGTATTAATTGATACACTCCTTCTATATTCTCTTTGACCTTTGTTTTTGTTTGTGATTTTTGTTTTGTGATTTATTAAAATTTCATTTCTAGATTCATTTGTTATTCATGATACTTAAAATACCTTTCCTTGACTGTTTTCTAGGCACATGGCCTTTGCCATAATTTTTTCTTTTTAACATTTGGATTTTTTTTATTGTATGATGGATTCATTAACTTCCATTTATTCCATTCTAATCTTCAAAGAATCTATTTTTGGTCAAGTTTTACACCTTTTGCACTAAGCTACCACATTAAGAGACATTTTTCCTTTTTATTTCATTACTTTTCTTAAGACGATTGACTTTTTTGTTCTTCCACATTTGTTTTGCTCTTGTTACTTGTATTTTATCAAGAAATTCTTTGGGGGTGGAGCCAAGATGGCGGAGAAGATACACGCAACTCTGTGAACGCCCTTCTTCCCTCACTACCAATAAGTTAAATCAGCCTCAGAAATAGCACTGGACTGATAGAAACCACAAGGACTGGAAGCACGACTTACCAGCTAAAGAGAATCTGGAGTTTCAACATGAAAGGTCAGTTCCCAGGGGAGGAAGAAGAAAGGCCAGCACAGACGGTTGGGTGCTGGCACGCTGCGCCAATCGCGCTGGGGAGGGCTCTGGGATCAGAGAAGCCACTGAGATAGAAGAAACTGGCACAGGCTGTTAGCTCTTCTCTACTTATAAAACAGCAGTTCAGAAGAGAAATCAAGCCACTTTAAAATTTAAAGCCAGATACTGGATCTTCCCCGATCCTGGGGGTGACTCAGAAGATCTTGGCACTGTGGGTGTGGCCAACTTAGGCTGTCTGGGCTTTCACCTGGGGGTAGTTAAGAGATTGAAAAGTGGGTGGACACGGCCCAAAGTAACACATAGTGCCTGGCTTGGCTGGAGGCTGTGGAACTCAGCCCCAGAAGTCCCAGAGAAGCAGAACCTTTGAAATAGGGACCACGGTTTCAGGGCAGACACTTCCAGTTTGAGCTCAGGGGCTTTTCATGTCATCTGCTGCTGACATCCATGCCCCACAGGGACGCATAGGCTGGGCTTTGTGTCGCCTTTACTGTTTAGTCTTAAACCTCAGGAAAGTCGCTAGGACACAGTGCCCTCAAAGCACAGCAGTGCTAATCACCTCTGGGGCACTTCTAGGGAGGGGGTGGGGAACTCTCTCCCAGAGCTCTCTCTTAGCTTAGGCACAAGTGCCGCTGCATCCATCTGGTCTGGGAGGAAGCTGTTAAAGAAATAAATAAATAATTCCCTACCCCAGGGACAGACCCCAAAAAATTCATTAAGTAAAAAGCAAAGAAAAACTATAGATTCCTTCTACACAGAGAAAGAGCGGGTATCCAACCCCGAGGAAGTTAACAGCAGAGAGTCAGCAGATAACAACCTAAAGGGGAACGATACCTACCCCCCATCACATAACTCTCTCCTAGAAGAGACTATTAAAAAGTTAAGAGAGTTTGAAGAAAAATGGGGAAAGGAAAGAGAAGCTATGATAGAGAACAATAATGTTCTGAAATTGGAGTTGGAAAAAATAAAGAATTCACAGGAGATGCAGGGAAACAAAATTTGTGAATTAGAAAAGGTTAAAAAATCACAGGAAAATAGGATTTCTGAATTGGAAAAGACAAAAAAGTCTCAAGAAAATAGGATTTCTGAATTGGAAAAAGAAAATAATTCTCTAAAAAAATTAGGGAAATGGAAAAAAATTCAATAGAGCAAAATAATTCATTTAAAAACAAAATTGGGCATTTACAAAAAGAACTAAAAACTGTGAATGAAGAAAATAACTCCTTAAAATTCAGGATGGAACAAATAGAAATGAATGATTCATTGAGAACTCAAGAATCAGTCAAACAAAACAAAACAAAACAAAAAAAAATAATGAAAAGCTGGAGAATAACGTCAAATACTTACTGGGAAAATCTATAGACCTGGAAAATAGATCTAGGAGAGATAATCTGTGGATCATTAGACTTCCTGAAAACTATGACCAAAAATAGCCTAGATTCTATTTTACAGGAAATTATCAAAGAGAACTGTCCAGAGATAATAGAAACAGAAGGGAAAGTAGATGTCAAAAGAATTCATCAAACTCCTTCTGAAATAGACCCTAAAAAAAGAACACCACGCAATATTGTGGCTAAGCTGCAGAATTACCACACAAAGGAGAAAATCTTGCAAGCAGCTAGAAAAAAAACAATTTAAATACCAAGGTGCCACAATAAGGGTCACACAAGATCTGGCTGCCTCCACATTAAAAGACAGAAGGGCCTGGAACCTGATATTCCGAAAGGCAAAAGATCAAGGACTGCAACCAAGAATAAACTACCCAGCTAAGTTTAGCATCTTTTTCCATGGAAGAAGATGATCATTCAATGAAATAGAGGAATTCCATATGTTTCTAAGAAAAAAACCAGACTTAAACAAAATTTTTGATCTATATCCACAAGACTGAAGAGAAACAGAAAAAGGTACACAGAACCCTTGAGAACTGTATCTCTGTTGTGGGTATATAGAAAGTACACATGGATAATTTGATTTTACTGATATAAAAGAAAAAAGGGGGGTGTAGAAAAGGGAAGGGGGTAGTATCTGAAAAAGGGGAGGGAGTGATAAAAAGAGGGAAACTACATCCCAGGAAGAGGCATAGAAAATACACCATATCTGATGGAATTTAGAGAGGGGGAGAAACATTGTGTGAATCTTACTCTCATCAGAAGAGCCTCAAAGACTAAATAACTGACATATTTGTTTTTCAGAGAATTCTCTCTCACCTCATTAAAAGGGGGGAGAGGAAAAGGGAAAAGGAAAAGGAGAATAAGGGAAGGGACTTGGAGGGAGGGGGGAGGGATACTAAAAAAAAAAAGGGAGGGCTGCGTGTCACAAGTGGTGTCTATAAATTAAATATCGAGGAAGGGGTTCAGGGGGGTCAAGGGAAAAGCATAATCTGGGGATAATATGATGGCAGGAAATACAGAATTAGTAATTTTAACTGTAAATGTGAATGGGATGAACACTCCCATCAAACAGAGACGGTAGCAGACTGGATCAAAAATCAGAACCCTACAATATGTTGTTTACAGGAAACACACTAAAAGCAGAGAGATACATACAGAGTAAAGGTAAAAGGCTGGAGCAGAATATATTATGCTTCAAGTAAAGCCAAAAAAGCAGAGGTACTTATCCTTATCTCAGATCAAGCAAAAGCAGAAGTTGATCTAGTTAAAAGAGATAAGGAAGGAAACTATATCCTGCTGAAAGGTAGCATAAATAATGAAGCCATATCAATACTAAACATATATGCACCAAGTGGTATAGCATCTAACTTTCTAAAGGAAAAGTTAAGAGAATTGCAAGAAGAAATAGACAGTAAAACTATAATAGTGGGAGATCTCAACCTTGCACTCTCGGATTTAGACAAATCAAACCACAAAACAAATAAGAAAGAAATTTAAAAAGTAAATAGAACATTAGAAAAACTAGGTATGATAGACCTTTGGAGAAAACTGAATGGCAATAGAAAGGAATATACTTTCTTCTCAGCAGTTCGTGGATCGTATACAAAAATTGACCATATATTAGGACATAAAGATCTCAAAATTAAATGTAGGAAGGCAGAAATAATAAATGCCTTCTTCTCAGATCACAATGCAATAAAAGCTACATTCAGTAAGAAGTTAGGGGTAAATAGACCAAAAAGTAATTAGAAACTAAATAATCTCATCTTAAAGAATGACTGGGTGAAAGAGCAAATTATAGAAACAATTAATAATTTCACCCAAGATAATGACAATGATGAGACATCATACCAAAATCTGTGGGATACAGCTAAAGCGGTAATAAGGGGAAATTTTATATCTTCAGAGGCTTATTTTAAGAAAATAGAGAAAGAAAAGATTAACGAATTGGGCCTGCAACTTAAAAAGCTAGAAAAAGACCAAATTAAAAAACCCCAACCAAAAATTAAACTGGAAATACAAAAATTAAAAGGAGAAATCAATAATATTGAAAGTAAAAAAAACTATCGAATTAATAAATAAAACCAAGAGTTGGTTTTATGAAAAAGCTAATAAAATGGATAAACCTTTGGTAAATCTGATCAGAAAAAAGAAAGAGGAAAATCAAATTGTTGGTCTTACAAATGAAAAGGGGGATCTTTCCACCAATGAAGAGGAAATTAGAGAAATAATAAGGAGTTTGCCCAACTTTATGCCAATAAATTTAATAACTTAAGTGAAATGGATGACTTCCTCCAAAAATATAGGCTTCCTAGATTAACAGAGGAGGAGATAAATTGCTTAAATAGTCCCATTTCAGAAAAAGAAATAGAACAAGCTATTAATCAACTCCCCAGGAAAAAATCCCCAGGACCAGATGGATTTACATGTGAATTCTACCAAACATTTAAAGAACAATTAGCCCCAATGCTATATAAACTATTTGAAAAAATAGGGGATGAAGGAGTCCTACCAAACTCCTTTTATGACACAGACATGGTAAACCAGGTCGATCGAAAACTGAGAAAGAAAATTATAGACCAATTTCCTTAATGAATATTGATGCTAAAATCTTAAATAAGATATTAGCAAAAAGACTTCAGAAAATCATCCCCAGGATAAGACACTGTGATCAAGTAGGATTTACACCAGGAATGCAGGGCTGGTTTAATATTAGGAAAACTATTAGTATAATTGACCATATTAATAATCAAATTAATAAAAACCATATGATCATCTCAATAGATGCAGAAAAAGCATTTGACAAAATCTAAAATCCATTCCTGTAGCGAGCTGTCATCTCCAGAAGCTGCCAGATCGCTCTCTGGGAAGAGATCTGCTGTGTCTACTCAAATCTCTCAGACAGATTCTTCTTCCTCTAGTGAACCGTTGTCTCCAGGCAGTTGCTGTTAACTCTTGTCCAGAGCAGTGACTTCCCTTCCTGCAGAGAGCCCCATCAGGCCTGATGTAATGCAGAGAGTTCTCCCATCTCTGGCGTGGTGTCCTCTTTTATCCTCCCAGAGAATGGGCATGGGATAATGCAAGGGCTTCTGGGAAGAACCACTTCAACCAATGAGCTTGCTCCTTCTAGGATTCCTAAGGTGTAAACTCCCTTTACAGGTCTGACCCAGAGAACTGTCAAGTCAACCTGAGTTCTCACCTTGTAGTTGTCCAGACAACCTGAGTTCTCACCTAGTAATCCTAACACATTCCTACTAAAAACTCTTGAGAGTATAGGAATAAATGGACTATACCTTAGAATAATCAGGAGCATATATTTACAACTGTCAGTAAGCATAATATGCAATAGAAATAAACTGCAACCTTTCCCAGTAAGATCAGGAGTGAAACAAGGTTGCCTACTATCACCATTACTATTCAATATAGTACTAGAAACACTAGCCTCGGCAATAAGAGCCGAGAAAGAGATTCAAGGAATTAGAGTAGGAAATGAGGAAATCAAACTATCACTCTTTGCAGATGACATGATGGTATACTTAGAGAACCCCAAAGACTCTGCTAAAAAGCTATAAGAAATAATTCAGAATTTTAGCAAAGTGGCAGGATACAAAATAAATCCACATAAATCCTCAGCATTTTTATATATCACCAACAAAATGCAACAGCAAGAGATACAAAGAGAAATTCCATTCCAAACAAATGTTGAGAGTATAAAGTATTTGGGAATCCATCTACCAAAGAATAGTCAGGAATTATATGAGAAAAATTACAAAACACTTGCCACAAAAATAAAGTCAGATTTAAATAATTGGAAAGACATTCAGTGCTCTTGGATAGGCCGAGCGAATATAATAAAGATGACAATACTCCCCAAACTTATCTATTTATTTCGTGCTATACCAATCAGACTCCCAAGAAACTATTTTAATGACCTAGAAAAAATAACAACAAAATTCATATGGAAGAATAAAAGGTCAAGAATTGCAAGGGAACTAATGAAAAAAAAGTCAGAGGAAGGTGGTCTAAGTGTACCTGATCTAAAGCTATATTATATAGCAGCAGTCACCAAAACCATTTGGTATTGGCTAAGAAATAGACCGGTAGATCAGTGGAACAGATTAGATACAAAGGACAAAAAAGGGTACATCTATAGCAATCTAATCTTTGACAAACCCAAAGATACCAACATTAGGGATAAAAATTCATTATTTGGAAAAAACTGTTGGGAAAACTGGAAATTAATATGGCAGAAATTAGATATGGATCCACACTTAACACCATATACCAAGATAAGATCAAAATGGGTTCATGATTTAGGCATAAAGAATGAGATCATAAATAGATTAGAGGAACAGAGAAGAGTCTACCTCTCAGACCTGTGGAGGAGGAAGGAATTTATGACCAGAGGAGAACTAGAGATCATTATTGATCACAAAATAGAAGATTTTGATTACATCAAACTAAAAAGTTTCTGTACAAACAATACTAATGCAAACAAGATTAGAAGGGAAGTACCAAATTGGGAAAATATTTTTAAAGTTAAAGGTTCTGAAAAAGGTCTCATTTCCAAAATATAGAGAGAACTGACCCTAATTTATAAGAAATCAAACCATTCTGCAATTGACAAATAGTCAAAGGATATGAACAGACAATTCTCAGATGATGAAATTGAAACTATATCCATTCATATGAAAGAGTGTTCCAAATCACTACTGATTATAGAGAAATGCAAATTAAGACAACTCTGAGATACCACTATACACCTGTCAGATTGGCTAAGATGACAGGAACAAATAATGATGAATGTTGGAGGAGATGTGGGAAAACTGGGACACTGATACATTGTTGGTGGAGTTGTGAAAGAATCCAGCCATTCTGGAGAGCAATTTGGAACTATGCCCAAAAAGTTATCAAACTGTGCATACCCTTTGACCCAGCCGTACTACTACTGGGCTTTTATCCCAAAGAAATACTAAAGAAGGGAAAGGGACCTGTATGTGCCAAAATGTTTGTGGCAGCTCTTTTTGTTGTAGCTAGAAACTGGAAGTTGAATGGATGTCCATCAATTGGAGAATGGTTGGGTAAATTATGGTATATGAAGGTAATGGAATACTATTGCTCTGTAAGAAATGACCAGCAGGAGGAATACAGAGAGGCTTGGAGAGACTTACATCAACTGATGCTGAGTGAAATGAATAGAACCAAAAGATCGCTGTACACTTCAATGCTGTATGAAGATATATTCTGATGGAAGTGGATATCTTGAACATAAAGAAGATCCAACTCATTTCCAGTTGATCAATGATGGACAGAAATAACTACACCCAGAGAAGGAACACTGGGAAGTGAATGTAAATTGTTAGCACTACTGTCTATCTACCCAGGTTACTTATACCTTTGGAAACTATTACTTAATGTGCAACAAGAAAATGGTATTTACACACATATATTGTATCTAGGTTTTATTGTAACACATGTAAAATGTATGGGATTGCCTGTCATCGGGGGCAGGGAATGGAGGGAGGGGGGATAATTTGGAAAAATGAATACAAGGGATAATATTATAAAAAAAATTACTCATGCATATATACTGTGAAAAAAAATTCTAAATTGAAGAAAAAATAAATTCTTCAACACAATCTTTAAATTAATTTAGATGTATTGGCATTTTTATCATGTTTTCATAGCTCAAACATGAGCAGTTAATGGTTCCAATTATTTTTACCCCTTATATCTGTAAAGTGTCTTAGTGATATTTCAGAAGTTTTGGCATGTTTTCTCATTATTCTTAATTTCTTTAATGAAATTATCTATTTTTTCTAAAATTTGTTTTCTGACTCAAAAATTTAGGTATAAATTATTTAGTCTCTTTTTACACATTAATCTTTTCTTCAGGAATTCTTTATTAATTATATTTCCGATAGTGTTGTCAAGGAAGGATATATTAAATATTCTAATTTTTTGCATTTTATAATATTTTTATGCTGATCATACTACATGATTAGTGTTTGTAAAGGTGCTATGCACATCTGAGAAATACTTTTATTCAATAATCATTCTATTATATGGAACTTTCCTAAAATTTTATCATTAATTAAAATTCAAAATTTTTTAAATTTTTTAAAAAATTGATCTCACATTATACTTCATAATAGTAATTATCTAACAATGGAAAAAAACTACATAGTTGATCAATAGAACAAATTAGATCCCTATGGCTTAAAAGCAAGGAAACTTAGTAGCATATTATTCAATATACTTAAATACTTTAACTATTAGGATAATGTTTCAATTTGTCAAAATTCAAAAATTTTGAAAGCAACCAGAAAGAAATTATTTTTAAATCAATATATTTTATCATGTAGTATAATAAGCTCCATATTCATACAAGAGTGAGATCTAAACATCATGTGTAAATTAGAAGAGGAGAGGTGACATCTTTCCTAATTTTATATGTTTCTTTACAATGCAAGAGAATGGCAATATCAAATAAAATGAATATTTTTTATTATATTGAGAGAGCTGAAAATTTTTTTTTCCTTCTTTTACTGAGGCTGGGGTTAAGTGACTTGCCCAGGGTCACACAGCTAGGAAGTGTCAAGTGTCTGAGACCACATTTGAACTTCAGTCCTTCTGAATTTAGGCCTGGTGTTCTATCCACTGCGCCACCTAGCTGCCCCCAAGCTGAAAATTTTTACACAAACAAAATTAATAGCTAGAATTAGAAGCAGGAGAGTTATCAATTTTGAGAACAAAATTCTCTGATAAAAGTCTGATGTACAAAATGTAGGAAGTTGATCATAAATAAAAGAACTAAAATCATTTATCAATGCATAAATATTTAAAATTATATTGAAATTTAAATTCTAAAAATAAAAGGAGAGATTATTAAAATTGAAAGTTTAAAAAAAATTGAATCAATGAATAAAACTAAGTGTTGGTTTTATGAAAAACCAGCAAAATAGATAAACATTTAGTAAATTTGATTAGAAAAAGGGAAGAGGAAAATCAAATTGTTAGTCTTAAAAATGAAAAGGGAGAACTTTCCACCAATGAAGAGGAAATTAGAGCAAAACTTAGGAGTTACTTTGCCTAACTTTATGCCAATAAATTTGATAATTTGAGCGAAATGTAAGAATACCTACAAAAATATAGATTGCCCAGATTAACAGAGGAGGAAGTAAATTACTTAAATAGTCCCATTTCAGAAAAAGAAATAGAACAAGCTATTAATCAACTCCCCAGGAAAAAATCCCCAGGACCAGATGGATTTACATATGAATTCCACCAAACATTTAAAGAATAATTAATTCCAATATTATTTAAACTATTTTTTAAAATAGGGAATGAAAGACTCCTACCAAATTCCTTTTATGATACACACATGTTACTGATACCTAAACCAGGTAGAACGAAAACAGAGAAAGAAAATTATAGACCAATTTCCCTAATGAATATTGATGCAAAAATCTTAAATAAAATATTAGCAAAGAGATTACAGAAAATCATCCCCAGGAAAATACACTATGACCAAATAGGATTGATACCAGGAATGCAGGGCTTGTTCAATATTAGAAAAACTGTCAGCATGACTATGCCAATAACCAAGTTAGCCAAAATCATATGATCATCTCAATAGATGCAGAAAAAAACATTTGATAAAATCCAACACTCCTATTAAAAACACTAGAGAGTATAGGAATAAAAGGACTTTTCTTTAAAATAGTCACTAACATCTATTTAAAACCATTCATAAGCATCATATGTAATGGAAATAAACTGAAATCATTCCCAGCACAATCAAGAGTGAAATAAGGTTGCCCTCTATCACCATTACTATTCAATATTGTATGAGAAATGCTAGCTTTGGCAATAAGAGATGAGATAGAAATTAAAGTAGATAATGAGGAAACCAAATTATCACTTTTAGCATATGATGTGATGGTATACTTAGAGTACCCCAGAGAATAAACTAAAAAGCTATTAGAAATAATTCACAACTTTAGCAAAGTTGCAGGATACAAAATAAATCACATAAGTCAGCATTTTTATATATCACTAACAAAATCCAACAGCAAGAGATACAAAGAGAAATTTAATTTAAAATAACTGTTATTATAACATATCTGAGAATCTATCTGCAAAGGGAACAACATCAGGAACTATATGAGCAAAACTACAAAAAACTTTCCTCGCAAATAAAGTCAGATCTAAACAATTGCAAAAATACCAAATGTTCTTGGATAGGTTGAGTGAATATAAGATGACAATACTATTTAAACTAATCTATTTATTTAGTGCTATACCAATCAAACTCCCAAGAAACTATTTTAATGACTGAGAAAAAATAACAACAAAATTCATCTGGTAGAAGAAAAAGTCAAGAATTTCAAAAGAATTTATTTTTAAAAAATCAAATGAAGGTGGCCTAGCTGACCAGATCTAAAACTATATTATAAAGCAGCAATCATCAAAACCATTTGGTATTGGCTAAGAAATAGACCAGTTAATCAGTGGAATAGGTTAGGTTCACAGATCAAAATAGTGAACAACTATAGCAATCTACTGTTTGACAAACCCAAAGATGCCAACTTTTGGGATTCTTATCCCAAAATTATTTGACAAAAACTACCAGGAAAATTGGAAATTAGTATGGCAGAAACTGAGCACTGACCCACACTCAACACATATACAAAGATAAGATCAAAATGGGTTCATGATCTAGGCATAAAAAATGAGATTATAAATAAATTAGAAGAACATAGGGTAGTTTACCTCTCAGACCCATGGAGTAGCAAGGGATTTGTGACCAAAGAAGAACTAGAGATCATTATTGATCACAAAATAGATAATTTTGATTAATATTATAAAGTTTAAAAGTTTTTATCCAAACAAAACTGATACAGACAAGATTAGAAGGGAAGCAATAAACTGGAAAAACATTTTTGCATTCAAAGGTTCTGATAAAGGTCTTATTTCGAAAATATGTAGAGAAGTAACTCTATAATTTATAAGAAATCAAGCCATTCTCCAATTGACCATTTGGTCAAAGGATATGAACATCCAATTATAAGACAAAGAAACTGAAACAATTTCTAGTCATATGAAAAGTTGCTCCGAATCACTATTGATCAGAGAAATACAAATTAAGACAATTCTGAGATGCCACTACACACTTCTCACATTGGCTAAGATGACAGGAAAAAATAATGATGAATGTTGGAGGGGAAGCGGGAAAACTGGGACACTGATGCATTATTGGTGGAAGGAACTGTGAACGGATCCAGCCATTCTGGAGAATGATTTGGAACTATGCTCAAAAAGTTATCAAACTGTGCATACCCTTTAACCCAGCAGTGTTACTACTGGGCTTATATCCCAAAGAGATCTTAAAGGAGGGAAAGGGACCCACGTGTGCAAAAATATTTGTGGCAGCCCCTTTTTGTAGTGGCTAGAAACTGGAAACTGAATGGATACCCATCAATTGGAGAATGGCTGAATAAGTTATGGTATATGAATGCTATGGAATATTATTGTTCTGTAAGAAATGACCAACAGGATGATTTTTACATATATATATATAATTTTTTAATTTTATAATTATATATTATATATATATATATTTTTTGACAGTACATATGCATGGGTAATTTTTTACAACATTATCCCTTGTACTCACTTCTGTTCTGAATTTTCCCTCCTTCCCTCCACCCCCTCCCCTAGATGGCAGGCAGTCCCATACATGTTAAATATGTTATAGTATATCCTAGATACAGTATATGTATGCAGAACTGAATTTTTTATTGCACAGGAAGAATTGGCTTCACAAGGTAAAAATAACCTGGGAAGAAAGACAAAAAAGCAAACAATTTACACTTATTTCCCAGTGTTCCTTCTCTGGGTGTAGCTGATTCTGTCCATCATTGATCAATTGGAACTGAATTAGATCTTCTTTTTGTTGAAGATATCCACTTCCATCAGAATACATCCTCATACAGTATCGTTGAAGTGTCCAATGATCTCCTGGTTCTGCTCATTTCACTCAGCATCAGTTCATGTAGGTCTCTCCAAGCCTCTCTGTATTTATCCTGCTGGTTATTTCTTACAGAACAATAATATTCCATAACCTCCATATACCATAATTTACCCAACCATTCTCCAATTGATGGGTATCCATTCATTTTCCAGTTTCTAGCCACTACAAAAAGGGCTGCCACAAACATTTTGGCACATACAGGTCCCTTTCCCTTCTTTAGTATTAGACATAAGCCCAGTAGTAGCACTGCTGGATCAAAGGGTATGCACAATTTGATAACTTTTTGGGCATAATTCCAGATTGCTCTCCAGAATGGTTGGATTCTTTTACAACTCCACCAGCAATGTATTAGTGTCCCAGTTTTCCCACATCCCCTCCAACATTCATCATTATTTGTTCCTGTCATCTTAGCCAATCTGACAGGTATGTAGTGGTATCTCAAAGTTGTTCTTAATTTGCATTTCTCTGATCAATAGTGATTTGGAACATTCTTTCATATGAGTGGAAATAGTTTCAATTTCATCATCTGAAAATTGTCTGTTCATATCCTTTGACCATTTATCAATGGGAGAATGGCTTGATTTCTTATAAATTAGAATCAGTTCTCTATATATTTTGGAAATGAGGCCTTTATCAGAACCTTTAACTATAAAAATGCTTTCCCAATCTGTTATTTTCCTTCTAATCTTGTTTGCATTAGTTTTGTTTGTACAAAAGCTTTTTAATTTGATGTAATCAAAATTTTCTATTTTGTGATCAATAATGATCTCTAGTTCTCCTTTGGTCACAAATTCCTTCCTCCTCCACAAGTCTGAGAGGTAAACCATCCTATGTTCCTCTAATTTATTTATGATCTCTTTCTTTATACCTAAATCATGGACCCATTTTGATCTTATTTTGGTATGTGGTGTTAAGTGTGGATCCATGCCTAATTTCTGCCATACTAATTTCCAGTTTTCCCAGCAGTTTTTTTCAAATAATGAATTCTTATCCCAAAAGTTGGTATCTTTGGGTTTGTCAAACACTAGATTGCTATAGTTGTTCACTATTTTGTCCTGTGAACCTAACCTGTTCCACTGATCAACTAGTCTATTTCTTAGCCAATACCAAATGGTTTGGGTGACTGCTGCTTTATAATATATTTTTAGATTAGGTACAGCTAGGCCACCTTCATTTGATTTTTTTTTCATTAATTCCCTTGAAATTCTCGACCTTTTGTTCTTCCATATTAATTTTATTGGTATTTTTTCTATGTCATTAAAATAGTTTCTTGGGAGTCTGATTGGTATAGCACTAAATAAATAGATTAGTTTAGGGAGTATTGTCATCTTTATTACATTCTCTCAGCCTATCCAAGAGCACTTAATATCTTTCCAATTATTTAAATCTGACTTTATTTTTGTGGCAATTATTTTGTACTTTTGCTCATATAATTCCTCACTTTCCTTTGGTAGATTGATTTCCAAATATTTTATACTCTCAACACCAACAGGATGATTTCAAAGAGGCCTGGAGAGACTTACTTGAACTGATGATGAGTAAAATGAGCAGAATCAGGAGATTCTGGTACATGGCAACAAGAAGATTATACAATGATCAATTCTGATGGATGTGACTGTCTTCAACAAGGAGTTAATTCAAACCAGTTCCAATTGTCCAGTAATGAAGAGAGCCAGAGAGGAGAATGGAAATTGAGTGTAGAACACAACATAGCATTTTCACTCTTTTTGTTATTGTTTGCTTGCATTTTTGTTTTCCTTCTCAGGTTTTTTTTTCTTTCTAGATCTGATTTTTCTTGTGCAGCAATAGAATTAACATATAATTTAACACATTTAACATGTATTGGATTACCTGTCATCTAGGGGAGAGAATGGGGGAAAGGAGGAGAAAATTTGGAACAGAAGGCTTTGTAAGACTCAATGTTGAAAAAATTACCCATGCATATGTTTTATAAATAAAAAGTTATAATAAAAATTTTTTTAATTATACTGAATGATTTTTTTTTATTCTAAACAATGTCATGAGTGCAATAGCAGCACCTTTGAAAGCTCTCAACTTAAGAGATGGCAAAGGGGTCATATGACTAATTTAGATTACTAGGACCTTTTGCTAGCACTAAGTGTAGCTGGAATTTTTTGGCAACTTTCTGCTCACAAGTAGTTCTGAGTTGGAGTTCCAGATTGGAGAGCAGCACTTGTGGGTCAGTCACAAGAGAACCAAGGTCCTGGTATCAGTTCCAAGGCAGAAAGGATCACTAGCATTTGTGGTTACAATCTGGTAATAAAGGGCCAAGAACAACATTAGTTCTTGTGTCTGCAGAAGAACAGGGACCCTTGCAAGGTAAAGTCCACTCCATAGATGAAGATAGCAGTGACCACACAACCCTGGAAGGACCAAAAATTTTCAGACTCCCAGGACTAGCCCTAAACATAGCAACTAAAAAAAGCCTGAAGATTAGGACAATATCTTCTCACCCCCAAATGAGCAGAGTCCAATTTTAACATAGAGCTCAAAGTCAAAATAAGGCTGAAACATGAGACACAAAACAAAAGAAGAACTGGACCACAAAATCTACTATGTGAGAATAAATCAGGTACTTCATGTCACTGATCTTAGAAGTAGAAGTTGGAGAGGTTGAGATGCGTAGGCCTCTCACCCTCCTACAGTTATTCATTATAGCTGACCATTAAAAAATAAACTAAAGTAAGATAATTACCAGTATTCTTTTGGAGCCAGTATTCTGGCCATAAAATTTAAACTAGGACAAAATAATCTTGCAAGAGACAACCTAAAGTTAAATTTCCACAGAATATTCTAAGTCTCTACATAATATAAGATAATAAGTAAATCTGACCAATGAGCTTTCAGAAGAGACTTATTTGGCTCCAAATTTTTGATAAAGATGTCTAAGCTAAGAACTAGTTTAAACTGGTCAGGAGCAGGGACCTAGAAAAGGCTTTTCTTTATTGAATTTAATAAGTCTCATGCATATAAACTAATACACTCCATTTAGAATTCTAATCTTATTAACATGGGGGGGGGGGACATGTTTAGGAGTAGAATGTAATTATGTAACCCTGAGGGGAATTGACCAATCCATTCTCTGGGGAGAGGGAACTGCAATGAACTAATAGTATAAAGCTTGTCTCATTCTGTACCTAGTGCTCCCTCTTTCCATTAAAAGGGCAGAGCCTACTTCTGGCCAGAAATGTGCGATTCCTCTGGATTTTCTCTCTCAATAAGATTTCTTTGTTACCTGAAACCCCTTCCCCCCCCAAAAAAAAAAAAAAAAAAAAAAAAAAAAACCTTTTCTTAATCTACTGTGGTGGCAGGGAAGACCAAGACAAACTCAGAAGACAACAATGTGAAAACCGCTACAAGCAAAGCCTCAAAGAAAAATGCTAATTAGACCTAACCCCAACAAGAATTCCTGGAAAATAAAAGAACATGGAGAAAAAAAAAAAAGTAGAAAATTATGAAAAGAGAGTCAACAGCTTGGTTAAAAAAGCATAAAAAAATAAAGAATATTATCTTTAAAAGCAGAATTAAGGGCAGCTAGGTGGTACAGTAAATAAGAGTACTAGTTCTGGAGTTAGGAGGACTTGAGTTCAAATCTGGACTCAGATACTTACTAGCTGTGTGAGTCTAAGCAAGTCACTTTAACCCAATTGCCCCAACAGCAACAACAAATAGCCAAATGTTTTCTTTTAAAGATACAAGAATACTCTTTAAAAAGCAGAGTTGGCAAAATTGGAAGATATACAAAAATCTGACTGAATAAAATTACTTTAAAAGGAGGATTCATTAAGTGAAAGCTAATGACACCATGAGACATGGACATTCAAAAAAGAAAAAAAAAAAATCTAAAGGATAAAAAAGTGGAATAAAATGTGAGGTGAGATATATCATTGGAACTATAACTAATCTGCAAAATAAATTAAAGAAAGATAATTTTAAAATACTAGACTATCTCAAAGTCATGATTAGTGAGAAAACCTAGACATTAGATTTCAATAAATTATCAAGAAAAACAGTCTTGATATCTTAGATCCTGAGGACAAAATAACAATTGAAAGAATACACAATTCACCTCCTGAAAGAGATCCTAAAATGAAAACTCCCAAAAATATTAAAACCAAATTCCAGCATTCCCAAGTAAAGAAGAGGAAATATTGCAAGTAGTCAGAAAGAAACAATTCAAATATCATGGAGTAACAGTCAGGATCACAAAAGATTTATCAGCTTCCTCACTTAACAAAATGGAGGACTTAGAATATGATATTCAGAAAGGCTTGATCTATATGTTCCCAATGGACTCAGATGTTTCTAAAGGGGGAAAATGAGGCAGGTGATCTTTCACAGTCCTCCCTCCTTCAAATTCAACTCATTTGCATGTCATGGCATCACCTCCTTGATGTCATGGTCCTCTTTGAGAATGAAAGACAAACAAAAATTACAACAGCATCATCATCATTCAGAAAGGCAAAGAAGTTAGAATTACAACCAGGAAAAACCCACCCAACAAATAAAATTAAGTATAATGTTTCAGGGGATTAATGAAATAAAGGACTTTCAAGCACTCCTGATGAAAAGACCAAAGCTGAGTACAAAATTTAATGAATACAAAACATAAGAGAAGCTAAATTTAAAAAAGGTAAATAAAAAGATAAACATGAAGAGCATCTAAGGGACTTAAGTATATATATAAAACTCCTAAGAACTTTATGAAGTTAGTTAAAAGAAGTCTACATAAAGAGAGGAGAGGAGTGTAAGTTGATTATATTGGCAAAATTTCCAAAAAAGAAAAAATGAAAGGGTAAGAAAGAGGAATGCACTGGAAAAAGGAAGAAGGAAGTATTAAAATGAGAAAAATTATCTCATGTAAAAGAAACACACAAGGAAGAGCTTTCATACTGAAGGGGAATATGAGGGAAATAAAGCTTTAACATTTCTTTCATCAAAGTTGATTCAAAGAGTAAAGAATATATATATATATTCATTTTGGTATAAAAATTTATCTTGCCCTATAGGGAACTGAAGGAAATAAGATATGATGGCAGAGGTGTGCATATCAGAAGCAATGTGAATTCAAAGAGGCAATGGTCAGAAGCAAAAAGGGTGGAACAAAGAGAAGGATAAATAGAAGAAAATGGAATGGAGAGAAATATTAATCACAACCATGAATGTGAATGGGATGAGCTCGTCCATAAAATGGAGGCAGGTAGCAGAATGGATCAGAATTAAAATCCAACAATATGTTTACTTGAAGTAGAAAGACACAAAAAGATAAAATAAAGGACTAGAATTGAGTCTAATATGCTTCAACTCTAGTTTTAAAAACTAGAAGTAGAAAGACAGATGAGGAAAACTATATCATGTTAAAAAAAACAGACAATAAAAAGCAAAATTTTACATCAAGTTTATCTGATAAAAACTTCATTTCTCAAATATATACTGAGGATAGAACTGAGTCAAATATATAAAATATGAGCCATTAATAAATGGTTTTAGGGAGGGGTATGAACAGGTAGTTTTCAGAAAAAAATATCAAAGCTATCTGTAGTAATGTTTTTTTAAATGCCCTAAAATCACTATTGATTAGAGAAAGGCAAAACAATTTTGAGGTACCATGTTCCACTTATCACAAGTGTCAGATATTGTAGAGGATGAAGGAAAATAGATATGCTATTAAACTATTTAATTTGTGAACTGATCCAGCTATTCCATATAAGAATTTAGAATGATGCCCAAGTCTATAAAACTTTACATTCCTTTTGACCAAGCAATACTAATACTAAATCTGTACCTCAAAGAAATCAAAAGAAAATAATCCACATACATATCATGAGGCATAGCGGCACAGTACTCTCCATGATCTTGAAAATCCATATAAAAATTTTGGTCCCTCTCTTCATAGCAGAAAAGTTTTAAAGTTTTTCTTTTTTCTTTTATTGGATATTTACAGTATTGTACTGTAAAATGTAGGTTTAAGTGTTTGAACATAGGCTCTATGTCATCTATTAGTCTTGATATGTCATCTACAACATCCACAAAATTCTAAAAAAATTTTCATTTAATTTTTTTATGTTAACCCATGATATAGTAAAACAACAATAAGAAAGTCACAATGGGAAAGGGATAACTGTAAATGATTTTTTTTGTGATGGCAAAGAATCAGAAATTGAGGAAATGCTCATCAATTAGAGAATGCATAAACAAGTTGTGGCATATAATTATTTTTTTAATTTTAACTTTTTCTTGACAGAACATATGCATGAGTAATTTTTTACAACATTATCCCTTGCACTCACTTCTGTTCTGACTTTTCCCTTCCCTCCCTCCACCCCATCCTCTAGATGGCAGGCAGTCTCATATGTGTTAAATATGTTATAGTATATCCTAGATACAATATATGTGTGCAGAACCATACAATTCTCTTGTTGCACAAGAAGAATTGGATTCAGAAAGTAAAAATAAACTGAGAAGAAAAACAAAAATACAAGTACTTCACATTCATTTCCCAATATTCCTTCTCTAGGTGTAACTGATTCTGTCCATTATTGATCAATTGGAACTGAATTAGATCTTCTCTTTGTTGAACATATCCACTTCCATCAAAATACATCCTCATACAGTATTGTTGCTGAAGTGTATAATGATCTCCTGATTCTGCTCATCTCACTCAGCATCAGTTCATGTAAGTTTCTCCAAGTCTCCCTGTATTCATCCTGCTAGTCATTTCTTACAGAAAAAATAATATTCCATAGCATTCATATACCACAATTTACCCAGCCATTCTCCAATTGATGGGCATCCATTCATTTTCCAGTTTCTAGCCACTACAAAAAAGGCTGTGTAGCACATAATTATAATAGAGTATTATTGCAGTATAAGAAATGACAAAGGGGATGCTTTCGGGAAAAAACAAAAACAAAAACATGATAAGATGTTACCATAGCAAAGTCAAGTAAGAAGAAAAGAAAGATCACTGTGCATTGTAGTGTTCTGGTTGGTTTTCTGGAGGTCTTTGGAGCATCCTTCATTTCAGCAAGTTAATCACCAGGAGAATAGCCATGTGTTAAAGTCCAAAGTCAAAATTCTTTATTTTCTCCTTGCATGGGGCTGGGCAGCTTTCTGGAAAGCCTTTCAGAGAAGCCTTGGTCTCAGTGGGGGAAGTACAGGAGGCCAGCCACCATGGTGGTGTTTGGTGAAGTAAATGAATCTGGCTCTGACCCTGACTGAGTTTGTCGCAGCTTATATGCTTTAGGAAACCATTATTTTTTGTAAGATTAAATCAATCATATTGAACTTAGAGAACTATTAATCACCATACTAAACAAGATAACTATTGCCTTATCAATTCCACTGAGTTAGCACCTTGTAAGAATCCTTGTTTCAAGTACAAGAGTTCTGGCTCAAAACAATGCATGGTAATAACAATGTTGTGATGGTGATCACCTATGAAAGACTGGCCTATTCTAATCAATACAATGATCTAAGATAATCCCAAAAGACTCAGGTTGAAAAAAAAAAAAAAAAAAAAAGCTTTACATCTCCTGAAAGAGCAAACTGATGGACTCAGTAAAAATTGAAATATAATTTTCTCACCTAAAATAGAAATGTTTTGTATGACTTCACACGTATAATTAATATTATTTTGTTTGCCTTCTCATATTGTGTCACAGTTCCCTTTTATTGTTCTGACTCAATTTCCCTGAATTGTTCTCAGTTCCTAATTGTTCAGTTCCCTTTTATTGTTCTGACTCAGTTTTCCTGAATTGTTCTGACTCAGATCCTAATTTCTCTGTTCAATCCTCAGGCTATAACACCACCCTTCCCTCTTTATCATCAGAATGTTTCATAGGATAAAGATCTTATTTCTTAAAATATCAAGTGCCTCTCCCCATTCCAATTAATTAGAATATCAGGTACCTCTCCCCATTATATCATCCCAATTTATCAGAATGTCCTATGCCTCCCCCACCCTGTCGGAACTGGATTGATAGTCAATTCCCGCTCTCAGTTCTCTGATTCTCCCCCTACCTCAGTCTACTACTGTAACTAAGCCATGTGTATATGTGTGTCATTGAGAACTCACATTGGCTGCTGGATTTATGGAGATGATAGTCTCATTCAGCCCTGAGACCAAACTATGGATCCATTTGGTCCCAGTAAATCTTTTCTTTTCAAATAAAACATTAAAACCTGTCTAATCTCTATCTTGCTTCAGTTTCTCCAGCATTAAACTCAGTGGAGTGGGAGGGGGGATGAGGTAGGAATGGAAGAGGGAAATATAAAATTTAAAAGGAAAAGTATGCTTAAAATAAACAATATTTATAAAAACAAAAAATACAAACGAGAATGAGCATGGAAAAATTTATGGAAATGAAAATGTTTGAAGAATATTTAATGATAACATAATATTGAAGGGGAGAAACCTTATGGAAATATGGCAGCTTTTAAGTAGATTTAATATAAAATACTGAAGTGATAAAGTACTGTTATTACAGAGGGGGGAAATATTAATTCAGAAGAAAATATTAGAGACAAGAGAAGAAAAAAGCAACTCAAAATTTTTAATGTGAATGTCTTAAATAACCTGATCAAAAACAGAAGGGTCACAAATAGATAAGAAAATAGAACTCAATATAATCTGTTGAGTACAAAACATATACCTTAAAAAAAAAAAAAAAAAGACACAGAATAAGAATGAAAGATTTTAAACAATTACATATCAGGTAAATCTAAAATTAGTGAATATCATCATCAGAAAAAAAAAAAAAAAGTAAAAGGGAATTCCAAAATAGCAGATGCTTAAATTTGTGGGGGCTTTACGAATCTTACAGAGACAAACTCAATAGGGCAGGAGTGTGCGGTATAAATTTAACCACAGTTCACTCAAAACCTTTTTCCAAAATAATTTAGAAGATGCACCAAATACTAAGCAAGAGAGCCAAGAAAAAGTATTTTTTCAACCCAGGGAAGCAAAGGAAGATAAATCTTCAGACACCTGGGTGAGGACTGATCAGAAGTATAGTCCAGCAATGGAAGTGATGTCAGACTGGCAGAAGCAGCAGCAATGGTAAGGAGCAGCCTAGGAGCCAGGAATAGTAATAAGGCAATAGCTGGAGCAGAAGAGATACAAGGGAACCACAATACTAACACTGGGAACAAGAGCTCTGTCACATATTACACAGTTCTGAGTCACAGTTTTAGAACCGAGAAAAATTGTCAAAATGAGGTGATTCAAGGCAATTCCAATTCCATCCAATTGGAATGGAATGACCCATCTGGATCCAGAGAGAAGACAATGAAGACAGAATGTAGATTACAGCATAGTATTTTCATCATTTTTTTGTTTACTTCTTTTTTTTTCCTGTCTCATTTTCTTCCCTTTTGATCTGATTCTTCTTGTGTAGCATGATAAATGGAAATTTCTTTATAAGAATTGTACATATTTACCTATATTGGATTACTTACTGTGCAGGGAATGGGGAAAGGAAGAAGAGAGGAAGAAAGGAAGAGAGGAAAATTTGGAACACAAAAGTTTTGCAAGGATGAATAATTAAATATCTTTGCATATATTTTGAAAAATAAATTAAGCTCTTTTTTTTTTTTTTTTTTTATTTAGACATTGCAAAGGAAGAGCTAATTTACCCAGGTTGAAAAAAATTCATCATTGGAATTTCCCTATGTTGATAAAATCACAATTTGGATTAAAACATATCATTTTTTCTAGGGGGGGGGGCAGGAAAGAGAAGAGTGGTCAAAATTACTAGTGAGAAAGCATGAATTCTACCTGTGAAAGGAGAAAAGAACAGAGCAGGAGGTCAGTAAACAGACCTCTGCCTGGATCACACTAAAACATACAGGTGAGTTGTGAAAGCAGCAAATGGGCAAAAAAGACAGAAGTTCAAGCCAATTCATAGGTTAATGGCTCAATCCCACTTCATAGATTAGTGGAGCCCATATTAGCAAAAATTCAAAGTTAAGAAGTAGGCTGGGAAAATGAGTAAACAAATACATACCCAAAAAAGACCATGAAAAAGTTAATTAGTAGCTTAGGAAAAGAGGTAAATTGAAAATGTGGGTAATACTCATCAAAGAATGGATAAGTCATGGGCATATAACTGTAATGGAGTACTATTATGGCACAAGGGAGATGGTTTCAGAAAAAAAATTCCAAAAAAATGCCTCCCAAAATTCCTTAAAAATCAGAATTGGGCAAATGGTAAAAGAAATGCAAAAAAAATACTGGAGAAAATAACTCCTTAAAATTCAGATTTGTACAAATGGTAAAAGAAGTACAAAAAAATGCATTCAAGAAAATAATTCCTTAAAAAATCTGAATTGTTCAAGTAGGAACTAATGACTGATACACCATGAAACAAAAACAATGAAATTCAAACACAAGAGTCAAAAGAAGTATAAAAAGTAAACATGAGTGAAAAATTACAGGAACTCAAACAAGGATAAATTGTCTAGATTCCTATAATAATATAATACATGCAGCCTCTGAGAATATTATTATTACTATGGTGGTTAGAATGAGTCTACTTAGATAAATGGCATGGGTATGAGTCTCAAAAGAATAACAAGAGTAGGAGAACAGGGAAGGAAGAGGAAGAATGGAGGAAATTTATCTCATATAAATGAGGACTACAAGGAAGAGTTTATACACTGGAAGTGAAAATGAAAGCAGTGGAGAATATTTGAACCTCATTCTCAGCTGAACTGATTCAAGGAAGGAAGAATAAACATACACAAATAGTTGGGTACAGAAATTATTCTTACCCAAGAAGTGGGGAAGGTAAAGAGATTAAAACAAAAAGGGATGAAAATAAGAGTAAGAATAAATTAAGGAAGGCAGCTAGGATCAGCTCTGAAGTCAGGAGGACCTGAGTTCAAATATGATCTCAGACACTTTCTACTGCCTTGGGTAAGTCACTTAACCCCAAATGCCGAGAGAAAGAGAGAGAGAGAGAGAGATTAAAAAATAAAAGAATGAAGGGAGAAATCAGAAAAGGGACAGGGTTAAAAAAAAAAAAAAGGTTAAATAAAAGAGAATAGAAATGAGGGTAATACAAATAATTAGCAATCAGAACTGTGAATAATATCAGCATGAAGACACCCATAAAGTAGAAATGAACAGCAAAATCTATTAGAATCTAGAATTCAGTAATAATTCATTTTCAAGAAAAACATTTTAAACAGAATGATACATAAAAATTTTAAATATGGGACCAGATAATTATCTATAATGCTTTAGCTGAAGTGCAATTTTTTTTAAAGGCAGGGTTAGAAATCATGATCATTATTATTTATCACAGTTATTTAATTACATGATGGACTGTAAGAAATCCTTGTGAGTAAGGAACTAAATATCAGCCATGTCTTTTGTATAACTTTTTTTGCTGAGAGCAAGAGAGCATGCGTGCAGTTATTTGATGGAAAACCAGAAAAGAAGTTGGAAGGCCATCCTTTCTTGTGCATTAATCAACCTAGCCAGTTCCTTGAGTAAACACAGTCCACCTGAAGGAATGAACAAATATTTTTTTTTGGTGGGTCTCTTGTGACAGAGTATCCTGTACCTGGGAAGCTGCTCCGTGTTAAGAGTCACATATCAAATGAGAATACTTAGCATAGTACTTTCTTTGTTTTCACCCTATTAAAAACTTCTTAGTGGAAACGGACTTTGAGAACTTAGCTGGGAAGCCTTATACAATTTGCCATGCAATGCCTCCCACTTGAGACTCTGAATAGCCATGACCATGGATTCTCTTAGCCAAGAAATTCAGATATTGGTGTATCCTCATAATGGTGATGATGTATGTTGTATGTTGTTTGTTACAGTGTCTTTAGTATAATGATGGCCCCTGTGTTTGTTAATTGTGTGTCACTTTTATGCTTTGAGTTTTCTCTTCCCTTATGTCTTATTTAAATCAAAGTTCTATCCTCTTTAAGACTATATCTGTTGAAATGCAAATTCTAAACCTAGATTAATCTTACATGAGGAAGGGTGCCTCAATTTATCCCTCTCAGAATTAGATAAGGCTAACCACAAAATAAACAAAAAAAGGAAGTTAAGGAGACAAATAAAATTTTACAAAAGTTACATTTCTTAGGTCTCTGGAAAATATTGGGAATAGAAATGAGTATATCTATGCATGGCATCTTCACAAAAATTGATTATGTATTAAAACATAAAATTTTCATGAGCAAATGAAAAAAGAAATTTTAAATGCACTTTTTTTCTTGCCATAATGCAATAAAAAGTAGATTCCATAAAGGTTCTTCAAAGGATTAATTAAATTAAATTAACTAGAAACTAAATAATCTGATCCTAAAGAATGACTCAAAGAATAAATCATAGAACAAAATCAATAATTTCATTAATTATAATGATAGAAATGAAACAACACATCAAAGCTTATGAAATGCATCCAAAGCATTATTTCCAGAGGCAAAGATCATCTCAGAGACAAAAATAAGCACCAAAATTGGATTTAATGAAGACCATTTGTCAGATAAGAACCAAAAAAAAAAAAAAAAAAAGGTTGCATTTCTATTATCAGAAACAGCTGAACAAGGAGTTCTATATAGAAATGAGATGAAAGGAAATTAAAAAAAAACAGAAAAGAAATGTATAATGAAAGAAAGTAAAGGAAGGATATAGATAAAAGTACTCAAAAAGGAAGGTGATATAGATAGATAGATGGATAGAAGAGGTTGGTACAACTTGCCTTTATTTTTATATGCTCTTCCTGTTACTGGAAAGTCAGACATCACAGCATATAAAATCAAAACACATAAAAGAAGTAACCCCATCTGTTTGAACAAATAATAGTCATTTTCACAAAGTTGCCCTAATCATGTCCCTAGTATCATTGCTACATAAACTATAATTAACTAAAGGAGTTTGTAAATTCTAAATTCCTCAAGAAACATATGTATTTGAAGTAGGAACTTTTAACACAATGTAATTCACATTGGTTTTCCTTGCAATCCCTGAAATGAATGGAGCTAAAGAAAATCCTAGCACAGAATTTCCACCTAATTCTTGGGAGAGAGAAACAATTCTAATTACATTTTCTTTAGGACTCTGAGACTTAACCATCTGTAACTATCTACTATAATAGTTGAACTGACTCAGTTAATTTTTTTTTATTTTGTCACTAAGTCCTCCCAGATTTCTTCAAATGTCTCCTATTTGTGCTTTATGATCATTTTCAGTTTATTCTGTCAATTTGGAATTGTAATTAAACTACAGAGAGGCAGCTAAAGGTTGGAGTCAGTAAGACAAAAGTTCAAATCCAGCCTCAAGCACTTAACTGGCTGTGTGACTCTGGACGAGTCACTCTACTTTTGTTTGCCTCAATTACTTTATCTGCAAAATGGGAATAATAATAACAACTATCTTCCAGAGTTGTTATGAAGATCAAATGAAATAACTATGAATGCCTAGTACTATATAAATGTTAGCTACTATAATTTTCAATTTTCAAACTTTTAAACTTCAAACTTTCAAACTATAGCTTGAGATTTATGATCATGCCATAAATCCTTCTTACCATTATAGTGCCCAAAGACCTTCTTCACCCCCTTTAAATATGAGCAGCTTTCTTCCTCATAGGACAAGAAAAATCTTAAACCTACACACAACACTAGTTTCTACAGCTGAGCAGTTGTGTTATCTTTACCACCATGGTCAATAGCCAGTCAATTTTTTCCCTGGTACAGAGAAAAATGGGAAGGTTCCGAGGAGGGACAGTTGGAATCTCCAACTGTCTTTTGCAAACCATCATTCAAAAGTCACTGTCTTCAAATACCAGTGGAAAGTATCATTCCTGCTTAATTGGCTACTTACAAAAAATCCATCTTAGAGGCCTGAGAACCTACCTGGAAATAGGCTATGATAGTTGACTGAAAAGAACCTGATATCTGAATGACCTTGATTAATGTCTCAATAATAAATTTTTCTTGAAAAATGTATGCAGATTATAGTGTCCAAATTCCTTGACCTCTCAAAAGTACTTGACACTCGACTACCACTTTCTTCTGGATAACTCTTTCCTCCCCTGGTTTTCATAGCACTGCTCTCTTTTGTTGTTTCTGTGACCAACAACAACAACAAAAAAAGGATGAGACATTTTTCTCCAGTCTCATTAACTTAAAAAAAAATGGGATTATATGCCAGAGGTAAGAAAAATATATACAACCCATAAGTCAAGAAAGCAGTTTGACTATGTTAACAACTTTGTGAGTTAACAATAAAGAAGACTAATTCATAATATGTTCATTCAGTGCTCTTTTTCCAACAGTCTCAAAACCCTAGCGGAGTTCACAAATTAACTCTTATTTACTCATGTATTAACCACCTACTCCAAGGTTTGTACCACACTCAACTTCTGCCCTTCCTCCAAAAAACTGTTACAGTAAGAAAGGCTTTATCCAACTACATGAAGAAAAGGGGGAAAACAATCTTTCCCTTTATATAAGACAGAGTTAGAGAATCCCAAAGTGGCAGAAAATCTGTCCAGAGTACCCATCTCTTCTCCTAAAATTTTAAAAATAAATAAATAGCAATTAAGCCAGCCACAAAACTAAAAAAAAAAAAAAGTAGAGTTTGTATGGATGCAACTGGAGCTGAAGTAAAAGATACAAGAATTTACCTGCTGTCAATAGTCCTCCCAGAAGATGGTATATACTTCAAAAAGCAACACACCCACCCCAATGTGTAAGGAGATTTACATAACCTTTTGCTATCAGTCACAGGGATAAACATATAAAAAAAGGAAGAAGTAAAGTGGACAATAGGAGACTATAAGGAAAAGCAATTAATAAGAAAAAAAAAGAAAATAAGAGAAGAAAAAGAAATTGAAGGAAATAGAATAGGTGATGAGGAAACAAAACAACCATTCTTTGCAAATGATATGATGGTATACTTAGAGAATCCTAGAGAATCAACTAAAAAACTAATAGAAATAATTGAGAACCTCAGCAAAATTGCAGAAAATAAAATAAACCTACATAAAATCATCAGCATTTATGTTACCAATAAAGTCTAGCAGCAAGAAATAGAAAGAAAAATCCCATTTAAAATAACTGTAGACAATATAAAATATTTGGGACAAACCCAGGAACCATGAGAATCAAATAAAAGAGACACATTTGAATAATTCCTAAAACATATGTGAAATTATTTAACTGGCAAATACCTCAAACAACAGAAGAATAAAAAAAATTATATAAAATTAAATAATGAAGTAAAATGAAGTAAAAAAAAAGTAAATGACTTTTAGATCATTTTTTTAAAAAAGAAAAAAGTTTATTGGATTATTTAAAAATACTAACAATAATGTTCTCTTGATTTTTCTCCAACCTTTCTGGCTACTACATCTCTTTGGTCTTTGAAGGATCATCAATGTCTCATTCCCAGTACAATGATATAACCTATCTATGGCCCTCTTCTCATATTTTTTTCCATTCTATCTTGCTGATCACTAATCTACAAGAATTCAACTATCCGGTTTAAGCAGATGATTACCAAATTGTTTCTCACTTAATTTCCAGTTCCTCCTTGGTCATCTTTAACAGGACTCATTATCTTTACCTCAAATATCATCCCTGCTTTTCATTTCTTAATTTCAGTTATGGGCACTAACATCTCTCTAGTAAAACTGTGGTTCACAAAGTCAAGGTCATTTTCAATCCTTAATTCTTCTTCATTACCTATATCTAGTCAATTTCTTAGTCTTGTCAGTTCTACCTACACAGCATCTTTCATATCCGCCCCTTTTATTTCTATCTACCACTCGCCACCCAAATTTAGAACTTCTTTATCTCTTATATGGACTATTTTGATGGTCTCTTAATTAATATGTCTGTCATCAGCCACTCTACTTTCCAATTCATCCTCCATACAGCTTTCAAATTAATTGTACTCAAGTCATTCTTCAATTGATAAATGGTCAAAGGATATGAACAAATAATTTTCAGATGAAGTTGAAACTATTTCTAGTCATATGAAAAGGTGCTCCAAGTCATTATTAATCAGAGAAATGCAAATTAAGACAACTCTGAGATCCCACTACACACCTCTCAGATTAGCTAGAATGACAGGAAAAGATAATACTGAATGTTGGAGGGAATGTGGGAAAACAGGGACACTGATACATTGTTGGTGGAACTGTGAATACATCCAGCCATTCTGGAGAGCAATTTGGAACTATGCTCAAAAAGTTATCAAACTGTGAATGCCCTATGACCCAACAGTGTTACTACTGGGCTTATACCCCAAAGAGATCTTTAAAAAGGGAAAGGGACCTGTATGTGTAAAAATGTTTGTGGCAGCCCTCTTTGTAGTGGCTAGAAATTGGACATTGAATGGATGTCCATCAATTGGAGAATGGCTGAATAAATTGTGGTATATGAATGTTATGGAATATAATTGTTCAGTAAGAAATGACCAGAATGATGATTTCAGAGAGGCCTGGAGAGACTTATATGAACTGATGCTGAGTGAAATGAGCAGAACCAGGATATCATTATACATTTCAACAATAATACTATATGATGATCAAATCTGATAGAAGTGGCTCTCTTCAACAATGAAATGATCCAAATCAGTTCCAATTGTTAAGTAATGAAGCTACACCTAGCAAAAGAACTATGGGAAATGAGTGTGCACCCAACATAGCATTTCCACTCTTTCTGTTATTGTCTGCTTTTATTTTAATTTTCCTTCTCAGGTTATTTTTACATTCTTTCTAAATCTGATTTTTCTTGTATAGCAAGATAACTATACAAATATGTATACATATATTGTATTTAACATATACTTTAATATATTTAATATGTATTGGACTGCCTACCTTCTAGGGAAGGGGGTTGGAAGAAGGAAGGGAAAAGTTGGAACAGAAGGTTTCTCAAGGGTCAATGATGAAAAATTACCCATGCATATGTTTTGTAAATAAAAAGCTACAAAATTTTTAAAAATTAATTGTCTTAAAATTAATTGTCCACTTACATGACAAGAAGTCTCAATATCTCCAAATTGGTTCAAAGTGAAAAAAAAATTCATGTCTCTGTTTGATATTTAAAATCCTCAACAATCTGACTCCAACTTCCTGTCATTCAAGGTTGATTTCTCATTTCCCTTCATATCCCCTAAATTTCAGCTAAAATGAATTCATTGCTGCTATTTTTTGTATATAAAATGCCTCCATGTCTTTGAGCAAGCTGGTTCCCATAACTGAAATGCATTCCTTTCTCACTTCAAGAATGTGTGCATTCAGTAGGATTAGATGTTTCCTTAAGAAATATATGAGGATGAGTGCAAAGGATCAAAGAATTGTAGATTTAGACCCGGAAAATAACTCGAGGTTATCAAATCCAATGCTCTCATTTTATAGCTATGGAGCCTGAGACAAATGATTTTTCAAAGGTCACATACAGTGAAGAATTACCTAAATTAGGATTTGAACCTAAGTATTCCTAACTATTACTATATCACAGTGCATCATCAAGACAACAAGCTCAAGCTCAAGGAATAGCTAATACTAGAGTATGTGATAGAATATGTGAGAAAATATAATGTGAGACAAAACTTGAAGGATAGATTATGTCTAGATAATGGAAGGATGTAAAGGTCAATATGAAGACTGCTTTTCATACTAGAAGAAATGGGTTTCCATTAAAGATTTTTGAGCAGGAGAGTATCATAGTTAGATCAGTACTTTGGGAAGATTATCTTGCCCATGAGAAATAATGATGTCTTTTTCCTTTTCTAAGAAAAGATCACACATTTCTCTTGACATTTTTAAGGGTTATATTACTGAAAGTTAGAAAGATTATAATATAAACAAAGTTTTAAAATTTTTATTTATGTCTTTAGGTAATCTAACCCTCCATGCAATTACAGAGAAAACTAGGTCCTATTCATTCTCAGTTTCAATTCTTAGAACTAAAAAAAATTGCTTAGCTAACATTCTTCTCTTTCCTTTTCTGCATGCTCTTCTTCTTCTATTCTCCAAAAAATGAATAAATAAATGTGATGCCTGCCTTTGAACTAGCCAACCTAATAGGGATAGGTATTATATCACTTATCCTTTGCTCTTTAATGAGTTTGATTTGGTAAAGATGTGATGAATATCAATTCATCTAATTCTCCATTTCTTAATTTATGGTATTCATATCCTCAAACGGATGGCAAGATTTCTCTCTATTCTCTCTCTTCCTTCTCCCTCTTTTTTCTTTTCCTGTCTCTGTCCCTGTCTCCCTCTCTGTATTTCTGTCTCTGTCTTTCTCTGTCTCTCTGTCTCTCTTTCTCTATTTCTGTCTCTCTTTCTGTCTCTATTTCTCTGTCTGTTTTTGCCTCTCTCTTTTCTAAAAATTTCTACCTGACTTTTACCTGACCAGAGAAGCCTGGGCCCAAAGAAAAGGACCTTTTCTCCTTTGATCTCCTAAAGATTTCTCTCTGGGTTTTTTAGGAAGCTTCTCTCACCTTTCTGGAGTTCTAAACACTTAAGTCTTAGAAGCTTTCTTATATTTGACCTGCTTTCTCTATTTTCCCTAGTTTTGATAAATCAGATTTGATAGACTATTTTTTTTTAATAGCTGGTTCTGCCTTTATCAAGGAAGTTGCCTTCTCTAATTTTTTTTTAACAGATGGGCATTCATTCACCAATTTCCTGAAGGCTGTATAGCCCCAGGAATCACATGATCTAATACTTTATGATTACTTCTTCTGAACTCCATAATCCCATGGCAACTCTGGCACAGGTTCCAGCTAAGATTCTTTTTCCTTAGTAGATTCTTCATTCATATAGAATGGGAATGATAAACTCTCTTGGTAGCCAAGAGAGTTTGTTTGTTTTCTTTTTGCCCAAATCTTTTATTTTTGATCTCAAGTGGTTAAGGCATGGTACAATCCCTTCCCAGAAGAGGCTTGTTTAAAAAAAAAAATTAACCATACATTTTTAATGGGGTGAATTTCTTTCAGCAATACAAGTTAGCCAGTCATCTGCAACTTTCTTCAAAAGAAACAAACAAATGGGGCACTGAGAAATTAAATGACATTGATCTGGCCATCTATCTCCACTCCCTCAAGTATCTCTTAATGCATAATTAAATGATTATATTAAATAATGTTAATAATTATAAACATGTTTCCTATTCATCAGCATAGAGTCATAACACACATCAAATATTTGAAAATAGTGGGGGGGGATGGTTTAGCTCAAAGTTAAAGATCCCCAGTTTCTTAGGATTAAGGCCTCCTAAATTAGCATGGTGTTCTCATATAACATGAGAAGCCCCCAAAATTCCAACCAGTTGAGAATTAATATGTTAAAGAATTTCCTCAACTACCTCTTCCAATATCTAACAGTTCTCAGAATCCTCCTAGTGTCTAACCTATATGTCCTCACTTGACCTCATCTAGCTGCAAAAACTTGCCCCCAGAAAAATATTGTCTGCTATTCTAAAACTGATAAGTAGTAGCTTCTTCACTGAAAGGAGTGACTGGAAACTTCATAAGAAAACTCATTTATGTGATGTGAGGTAAGAAAGTATATTTCCAGAAAGAGTAAATTCATTTTACTTTTATGATTTCCTTTATTTACTGGGGAATATTTACCTGTGACATAAGTCAAATGAAGTTAGAAATGTTCAAATTAGTAATGTAATCTCATTTTTGCTTTTCCGGACACAAGCAGATGTAAAATATCTATATATTCTATTGCTTGGAAGTAATTATTCTCTCACTTTTGTCTAGAAAAAACTAGCAAGATTTACCAAAAATGATTGGAATATAACACACTGAATTTAAAGCTTGCAGAAAAAAATAGAAAAATAACACAGTATTCTTTTCACAATATACTTTTCTCTTAATTAGAATATACACTCTTTAAGTTGAATGACCAGTTTTGCAATATTCTAAATCATAGTAACACAAAGACAGTGCATTTTTAGGACATTTTAAAGTATAAATCATGCAGAATCTTAAGACACATTATAATTCTAAATAACTTGTTGTGCTTTTTGCAGAACTAACAAATGTCAGAGTTCTTTATTCTAATTACCTAATTCTAAGTATTTAACCCTTAATTTTTTTCTCAAGAAAGTAAATAATCTATGGAGAGAAATTATTTTCTTTCCCAAAGAAAATATGACCTTAAGGCCCAAGAAAGATATGCCAGTTCTCTGAAAAATAAAATGTGGATCTGACACACTTTTTAGTTTAATTTGCAATATTAACCCTTTCTCTATAATTTTCCTAAATTTATATAAACAAAAAATGAAATCCTGATTTGTAGGACTGCCAATTTCTGAAATATAAATGCTCACACTGAAAATTTAACAATTGACTTACTCCAGCCAGGTTTAGTTGTCTCCAGAATATCCCAGGCCTGGGCATCATTGATTTTGTAGCTTTATTCATTGTAATAGGGCATAAGTGAATAATGAAAAACTCCTTAGTTACCATTTTAGAATAAACAAAGGATCAAATACATTCTTTAAAATTATCAAGGGACATAATTAATGTGCTGAAATAAAATATTAATTCAGTCTTAATTTTATTGAAATCCCTTCTCTTGGAGGGGAGAGGAAGGAGTACAAGGCATTTGGGATTAAGTGACTTGCCCAAGGTCACACAGTTAGGAAGTATCAAGTGTCTGATGCTGAATTTGAACTCAGGTCTTCCTAACTCCAGGACCAATGCTCTATTCACTGTGCCACTTAGGTACCCCTACAATTCCTTTTCTGTTAGATCTCCCCTTCACTCAACTAATCTACAATGAAAACTGATGAATGATAAAGAAAGGAACTTTTTAAAGATCTCATAATTATCATTATTGAACTTGAAATTTGATGAGAAGTCAAAGAGAATAAAATGTTAACTGATACAGGAGTCCATCTACCCCTTATATGCATCACTTAATCAATTAATTAATTAACTTTTACAAAGGAATACAGACAATTATAGTAAGAATAGAAATATAAATAGTGTGAACTCAAATTTAAAGCACTTCCTACGAAGCATTCACCCCATTTTCCAAATGTAGACCATTGGCTAGCTTTAATGCATTACTACAATAGGCCACACAGGAGAATTGGATATTTGTTCTTCATTAGGTTTGCTTTACCAAAAACTTTAGCACGGACTCCCATCAATGGACCTCTGGTAGCTCACTCTTGCAACTTTTCAAAGTACACAAGAACACAACAATCTACCAAGATAATAAAGAACAGACACAAGGGGAACAGAAGCAATCACAGAACTAAGTGCTAAGCCAGGAAGCTTAATTTTGACCTAGGAAAGAGAATAGACCACTGGCACTGGCTCACTCTCTCTCCCCAACATGGAGGCTTACAACAATACTCTGTTCATTCGAACTCTTTTTGGCAGACTAGTGTCTTTTGAATGCAAACCTGATTCTGGTTCAGTAACCAACCAATCAAAAGTCTGATTTTTCACCATGTAGTAAATGAACCAGAAACAGTCCTCAGTCTGCCATAGTAGAGTTTCTAAAGTAAAGAGCAAAGCCCTCTATTATATATCATCATTGATGAGAGTAGATTCAGGGAACTAAAATGATGAGATTAGGATTCCTGGTGGTCAGGGAGTTAAATGATGAGGTTAGTGGCAGGTTCGGGGTTCAGAGAACCAAATGAAGATGTTTGGCTCCCTTAAACCCCGCCTAGGATTTGGCAGAGAGTAGAGAGTTGTGGGAATCCCTTTCTTAGCGGCGCAGAGGTCCTTTGTAAAGGAATTTATGAATCCAAAAAGCTAGACTAATAAAAAGAGGTTTATTGTTGGCATTGGGCAGTAAGCCTTTGCTATACATGAATAGAAAGAATGAATTCCTTAGTGTCAAGATCCCAGCAGAGAAGTAAAGTTTCTAATAGACAGATCCTGACAGAGAGGTATAAAGTCTCATTAGGGAAATAGGTGAGGAGATAAAAGAGGGAATAATGCTGAAATAGAATATTATTTCAGCAAGCAGAGATTTCCTTGGCATAGCATGGCATGGCAAGGCATGGCATGTTAGGTCTGCTGCTAGGACTGAATTTAAAATTGACGTTTTTATAAGGAAATCTGAGACAGAAGTTTCAATTGAATGAGATTCCCTCAATGCTGTCACTGCCTAGATGAGACCACTTACTGGGAATGGTTTTGAGCCAACAATAGGGGTCAATAGAAATCTAGATGTCCAGCTAAATGAGATTACTTCAACTAGCCCCACCAAAATAAACCACTTTATCTTGGTTCCTTGGGGTGGGTGTCACAGAGGCAGGGTTCAAGGAGAATCTCTCCTTGAAGGAATTTTCAGAGAGTTTCAAAGAGTTTTGGCGTCCCCACTTCAGTTTCAGCCTCGCCTCATCATCATCATAATCTATACATGCTCCAAGGATAAAGCTCTTTTTGTCTAGTTGTCCCTTATATATCTATGGAGATTTTTCCCGTCTCTTTGACTTTCTTGGGGGTATACAACTAGTGCTATACCCCTGAGACAAAAGGCATATGAATGAACAGTTTGGTCACATTTTTAGTAAACAATGAATTGCCTTTCAGAACAGTTAGACCCATCTACAGCTTCAACAACAGTGTAATTAGTATTATACTACTCTCTTCATGAACTGTAGGGTATAGTACATGTAGGAGTGAGTAAGGATTGGACTTCTTTCCTTGCCTGACAACTAATGGAAGAACTTAGGTAAGTCAGAAGCTGGCCTTCTGCTCTTTGGAAGAGCCCTTCAGCATATTACCAAGGCAGGTTGTCAAGGGATAGCAGTCAATATTTCAAGTTTTCTAGCACTGTAGGGGTTTGTTTTATGTATACTCTGAGTTTAAGGAATTAATAAAAAATAGGAGACACAAATTATCTTTGTCTGAGATCTTCAAAAAATCCATTGTTCTCAAATCAGGGACTAGTGGTTAACCGAAGTTGATCCTAAGAATTATTCAGTTGTGGGAGACAATCAACCTGTTCATGGAGCCACTCAGGCAAACTTTGGCACCAAAATGATTGATTCACCTTGGATCTTTGGAAGCCTTTCATTCTTTCATTCCTCAGGCTTCCTGATGGGAGAACTGAGGGTTTTGTTTTGTTTTGTTTTGTTTTAAAGCTAGGTGTAATATTGACTTGGTTATGCAACATAATGAGTTTTATTGTCATGAGTTATTTTGTTTTAAAAGGGTGTGCAGGGCTTTGTCCAACAGGAATGGGGGAGGCAAATATGAACTACAGCTTGCGTCATCTCAGCACCTGTCACATGAATTATACCGGATCTGCACGCAAATATGTCAAACACTTAAGCCATCTTTATCAATGCAAATAAAAAACCAGCTGCAAAGCAATCAGTAATTATTCATTCTTTGCTGCAGTGAATTGTAAATGAATATAACTTGTGGGTAGTAATGAGTTATATATGGTTTAATAACAGCATTTCTCCTAATAAAGAGGATGTTTTTCTGAAAGAAGAAAAAAAAAGTGATCCTAAATTCCAAAATATTGTGATGATTTACATTTACAAAGATGATTCCCTGAGAACACATGGGAAATCTAAATGTGTAATGTAAATATCAGAGATATGAATTCTAGTTTAAGAATTGTTATGTCACTGAGAGGTTCTCAGCTCTACCATCATCTAACCTTGTGTTTTTCCTACCCTTCCAGTAAGTCTTCTGCTTATGCTATCACACATATAAAATTTCAAGGATTCTTTAGAAATGAAAGAACTCAATCAGAATGGTGTCTACTTCATTTTAAGGACTCCAAGGAAGGAGGTTCCATCTTGAGAATAGGCATTGTTTTACTTTATTCATTTCTTTCCAAAAGCCTAGCACAATGTATGGTGCATAACAGGTATTTAATAAATGTTTATTGATTAATCTCTGTTGTTATCTCTTAGGGATTCTTAAGTCCTGGAGAAGTATTTGAATGAAATTCTGGTGGCACAAACATATGCCAATGAATAAAAACAAAATAAAAATAAAAAAGAGAAACTATGTTAAAAGATCAATGTGCTTGATAAAAGTTGAAATGCATATTTTTCAAGGATTTACATAAGAGATAGAATCCTGGGCAGGTAACTGCACCTAAATAGAAATGAGTACTAGGTCCTAAAAGAATAGTATTAGAATATTAAGACTCTGAAGTATACTAATTATAAAGTTGTTATGGCAGGATATTATAATAGGATTTTATTATGATAAAGGATTTTAATTAAGTCAAGCAACGCATCTTAAACTTTGAATCATGACTCCATATAAGGTCTGAATGTGGGGGGATCACAAAATATGATTTATTATCGGTAAATATTTGATTTCTATACCTATTTTATATATCTTTCTCAGGCAAAAAGGAGTCACAAGTGGAAAGTTTAAGAAGCCTGACCTAGAAACTAGCACTTATTTTTAAATTAAAGAAATTATGGCTGGAAATGAGCTGTTTTAAAAATGTTTTTATTATCAAACCATTTCATTCTGCTTTAGAGTTCATTTGTGAAATCTCTGGGGAGTTAGAATTGTGCTAAGTCGAGAGATAAAAAGAAGTTTAAGACCTAATGACCACCTTCTTTGTGGAAAGAATAGTTTGATTTTGTCTTTTTAAATGAACTTTGAAATTTGAAATAAAAGAAAGAAATGAAATGTAAATTAAATAAATTTAAAATAAATGAAAATTTAAATAGTAAAAGACCTACTACAAATCAATATGTTAACAACTCACTTGATGATTAATCTAAATTGTCTGCCTCTAAAACAATAAACAGAATTGAGCAAAACAGGCCTCAGGCAGCTTTTAAAAAGCAGAAGTTGTCTATGAATTAACTCTCCTCCCTGGTTCTGTGGGGGCAGCTAGGTGGTACAGTGGCTAGTGCCAGGAGAATGCCCCTGCCTGTCACTGTTTTAGGCTACCTTCACATGACTGTTCCCATATGGTGTCCCACTGCTCTTGTGGCTATCGAGCTTCTCAAAGGAGGCAATTTCCAGTCTCCCTCTCTTCAGAACACTTGTTTGCTGCCTTGGCATCTGTTTGCTACACCATGGCGGCTAAAAATACTTGATCAAATAAGGATGGGCTAAAAGTTCTCTAGTCCTTTCTTGGACTATAAATCTCAACATTCACAAAAGCCAAGTACAGTGTCCCCAGGCTAAGATTGTCTGGTTTTCAAAATTACTTTAACTAGGGAGATAAAATGACTTTTTTCCCCAAATATCTGACTTTGCTACAGAAAATCCTTATGCTTTTTTCTCAAGTCCTTTATTCCCTGGGTCCAAAAACCCATTTCAGGAAGTTTTATCACAGAAATCCCCCAAAACTGCTATGTGTCTGTGCCATAGCTATTTTTATCCAACTCTCCAGTATCCTTTGAGTCTTGCCAGACAAATCTAAGCACAGATGCTAATCAGGCAAAGTTATTGTTTTTCTCCTTCAGGGAAGAGTTCCTGCCTTTATTATTAACATGTGGATGACAGCAAACCTCCTACGTTTTGAGTTTTCCTACATGTTAATAGGAATGACGATTTATAGCACTTTCAAGTTCAAAAAGTATTTTCATACTTGTCTCACTTGATTCTTACAGCTCTATGAAACTAGCAACAGGACAGACCTTATTATAATTCTCATGTTACCAATTAGCAACACGAGGCAAGATAATTGACATTGTGTGGGACAGGGGCTAGACCCCCTTACCCAAACTGACTTCTCAGAGGCCCCTTCAGATAAAAGTCCTTGCAAGGAGAGGCCCAAGCCAGAAACTAGGCATGGACCCACATTTAACACCACATACTAAGATTAGATCAAAATGGGTCCAAGATTTAGGCATAAAGAACGAAATCATAAATAAATTGGAGGAACATGGGATGGTTTACCTCTCAGACTTGTGGAGGAGGAAGGAGTTTGTGTCCAAGGGAGAACTAGAGACCATTATTGATCACAAAATAGAACATTTTGATTACACCAAATTAAAAAGTTTCTGCACAAACAAAACTAATGCAAACAAGATTAGAAGGGAAGTAACAAATTGGGAAAACATTTTTACAGTTAAAGGTTCTGATAAAGGCCTCATCTCCAAAATATACAGAGAATTGACTTTAATTTATAAGAAATCAAGCCATTCTCCAATTGATAAATGGTCAAAGGATATGAACAGACAATTTTCAGATGATGAAATTAAAACTATTTCCACTCATATGAAAGAGTGTTCCAAATCACTATTGATCAGAGAAATGCAAATTAAGACAACTCTGAGGTATCATTACACACCTGTCAGATTGGCTAAGATGACAGGAACAAATAACGATGAATGTTGGAGGGGCTGTGGGAAAACTGGGACACTGATGCATTGTTGGTGGAGTTGTGAAAGAATCCAACCATTCTGGAGAGCAATCTGGAATTATGCCCAAAAAGTTATCAAAATGTGCATACCCTTTGACCCAGCCATACTACTACTGGGCTCATACCCCAAGGAACTACTAGAGAAGGGAAAGGGTCCTGTATGTGCCAAAATGTTTGTGGCAGCCCTTTTCATAGTGGCTAGAAGCTGGAAGATGAATGGATGTCCATCAATTGGAGAATGGTTGGGTAAACTATGGTATATGAATGTTATGGAATATTATTGTTCTATAAGAAATGACCAACAGGAGAAATACAGAGAGGCTTGGAGAGACTTGCATCAACTGATGCTGAGTGAAACGAGCAGAACCAGAAGATCATTATACACTTCAACAATGATACTGTACGAGGATGTATGCTGATGGAAGTGGATTTCTTCAACATAGAGAAGAGCTAATCCAGTTCCAATTGATTAATGATGGACAGAACCAGCTACATCCAGAGAGGGAACACTGGGAAATGAATGTAAACTGTTATTTTTACCTTCTGAATCCAATTCTTCCTGTGCAACAAAAAGTTTGGTTCTACACACATATATTGTATCTAAATTATACTGTAATATATTTAACATATAAAAGACTGCTTGCCATCTGGGGGAGGGGGTTGGGGGAGGAAGGGAAAAAATCTGAATAGAAGTAAGTGCAAGGGATAATGTTGTAAAAAATTACCCATGGATATGTACTGTCAAAAAATGTTATAATTATAAAATAAAATAAAAAATTTAAAAAAAAAATAAATAACCTTTTGGTTAAAAAAAAAAAAAAAAAAAAAAGGAGAGGCCCAAGCACATCTGAGCAGACCCAGAGCCTCCAGCTCCCATCTCCCAACATTGTGCCTGGCGTAGGGAATGAGGTTAAATAACAAAAGACCCATGTCTTTTCATTGGATAGAACCTTGACCAATGGTCGGCAATGTTACCTACTTCCTGCGGGTCATGTAACTTCCTGGAGCTTAGACTTAGGGTCAGACCGTTCCTGCTCTACAGCTCTCTGGGAATAGGGATCATGGGACTTCCTGAAATTTAGGCCTAGAGCCTGACCTAATCCATTTCACAGACTTCTAAAGAAATTTTCACCCGGTCCCATTCAATATCAAGAAAACAAGGGTCCTTCACCAGCCAGAACCATACCATCTCTACTTATAGATAATGGGATTGACACATGTATTGGAAGGCTCCAAAGGAAAGTGAGAGAATAAAGGCTGATATTAGGCTACCAAAATGAAGTCTGCAGAGCCATTGTGCTGAGCTCATTGTTGTATACCTGCAAGACTGGAACAGTGTACTAGCACTGCCAGGAAACTAATTGTTTCCATTTGAATTGTCTTAGGAATATTCTGAAGATCACCTGTACAAGATAAGGTATCAGCCACTGAGGTCCTTTCTCTAGCTGAACTGTCAAGCATTCAAACCCTATTGCAGAGAGCACAACTCCAATGGGCTTGTCATGCTATTCAAGTGTCAAGCATGTATTTCCCTAAAAGACTACTTTATGGAGAACTTACACAAAGAAAGTGCTCACATGTGCTCAGAAGAAGTGATACAAGAACAATCTCAAGGTCTCTTTGAAGAATTTTGGTAACCACTGTGAGACATAGGAGACCCAGGCACAGGTCTGTCCAGCATGCCTTCTTTTGAAAGGCACTATATCATAAAAGTAAAAGAAATTATATTCATGAGTGTCCATCTTTTTTTTTTTCATGGTATAGAGTGTTGCTTATTTAACCCATTCCCATTATGAGTAGGTTTTCAGAACTACAAGTCCTACTCCTCCTTCTACTGCCTCTATGTCTATTCTTCCTCTGCACCTCTTTTGTATAAATCTCTTTTTTTTGGTCACAGCTTTCAGTTAGTCCAATTATTCCAATATTTTTCTCTTTTTGATCTTTTCTACAATTTTATTAATTTTCTTATAAAATGTTTTACATTCTGTCCTAAATTTTCATTCTTTATAATATATTTCTTTTTCTTGGTCTCTTACAGCCTCACTGGATTCCCCTTGCCCAATTCTAATTTTTAGAGAGTTATTTTCTTCTTTAAGATTCCTTTACATAAACTTGCTTTTCTTGGATGGATTTTGTTTGTTTAGTTTTTCCTCAGTGCCTCTTATTTGATTTTAAATTTCTCCAAAATCTATAAAGAAATAAGGGGGGGGGAGATAGGCAGAAAAGGAAGAAAATGGGTGGGGGAAGAAGATAAGTAAGGGATCCGTGAGTGGGGGGAGGTTAAATAATAGCAAGGCAAGTAATAGAGAAAAATTCAAATAGAAGAGTTAGCAGGGATGGGAAAGAAGAGATATACATACATTTTTTATATTATAATTTCTATTGGGCCTATATCCAAAAAAGACCTTAAAGGAGGGAAAGGGAACCTCACGTGCAAAAATGTTTGTGGCAGCCCTTTTTGTAGTGGCAATGAATTACAGTTTTGAAACTGAGGGGATGCTTCAGTTGGAGAATGGCTGAATAAGTTATGGTATATGAATATTATGGAATATTACTGTTCTGTAAGAAACAACCAGCAGGATGATTTCAGAGAGGCCTGGAGAACTGATGTTGAGTGAGATGAGCAGAATCAGGATATATGTATATGTATAAGGATACATGACAACAACAAGATTATAAGGTGATGAATTCTGATAGACGTGTCTCTCTTCAACAATGAGATGATTCAAACCACTTCCAGTTGTTCAGTGAGGAAGAGAGCCATCTACACCCAGAGAGAGAATCATGGGAACTAAGTGTGGTTCACAACATAGCATTCTCACTCTTTCTGTCGTTGTATGCTTGCATTTTATTTTGCTTCTCTCTTTTTGTTTTTACTGGTTTGATTTGATTTTTTTTTCCTATGTGGCGGGACAATTTTATAAATATGTATGCATATATTGCATATGCATATAAAATAACATGTATTTCTACCATATTTAACATGTATTAGACACTTGCCATCTAGGGGAGGTCATGGGGGAAAGGGAGGGAAATTGGAACACAAGGTTTTTCAAGGGCTAATGTGGAAGAATTGTCCATGCATATGTTTTGAAAAATAAAAAGCTTTAATAAAGAAAAAATGTTTAAAAAAAAAAGACCATGTGTCAGAGAATAATGTATAAGAAGAATGAAAGAGGAATTAGGTAATGAAGAACTTTGAATACCAAAGCATTTTGTATTTGATCCTTAAGACAATAGGGAGACACTAGAATGTACAGACTTGACATGGTCAAACCTGTGATTTGGAAAAATTATTTTCTTGGCTACATAGAGGATGGATTGTAATGGAGAGAGATTGGAGATAAGCAGACCCAGCAACATACTATTACAGTTGCCCAGTCATGAGGTATTTTAGGGCTTGAATTAGAGTGGAGGCAACATCAAAAGAAAGAAGGGGATCAATATATGAGAAATGTTACAAAAGTGAAATCAACAGGCCTTGATTACAATTTGGATGTGAGGAAGAGATGAAGCTATGAGGGACCAAGAAAATGATGTTGTACCCTATAGTAAGAACCTCCAATTAAAAGAAATCTTCCTTAAGTCTGCTGGACCTGTCCTTAGAGGAGTGGCCCCTAATCAAGGCTACCATTCTTAAACTTGGTCACTCCTTTACATCCCAGGAAACTCTAATTTTCCTATATTCCTATTCCATCCCCCCACACTCACCATCTGATTCTTCATTTTCATTCCCCCTCAACCCTCTCACTCCAAAGTGTCAACCTAACTGCCCAGTCCTTCCACTGTGCCTTCTGAAATGCCTGTTCCATAGACAGCAAATTTCCCTTCATCTTAAATTGTTTTCTCTCCCATTTCTTCCATCTACTAGCGCTTACTAAAATGTGGCTCTCCTTAAGTCCTCTCTGTTTTTCTCTCTCTGACATCCCACTTGGTGATCTCATCAATAACCATGAGTTTAATTATCATTTATATGCAGATTATTCCCAAATCTAGACCTAAGAGCTGGTCTTTATTCTTAATTCCAAGTCTTCATCTTAAATTCTTATTAGATGTTTTGAACCAGATATCCCATAGGTATCTCAAACTCAACATGTCCAAAATAAACATTATCTTTCTCTCCAATTTCCCTATTATTTTTGAGGGTACTACATTTTCCCAGGTATGTAGTTCCACAGTCTCATTGATATCAACTTCTCACTCTCATTCATTCTACATATTCTATCAGTTGCCAACTCTTGCCATTTCTATCTTCACAACATCCTTCAAATCTAGCCAATTCTCTCCTTGAAAGCCATCACCCTAGTTCAGGCCCCCCTCACCTCTTGTCCCACTCCCCCGCCCCCATCCCAATTCAATCTAGTTCTCCCATCTAAAGTTATTTTCTCTCTAAAAGGCAGACAAATAGTAAAATGGAAGACCTGAGTTAAAATCTAATCTCTGGTACATACTACCTATGTGACTCTAGACAGATTCTGTCTGCCTCAGCTTCCTCAACTATAAAATGGGGATAATAATAGAACTATGTCCTAGAGTTGTTCTGAGAATCAAATAAGATATTTCTAAAGTGTTTAGCATAGTACCTAACACAAAGTAGATGCTTAATAAATATTTGTTTCCTTCCCTCTTCTCTATCATATATCTATCTATTTACATGTTATCACCTCATTAATATGTAAGTTATTAGACTTCAAGGGCTTACTTTCCCCAAGCATACAGTAAATACTTAATAAATGCTTGCTGATTAATAGCATATTCTAAGCAAAAAGGATACTTAAATGAATCATAACAATACTCCTATGAGGCTGAGGCATTAAACTTATATTCACCAAACTGTGACTCAAGGCTAGATTAAAAATCTTCTACAGCCTACCTTTGTTTTTTTGGCTACATATAGGTTTAAATATTGTTTAGAATTTAAAGGGACTTTTGAAATCACTGAAACTAATGTTACTGGTTCTCTGTGTATTATGAATTCCTGTAATCCAAACTTCTAATTCTTTTATGATAGGCAGTGAAAAACTGAATGAAGACAGAAAACTCAAAAAGAGAAATAAGAAGCTTTTTATCTAAATCCATGTGCATATAACTTTCCGGCTACACACTTCAACAGTGTGAAATCTTGATTTGATCATAATAGTGAGGGGAACAAAGAAGAGAAAAAGGAAATAAGTCCAAAATTTTTCAACTAAAAATCACCCTGCAATAAACTACAACACAGTACATCAACCAAAATTAATCAAGAGCTAACTCTTTTCAAAGCCTATAAATCAGGCATGTTCCCTCTGTCCTCATGGAACTCTATCAACCTTTGAATAAAGTATATAACAAATAATCCTGAGAGACACTGTTGATTGCTTTTTCATAAGTCTAGATATGCCAAAACAAAAAATTAGTTCTCTTGTTTTAGAAAAGTACCCAGCATTTCATGGGGGCCTCTGAGCATTTAAATGAGGATATTAGACTCAATAATCCTTAAAATTTCTCCCAGCTCTAAAACCCATGATGCTGTATAATCCTATTAACATATCTCTACTCCTAGCTCAAAGAGTTTTAAAAGTAGCCTGTAGAAATTTAATCTTTTCTAAAAAAAAAAAAAAAATATATTTAAAATCCTACCTCCCTCTCTCTCCCTTACTGTTTCTCTGTGTGTCTCTCTCTCTCCGTTTTTCTTTGACTGCCTCTTTCTCTCTCTGTCTCTCTCATTCCCCTCAACCCTCACTCCAAAGTTTTCACTTAATTCTCCCCAGTCCTTCTCTCTCTGTCTCTGTCTCTGTCTCTCTCTGTCTGTGTGTGTGTGTGTGTCTCTGTCTCTGTCCCTCTCTGTCCATGTTCCTGTCTCTGTCTCTTTGTCTGTCTCTCTCTTTATCTTTCTCTCTCTCCTTCCCTTCTTCTTTCCCTCTCTCGTGCTCTCTGCCCCACAATTTTTTGCCTGGGAATGAGGAAAACCCTTAATTGTGATCATCATCGAATTGTGATCATTCCATTTTTTCTTGCCACTTTTTCTCTCTCATAAAAGAAAACAAATGCCACATAAAATTTTTTACAAGCTGAACCAAAAGGTATACTTCAGCCAACTCATTGAGCATAACATTATTCTGTGAATTTTTTGCAGTCTTAATCCAATACCCCATATTTTCCTTTCAAACTCCTCTGTGAATATCTTACAATACTAAAATTCTCCTAAGGCCACTTTTTTCCTTCTATTTCTTTTTATCCCCTTACTGGTTAAGTGGCATTTAATAAAATCAAAACAGTTTTACAAAATAAAGTAGTATATTGAAAAGGGTCCTGGATAAAATATTTGGTACTTTTTAAAAATATGCTGAAGGAGACTATTCATTGGAAAACAACATGCAGCTTGAATATTTTAAAAGATGTGTTCATTCATCTTTTCTTTCCAAGACAGAAAATAAAAACATTCTGAAATAATTTAATCCATTTGTTTAAATGGATTAGTAGAATATAATGGATTCATGTACAGGTGAAGTGAGAAAATGTTAAAAAGCATTAAGTACCTTCTATATATCAAGCATTGTACTAAATGCTAGGAAATGTTTGTATAGGTAATAAGAACAGTTTACAATAAATGTGCAGATTTTATTATGATAAATTTATTTTACCAGTCTTCCCAGAAAGTTTAAATCAATCTCTGTAGATAGTCCTTTTTTTTGAGAGGAAGATTCTGAGAAGATAGAAAAGTAAGTCAGTAAATTTCAAGCTATGAAGAAAGACTACAGCCAGGGGGTAATCAGTGTGAAGTGTGAACACCTTGGAGTTGGTTAGCTGAAACACAAGTGGGGAACCCTGGGGATAACTGGGTTTGGCTGGAGCCTCTGCAAAACCACAGAGACTTTCAGCTCCTGAACAGTGTGTATGAAGGCCTGGGTTGTCCCAGAAGACTGAGGGAACCTCAGCTGATTGTAATGCTAGTCCCAGCTGTGATGCAGAGATGGAGGCCATGGTAAAAAGGAACCAGCATGCAGGTGAGTACAGAAGCAGGGGGAACACTTGCAACAAGGTGAAGCTTTTCATTTGAAGTTTCAAATCAGAAGGAAAAGCTGAAGTAAAGCTAGAGGTACCAACCCTCCACCCCACAATTACAAGTACATACACTATGAACCCACAAAGAAGAAAGAACCCGACCATAGAAATTTGCTATGGGAATAGGGAAGACCAGGGTTCATCTTCAGAGGAAGACATTGAGAAAAAAGCCTCTTCTATTCCAAAGAACAACATTAAATGGCTCCCTGATAAGAGGGAATTTATAGAAAAACTACAAAAAAAAAAAAAAAAAAAGAATTTAAATATAAAATGAGAGACATTAAGGAAAAAAATAAAATAAAAATATCTCTTTGAAAATTGGAATTAGACAAGGGGAATCCAATGAAGCTATTAGAGATCAAGAAATAACAAAACAGAATGTGAAAAACAACAGATCTGGAGATCAGATCAAGAAGAGAAAATGTAAGAATAATTGGACTGCCTGAAAGCTATGACCAAAAAAGAACCTTGAGACAATAATTCAATAATCCAAGAAAACTATCCTGGAGTGATAGAACATGAGAAAATAGAAATAGGAAAAAATCCACCTATCACCACCTCAAAGAAATCCTTTGTAGAAAACACATAGGAATATTATTGCCAAATTTCCAAACCCCTAGATTAAAGAGAAAATTTTGCAAGAAAAAAGAAAAAAACAATTCAAATATGCTGGAGTTATAATTAGAATTGTATAGGACTTATCAACAGCCACAATAAAAGACTGCAGGTCCTGGAATCATATATAAGCAATCAAAAGAATTAGGCCTGCACCCACAAATATTATATTCAGAAAAATTATTCATAATATTTAATGAAAAATGGACATTCCATAAACTTGCAAAATTTCAGGGCTTTCAACCAAACCCAAACTCAATAGAAAATTTAACATTTAAGAGCTAATATCAAAGATCAATTTCAAGGAACTTAACATGGATAAATTATGTTGTTGTTTTTTTTTTTTTTTTTTACATAGAAACATATAGCATGTTTTTAGACTGGCATTAGCAACTGAATAGTTCAAAGAAAGATTGGGGCAGAGCATGATTTGATCCTAAAAAAACAAAACTGTCTAGGAAAAGGTAAAAATAATAATTATGTTATACAAATGAGGTACAGAGAAAGACTGGACACAGGGCATTAGAAGATGGGAGGAAGGCTTGTAGTTCTGAAAAAGAATGGGTTAAATATGCATTATTCCATATACATATTATGAAGGGTAACACCAGCACCTTCCAAAATCTACAAATACATAAATAAATAAATAAAGGGAGAAGGATGGAGGGAAGGGGAAGCAAAGGGTGGGGGAAGAAGATAAGGGAGGAATCCATGGGTAGGAGGAAAATTAACTAATAGAAAGACAAGGAACAGAATTAAGGTAGGAGAGTTAAAAGGGATAGAAAAGAAAAGGATATAAATAAATACTACAAACAAGGATCAGGAGTAGAATTTATTAGAGGAAAAAATAGTAAAGCTAGTAATTGTTGATCTTAGACAAAGTCAAATTTAAAGATTCAATCAAGAAAAAAATCTCTGTTATATGTTAGCCATAGTAACATTGTTTTAGATTCATGTCTACATATGGATAATTGTGTGTGCATATATATGTATCTGAGTGTATGTAAATACGTATGCATGTAACTCTATGTATGTATGTAGGTATATAGATATAGATATATGGTTGGGTCTGTGGGTGGGTATGAATGTATATACATATATATTTGTGTATGGGTATGGGTAGCAATGGGGGGGGGTGTCTGTGTGAATGGGTGTGAGTATATATGTCTGTTTATACATATATATATATGTGTATATCTATACACACACACACACACACACACACACACACACACACACACACACATATCCTTGCTTAACTACAGCCTGCTTGGAGGGGAGGCAGAATGAAAGGGGGAAAAAGAATAAAGTTTTTTAAAGTGTACAGCAGAGAATAAAAGAACATCCTACAAGGAAATGAAGAAAAGATGGACACTTGTGAATATAATTTTTCTACTATGATATATCTTTTTTTTGAACTGGTAATCTATTGTTTTGTATTGTGAATATTCCCTGTTGTTCTGCTGGACATATGACTTTTATTTTGTTCTGTTTTCTTATCTTTTCTTTTGTTTTTTTATTGTTTTTTAAGGGAAAAAAAAGAAAAGAAACAATCACCTTGTTCTCTACTGCTCACTTTTGGCTTTATCCTTTTTTTTCCCTTTCATCCCCTACCTCCAACAACCAGCAAGATGATTTCAAAGAGACTTGGAGAGACTTACATGAACTGATTCTAAGTGAAATGAGCAGAACCAGGACATCATTATACATGGCAACAAGAAGATTATACGATGATCAGCTCTGATGGATGTGGCTGTCTTCAACATTGAGATGATTCAAACCAGTTCCACTGGTGCAGTGATAAAGAGAGCCATCTACATCCAGAGAGAGAACCATGAGAACAGAGTGTGGAATACAACATAGCATTCTCATTTTCTCTGTTATTATTTGCTTGCATTTAGTTTTCTCAGATTTCTTTTTCTTCCTTCTTGATCTGATTTTTCTTGTGCAACAAGATAAATGTATAAACATGTATACATATATTAAATTTAACATGTATTTCAACATATTTAACATGTATTAGACTACTGCCAGCTAGAGGAGGGAGTGAGAGGAAAGAGGAAAATTTGGAACAAAAGGTTTTGCAAAGGTCAATGTTGGAAAAATTACCTATGCATATGCTTTGTAAATAAAAAGTTTAATAAAAAGGGATGAACCAGTTCAGTTTTACCAATAATATAGCTTTCTGTCTCTTCCATAATCTCTCTAACATTTTTCCTCTTTTTGTTATCTTTGCCAATGTAATGGACTGTTACATCTGTAAAGCAACTGAAAAGTTGCTTTAGACAATAACTAATGTTTAATTCCTCCTTCAAAGGTCTTTTATTGAATACAATTGTATTACATTGTGAAGAGTAAATGATATGTTAAGTATTTCTGCTTTTTGTCTCAGCATAATGGCAATTTTTGTACATGTGATGTACATATATGAAAAATATTTAAACTTGTCTCTTTTCCCGTTATTTTTGTCAGATATACATCACTGCTATTTTTTTCTAAAGTACTGTTCATATCTTTAACTTCCTTCTTGTTTAACTTCCCAGTTATAAGCTTATTGCATATTTCTCTTTGCAGGTCAATGAACTTTCTATTTAAATATTTAAATTCTATGCTATTTGGCTCATATTTAGAGAAGGTTTCAAAAGACTTGGTGTAGTTTTAAATGCTACATATGCATAGACTAAATGCTAAATGCTAAAATGCACATATGCATAGACATTCATACAAATACATAAACACATATGCTTATATATATTTGTATCTTACTTATATATGTGGATTTAACTATGGTGCCTTGAATATAATAATTTCCCTATTTTATCTCTTTTTTTATTATGTCTATAATTACTAAAACCATATCTAAAATTCTCATTGCTCCCACTCATTTTTTAGCACACCTATAGCATAATAGATTTTATTTCATCCCTTCACTGAAACTTTGTTTTTCAAGTATATTTCCTATAAACAAAATATTATTCAGTGTAGCTTTTTACCTTTTTTTCAATTGTGATTATTGTGTATTTCCCTCCATCCTGTCGTCTTTGTACTATTTTTCTTTCTTTGACTTCACATCCCTCTTAACAAATAAAGTGGTGAAAGAAAGGAAGTTTGCCTAACATTTATGATTTATAAATGAAGCCATTTACTTTGTTTTCACCAAAAAAAATCATCTCTTTTCACATAATTTATTGTAAATTTAGCCAAAACAATAAATTTCTACAAGTGACTCTAGAATAAAGCTGTTTTCTACCTGCATGACATTCTGGTTAACACTGATTGATGAAGCAGGATCTGACCAATACCCTGAATGAATATTTCCAGAGACTTCTGAAACAGTTACAGAGAGAGGAGATATTAGGAAGTATTGAGATACCATAAACTGATACAGAGATTTAAAGGGCAGCTGAACAGGCTCTTGACCAAATTTGAGTCTTCTTTAATATGCTTATGGAATTAAATGCACTATTAAAATTAAAATGTATCAAAATAGCAAGCAGGGGAATGTGAAGCAGCTTTTTTTCCATTCCAGTGCCCCTCTTCTTTTTTGCTTGCTCTATCCTGGTCATGCTTTTGTCCTTTCTATTCCTTTTAAAAGGTAGTTTTTGGATAAGGCCTAAAAGTTAGAGGGAGCTAAATTTAAATCCAGCCTTAGACATGTGTGGAATGATTCTTTCCCCTATCTCTTCCTGTATTTTTGAATACTCTTCATCTTGTGAACCTCTCCTGAAATAGTGGTATCCTTCCTTCCTCTTATAGTCTCCCATCCCCTCTCCTACTATAATACAGTCTCCTACCCCTTCTATTTCTGTATTCTCCCAAAGTCATAAAAAATACAGAATAAAATCATCCTTGGATTTCTATCTTATTTTTCTGTTTCTATAATCCCTCTAGAAATAAAGGTTCCAAGAAAACATTTTTTTCTTGTCCCCAAATGAAGGGATATACGAAGAATAATCTTCACTGAATTCTTCTATATTTGAACAAATTATATACCTTTCTGTGTTTCTCTTGACATTTTCATTTCAGAGAGTCTACTCATTTCTTGCATTTTCATGGGAATTCTTTGAAATCCTCTATTTCACTAAAGATCCATCTTTCTCCTATAGAATTATATTTAGTTTTGACAAGTTATTCTTTGGTTCTAAGTCTTTATTCTTTGTCTTTTGGAATACTGAATTTCAAGTTCTCCTCTGTTTCATAGTGGCAGCTAATACATCTTATAATGAACCTGACTGTGGCTCCTTAAAAAAAAAATAAGCTTATTATTGAGCTTATTCTTTTTGAATGAGTATAGTGTGTTTTTTTCTTTTCTTTGATATGGGAAGTCTAATTTCTGGCATGAAGAAAATTCATAGGAGTTTTTGTTGGGGAACTTTTTCAAGGAATGACTTAATATATCCTATTTTCACTCTGATTCTAAGATCTGAACAGTTTTCATTTGTGATTTCTTGAACCATAACACCCAAGGTTTTTTTTTTTTACATGATTTTCAGGTAGTTTAATGATCCTATTTTATTCCTAATATTTTGAAAGTTTTATTAAAGTGGCAGAGGAAGGTTAGGAGAGTAAGAAAATGTTTTTTTCTAGGTTCTCACACAAACATCTTCCCATAAAAATGTAAGTTCTTATTTTTTACACTCATTAGTTTGATGTGGTCAGATAGGTGCTTTAAGAAAAGCACTTTGCCCTAAACTAATCTATTTATTTAGGGCTATACCAATCAGACTTCCAAGAAACTATTTTAATAACCTAGAAAAAATAACAACAGAATTCATATGGAACAACAAAAGGTTGAGAATTTCAAGGGAAGTAATGAAAAAAAAATTAAGTGAAGGTGGTCTAGCTGTACCTGTTCTAGAACTGTATTATAAAGCAACAGTCACTAAAACCATTTGGTATTGGCTAAGAAATAGACTAATTGATCAGTGACATAGGTTAGGTTCACAGGGCAAGATAGTGAATAAAAATAGCAATCTAGTGTTTGACAAACTCAAAGATCCCAAATTTTGGGATAAGAATTCATTATTTGACAAAAACTGCTGGGAAAACTGGAAATTAGTATGGCAGAAACTAGGCATGGACCCACATTTAACACCACATACAAAGATTAGATCAAAATGGGTCCAAGATTTAGGCATAAAGAACGAAATCATAAATAAATTGGAGGAACATGGGATGGTTTACCTCTCAGACTTGTGGAGGAGGAAGGAGTTTGTGTCCAAGGGAGAACTAGAGACCATTATTGATCACAAAATAGAACATTTTGATTACACCAAATTAAAAAGTTTCTGCACAAACAAAACTAATGCAAACAAGATTAGAAGGGAAGTAACAAATTGGGAAAAAATTTTTACAGTTAAAGGTTCTGATAAAGGCCTCATCTCCAAAATATACAGAGAATTGAATTTAATTTATAAGAAATCAAGCCATTCTCCAATTGATAAATGGTCAAAGGATATGAACAGACAATTTTCAGATGATGAAATTAAAACTATTTCCGCTCACATGAAAGAGTGTTCCAAATCACTACTGATCAGAGAAATGCAAATTAAGACAACTCTGAGATACCACTATACACCTGTCAGATTGGCTCTAACATTCATCATTATTTGTTCCTGTCATCTTAGCCAATCTGACAGGTGTGTAATGATATCTCAGAGTTGTCTCCAATACAATTCTGAAGACCTTATGATAAAGAAAATCTATCCACCTCCAGAGAAAGTATAAATGAAGCATAAATGAAGACTGACACTTATTCTTTTTCACTTTATTGTTCTTGATAATTTTTTGTCTGTTTCCTTTCACATGACTAATGTGGAAATACAATTTGCATGACTTAACATGTATAATCTAATACTTTAACATGTTTTATTAGGATTCTTACTAGATATTAAGTCACTGTGATTTGATAGAGATAACAATTATCTAATTTAGCATGGTTCAGTATGATTGCTCTGATCCTATAAGGAGATGTTATAGGCCAGAACTTGAAACAAAGTACTCAGTGGAATTGATGAGATAATGATTCTCTAATTTACATGTACTTAGTACTTACTATAATTCCACAAGATTCACACCTTTAAGAGAGCATATATAAGGAGGAGCTCTCAAGGGTCAAGGGACACAAGCCCTCTCTCCTAGGCAGAGACAGATTCATTCCATTTTCCACCTTTGTGCTGGCTGGAGGCTGAAGTACAAACCTTTGGATTCAGAGACATTCCAAGGGAGCTAGAGACAGAAGCTGGCAGAGGCAAAGGACTAGAGACAATATCTGGAAGGCCTCCAGAAAACTGGTCGAGCCCCAAGTGAAGGAGATAAGATTTTAAAGGAGACAATAAAGGATTTGGACTTTAATACCTGTCTGCATTTGAGGTGATTAGTGAATCTGAACTGAAATTAAGGCTGCCTCCAGAAGCCTCCCAAGAAACCTGCTCCCAGAGAACAATATACTTTAGAAAAGAACATTACAATGTATATGTAGGGGGTGGAAGGAGGAAAAGTTGGAAAGAAGTGAGTGCAAGGGACAATGCTGGAAAAATTACTCATGCATATGTTCTGTCAATGAAAAGCCATAATTAAAAAAAAAAAAACATGTATAATCTATATTTAATTCCTTGCCATCTCAGGGTAAGGTATAAAGAGGAAAGTAAGAAAAAAATTAGGGACTCAAACCTTTTAAATGAATGTTAAAATTTATTTTTATATGTAATTGAAAAAATATTTTAAAATTTTAAAAATTATTCCACAAAAACAAGTAAAACTGCTATTTCAATAATCCAAGAAAGAAGTTATATGGGCCTAAAATTGGGATATTGTCTGTGTAGGGGGAGAGAAGGCAATGTATGAGAGATACTATAGAGAAATAAATAAGATTTAGCAAATTATTGCTTATATTGGGTGGGGGAGAATAAAGAATCAAGGATGATAAGATTAGGTAATTGGAAAGATGGTGATGCTCTCAACAGTAATAATGGAATTTGAAACAGATTTTGAAGGGAAAGATAATGAATTTTTTCAATTAAAAAATGGTGTGGGAAGCCAGATTTCAGAGGGTTTTTAAGACAATGAAATGAATAAATGGAAACACTGCATATGAGTGACTTTTTCAGAGTTTAGCTGAAAAGTGGAGGAGTGGTATACGATTTATAGAGTTTATTTGTTTTAATTTATGAAAGATTTAGATGGGTTTAAAAACAGCAAGGAATAAATTGGAATAGACTTATGTTTAAAGAGCATAGGGATAATATTGGGGATAATTGTTGGAGAACATGGAAGGGGATGGGATTGAGTATATGTAAGTTTATCTTACCAAGCAAAGGGCCATCATCAGTTGAGACTGAAGGGGTATATAAAGTAGAATGTTGTCAGAAAGATTTAAGAGACAGAAGAGAATATATGGCTCTTGGCTAATAGCCTCAATTTTTTCATGATGTAATGAAACAAAGATCCTCACCTAAGAGGATGGAGGATAGGTAGTGTAGAAGAGAATGTTTAAAATAGCTGCTAATGATAAATAAGAATCGATCAGAAAGAAGTATTGAATTGTTATTCTTTGATAAGAACCCAGATGAGATTAATGGACTCAATAAACACATTTTCATAATTTCATTCAGTTCCATTCAAGAATACTTAAGGAGTAAAACAGATTGAGAGTAGACAAACTAAAAGTCGAGGTGAGGAACAAAAAAAGAACAATTAATATTAAAGTAACTTTGTGCAGTTTAGATGTTCCTGAATAGAATAGAACATATTTATATATGACATAAAAGTCTAAAGTATATAATTTACTTTGAACACATAGATATTCCTTATTCAGGTGTTTCTCTGCCAGTTTCTGTATTTCCTAACTCCCACAAATATCTGAGTGCATTGGTGGAAGAGTGTAGCCCAGGTTTATGCTAGAATATAATATATTATTCTTTAATTTTTTTTATTTTACTTTGATTTTTGTCGTTGTTTGTTTTTGCCTTACCATAGATAAGCATATGGTTGGATTTAAGATATAGAACCTCCATCATTGTGAGTGGCTAGTTTTGTGTAAATGGAAATGCATAGGTGGGAGCTTTAGCAACTGCTGTGAGTATCTTTGGTCACAACCATATACTCCCTAAACAAAGTTACCCCCCAAGACACTGAATTTGAGAATTATTAAGTGGTGATCATTCTCTAGTAAGCTAGACTTGCAATAGAACCTAACAAGTGAATTGAATATTTTGGATGCTTAATATTGTCAAATTCAATTGAATTAGCTATAAGGGTAACAAAATGTTTATTTTCCAGGTATCTTGGAAAATATCTATGACATATACATAAGAAGATATTGGTGAGGACTATGCAGTCTGGTCCTCCCACTCAACCCAAATCCAACTATGAATAAGTTATATCACATACTAAAATGTTCTAGTTCTCTTTTGTTTTTCTCCTCAATGTGATTCCATATATGAAAAAATGAAAGGGTATTTACTAAGTGTTGTACTATATGCTAAATATTGTGCTGAGTACTGGGGATACAAATACAAGAGCAAAGACATTAAATACAAGAAAAATATCTGACTCAAATTAATTAACAGATGCAAAGCAAAATATGATAGTTAACACTAATAGATGAAACAAAACTGCTAAAATAATTTTCTTCAAATTTTTCTATTTGTATACTTCCAAAGCATGCATTAATACAATACTAATTTCTAGGAAAAAATAATGCATTGCTAACAAATATGACATCCTTTTTTTCAAGGTCATTGTGAACACTGTTCTATGATTATTTTCTCCATATAAAAAAAATGGTTAGCATGCAAGATGTCAAGGAATTCCTCCCACCACCATCCTCGATTCCCTTGTACAGACCAGTTCCATGATAAATACTGCAAAGCTTAAGAAGCAGAAGCAAAAGGCAGGAGAAGGGAAGGAAATATAATGTATTTTGAGGGAAAAGGGATAGTAAATGAAAACAAGTGCTGCAGTGGAAAATATATATTGTAGTAAGTGGGTTTATAAAAAAAATTAATGAACTGTAATTACATAAAGAATACACAAAATAAAGCAAGAATTATATGGCTAAGTTATGACAGAATGCTCATAATCACAGCTGTCGAGAGAAGAAATCAAAGTGATTGCAAAGTACTTGGCCTACATTAGTCTTTGTGTCTGTGTCTGTCTGTCTCTCTCTTTCTGCCAGAAACTTCTTTTGTCTAAGATGAAATTTCTTATACAATGAATTCTAATGAACACTGGAAAACAACTTCCTGCAATAAATTTCAGCTTTGGGTAACTATGCCTATCTGTATGGAAACATAAGCAAATATTCCAACTCATGAGAAAAATGATTCATGTTTAAAAGGAAAAAAAAAATGGAAATGATTTATATCAAATGTTGAGTTTTCCACTTATCCTCACTTCATTCTTTTAATTAGGATTGGCCACATGGATGCTGATCTCATTTTAACTTAATACAAAATGATCAGTAAAATACTTGAAGGATGAAAGCACATACATTTAGCCAAATTGAGAAGCCACTGAAAATCCATGAATCCTGGGTTTTTAATTAAATTTCAATCTTCTGAGGATTAATTTCATTTACTCAAGCTCTTATTTCAGAGGGTAAAGGTCCATTAGCTTTTGGAGATCACACAGCTGTTATAAGGTGGCAATGTCATGCATTATGAATAAAGAGATTATAAAATATGAGTCAAATTTTCTTCACAGAGAATGAAAAAGTCAAGGGAAAAATATTTCATTAAAAATATTTGGCCTTTTGGGAGAAAGAATGTATATGAAGATATCCCACAAAATAGAGACATAGTGATTACTCTGAAGGAAGTATTTGGCAGCAAAAGTCTTCCAGTTTCATAGTAGTGTTATCCAAGACTTGATTTTAACATATGAAGTTTTGAAAATATGATTAGAGCTTTAGAAAAATGGTAAACACAGAAAATCAAGATTTGTATTCCATGTTCTCATCTAATTTGAAGTTTATTGTGTTGCTTTACTAATATCTACCTTTCATTTTATTGCCTGTTTTCTCATAGATCTGAAATAATTTACACAGATCTTTCTTTTTCTGGTTACAATCATTATTTATGAGGTTTCACCACATGAAGTATCATGAAAGGCAATGATTTTCCCTTTCAAAAATGATTTTTAGGTTTTTTTAAATCAAAAAAATTTTTTACAAGAATTTCAAAGTCCTCTAGCAAACTCATTGCTATAATCTTCAAGATGGATGTAATTTATGCCATTTGATAACAACCTTTTCTGGATTTGCAATTGTGTCTTTCCATTGGTTCACAGCTTCAATAGAGTTGCTGTCTTCACTTATCCAAATCTGTAAAAGAGTTAAGGATAAAGCCAATTAATCAATGAAAAAGCTAATCACCTGGTCCTAAAAAAAAAAAAAAAAAAAAAAAAGTCTTAATTCTTAAGAAAAACTAGATTGTTCTTTTTGGTTTGCATATTATCAATTAAGCATATTTTAATTGCTCCAGAAACTTTTGGGTATTTTGAGAAATTAGTAAAAGATCTGGGTTTGTTCATTCTAGAAAAGATCTTGAACATGCCAGGAATCAAAATTTGGAAGAGGACAAGAAAATGGTGACAGATATTCTGTATGACTCCAGAAGAAAACACTGCCAATTCAAAGTGATTTATAGTGTAAATGAAAGTGCATTTACCTAGTGTTTAGGAGATTTGAGTTCTAAGGTGCAAGCTGTGTTACTAACAGTACAGAAATTATTCCAACTTTTTACATTTTTATTTACACAAAAGTAAAACAAAACAAAAGGGGTAGACTAGATTGTTTCTAAATTATATTTTTTTTTCTCTTAACATTTTATAATTTTATAATTCTCCAAGGTCTCAGCACCATGCTTTTTTTTTTTTTCTTTCTTTCTTTACCTAAAGTACTTCTGGGTTTCATGGCCCCCTGAAGCAATGAACAGTACTTTCTAAATAAGGGCTAAAGAATATCAACAAAAATAAATTATGAACTGAAGAATAAATATAGAGTATATATTCTGGGATTAATAGCAAGTCTTGGTAAATATATATGTTTTGAGAATCATATATACCACTAAAAATAACAAAGATACAAGTACCAGATTTTGTTAATCTAGTAAAGAATCAAAATTTTATATTACAAGTAATTTGATACATTTTCCTATGTTTCCCCAAAAATCTAGATAAAAGTCATGATAAGCATAAAGGTACATAATGAAACTACTGATCTTTTATAAAAAAGAGAAAAAGAAGATAATTGTGTGAAGAATCACAAGACTTAAGAGGATCTTAGGCTTTATTATATAAATTACTGAATATTTTTATTATAGTGTCTGAGTAATATCATATAGACTTTCATGATAGAAAATTATAAAATAGACAAAGACATATCTTATCTAAACATTATTTCCTATATTAGTGAAAGTTCGACAACTTTTTTTTCAAGCTACCAAGTCTAACATAATTTATTCACTCATATGTAAATAGGCCCAGACTAATCATAAAATATGATTTGGAAAAGAACCAAATGACAAATCTAAATAAGAGTTCACTTAAAACATATTTTCCCTCCTCTGTAAAAGTTTATCATCAAGAACCATAGTTCGATTCAGCCTCTTCTATAACATTCAATTCTATTAGTAGAGTTCCTGGTGTAAAAATGATAGCTTACTAATCATAAAAATAAAAAATCTTTCCTATTTTCATAGAAATCCTGACAAGCTGAAGCATTTACATTAAATGTAATGATATTTTATATATAAAATGTGTATACAATACAAAATGTGTAGTATTAATCTTTTTTTTTTTTTTTTTTTTTTGAGGCTGGGGTTAAGTGACTTGCCCAGGGTCACACAGCTAGGAAGTGTTAAGTGTCTAAGACCACATTTGAACTCGGGTCCTCCTGAATTCAGGGCTGGTGCTCTGTCCACTGCACCACCTAGCTGCCCCTGTAGTATTAATCTGAATTGCTAGGTTTTCACTAAGACCTAGGTAGATAATGTTATTTTTGTAATTATTACAAACATTATCTTACTTGATTCCCACAACAACCTTGGAAGACAGATGTTGCTATTATTATGTCCATTTTATAGGTTAAGTGATATTATACAGCTTTATTGTATATAAAGATTATATAGCTAGTAAATAACGCCATAATTGGCTTCAAAAACATGAGTCTTCCAAATATCAGATCCAATGTCATGGCCACTGCCCCTCCTAGGTGCCTATAGTTAAGGGCTTCCCTTTAACTTCCCTATGCTGATGAATTATGTCTGAAATGCAATGAAATATAGATAGATGACAAAATGATAAAAGTCACAAAAGATTTTTTTAAAAATCAAAACTAACCTGTCCTACAAAGTGTTTTCTTCTAACTGAGCTCCGACTGTAAAGCTTGATAAGAAAATTAATTTCTTTCTCATTTTGTGTAAATGGAAAAATCATCGTTTCTCCCCACTTTACTCTACCGTTGTTGGATTTTAGTAGACGTGTTTTCTTCTTATAAATCAAATCTCCTGAACTAAACATTGCCACCTTCACAAAGAAATCTGTAAAATAAAAAATTGGGAAAGGGTTATTTTGTTTTTTGTTGTGTGTTTTTTAATTGAGAAATTATAGGTCAATGTATTTTCAAGTAACTGTATACATTTCTTTTTCAAAATACTATAAGACAGAGGATATGTACATTATTGCCCTTATTTTATACTTGAAAAACTAGTTCCCTAACATTAAGTAACTTATTTGTAAACAGTTATTGTCAAACCTAGAGCCCTTAACTTCTGGATTCAAAATTCTTTCTATTATTATAACATGATCTTTTCATATTAAATGATTACAAATTAAAACTTGAAAGCTTTTTTTTTTTTTGGGGGGGGGGAGCAGAGGAAGAGCATCATCAAAATCAATTAAGCCATCATTAAACTTAAACTTTAAAAAAACTTAAATTACTAAAACAATAAAGAAATGGTAGATAATGATAAAATCAAGAAAATAATCAGATATTATGTGGTTGGTATTAACAAAATTCTATGTAGTATGAATAGTATTATAGCAAAGAAAAAATGTTTTGCCAATAAAAATGAAAAGTTAAATGGTAGTGGCTGTTCTTGCTGTTAACTCATTTTAGTGGTATATGACTCTTTGTGACCCCATTTGGGTCTTAGCAGAAGGATAAAGCCAATTAATCAAAGAAAAAGCTAATCACCTAGTCCTAAAATCAATTCTTAATTTTTTTTTTCTTAGAAGAAAATCTAGAATAATTTGCCATTTGTTTCTCCAGTTCATTTTACAGATGAGGAAACTAAGGCAAGCAAAGTTAAGTGACTTGCCCAGAGTCAAACAGCTATTAAGTGTCTAAGACTTGATTTGAACTTACATCAGTACTCTATACACTGCACGACCTAGGTGCCCAAAATAAATGGAGGAACACGTTTAAAAATATGAAATACCAGAACTGACAAAATAAATCACAAATAGTTTGCTTTTTTTCTGGTTTTGGTTTTTGGAGGGGTTTTGGGGTTTTTGTTTTTTGGGGTTTTTTGGTCTCCTGGTTTTTACTTTTTTTTTGGATCTTTCTCTCCCAACATGATTCATAAAAAAATTCATATTTAAACAGTTAATATGCATGTATAACCAGATAAAAAATAAAACAATTAATAAAACAAGGCCATCTATGATACTCACAAAAAATTAAGAAATAGGACATTCTCAGAAAGAGAAATCAGACAAGCCACTAACAAATGTCCCACAAAGATAAACCAGAACTAAATGGATGCATTATGAGTGAACTTTTCCATAATTATATTTATAAATAAAATATTTAACTTAACAAACATGTTCAAAAAACTCCATAAAATATTATGAATCCAAAAAATAAAAAAATAAAAAATAAGCCATCCCTGCCTTTCAGAAATTTAAAATGCAATAGAAGTTGACATATATTGAGGGGAAGGGAAAGTCCCCAAAGGAAACCAAAAAGTGGTTAGGAAGGTAGGAGAACCAGGTGAGAATAGAGTTGCAAAAATCCAGGGAGGAGACAGTGAGATGAGAAGTCATCTCCCTTCACCATTCCATTGTGGGGGAAAAAAAATGGGGTGGAAGTGGGAGAGAGTGGCAACAAGGAAAATGTCTTCAAAGGTGTCAAACATAACATATTAATGTTTGGATATATTGTTTAATTTAGTTGATTTCCTTTTCTTCTCTTATTCCAGTTTTTCTTTGTTATTTAAAAAAAAGCCATCATAAGTGACAGATTTCTGGAAGTAGAAAGGGGAAACCTAGGAAATACAAAAATGATAACATGGGAAAATAACCAATTAAAAATTAACTTTCAAAAAGATCATTGGTAATGTCAGAAAAAACAATGACAGTCAACTGGTAGTATTAAAGGATAAATTATCAAGAAATGAGTTCTCACTTCTTCCTGAGTTCAAACCTAGCCTTAGATATTTACTACTTGTTTGACTCTGGGCAAGTCACTTAACTCTGTCTCAGTTTCTTCTTCTGTAAAATGAGTTGGAGAAAGAAATGGCAAACCACTCTAATAGCTTTGCCAAGAAAACTCTAAATGGAGTCACAAAGAGTCAGACAGGAGTGAAATGACTAAATAACAAGTAAGCAGGCAATCAGAAAGTGGAAGGCAAGCATTCTGGACAGTATTTTTAAGGCATTTGGCTATAGAAGAGATATAAGATGATAAGTTGAGGAAAATGGCAGTCAAGTGAAGGATTAAAGAGAGATTTGGACATGGATATTAGCAGCATGTAAAGAAATAAAATAGAAGCCAGTAGATGACAATTATAAGGAAAGAGAAAGGAAAAGCTTCTAGAGAAAACAGTGTGTCAAAAGCTCAGGTAGAAGTTCTTAGACAAGAAGGATCAGACTATGGAATAAAAGATGTGAGAATGGAACAAAAAAGACAAAGGGGCATAAATCATATATAAAATCATAAAAGATATGATTTAAAGGAAAAACAAGAGCTCCCTGCAGATGGCCTCTATTTTCTCAGTAAAAATAGGAGTTGAGTGTATTTTTTTAAATTAATATACATGTATAACCCCAGGAAAAAAAAAAAAGGGAAAAAAAGGAGTTGAAGTCATCTGCTAGGAAGCAAAAGAGAGAGTTTGAGGGAGGAAAAAAAGAGTTTGAAACAGCTGCAAAGAGGAAAAAATAAAAAATAAAAGGACCATTATGTATGAATGAGAGTCCAGGTGCAATTACAAAACAAATGTGTGGTAGACCCCAGTCAGCAATATTTTGGTATTTCCTCCAAGAGTATGTAGCAACAGACAAGTTAAAGCAGACAATACAAATAGTAGGGATAATCAAGAGTTATGGTTTGACAAGATGAGATGACAAAGAAGAAAGGATTCAAGGAAATAGGATCGTAGAAATTAGTTTACTATAGTACAGATGGTGAAGAGAGATAAGTGAGGCTATAATGTAGCATAATGGACTGTGAAACAGAGTTATGGGAGTACTAAACATCATGGGGAGTTTAAGATAGAAGTGAAAAAAATGGAAGAGCAGGAAGTTAGAAAGAGAAACTTCAGAATTCAGGATTATAAAGCTAGCATAATCAGAGTTAAAAATAAAATATAGGATGTGATCACCCCTATGTTTTTAGGAGGGGAAGGGATGCTATGTACTTTTAGAGATTGATAACCTGAAAGATTAGAGTGTTTAAGAGAAAAACAACAGATATAAATAATTATAGAGATATTTACTATTCCTGGTTGAGCTATGTCAGTAAAATAAAAATTATAATGCTTTAAAGGGAATACCTTTTAAAACTAAACAATATATTGAGAAAATTCATTTAGAAGAATAAAGCATCTAAATTTTCAAAAGTAATGCAAGAAAGTCCAAATAAAGAGACCATAACACTACCAGACCCTAAATTTAACAGTTGTCATCAAAACTACTTGAAAATGGTCACCAAAAAAAAAAAAAAAAAAGAAAAGAAAAGTACATCAATGGAGCAAACAAAAATAAATAAATAAATAAATAAACAAACAACAAAAAACTGTAGTCTGGTGGTTGATAAAACCAAAAACATGCATTACCAAGGAATAATTACTTTTAAACAATTGCTAAGAAAACCAGAAACAAACCCTCTAGCACCACATTCTAAAATAAGTTTAAAACAAATACACCTTAAAAAAAAAAAAAAAGTTATAGCATGACAAAAAAAAAAAAAAAAAATAGAAGAAAATGGCTGAGGAATAGAGGGAATTATTAACCAAACAAGGAAAAGAGTATGTTATAAAATATAAAACTGACAATTCCAACTGCAATTAAGAAGACTGGGGAAGGGAGGGAAATCAAATCAATAAAGATTTAATTCAAAGATAAATAAGTGTGAGGAAATTTATTTTCATTGAATATTACCAAAAAATGTTTAATATCCAAAACATATAGAAATGGATACAAAGATATAGCATCATTTTATAAAAAATAAATGGCCAATGGATATAAACAGTTTTAAAAATAAGAATTCCATAGATAGATAGATAGATAGATAGATAGATAGATAATATGCTACAGATGAGCATGGATTAAATTACTAATGATAAAAAGAAATATAAATCAAAACTCTGCAGTTTCATCTCATTCCAAACAAATTTAAAATATGAAAATATATGAGACTATCCATATTGTAAAGACAACAGGACAAGTATTTTGATGAGGAAATATGAATTAACTCAATTATTCTTTTTTTTTTTTTTTTTTTTTTTTTTTTTTGTTAGTGAGAGATAACTTTATTTTTAAGAAAATCTAACTTTATTGATATATATATATATTTAATTGCCTACATTTCCCAAAATAACTTTATTTTTAAGAAAATCTAACTTTATTTATATGTATATATATATATATATTTAATTGCCTACATTTCCCAAAATAACTTTATTTTTAAGAAAATCTAACTTTATTGATATATATATATATATTTAATTGCCTACATTTCCCAAAATAACTTTATTTTTAAGAAAATCTAACTTTATTGATATATATATATATTTAATTGCCTACATTTCCCAAAATAGCTTTATTTTTTTTTTCTCTTTCTCAGTTTTCTTTTTTTTTTTTTTAATTTTTTTTTTATTATATATATATATATATATTTTATAATATTATCCCTTGTATTCATTTTTCCAAATTACCCCCCCTCCCTTATTCCCTCCCCCCGACGACAGGCAATACCATACATTTTACATGTGTTACAATATAGTCTAAGTACAATACATGTGTGTGAATATCATTTTCTTGTTGCACAATAAACATTAGAATCCGAAGGTACATGCAACCTGGGCAGACAGATATTAGTGCTAACAATTTACATTCCCCTCCCAGTGTTTCTTCTCTGGGTGTATCTACCTCTGTCCATCATTGATCAACTGGAAGTGAGTTGGATCTTCTTTATGTTGAAGATTTCCACTTCCATCAGAATACATCCTCATACAGTATCGTTGTTGAAGTATACAGTGATCTTCTGGTTCTGCTCATTTCACTCAGCATCAGTTGATTTAAGTCTCTCCAACCCTCTCTGTATTCCTCCTGCTGGTCATTTCTTACTGAGCAATAATATTCCATAACTTTCATATACCACAATTTACCCAACCATTCTCCAACTGATGGACATCCATTCATCTTCCAGTTTCTAGCTACAACAAAAAGAGCTGCCACAAACATTTTGGCACATATATGTCTCTTTCCGCTCTTTAGTATTTCTTTGGGATATAATCCCAGTAGTAGCGCTGCTGGGTCAAAGGGTATGCACAGTTTGATAACTTTTTGGGCATAATTCCAGATTGCTCTCCAGAATGGCTGGATTCTTTCACAACTCCACCAGCAATGTATTAGTGTCCCAATTTCCCCACATCCCCTCCAACATTTGTCATTATTTGTTCCTGTCATCTTAGCCAATCTGACAGGTGTGTAGTGGTATCTCAGAGTGGTCTTAATTTGCATTTCTCTGATCAGTAGTGATTTGGAACACTCTTTCATGTGAGTGGATATAGTTTCAATTTCTTCCTCTGAGAATTGTCTGTTCATATCCTTTGCCCATTTATCAATTGGAGAATGGTTCGGTTTCTTATAAATTTGGGTCAGTTCTCTATATATTTTGGAAATGAGACCTTTGTCAGAACCTTTGTTTTTAAAAATATTTTCCCAATTTGTTACTTCCCTTCTAATCTTGTTTGCATTAGTATTATTTGTACAGAAACTTTTTAGTTTGATGTAATCAAAATCTTCTATTTTGTGATCAATAATGATCTCTAGTTCTCCTCTGGTCATAAATTCCTTCCTCCTCCACAAGTCTGAGAGGTAGATTATCCTCTGTTCCTCTAATCTATTTATTATCTCCCTCTTTATGCCTAAATCATGGACCCATTTTGATCTTATCTTGGTATATGGTGTTAAGTGTGGATCCATATCTAATTTCTGCCATACTAATTTCCAGTTTTCCCAACAGTTTTTTCCGAATAATGAATTTTTATCCCTAATGTTGGAATCTTTGGGTTTGTCAAAGATTAGATTGCTATAGATGTACCCTTTTTTGTCCTTTGTATCTAATCTGTTCCACTGATCTACCGGTCTATTTCTTAGCCAATACCAAATGGTTTTGGTGACTGCTGCTATATAATATAGCTTTAGATCAGGTACACTTAGACCACCTTCCTCTGAGTTTTTTTTCATTAGTTCCCTTGCAATTCTTGACCTTTTATTCTTCCATATGAATTTTGTTGTTATTTTTTCTAGGTCATTAAAATAGTTTCTTGGGAGTCTGATTGGTATAGCACTAAATAAATAGATTAGTTTGGGGAGTATTGTCATCTTTATTATATTCGCTCGGCCTATCCAAGAGCACTGAATGTCTTTCCAATTATTTAAATCTGATTTTATTTTTGTGGCAAGTGTTTTGTAATTTTTCTCATATAATTCCTGACTTTTCTTTGGTAGATGGATTCCCAAATATTTTATACTATCAACATTTGTTTGGAATGGAATTTCTCTTTGTATCTCTTGCTGTTGCATTTTGTTAGTGATATATAAAAATGCCGAGGATTTATGTGGATTTATTTTGTATCCTGCCACTTTGCTGAAATTTTGAATTATTTCTAGTAGCTTTTTAGCAGAGTCTTTGGGGTTCTCTAAGTATACCATCATGTCATCTGCAAAAAGTGATAGTTTAATTTCCTCATTTCCTACTCTAATTCCTTGAATCTCTTTCTCGGCTCTTCTTGCCGAGGCTAGCGTTTCTAGTACTATATTGAATAGTAATGGTGATAGTGGGCAACCTTGTTTCACTCCTGATCTTACTGGGAAAGGTTGCAGTTTATTTCTATTGCATATTATGCTTACTGACGGTCTTAAATATATACTCCTGATTATTCTAAGGAATAATCCATTTATTCCTATACTCTCAAGAGTTTTTAGTAGGAATGGATGTTGGATTTTGTCAAATGCTTTTTCTGCATCTATTGAGATGATCATATGGTTCTTATTAATTTGATTATTAATATGGTCAATTATATTAATAGTTTTCCTAATATTAAACCAGCCCTGCATTCCTGGAATAAATCCTACTTGATCATAGTGTATTATCTTGGAGATGATTTTCTGAAGTCTTTTTGCTAATATCTTATTTAAGATTTTAGCATCAATATTCATTAAGGAGATTGGTCTATAATTTTCTTTCTCAGTTTTCGATCTACCAGGTTTAGGTATCAGTACCATGTCTGTGTCATAAAAGGAATTTGGTAGGACTCCTTCATCCCCTATTTTTTCAAATAATTTATATAACATTGGGGCTAATTGTTCTTTAAATGTTTGGTAGAATTCACATGTGAATCCATCTGGCCCTGGGGATTTTTTCCTGGGGAGTTGATTAATAGCTTGTTCTATTTCTTTTTCTGAAATGGGACTATTTAAGCAATTTATCTCCTCCTCTGTTAATCTAGGGAGCCTATATTTTTGGAGGAAGTCATCCATTTCACTTAAGTTATCAAATTTATTGGCATAAAGTTGGGCAAAGTAACTCCTTATTATTTCTCTAATTTCCTCTTCATTGGTGGAAAGATCCCCCTTTTCATTTGTAAGACTATCAATTTGATTTTCCTCTTTCTTTTTTTTGATCAAATTTACCAAAGGTTTATCTATTTTATTGGCTTTTTCATAAAACCAACTCTTGGTTTTATTTATTAATTCAATAGTTTTTTTACTTTCAATTTTATTGATTTCTCCTTTTAATTTTTGTATTTCGAGTTTAATTTTTGGTTGGGGGTTTATAATTTGGTCTTTTTCTAGCCTTTTAAGTTGTAAGCCCAATTCGTTAATCTTCTCTTTCTCAATTTTCTTCAAATAAGCCTCTAAAGATATAAAATTTCCCCTTATTACCGCTTTAGCTGCATCCCAAAGATTTTGATATGATGTCTCATCATTATCATTATCTTGGGTGAAATTGTTAATTGTTTCTATAATTTGCTCTTTCACCCAGTCATTCTTTAAGATGAGATTATTCAGTTTCCAATTACTTTTTGGTCTATTTACCCCTAACTTTTTACTGAATGTAGCTTTTATTGCATTGTGATCTGAGAAGAAGGCATTTATTATTTCTGCCTTCCTACATTTAATTTTGAGATCTTTATGTCCTAGTATATGGTCAATTTTTGTATAGGATCCATGAACTGCTGAGAAGAAAGTATATTCCTTCCTATTGCCATTCAGTTTTCTCCAAAGGTCTATCATACCTAGTTTTTCTAATGTTCTATTTACTTTTTTAATTTCTTTCTTGTTTGTTTTGTGGTTTGATTTGTCTAAATCTGAGAGTGCAAGGTTGAGATCTCCCACTATTATAGTTTTACTGTCTATTTCTTCTTGCAGTTCTCTTAACTTTTCCTTTAGAAAGTTAGATGCTATACCACTTGGTGCATATATGTTTAGTATTGATATGGCTTCATTATTTATGCTACCTTTCAGCAGGATATAGTTTCCTTCCTTATCTTTTTTAACGAGATCTACTTCTGCTTTTGCTTGATCTGAGATAAGGATAGCTACCCCTGCTTTTTTGGCTTTACCTGAAGCATAATAGGCTCTGTTCCAACCTTTTACCTTTACTCTGTATGTATCTCCCTGCTTTAAGTGTGTTTCCTGTAGGCAACATATTGTAGGGTTCTGCTTTTTGATCCAATCTACTATCCGTCTCCGTTTGATGGGATCGTTCATCCCATTTACATTTACAGTTAAAATTACTAATTCTGTATTTCCTGCCATCGTATTATCCCCAGATTATGCTTTTTTCCCTTGACCCCCCTGATCCCCCTCCCCGATATTTAATTTACAGACCCCCCTTGTGACGCGCAACCCTCCCTCTTTTTTTTTTTTTTTTTTAGGATCCCTCCCCCCTCCCTCCAAGTCCCTTCACTTATTCTCCTTTTCCTTTTCCCTTTTCCTCTCCCCCCTTTTAATGAGATGAGAGAAAATTCTCTGAAAAACAAATATGTTAATTATTTACTCTTTGAGCCTCTTCTGATGAGAGTAAGATTCACACAATGATTCTCCCCCTCACTAAGTTCCCTCAGATATGGTGTATTTTCTATGTCTCTTCCTGGGATGTAGTTTCCCTCTTTTTATCACTTCTTCCCCTTTTTCTGAACCGACCTCCTTCCCTTTACTACACCCCCCTTTTTTTCTTTTATATCAGTAAAATCAAATTATCCTTGAGTATTTTTTATATACCCACAACAGAGTTACAGTTCTCAAGGGTTCTGTGTACCTTTTTCTGTTTCTCTTCAGTCTTGTGGATGTAGATCAAATTTTTTGTTTAAGTCTGGTTTTTTTCTTAGAAACATATAGAATTCCTCTGTTTCATTGAATGACCATCTTCTTCCGTGGAAAAAGATGCTAAACTTAGCTGGGTAGTTCATTCTTGGTTGCAGTCCTTGATCTTTTGCCTTACGGAATATCAGGTTCCAGGCCCTTCTATCTTTTAATGTGGAGGCAGCCAGATCTTGGGTGACCCTTATTGTGGCACCTTGGTCTTTAAATTGTTTTTTTCTAGCTGCTTGCAGGATTTTCTCCTTTGTGTGGTAATTCTGCAGCTTAGCCACAATATTCCGTGGTGTTCTTTTTTTAGGGTCTATTTTAGAAGGAGTTCGATGAATTCTTTCCACATCTACTTTCCCTTCTGTTTCTATTATCTCTGGACAGTTCTCTTTGATAATTTCCTGTAAAATAGAATCTAGGCTCTTTTTTTGGTCATAGTTTTCTGGAAGTCCAATAATCCGCAGATTATCTCTCCTAGATCTATTTTCCAGGTCTATAGATTTTCCCAGTAAGTATTTGACGTTGTTCTCCAGCTTCTCATTTTTTTTGTTTTGTTTGACTGATTCTTGGGTTCTCTGTGAATCATTCATTTCTATTTGTTCCATCCTGACTTTTAAGGAGTTATTTTCTTCTTTCACAGTTTTTAGTTCTTTTTGTAAATGTCCAATTTCGTTTTTAAATGAATTATTTTGCTCTATTGAATTTTTTTCCATTTCCCTAATTTTTTTTTTTTGAGAATTATTTTCTTTTTCCAATTCAGAAATTCTATTTTCTTGAGACTTTTTTATCTTTTCCAATTCAGAAATCCTACTTTCCTGTGTTTTTTTAACCTTTTCTAATTCACTAATTTTGTTTCCCTGCATCTCCTGTGAATTCTTTATTTTTTCCAACTCCAATTTCAGGACGTTGTTATTCTCTATCATAACTTCTCTTTCCTTGCCCCATTTTTCTTCGATCTCCCTCAATTTCTTAAGAGCTTCTTCTAGGAGAGAGTTATGTGATGGGGGGCAGGAATCGTTCCCCTTTAGGTTGTTATCTTCTGAATCTTTGCTGTTAACTTCCTCGGGGTTGGATACCCGCTCTTTCTCTGTATAGAAGGTATCTATAGTTTTTCTAGCTTTTTTGCTCATACTTAAAAAATGTTTTGGGGTCTGTCCCTGGGGTAGGAAATTATTTACTTCTTTACCAGCTTCCTCCCAGACCGGATGGATGCAGCGGCCCCTGCGCCCGCGCTAAGAGAGAGCTCTGGGAGAGAGTTCCACACCCCCTCCCTGGGAGTGTCTCAGAGGTGATTAGCACTACTGTGCTTCGAGGGCGTAGAATAGTGAAGACAGCAAGAAGCCCAGGCTATGTGTCCGGGTGGGGAGTGGATGTTTGCAGCAGGTGACGTGAGAAGCCCCTGCGCTCAAACTGGAAGTGTCTGCCAGAAACCGCGGTCCCTAGTTCAAAGGTTCCGCTTCTCTGGGACTTCCTGGAGCTGAGTTCCACTCCCTCCAGCTAAGCTAGGCAGTGTGTGTTGCCTTGGGCCGTATCCACCCACTTGTCAGTCTCTTAACTATTCTCAGGAGGTAGCTGAGGCCACACCCCCTGGTGCCTGCCGAGTCACCCCCAGGGGGGGGGGGGGGGGGGAAATCTAATCTATTCTGAATTTTAATTTGGAATTATGCCAGAAAGATTAACTAAATTATCTATTGCTTTGACCCAGTAATCCATTGATTTGGCACATAACCCCCAAAAAATAGACAAAAATAAATCTCCAATATATTCCAAATAACAGCACTATATGTGGTAGCTAATAACTTCTAACTTAACTCTTTAACTATTATTACCCCTACTTGTTGATGGGAATTTTTTTTAAACTATGAATGTAAATTAAAAAAAAAAAAAAACAAGAACATAAGGAATAAATATTTGAAAATTTTTGAATTACTGCAAAATGAAATAAGCAGAACAAATAGAATGATGACTACAATTATGCTAATTAAAAGATCAGTAAAATAAAGTTGAAATCTGAGTAATGGAAAATCTGATTAAGGTTCTGGAAAAGAGATCTAAAAAAAAACATAGCTATTTCCCCATAGCAAAGAAGTGTCATATTTTTCAGAGTATTATACATTATTTTATCAGACAAGATTTCTGCATCAAATGTTTTTGCTTAATTGTTTATTTGTTCTTTACAAGGGGAAATTAATCAGGAGAGAGACTGAGACAAATATAAAAGAAAAAAATCAATAAAATACATTTTTAACAGAAAATTAACATGCATATTGAAGTATGAGTCTGACAACAATGGTTGAGGTAAAGAAAATTGAGAAATAAGTAATAAACTCCTTAAGAAAGCAAAAAAGTGGCCCTAGGATACTGGCAAATTACTGCAACAAAGACCTGGATCAGGTGATGTAGACAAGATGGAGCAAACTTTAAAAAGAATGCTTGTTGAGTGATACCAGTGAGAAAAAAAAGGAATCTCCTTTTTTCTTCTGGTCCAGGATGACATCAGACACAGGAGAAAGAGTCAGTTCAAATCTAGCCTTAGATATTTACCTGCTGTATGATTTTGAGTCCAGTTACTTAATCCTCAATTTGCCCAGGAGTGTTGAGAGGATCAAGTGAGGTTATGATTGCACAGTGCTCCACAAAATGCCTGGCATGTAGCAAGCACAACCTAAATATTATCATTATTATTATTGCTGATAATTGCCTTTACTGTAATATGTAAGAAACTGTGATGAGTACTACTGAGGACATATACAAAAGTGAGATAGTTCTTAAGTTTACATATTAATAAAATATAATACATAGTCACTAGGGAAGGACTTTTGATCTAGAATCACAAGAATTGAGTAGAGCCAAAGGGAAGTCAATTAACATACCAACTCCTGTAATAATGATATTAATTTTCTATTTTGCCTAGCGAAAAGGGTGATATGCAGAGAAAAGTTGCCCAAGAAAGCCTTATGGCTTTCTGATAGAAAACATAAGCAACATAACATGGTCCATGGCCAGCTGGATATTAATGATTTAATTGCATTTTTACTTACCCACCAAACTATCAAAATAACTCATCCCCAGACAAGAGTTTCAAAGTTGGGTGAATATATTGCCTCAAAAAGATGAGGCAATCTCTGCAGGTCCAGTTCTGAGGGGTGCTGAGAGGAACAGTAATTGCAGGACAGATAGCAAGTCAATCAGGTCAACTTTGGTTTCCTCACAGATGACTTAATAAGTAGAGCAATTATAATGTGGAGACTATCTACACTTCTACATACATCCTGATATAGAAAAGAGATTTCACAAAGTAGGAGAATCTTGAGCATTGGAAAGATTCTTTTCATCAAAACCATATCTGAACAGGATGGGTTCGTAGATTTAGAGCTAGAAGGAACTAATCCAATAGTCTATCCAAAATGCCATCTCAACCCACTTAGGAAGAGCTGATTGCTAATTTTTTAATGTAACAATTGATAAATGCAACAAATCAGGGAAAAACTGTTTTTCTTTATTGAGATTTTAAAAATAATGGAGAAAATGTCAATAATGCAGATTAAACTTAAGAATGCCATGTCATTTTAGAGAACTAACCATTCAATATTTACTAGAATGCTGCTGCCTCTAGTGATGATGAACTCATTATCTCCTGAGACAGCCAATTGCACTTTTAGCTCTAATTTTCAGAAAAATGTCCCTTATATAGAGCCAAAGTTAGCCTTTTCTGTCCAGATCTATGATTTCATTGGCAAAGAAAACTCCCAGTGAAGTAATTCCCTCTACCAATAAAGACCAGCAATTGTTCTGTAACTTATTCTCTTCCAAAACCTTGCCAAATTAAAGGGGGTAAAATCTTTCTTTCTTCTCCATACTTTTCATTTCTGCCATTTTGCCAATGTACTGTTCCTCTCAGCAAAAGACAAAACACATAATTGTACCTAATAAGCATAATGATAATAAAACAGCTGATATTTATTTTTTACTTTATGGTTAAAGAGTACTTTTACATTGTTTATCTCATATAATCCACAAACAGTACTATAAAGAAGGCAGACCAAGGATTATCACACCCATTTTACTTACAAAGAAACTGTAGTTTTCAGAATTTAAACAATCTGTTCAAAAATGTACAATGGCAGAACCAGGGCCAAACTACTTCTGCCTTCAAGTCCCAGTTCTCTTGCTACTATACCATCCTGCCCATAAAAATGCATAAGAACAAGGTTAGCAACCCATTTGAATTGAGTAAAAGGCAATCAATTTTTTTTTTTACTTTTGAAAATAAATATTATCTCATTTTAGAATTACCTCAATCCTAGAAAGTAGACACCACTATTATCTCAATTTTTACAGATGAGGAAACTGAGGCAGAGGGTAAAGAATTTGAAATCAGGTATTCCTCGCTTCAAGTTTAATCTTCTCCCTTGGGTTATTTGCCTCAACTATTATGTTTTTAATTAAACTTTGGCATATTAAAGTGCTCAAGTCTCCTTCAAAATCTTCATAATCTACAACTACCCCCACCTTCTCATTTAATTAAATTGCTTTTCTTTAAGCATTATTATTCAAGATCAATATTCTTTGGGAGAAGGGATTAGTTACTAGTATTTTGACTTTTTTTTTTTACTGAAAACATTATTCCATATGTACTACTAACTAGATGCTAGAGAAGATATAATATATAAGATATGGCATTCAGTATAAGAACTTTAAAGTTTTTAAGAGGTCTCTGAACTTATCTTTTTTTAAGTTGCCATGTTTTTCAGAAACACTAGATCCAGAACATGCAGGATACCCTAAATGTGTCAAGGATAAAGCAGCAGCAGCAGCACCACTCCCAACTGACATAATTTGATGTTTGCATCCCAAGCAAGGAATCCCATATTCCTTGCATGTCCTTGGGAGACAAGACAAGCACCAGTCAGTCTATGCCAGACAAGGAAAATGCTTGTGCAACTAAGTCCTTTGTAGATAAGTGGACCCTTATAACGAAATATTCTTGCAGTTCCCAATGGAAAAAAAAAATATATATATATATATATATGGCTTTTGCCATAAACTTGTTCCTTCCCATCAAGAGTAGTTTTGTCCCTTTTCCAATTTTTACTGTACCTTTCTCTCCCATAGCAAGCCCATTCCTATTTTTTCTTTCTTTTCTTGCTCTGTCATAAATATGTAAACTTCTATAAGGACTGTGAGCTCTGGGTTCCACATACATCTTCATTTCTCTTATAATAAACCTAGATTTCGCATATGTCTCATGATGTTGTGTCTGCTTGTTGACAAAGTTGAGATGGAAAAATTTTAATTATTTTTCTAAAGTCATTTTTCCAAACCAAAAAAAAAAAAAAAAATCAAAGGAATTATCTTTATCTGTATACGAACAAGAGACAAGGATTTGGAAAATAAAAAATAAATTAGTAGACTATGAATTTTGTAGCTATAATCTTATTCTAGAAACCCCTCTATGACTTTAAGACATTTGTGAATTCTAATGCCCTTGTCTGTGAAATGAGAATGATAATATTACTTGTCTTGCCTGCTTTATAAAAATTCTTTTGAGCTTCAAAGGTGCTACAGCATAGAAAAATATTTTATAAACTAAAAAGTACTATATAAATTCAAGTTATTATTCTGAAAGGATGAAAAACTAAGATTTAGTGTTGACTAACAAGGGAAGAAAGGGCTAGACTTTGAATCAAAAAGAAAAGATCTGAATTCAATCCTGGCCTCTGATACCAATTAGCTGTGTGACCATGGGTAAGTCATTTAACCACTTTCTGCCTCATTTTCTTCATCTGTAAAATGGGTATAATAATAGTACCTACCTCCAAAGGTGAAGATAAAATAACTTAATATTTGTAAAACTTTTTACTAATGCTAAAATGCTATATAAATGTTAACTATTAGTTATTATTAGCTGTGGAAACATACAAAAGAAATAATGAATCCAAGAGATATGATGAAGAAACAGAAAGAAAATGGTGAAATATGAGATTAAGAATTAGAAAGACTCATGATAAATTGAGAGACTAGTTTAAGAATACTTTGAATAATTTGGATATTAGAGGGATTCTGATTGGGAAACAAAATGGCTCAATTTTTCACACTTCAAGTTGCAGATATTGGTAAAACTTTCAAATTAATAAAATTCCCTTCAGCTAAAGACAGAGTAGAAAAAAAATATAGAAGGTATAAGATGAATATTTTTCGTATTACCTATTCTTCAAGATAGTGTCAAATCCTAGAGGGAGGGGTGGTCAAAAAGGATAAAATCTGAGAGAATCATTATCAAAATATAAAAAGTTCATATTTTTAAATTACAAATGCAAAAATTAAAGGAACAATCTTTGCATTAAAAAAGGATCATATGACAATAGCTTTTTATCCTAGATATTAGGAATCAGAAAAGTCTCTTATTAGTAGTTTGTTTTTTTTAAGTATTCTTTTACCCACTGTTATTGAACTTACTCAAAGTTAGAGGAGTAGATGAGCTTGGAAGATGTTGTGCCTCAAGAATTTGTAACTGAATCCTGCTGTTGACAGCTTGAAAACAGGTTCCTACTTCAAGTTCCGCATGACACACCTGAGTAATAAAACAGTTACTTTATAGTTAGGATTACGGCATATGTGTACTTTGAAAATTCCAAGATGTACACTTAGAAAATATTGTCTTCTGTAAGTTTTCAAAACCAAAGTTGCTTGTGATTATGCAGTTAAATTTCATGGATTCTACAAACACACATACCCAAATGATAATGGTGGATGGGTATGTGTGTTTGTAGAATCCAATATTTTCTAAGTGTACATCTTGGAATTTTCAAAGTATACATATGGCTAATTAAAGGGGTCAGAATCCAAATACCTAGAAAATTTAAATAACCATTTCTCCACTCCCCCCACCCACCCTCAAAGAATACATCAAGGAGAGAATATACTGACAAGGTAGGAAATTCAAGACACTACTTGATAGATGAATAGATTTGAATAAAAGACTATAAAAGCTAAAACACTACTAATATAAGAAATTTCTTATAAAAATGTAGGAAACTCAATGAAGAAAAAAAAAGGCAATAATGGAAAAATGAAGGAGTAGTAATTTTCTTGCATTTAGAGAGTATAGTTGAAATGAGTTTCCATGCCATTCATCCTCACTTAAAATCCAGACCAGCCCCCAACACCTCAGATGACTTCTTCACCTTGTTGTCCAACATAGATAGCCTACTCTCATTTTTCTTAGCTCATTTTTATGTATTTTCTTAATTTATTAGAATGTAAGCTGCCTGAGGAAAGAACTGTCTTTTAGTTTGTATACCCAGAACTTAGCACAATTCTTGGCACAAAGTAAATGCTTAATAAATAATTGGTTTATCTATCTAAGGTTATCTTGATTATCTTTTATTTTTGTTGAAATAACATCTATTTTAGTATTTAGAGATAAGGTGAACTGAAGGGGAAGGTAATAACAATTTTGGAACATGTAGATGGTGGCTCTTGAACTGAATTTTTTAAAAAATTAGAGAATCTAACCCTAACCCTAATGAAATTAGGCAATAAGAACAATCAGTGCAAAGGCAAAGAGCTCAGAAATAAAGTATCATTCAAAAGGAAGTTAAGAAAAACATCCAAGCTATGTTAGAGTATCAGAAGTTTGTTCTCAATTCCTTACACTTTCTTTATCCATATACTGTACAATGATAGCTGATATTTGTAATGATGATTCTCAATGATCTGCCAAAATACTGAGTTTGAAAGAACTAAACTGATGCATTTATATTTGCTCTAGAAAACTGGGAGTCACTAAAATTTCTTAAATAGAGATGATCTGATCAGACCTCCACTTCTTGAAAATCATCCTGACAGATGAGTAGAAGATGATTTAGAGTAGCCTCTAGACCTGAGGTAAGGAGATTAAGGTCTAAGATATTTTTCAGAAGAAAACTCCTTTCAGCCCATGGAACAATTACTGCGTCTTCTGTCTAGACATTAATATAAGTCTGGCTCAAACTTTCATAAGAGAATTACAAGTGTTTCTTTTGCGCATATCTAGTACTTAAAGCATATGGTTCCCATTTTAACCAACACCTGAACATTATGAAAATTGTCATAAATTTTCTGAAGTTCAGCATTTACCTATCTTCATTTGAGAGATCTGATATTTATGACTTACCATTGAATAAACATGTTAACTATATAGCACAGATAGATTTAAATTTCCCACTGAATTACATTGGATTACCAAAAACAAAGAATCCAAACGATAAACACTAAACCCAGAAAGACAAACTTTACTAACTTGTGATTTGTGTTAAGTTTCAGCCTTTAAAACAATATGAAAAAGGAATGATCCATTTGAATCTTGGCTCTGACTTTTGTAAAAGTATTGAATAAGTTTTATCTATGTTGTTATTCAATAAATATTCCTTTTTTAAAAGAGAGATCAGGTAATAAATAAAATACATAAGTAAAATAAAGGTTTAAGCATAATTCCATGGGGAAAAAAATGCCCCAAAATGAGTTTATGTACAATGTAGAATAGAAAAAGGAGGGGAAAGGTGGTAGTGCCTTCACTTCCAAGAAACATAATTCAGTACACAAAAACCTATTACTCTTATTTCCTTTATATGGCCTATGTTCTACCTATATCTCAAAATATCTCATTTTGTATTGTCTTTTAAATTATAAACTTTTAAATTATACATTGATTCTTTTTGCAGACAGATGGAGTATAAATGCTAAATAAATAGTCCAAGTTTTAACCTTGGGAGACTCTCATAGAAATCAATAATATGTCTACATGGTAACTCTTGAATTAAATCCTTACAGATAAGTAAAAGTTTATAACCAACATCTGGCTGTCAAGTTAATGAAAGCAAGTAGTAGTTCTTAAAAGTAATTAGTATTATTTATGGGAAGATCATTTATGAGGCCAGGAATTATTTTATTGTACCAAATTTGTGGACAGGTATGTTACTTTCTGGCAATGAGAACAACATGCCTAAGATAGCTGCAGAGCAATCTCTGATTTGGACTGGCATTTATGATTCTTGCTTTCCTTAAGCAACCAGCTGTTGTCTGTTACTATAATAAAATTTATTGGATAGATTCCTGTCTCCTAAAATATGAGACAATAAAAAAAAAAAAACTTTAATGGTGCTTCATGTAAAGCATTCATCCTTAAATAGGTAAGCTTATTTAACAGGAAGAATATTTAAAATCCTGGTTGTCTATTATTCATTTATTTGCTCCTACAAAATCCATGACGTACAAAATACTTTTCAAGTTATATAATGTCATTACTCACTGAAACTTTTGAGGGAGGTGTTATATCCAAACAGTAATCCTTTTCCTGAATATTAAGCTCTCTGAGAGATAATGAACATTCTCCAATGGTTTTCTTCCTGGGAGTCTGGGTTTGGATCTTAAATACCAGCCTAACAGTTTTCAGGCTTTGGAGTTTAATAGCAAATACAAAAGTCTCCATAAATTCAATAACCTAGGAAAAGTAAAAAATCAAAGCAATTAAACTATTTTTGAAAAGGATTTTACAAGTACAAACAACTATCACAAATATTCTGTTGTTTTAATCTTCACAGATATGAATTTAAATAGTTAATTTCTTTTCATTTTTTTTTGTTCAAATATTTTTTAATAAAAATGAGGAAACTAAGGTTGAAAGAAGCTAATGTCATTCTGCTACCAAGTAACAGAGCTAAAATTAGAAAGTAGATGTTATAACTCCTAGGCAAATGGTCCTACTAAACCACACTGCATCTTCAAAGACAACCGAATGAAACATCAGTAATTTTTTTAATGAGATTTATGGATAGAAAAACTACAGATTATACAAATTATACAGATTTAGGGGGTGGTCTAGATATTAATCTTTTATAGTCAAACAATCATGACAATTGACTTCTTTACTAACTTGCTCATATGTAATAGTAGTTTGCATTTCCATAGCACTTTCAAATAAAAAGCTGCAAAATGGTTTTATACAACATATTTTTCCCAGGATACCTTTATATTTATTATTTAAAATATAAGATTCTGAGCTTCAGAATAGCATTTAACTCATATGGGTTACATATTACTCTTTCACTTATTTCCATAGTCCATTACAGACACAACTGAAGAAAACAAGAAAGAAACAATGAAATTCATATAGAAACACACTGGTCACTTACACTGGATCCTTCTTTGGCTGAAGATTTGAAATGTATTGGTTTGGGCAAAGTTAATATTCCTTTTATAGAAATAGTAGGATTTTCTCCATAGCTGGAAGACCAACTCAAATCTTTGCACTAAAACATTCAAAAAGGAGTGTTTTAGTAGTCATTAAGACTATAAATATATAGTTCATATTTAGCATCTTAATTGTTATATACATATAAGCTGTAAGAAAAATTTTAAATTAAGCTAAACAATGAAATTTCTTAATTCTTCCAAATTAAAATAATAAGGAAGTGAGTATATATCAATTGCCTTTGTTTGTTGTCAATTATTCCCAACTCTTTGTAAATTTATTTGGTATTTTCTTGGCAAAAATACTGAAGCAGTTAGCATTTACTTTTCCAGTTTATTTTAAAGATGAAGAAACTGAGACAGGTAGGCTAAGTGACTTGCCCAAGGTCACACAGTTACTAAGTGTCTGAGGCTAGATTTGAACTCTAGCATTCTAGCCATTGTACCACTTAGCTACCTAGTTGCCTTCATAAGATACAAATGTAAACCAACAGTTTTCAACAGATCAACAGATTAAATCTGGCTACATGCCTTGTAGAGAAATTCTAGGTAGTTAACTAAAGTTAAATAATATTCCAAGAGTCACAGGGCTACTAAATGTCAGAAAACCCAAGTTTTCCTGATTCCAGGCTTAGCAGTCTATGTACTACACCATAATGCTCCTACAGACTGGCAATATATCACAGTGAATAAATATGATAAAATGAAAACAATATACAAATTTGATTGAGTACTTTTGTAACATATTACAAAAAAAGGTAACTCCCATGAATAGGAGTCTTGTTATTTGTTTAATAGTAAACTGTAAGAAGATAATGTGTAGAATTTGATAATTCATTTTGTAACAAAGTCAGGAAAACAACTATAATGAATTACCTGTAGAATTGTGATCCAAATCTGATCTACTGAAGAATTATAGAATAATTTTATGTTCAGTCTTCCAAAATCTCTTTCATCTCCTGATAATGTGATTGTATCTGAAGTGAGAAGGTACAAATAACATTTGTACTAATGACATCTAAAAGTAAATTCTATATAAACTCTCATTTTACCCAGTTTGATTTTCTGGACTTCAACAAATATTACCATGCATGTTTTCCCCCTGTTGAAATATAAGGTCCTGAAGGGCAGAGCCTATTTTTTTTTTAATTTACAAACAAAAATGCCTCTCTCTTTCCTTTGTAACCCCAATGCAAACACTTAAATGTGTGTTGCTTTATCGTATTGTCTTGATATTTCAGTTGTTTAAACAAGAAAAAAAAAAAGCTGTCACTCAAAAAAATTTAATTCATAATATAGGATTAGTTTCCAAGGTATTAAAAAACTAAGGAAATATACAGGCAGATCTTAAAATACAGTGGTGGGTATATAAATTAGAACCAAGAAAGAACTTTCAAATGAATATTTCTGCCACATTGCAACGTAAGGTTCAGGAACCTCAATTAAAAACTTAACACAAGCAACACAGAAATTTGTGTGATGATATTGTATGACTAAAAGCAGAAATCCAGACTCCATAGGCCAACTGAACTTCCTAATATCACCTATCACCTTGGTGATACTTCCAATGTTTTATGAACATATAAAACTTTCCCTCCCACTCAATCTTCACCATATCACAAGCAGTTTTTAATTACTACTTTGAAATTGACTCAGTGACAAATGCAATAAAATTCTATACTTTACCCAGGCTTCGAGTACTGCCCTGAGAATTCTTCCTTGAAGATGAACTGCTTGGTACACTGGACATTGAATCATATCTCTAAAATGAAAATGTTTTCATTATTCAAAAACCTCTTGTCACATTTTTTAAAAAGCTCTCATTTAAAATATGATAGCTACTTCCAGTTCCATTCTGCAAATAAACTAATTTGTGAGGTCAAAAGTCAAAATTTCATAGTTGTAGATATTTAAGAATCACTCCATCAAAGTTATCATTCAGTTTTGGAACTTAAATGTGGTTCAGAGGGAAATCTCTTCACCTAAAATGCTATTTATATTGTTGCAGAAGAACTTATTAATAACAGATGATATTTACACAGCACCTTAATGTTTATGAAGCCCTTTTTGCATACCTGATTTCATGCAATCATCACAGCAACCCTGAGGTAATAAGGCATGTATTATTGGTCCATTTTAATATTGAAGAAAACAAGATTCAGAGAGGTTAAATAGCTTTCTCATGGTCATAAAAGTAGCAGATGATTTGACCTTTATTTCTTCTGACTCCAAGTTCAGTGCTTGAAAACAGTTTTCCATTTTTGTCAAATGATGAAAACATTTTTTATGCTCAGCTCAGTAATATTATAAGAAGAAATAAATATGCTAAAGGTATAATTACATGTAATAAATGTTGTAGAAAAAAATAAAACTTTTTCTAGAATATAACAGTACCTTAAAACTCAGCTATTCATAAAATTCAATTACTTTAAGATAATGAACTGGGTTTTTTCTTATTCCAAATAAATGTGTGAGATTGTTATTTTTTGGACTAAACCAGTGACCTTTTATTAAGAGCTTCCAGTACCTAATTTCTTTTAAGAATATATATCATTACCTTCTCTGACACATAGCCTTAGAAAGTTATATCTATATGCAAAATATGTGAAAATAAAATTATTTAAATGTTTGCTATGCACTAACAATATTTTTCTTGCTATCTCAATTGGCACCAAGTAGAGATACTTCATATTCAATAAAATGATTTTTTTTGGTTTAGTTGTAGTTACATTAAAAAAGAAAACTTAAATAAGAAATTTCATCTCAAAGTTTAAATTCCAGGCAACTTAAGTTTCCCTAAGTATGTACCAAATAAGAAATAGGAGATCCAAGAAAAATAAAAATACTTATAATTGTCAATTGAAAAATTCTTGAAATGATGCTATCAAGTGCTGAAGCAAATAAATCTAAGAGGGATTCCATCATAATTTACTGTTCTCATTGCACTTTACTAAGCTGTATTAATTCCTCTAATTCTTTAGTCTAAAAATCAATTAATAGATGTATTTTAATATGTAAATAAGTATTTGCAAATGTATTTTAACAACTTACTTGCATGAATCGCTGTGATGAACCTGTAAGATCAAACATAGATTTGCTTAGTCCAGGGGACCCAGGCATTTTGGGGCTCCTTAAATCACAAACTGTAAAAAGAAATAAAGAACACATTTGGAATTTTGTTTACTTCACGAAGGAAAAATGGGCTTCTATATTACTTTCTTGATAGAAAACCATACCTTCTGAAAAAGTTATTTTCTATCAAAAATAAGGTTAGTATAGTTTGAGTTTGGTTAGATTATTTAATTAAATCAGATATACAAAGAATAAAGAAGTAAAAAATAACATGAACTATATATGATTCTCCCAATTAACTCGACATAAACCTTAGCAGATATTCATTTCACCATGTGTACCAGGGGAGTTATAAAAAATATAAGATACCAAACACTTATAATATTAATCAGAAGCTTCATATCTGAATAATATGAATACTTTTTTTTCAATGAGAATCAAAAGGTTACTGTATCTGGCAAACTAATAAAATGAAATCCTTTTTACATTGATAGGAAAACACTGTTACCAATTCAGAATCAATTTTTAATGCGATATTTCTTTGCAAACAAAATCCTGACCATTCAGAACAATGGTCAAAATTAAAGTCAGATTACACAAAAGAAAACTGCATGTCAAACTGAGATCCAATAAAGTTAAATGACTTGTCATGGACACAAAACTAGTACATATCAGAAGCAAGATTAAAAAGATTTTAAAAAATTTAAAATTCTCCTGACTCAAAGTCTTTTAAGATTAAATAATTATATTATTAGATTTTTGGACATTAAAACATTGTATGTGTATAAAGCATTTTGTAAACCTTAAAAGCACTACAGTATGCTATTATTGCAATTAGATTATAGACATATGCTTAAAAACAAGTTAGGTAATTAGGCAAGCTTAAGAAATTAAGCAACAAAGGTTTACAGACATTCACATATACAAAAAATGAAATGGAAAATTTCTACCATCTATTATGTAATATTTACTTCCTTTGTTTACACTAATCAAAAGGTTTGTAGAGTTATCAAAATATAACAGATGGTATTTCTACTATTAAAAGTTATACAACATTCTTCTTCCATAAGGAAAAAGAAAATAACATTTTCATAGGAGGATTTGTAAATTAATATACTATAATATTAAAGAAAGCATTCTTTCTCTCAAAGAAAATTTAGAGGAAATTGAATTTTGTTCCTAGTACATGCCTTATCCATAAAGAATATCACAGGATCATGAATTTCATACTAGAAGGAACATTGGAGGTCATCTAGTCCAACTCCTTTCATTTTACAGAAGAAAATCCCAGTTAAATGATTTGCCAAAAGTAACAAATAATATTAGTAAGTGGCAGAGCTAGTCTTAGAATCCAGGGTCTTTGGCAGCAAAGTCATCAGTATTTTCCACACTACCATGCTTACAATACTAAATTGCTAAATAAAAAGTATCCATTTTCATTATATCCAAACAACAACTTGTTAAGCTTTATTTTCAGTGACATGAATGTTATTATATAGTATTGTGCTTAACTTTTGCTTCTGTATATGCTGAGGGAAGAGTGTAAAGACAGTAGAACACTACTTCTTACCTGACCCATACAGCCTCAGAGCTTCACTGTTCGGAGGAAATCGCCTGTTTAAGTCAGGCGATACATGCTGAGGCATGAAAACTGGATTATATATGTCACAATTAGATCCATCCAAGGGTGAACTACAAAGTTCTGTTTTTCGATCTCTAAAGGAGGCTCTGGCAGAACCTGAAAAACATAACATCCATTAAATATACAATATAGGCACATTTCACCAAACATTATTAAGTAGTTCTAAAGATGAAACAAGTATGGAAAAGACAAATTCAGGAATTTTCTCATAACTAGTTTAAGTTTAAACATTTGACTTCCATCACAGTTGGAGAAGTAATAATTCATTTCTCTAGAGGAACAAAGTAATAGAAAAGTATCAGGAATTGTGTTTTGTCTGAGAGTTAGGTTCTAAAGTCCATAAGGTTGCTTTAAAAAAATAGATCTAGTCAAAATTACTCTTAAAAATAAAGATTAGAAGAGGACGGACTCAAGATGACAGATTAGAAGTAATTCAGCTAAACTTTCTCAATATTCCCCTACAATTTTAAAATACTGCTACAAGTCAAAATTTTGGAGTGGCTAAGTCAACAAAAAGTCAAAGAGGCATTTTTCCAACCTAAGAAAGCTTAGGAGCCTATACACACCATTATAATAATGGTAAGAGCAGTTTCCCCAAAGATAATGAGGGAGTCAGACAACCTCTCAGAAAGAGACTATAGCAGCCCCTTTGCTGGCACTCTGTACAATTATCATTGACTAGCAATTCTATTACAGCAACTCCATGTGCAGTTCTAAGTCACATTTCCAGTATTGAGAAATGATTGATGTTGGTCACAAGGAAGCTGGGGTTTTGGTCACAGTTCCAAAACAAAGATTGCCTTAGTGTTTGTGCCTGCAGAGGATCAAGAGATCTTCTTAAGTAAAAACAAGAGAACAGATCAGAAAAACAACCACACCATCTTAAAAGCACTGAAAACTTACAGTCCACCAGAACTAGCTCTAAAAATAACAGCACAAAAAAGCCTGAAACCTGGGATAGTACTTCTCCACTCCACTATGAGAAGAACCCATCTTTGTATAACAAAAAGTTCAAAATCAAGAAATAGGCTGGAAAAATAAGCAAACAACAAAAACAAAATTTAAACATAAAAAGCTATTACAGTAGCAGGGAGGACCAAGACATAAACTCAGAAGAAGTTAACAATATGAAAAGTTACCAAAAAAAGCTTCAAGGGAAAATGCTAATTGGACCCAAGCCTAACATTTTGAGAAGATTTATAGAAAGATACAAGAGTGGTAGAGAAGAAAATAGAATAAAGAAATGAGAGTGATACAAGAAAATCATGAAAAGAGAGTCAACAGTTGAGTTTTTTTAAAAAGCACCCAAAAAATACTTAAGAAAATAATACCACCATCACCACTCCCAAAATGAGCCTAATAGAAAAAAGGCACAAAGATGCATTAAAAAAAAAGAACTCCTTTAAAAACAAAATTAGGATTTTTCTTGTGCAGCTTGATAATTGTAGAAATATGTATAGAAGAATTGCACATGTTTAACATGTGTTGGATTACTTGCTGTCTAGAGGAAGGGGTGAAAAGAAGGGAGAGAGAAAAAAATTTGGAACACAAAGTTTGGCAGGGTTGAATGCTGAAAATTATCTATGTATATGTTTTGAAAATAAAAAAGCTTAAAAAAATAAAAACAAAACTGGTCAAATGGAAAAAGATGCATAAAAGCTCACTGAGAAAATAAATCTTTAAGAATCAGATTTGGCCAAATAGAAGCTACTGGTTCCATGAGACATCAAAAAATAATGAAACAAAATTGAAAGAATGAAAATATAGAAGAAAATGTGAAATATCTCCTTTGGGAAACAACTGACTTGGAAAATAGATGAAAGAGAGATAATTTAAGGATTACTGGACTATCTAAAAGTGATGATCAAAAAAAGAAACTAGACATCATTCCCCATGGAAAACTGTCCTTATACCTTAGATCCAAACAGTAAGAATTCATCACTAACCTCCTGAAAGAGAGCACATACTGAAAACTCCCAGGAATATTATAATCAAATTCCAGAGCTTCCAAGTCAAAGAAAAATGATTCAAGCATTTAGAAATAAACCATTTAAATATCATGGATCCATAGACAGCATCATACAAGATTTAGCAGCTTCCATGTTAAAGAAGTAGAGAGATGAGACTATGAAATTCCAGAAGGCAAAGGAACTAGTATTACAACCAAGAATCACCTATCCAGTGAAATGAGTATAATCCTTGGCGGGGAGGGAGAGAAATAAATATTTAATAAAATAGAGGACTTTCAAGAGTACCTGATTTAAAAAAAAAAAAAAAAGAAGAAGAAGAAGAATCAGAGCTAGACCGAATATTTGACATTCAAACATAAAACCTAACAAAAGGGTAAAATGTTAAATATGAAAAAGTGATCATAAGGTCATCAATAAAGTTAAACTATTTGCATTCCTACATGGGAAGATGGTTCATGTAACAAGAATTTTATCACTATTAAGGCAATTAAAAGGAGTTGATTTAGATGACATGTTGATTATGTTGAAATGATCTAAAAAATGAAAGGGTAAAAGAGAGGGATGAACTGGAAGTAGGTGAAGAGAAGGAGAATGGGGAAATTTTTCAGACAAAAGAGGAAAAGCTTTTACATTGGAAGAGGAAATGCAGAGGACTGGCAGGTAATGTTTGCACCTCACTTTTGTCAGTATTGGTTCAAAGAGTTTTACACACTTAGTAGTGTATAAAAATGTAACAGCCAATAGGAAAATGGGAGGAAGAGATAAAAGTAAGCAGTGAGAGGGCAGGAATGATTAAAAAAAAAAAAAAAAAAAAAAAGGACAAATTAAAGGAAATAGTAGTTAAAACCAAAGTAGACTTTTGAAATGGGTCAAGATAAAAAGAGAGAAAAAAGAAAAAATAAAGGAAAATGGGATGAAGGGGAAAACACCATTTGTAATCATAACTGTGCCTGTGAATGGGATGGGAAACTGAAGCAAATAGCAGAATGACTTAGAAACCAGAATCCAACAATGTTATTTACAAGAGATACACTCGAAACAGAGTTAAAAATAAAGGGCTGTCACAGTCTAATATGTTTCAGCTAAACTTAAAAAAAAAAATAGTAATCATGATCTCAGACAAAGCAAAAGCAAAAATAGATCTAATTAAAAGAGATAATCAGGTAAACTACATTTTGCTAAATGGTAACAAAGACCATAAAGTAACATCAAAAAGTCTTTGTAGCAAGTTTCTTTGATAATGGCTTCATTTCTCAAATACATACTGAGTATGAAAGTGAATTTTATTTATAAAAATAAAAGCCATTCCCCAAATAATAAGTTGTCAAAGCATATAAGGGGCAGCTAGCTGGCATAGTAAATAAGAGTGGTGGACTTAAAGTCAAAAAGACTCACCTTCTTAAGTTCAAATTTGGCCTCAGACACTTATAATTATGTGACCCTGGACAAGTCACTTAACCATGTTTGACCCTGTTTCTTTATCTGTAAAATGATCTGGACAAGCCACTCCAGTATCTTTGTCAAGAAACCCCGCCCAAAAAAAGGTCACAAAAGTCAGACATTACTAAAAACTACTAAAAAACGAAGACAAAAACAGGAATTTTCAGAAGAAATCAAAGCTATCTATATTCATAAAAAAATGCTCTAAATCAGTATTGATTAGAGAAATACAAATTAAAACAACTCTTATGTACCACTTCATATCTATTAGAAATTATAAATGATGGAGAGGATGAGGAGAAAATAGGGACACTAATGAACTGCTGGTGGAGTAGTGTTCTCCAACCATTCTGAGAAACAATTTGGAACTCTGAACAAAGGGCAATAAAATTGAGTACACTCTTTGACTCTGTGATATCACAACTAAATCTGTATTCCAAAGAGATAAAAGAAAAAGGACATATTCCAAAAGTATTTATAGCAGCTCCTTTTATAGTGACAAAAAATTAAAAATCTAAGAGATATTCATCATTTGGGAATGGCTGAACAAGATGTAGCATATCATTGTGATGGAGTAATATTCTGCTATAAGAAATTATGAGAGTAGTTTTACTAAAAACTAAGATTTACTAAAGACCTATTTGACTGATTAAAAAAAAATGAAGCAAAAAGATCTAGGAAATCATTGTGCCCAGTAACAGCAATGTCACAATGAGCAGCTATGAAAGACTTGGCTACTCTGATCAATACAATGATCCAAAACAATTCCAAAGATCTCATGATGAAAAAATGTTATATTCCTCCAGAAAGAGAAGTGATAAACTCTGAGTGCAAATTGAAGTATAATTTTCTCATTTACTTTATTTTTCTTGCTTTTTAAAAAAAGCATAGCCAATATGGAAATATGTTTTGCATACTTTCACATATATAATTGACATATTGCTGGCCTCAGTCAATAGGGGAAGGAGTCAGATAGAGGGAGAAAATTTGGAACTCAAAAATTTTAAAAGAAAAATTTTAAGATAAATAACAAATTTAAAAAAGAAAATAGTTTAAATCTCCCTTAAAAGTATACATCACAGGGCAATTGGTGGTGCAATGGATAGAACACCAGCCTTGAAGTCAAATCTAATCTCAGACATTTATTAGCTTCCTAGCTGTGTGATCCTGGGCAAGTCATTTAACCCCAATTCCCTCAGCCAAAAAAGAAAAGAAAAAGAAAAAAAAAAAAGGATATATGTTAGGTTCTTACTAAGTGCTAAGTTGGTACTTAATAATACACAGAGAAAAGGATTCCTGTAGTATCTCTGATTGTTGTAGCTACAAAGGGAACTTAGTCTCTTTTAAAGAAGGCAATCTGTATCAGAGAGCAAAGAATAGCGAGATAGTTGTTATAGAAAAAACTGAACATAAATTTTATCAGGAAAAAACCTGAATAAGACTTCCAAGAAGTGAAATGACAAGAAGTGACTTCCAAGAAGTAAAAAGCAGAATGCAAATACAGATGTTTAAAAATACTTAACAGGAAAATTTATAATTAGTGGGGAAAGTACCATTGAACAGGCTTCATACACAAATCAGGTTATATTAAGAGATTATATCACCACATAACTATGTCCTAGTTACACTAAGGAAATAGAAAGGTGTAGAGGGCAGGAACTCTGGAGAAGTATACTTGAAACAAAGTGTTAACTCAGTGGAATTGATGAGATGATGGTTCTCTAGTTCATACATATTCAGTATGCTGTAGTGATATAATTGTACTAAGGTATTTAAGGGCTGAGCATGACTGAAAATGAGACATTCCATTTTTGACCATCCTCCTGGTGGCTCTCCTGCCTGAGACTGAACCAGAATAAGGCTCTAGACTCTATTCTTGATCATTCTCATGGTGTTTATCCTGTTGAGACCAAAGCCCACCCGCAGAACCTCCAGAAAGCTAGTCCAAACATTACACAAAGTTACCCAAACAGGGATCTTCTAGAGATCAGCAGAAATTGTATATAGGTTGTCCTTCATACTAGCCTAAGCAAAATGACTACACTACAAGTAGGAAGATAAGATATTAGAATTACACAGTGCCCCACAGATTGAAGAAACAGTGATTCATCTCTCTCTTCTCATTCTAAAGCACAATTTTATTGAGTGGAATAACAACCCACCATTTAAATTGTTAATTTTCTCTGTCTCTTTGTTTTCCTTTAGTGTACATAGCTGAATTTGAATAAACAAAATGAAATAATATATGATGCAACTCTTTCGTACTATGCCCAAAAATAAATAAATAAATAATGAAGGAGACTTCAAGAAGTGAAGCTTAGAAATTAAAAAGCAAGTTAGCCTGATTTCCCCTTTTTCAAAGAGGAATAGATAAAATAATGGGATAATGAATTTTATCTTGCAAAATTTGACCTATAAATGTAAATCACTTTAAGCTTCCTCATTTATCTTTTTTCTTGTGTGTTTCAGAAGCAGCCAGATGATTATAAATGCTAACAACATGATTCTGCTTATTTCACTGCTTATCAGTGAAATATTTACAGAAAGTAATTGACATCTCTCTAATATTTAACAGCCCAAGTTAAGAAAGAAAAAAAAAGAAAGTTTCAAAATAGGGAGCAGAGCTAAGAAATTGATTCAGAATTGGCAAAGTCAGGTTATCCTGACTTTGGGATAGAGTTTGGATATAATGCACTTTTAGGCACCAGTGAATTATACTGGCCTGACAACTTTATAACGGAATATGGTTGTAGAATTTTCTGTTATGATGGAAGACAATTCTAAATTACTTATAAATGTAAATAAATAATTATGATTAGTTGATCATCATTAATTTCATGACCCAGAAAAAAAAAGAAAAGAAAACTTAGGAACCAACAATCTTCATCAATAAGAGAAATTCTTAGTAAAAAAAATTCCCTTTACTAATGGAGGTCAGAAACTCACTTTCAACTTAGTTTTATAGAGTTGCCTGAGGCAATGAGAGGTTAAGAAACTTGACACTGCAAACTGTTAAAAGCAGGATTTAAACCAAAATCCTGTAAGGATATGCCTCTATTTTCTATGACACCATAGCAGTCATAATTTTAATGCAATTCAATCACCTAAGTATCTACTACATGCAAAAAGTATTGATGGAGATAAAAAGATTGATATGGTCCCTAACTTAAAGAAGTTTACAATCTATTGAACTTTATATATAGGAGAACAACCCAAACATATTGACCACAGAGTTTTATATGTTTATTTTCAGACTTCTGAAAATTAAAAGCAAAATCATATGAAGATTCTGTCCCAACACATAGGAGGGACTTGTGAGTTAAAATAGTTATCTGAAAGTACCCCGAGCTCTCAGTTTACTTGCCACAAATGCCACAAATCCTTTGGTTCAAGCCTCAACAACCAGTTTTGCTACAGTCCTTCAGGAGCAAAAGTCTACTAGGGTTGCAACCTAGAAGCATCAATGCTGCAAAGTCTTGAACTACCAGTGCCAGGTCAGAGAATTCAGGAACAGAGGAATTGATATACATCATCAGAACTGGATATCTTGCATGTGGAAAGCTCTGGAGCACTACACCAAGCCTGAGGGAAAGAGTACAGCATCCAGCTACAGCCATTTCTGACCACTCACTTATTACCAACAGTGATGTTGAACTAAATAGCTTATCCTCTGAGCTTTAGCTTTTTCAACTGTAAAAAACAGGAATAGTACAACCATTCCATATTTTGTACAATACACCAACTATATACAGAGATGCTCTGTTATGACTTTCTATAAGGAAACAGCTCTACTTGTTCAAATGTTTTCCTGACATCAAGCCTATATTTGCCACTTTGCAACCTCCATTCATTGCTCTCTCAATTTGACTGTGAGATCAACTAGAACAAGTCTAATCCTTCTACTACATGACAACTCTTCAAATACCTAAAAGCAGCTATCAATTGTCCCTTGATTTCTTTCCTTTTCAAACTTAATACCACCAGTTCCTTCAACCAATGTCTCAGGCCATTCAGCATCCTCACTGCCCTCCTCTAAATCCCCATCACTTGGTGGCTATAGTTTAATAAGGACATTGATAAGCAATACTTCAGATGAGGTCTGGAAAGGGCAGCGTACACTGTACTCACTGCCTACTTATTCTCAGAAACTATGTCTACCAATACACAACAAGTGTCACACGACACTGCTATCTTATATCCAGCTTTGAAGTCCACTAAAATCAACAAATCATTTTTACAATAAATTCTATCTAAAAATGTTTCTCTAATGTTATATTTGTTAAGTTCAAGATTTTTTTGTACCCAACTATAAGATCCCTGAGAGAAGGGATTAATTTTTTTTCTCTTTGTATTTCTAATGCCTAGCAAAATCCCTGAAACATAGTAGGTGCATAATAAATACTTGTGATCTACTGCTCAATTTATCCTTATAGAATGTCATTTTATTAGATTCAACCTAGATTCAAGGCTGTCAAGATATTTTTGGATGTTTATTCTGTTATCTAGAGTATTAGCTATCCCTCCAAGATTTGTATTATCTGAAAATTTAATGAATATACCATTGATGCCTTTATCTAAATCAATTTGATAAAGTTATACAACATAGGGTAAAGCATTTTCCTAAGGTGAGACCACCTGCCATGTTGATGTAGAACATGTAACTACTTTCTGATTTAAGCCATCTAAATATTTCTGAATCTGAATTTATTTTTGATAGCTTTTTACTTTTCCAAATATGTACAAAAATAGTTTGCAATATTCACCTTTGCAAAACCTTGTACCCACATTTTTCTCCCTCCTTTCCCCCCAATACCCTTCCTTGAACAGCAAATAATCCAACACAGGTTAAATATGTGCAATTCTTCTAAACATATTTCCATATTCACCATGCTGTGCAAGAAATATCAGATCAAAAGAAAAAAAGAAAAAAAAAATGAGTAAGAAAAAAAGAACAAGCAAACAAACAATTAAAAAAAAAAAAGACAAAAATACTATGTTTTGATCCACATTCAATCTCCATAGTTCTCTTTCTAGATGCGGGTGGTACTTTTCATCCCAAATTTATTGGGATTGCCTCGAATCACCTCATTGAAAAAAGCAAGTCCATTTGAATCCATTTTAGTTATATCATTATCTAGTTCACATTGCTATATTCTCTCCTCAAGCAATGTCAGATGGGGCAGCTAGGTGGCGCAGTGGATAGAGTACCAGCCCTGAAATCAGGAGGACCTGAGTTCAAATGGCCTCAGGACACTTAACATTTCCTAGCTGTGTGACCCTGGGCAAGTTACTTAACCCCAAATGCCTCAGCAAAAAAGAAAGGAAAAAAAAGAAAAAAGAAAAATATCAGATAATTTATCAAAAGCCTTGCTAAAAAAGCAGGCAAATTAGAGACCACATTCTCATCTATTAATTTAGTAATCTCCTCACACACACATAAAAAGGTAAAAGTTTGATATAAAGCTATGCTGGCTCTTGGGAATCATTTCATTCTTTTTAAATATTCATCATTTGAGGAATCTACTCTAGAATTGTTGCAAGAGCATAAATCAAGTTCACTGACCTAATAAAGTGATTCTGTTCTTTTTTCCTTTTTTTTGAAAATTAGGAAATTTGCACTCTTCCAATTTGATAGTACTACTCTCATTTTCTAGGATCTTTCAAATATTACTTGACAGTGGTTCAATATTCACATGTGATAAGTTCTTTCAGTAAAATTTAATTGTAAAAGATTTACAATAAATGAAGGAGTGTAGTATAGTGAAAATAGCACTGATTTTGTAATCATACAACTTATGTTCAAATCCCACCTAGGAAGCTTACAATCTGTAGGAATAAGCAAGCAATAACCTCTTTGGGTCTCAGTTTCTTCATATGTAAAGTAAGAAGGTTGAACTAAATAGTCTTTCAGGATCTTACAAGATCTAGATCAACAATCCTAAGAATGCAAAAATAAAAGTAATATCAACACTAAAATATTGTACATGTGGCCTTTTAACCTGTGTCATTTTACCCCTTACCTTGAAGTTCCTCCATATGTAAGGGAGTTGCTTGGGTCTTTGGTTGAATATACGATAATTTAAATCTGGGCACAACAAAGGGCACTTCTTTGCCATCAGGGGGAATTTTGGAAAGGAGATAATCTTCTGGACAGCCAACTTGACATTTAACAGACACTGAAGACATTGGAGGTAGACATGTAACATTTTGTCCTTCTGGAGTTGCTACTTTAGAGTCTTTTTCTGTGGAAGCTGTATAGAAATAATAATGTTAATAATAAAAATAAAACACAAGAAATATAATAACAACACAGCATTACATTAAGAATAAAAGGCATAGAAGTGAATGTAAATTGTTAGCACTACTGTCTATCTACCCAGGTTACTTATACCTTCGGAATCTAATACTTAATGAGCAACAAGAAAATGGTATTTACACACATATATTGTATCTAGGTTTTATTGTAACACATGTAAAATGTATGGGATTGCCTGTCATCGGGGGGAGGGAATGGAGGGAGGGAGGGGGATAATTTGGAAAAATGAATACAAGGGATAATATTATAAAAAAATAATTACTCATGCATATATACTGTGAAAAAAATTCTAAATAAAAAAAAGAAAAAGAAAATAGATGCAAAACAAATAAAATAAAGTAAGCACTCACTACAAAAAAAATTCTTACATATAACATTAGAGATAGTAAAATTATTTGTAGTATTTACCTCACAAAGTTGTAAAAAAGTACTTTGTAAACCTTCAAGTATGTTTTGAATGTGAATTATCATTCCGTAATCATTCAAGGTCAGAATTTAATTGTAAAAGAGAATAAACCTTTTTGATATTTGTAAAAAAATAAAATAAAATAAAATAAAAGGCATAGTGAATAAGGTGCTAAGTTTAAAGATGAGAAGACAAGTTCAAATTTCATCTCTGATACCAGCTGTGGAAGCCCTGAGCAAGTGACTTAATCTATCTGTTGTTCAGCTTCAAACAACTCCCTAAATACATACTCCTACTATTACATCTAGAGAAATTGGTAAAGAAATTCCTCTATGTTGACTTATAGATCTTTCACATATTATCAAAATCCAAATTATTCCAAAGTAGAAATACTCTACCTTTTTTCCACTTCCCACTGTAACTCACTACTTTTCTTTTTTATAGTTGTTTCATATTGCCTCCTAATAATCTGCTCATCTTCATTAGAAGAAGTAAGGATATTGCAATCAATTTTTTCCCTCATACTATTCCAACTTAAAAATCTCATCCCATTTATAAATGGAAGGGTCAGATTGTATATCCCAATTCCTAGTTCAGGAAATATGATCACCTTATATAAGGATAACAATCGCATCTACCTCCCAGGGTTGTTATTTGGATCCATTGAGATATTATATGTAAAGCACCTTAAAAATCTTAGAATACTATGTAAATGTTACTATTATTATTATATGCTATAGTTATTGGTTGGATGAGATAGTTCCGAAAGTACCCTAAAAGTCTACAACTCACTGAGTTGGAAACGAAAAGGAAGAGACAACTATGACTTCAGCTGCTCTTTTGGAGCTATTTGTGAGCCAAGCACCTCATCTCCTAAAAACAGGTTTTTTAATTTAAAATGTTAAAAATATGCAATAATCAATGTTGGAAGGGTTGTGGAAGGATAAGCACACTAATACATTTTTGGTAGAACATTGAAATGGTACAACCATTGTGGGAAAAAAATATGTATATGAACTGACTAAGATGTCTATACACTTTGAACCAGAAACGTCATTATTTGAATCAGAAACTTCTTATATCCCAAGGAAGTCATCCATAAGAAGAAAGTCCCCACATATTCCAAAATAATTACAGCAGCATTTTTTATGATAGATAAGAACTGGAAACAAAGTAGAATCCCATTTATTGGGTAATGGTTAAACAAAATGTGGCTACATGAATGTAATAAAATAACAAGAAATTATGTGAATACAAAAAGCATGAAAAGATCTATATGAATCAATACAAATTAAAATAAGCAAGAGTCAAAAAAAATTTATGCCATGACTAAACAGTGTTCATAGAAAGAACAACAACAAAAAAAGTCAAAAATAAATCCAATAACTTTATAAAGATTAAGCAGAACCTGAATGAGGAGATATGAGAAATTACTCCAATCTTACCTTTTGTGAATATGGAAGGTCTTCAGACATTGAACATGTTTAGGGTATTTTTCAATATATTGATCAGTTTTTTCTCTTTAAAAAACGTTGTCATATGGAATGGTTCTCCAAGAAGAGGGAAGGGGAAGTATATTTGGGATAATTGTGGTCATGAAGCAAACATAAAATATCAACTAAAACTTATTTTTAAAAAGAAATAATTCCAGGGGCAACTAGGTGGCACAATGGATTCAGACTCAAACATTTGACACTTACTACCTGTGTGACCCTGAGAAGGTCACTTATCCCCAACTGCCTCACAAAAAAATAAATAAATAAACAAAATGAAGGGTTCCAGTATTGCAAACTGTTTCAAAGTCATGGCTTTAGACTAAAAAGAAAAAATATATACATAAAATAAGTAAATGCCAATTCTATGTGGCTCATAATGTCTGAGATTATAAATTAATTTATATTAGACATTTCTAGTTTAACTACTCAGAAACATTTTCCCATAGGGAAAAAAATTACTATAAGTGGCACATTGTACATATAGTTACAGTAACTTGAAATAAATTAGAATAAAAGATTCATTTTTTTCTTAATTTCCTCCCCAAAAGTAATCCATGAATAATCCATGCATAGTTTATGAATCAAGAAGTAGGATACTTTGTCTGAGAAAGGAAATGACATAGGGTTTCTCAACCTAAGCCACAAAAGCTTTTTAAACTATAAAAAGGACACTGAACTATAGTACTATGCATTATCGATACAATTTATGACATTGTTTCTATGGAAAAATCCTTCCACACTGTAACTAGGGACACCAGGAACAGAGCTTCTTTGCTAGTCACATTAATTGCCAAAGTGATTTCTTTGACACTCTCATCTCTGTCCTTAATTCAAGTCTTTGAAAGTCAGGACTATATTAATTAGCTTACCAATAATCTTAGTTAAGTATTTACTATTATATAACAATTAGGATTCGTAATAATTAGTATTTTGCTTAATAATAATAGATATAATCATATATAATTCACAGTTATGCTTTTTTATCTTACCATAGAAACAGCCTCTGCAGCAGCTTTTTACAAATTCTGTGGCCATTACTTTTAAAATCCAATATCATAGCAATAAAAACAAGTTTCCAAATATAAATTTATCTGTTGGTAGAAATAAAAAATAACAATATTTAACATTAATTAATCAATCCATCAACAAGTATTTATTAAGTGACAATTATGTGCCAAGGACTATACTAAACATTTGAGGATACAAGTACAAAGAATAAAACAATCCCTCCTTGTAATAAGTTTGCATTCAATAGGGGAAGATAGAAAGTATATATAACATCACTCTCTTTGTGTCCCTTATATAATTCCATAAGCTTTTCTTTCTAATAAATTACTGGTAAATTCACTTACTGGAAGTCATCAAAATGTTATCTTAATATTAAAACTGAAAAAATGGGAAAAATTCTGATCTCATTTTTTAATATTTGATTTAATATTTGAACCTAAATACACTCCCATAATCAAGTTGGAAAGATAATAAGGTGCTAATTAAAATACATGAAAATGGACCCTTTTTCCTACACAATAAATCTAGATATCAGAAATAAAACTTACCAGAGAAAAAAACCAATGCTTCCTTTTCTTGAAGTTAAGTCAATTATGCCCATTCTGCTGAAGAAAAATAAATATTTTTAAAGCTCATTGACAAATAAGACTTGATAAACAGTTGAAGAGGAATGATCAAGTATTTTTCAGATCAGCTACTGCCAGTTCTTTTTTCCTTCTCTCTGCTGCCTACCTTTCACTTGTTGATGTTTTCATTAACTGGTTAATTCAGATGTCTAGGGCAAGATTTCTCTAATACAAAGAAAATTATTCCACCATTATATGGTAGCAAACTAAATTTTCCCTAACAGACACACCATTTGTGCACACCATTTGATCCAGCAGTGTTTCTACTGGGTCTGTATCGTAATGAGATCGTTAAAAAGGGAAAAGAGCTCACAAGTGCAAAAATGTTTGTAACAGCCCTTTTTGTAGTGTCAAGAAACTGGAAATTGAGTGGATGATCAGCAATTGAATGGTTGAATAAATTATGATACATTAATGTAATGGAATATTATTATTCTATAAGAAATAATGAGCAGGCTAATTTTAGAAAAGCCTGGAAAGACTACAAGATTGTGTAATGCACTTGGCTCTTTTCAACAATGAGGTGATTCAAAGCAACACTAATAGAATTAGATGGAAAGTGCCATCCACATCCAGAGAGAACTATGAAGACTTGAAAGTAGATCAAAGCACAGTATTTTCACCTTTTTGGTTTTTTTTGTTATTGTTGTTTATATTCTTGTTTTCCCTTCTTGTATTTTTCCCTTTTAATCTGATTTTTCTTGCATAGCATGATGCATATGGAAATATGTTTAGAAGAATTGCCCAAGTTTAATCTATATCTTATTGCTTGTTGTTTTGAGAAATGAGAGGGGAGAGATGAAGAAAAATTGAACACAAGGTTTTGCAAAGTTGAATGTTGAAAATTATCTTTGCATGTATTTAGAAAAATAAAATAGTATTTAAAAAGAAGAGAGAGAAAGAGAGAGAAAGAGAGAGAGAGAGAGAGAGAGAGAGAGAGAGAGAGAGAGAGAGAAGGGGGGAGAGAGAGAGAGAGAGAAGGGGGAAGGGGAGAGAGAAACAGATAGACAGACAGACAGAAACAGAGACCATGAGTAAGTTATAGAGAAGGCACCAACCTCAACTGATAGAGTGTTTCATCATAGGATTCCCTATAAGAATTAAATAACAAATTTTATCTCTATCCTGACAGAAGACTCAGATCTTAGGCAGGGGTTTAAGTTCTAAAGTAAAAGTAGTATAAAGTTAATCTTCATTAAATTTACTGATATCTTTTTTATCAGAAAGTACTTTCTTCTGATGGGTGATCATTTTTAACAGAAGGTATAAGCAAAGCATGGAGATCAATAATTTTGTTTTGAGGGTTTTGCATAATATGCTAGTTTCAGTAGTTCATGTCATCAACAATAAATTAATATCCTTCCAGTCAAATGCTGTCACAATTTTAATTAGCTAGAAATGCCATGCTTTATTAGAATGGAATCTTAAAAGAGAACTTTCCCTTCACACAATCTAACGGTCACATGTAGAAAGATGAAGAACTGATCAAGGGGTTAAATTGCATGAGAGACTGTTTTCCCAACTCTGAAACACCACACACACACACACACACACACACACACACACACACACACACCTGTCCCTGAGGCAAGAAAGCAACTAGTTGGCTCCCTACCCCCAGCAACCAGGTGTGCCATTTCCTTGTATGGCATTTTTTCTTTCTCCTCCTATCCCCATCCAACATAAAAACAATGTCCTTGGAGATGTGTATAAGCAGGGTTATGTGTATTCCATACACCAGGGCAGAGGGAAAAGTAGTTAAGATAAAGGAAAATTAAGGGAGTAAGAACATAAAAAACCTCAAGAGCTGAGTGTTCACTTTGCTAGGATTTGCCTAATAGCTGACAAGAAAAATAGAATACCCAGAGCCATCTTTTCAAGTGAGCAGGTATAAATGAATTCAAGTAAGCTAAATGACACCACAATGCTATGACATATTTTGACTTAATGTAATCACTCTCTTCTAACTCCATAGCCACCCTTCCTAAAAACAAAACAAAACAAAACAAACAAACAAACAAAAAAAATCCCTATGCTATTGAGATTGCAGGGCATAATGGATTGAGAGTTTGTCTCAATCAAGATTTGGGTCTAAGTCCTATTTCAGAAACATACAGGTTGGGTAAGTGATTTAATTTTTGTTGTCCTGGAAAGCTTACCTATCCCCTACAGGTACTCCCTTTCCCAATGATATTATGCAGAAGATTGGAAGTAAGCACAATTTCTGTGGTTTTATTATAATTACATTTTAACATCATTTTTTGGGAACACAATTTTAAATTTTAGATTCTTAAAAAAAGAAATTGTTAAAAGCAAATTAATTAAAATAGAGATGAGTCCCAAGTTTCTTAAGATCAGGATTAATTTTATAAAATTGTGTTCCCAAAAAAAAATTACTTAATTCAATATTGCCATTTCTGGTTTCCTAGACTGTCTTGACTAAAAATATACTACATATGTTACTAAATCCTCTGACCCCTTAATCTCAAAAGAAAACTGAAGCCTTAAAACCTCAAAAAAAAAAAAAAGAGACCAAAGTAATTCCAAAAATGGACAATTTCCAAAGTTACTAATGAGCTTTTATTTGCCAAATCCAACAGTCTTTTCTCAGTGTTTATCCTTGACCTTTCTGCAACTTTTAACACTTTTGATTATCCCTTCTTCCTAGAATAGAAAATTCTTAAACTGGAGTCTTTAACATTTGTTTTTTATAGCTGTATTTCAATAAAATTATAATCCTTATTTTCTGCTTCTAGAAAATGTTATTCTGAGAAGAGCTGCAAAGGCAAAACAGTTTACCAAAGGAGGCCCATGACATTAAAAAAAAAAAAAAAAAAGATTAATAAATGCTCTATATGATCTCTTCTCCCTAGGTTCTTTTGACACATTTTTTTTCCCCAAGTCCTCTTCCTATTAGTCTGATTTCTCTTTACTGTCATAAACTGATTCATCATTTTTGTCTCATTTTTTATTGACAGATATACATGGCTCCATCCTTGAGCTTCTTCTCTTCCCTCTCTATTTTTTCATTACTATCATCTCTATATTAACAACTCCTACATCTTTCCTCTCTCTCTCCCCATATATAGAAACATATTCATGTGTGTGTACATATATATATGCATGTATATGTACACACTTGTATATACATGTATGTATGAATGAATATCCAGCCCATCTTTCTTCTAAAGTTCACTCTCATATCTCACTATCTACTGGCCATTTCCAAATATCTTCATAAGAATTTCAAAGTCAATTAAGTTTGGGTTTTTTAAAATCATTGACTTTCTGCCAAAAACTCCTCTTCTTAATTGTCCTATCTCTTTTGATTTACTACTACTTTTCATTAATCTAAGTTCGAAACCTCAACTTTTCTTTCTCCATCAACTTTCACATCCAATCATTTGTCAGTTTTTTTTTTAAATTCTTTCTCCATAATGCATCTTGTGGCCATCATTCATGTGGCCATCATCATAGTAGACCCCCATCACTTAAAGGAACCAGGTAAGTATTATTTTTGCTTTTGTTTTCTTCCAGGGATATCTGTGAGATATAAATGTCCCCAGGAAATCAACACAGAAAATTTGCTATAGCTCCTTCAATGCATATTGGTTTTGAAGATTTTCTAAGTTTTTATTACTTCCCTAAAAGCCCCATCAATTCTTCCACCTTTTTCTTTCCACTGTGAACCATAAAGATATTTCTTCAAGGATTTTCAATCTTAATTTTTTTCCCAACACCCCAATATCTTTAATTATCTCATGAGGAAAGAAATATATAACTTTTTAGGGAGTAAAGAAGCAAAAACAAACAAAAACTTGTTCAGAATCAATGAAATATATACATAAGTGAAGCATCATTGTGCAAATTAGTTCCCAAAACAAAGAAGTAATGGCTTTGCCAGTTATCAGCTTTGTTCAAACCAAAGAACATCAGTAAGCTAACAGCATCATTCAAATACTAGCAAGAAAAAAACTCCCATCAGCCATCTGATACCTCCATGCCAATAAACCAAATTTATAATATATTACATGGAACTAATTGGCTACCATTATTTCCTCTAAAGAATGTTTTTATTACAAAAGAGGCAAGGGGGCATTCTATATAAAGGTATGGAAATAGAAATTTAAAGTCATGTATGGACAATAGCAAAAAAAAAAAAAAAAATTTGATTAGAATAGAGTGAGTAAAGAAGAATAAGGTCCAGTACATCTCAAAAGATAGGATGGAGTTAGACAATGAAGGACTTTAAAAGACTAATGAAAAAATCAGTACTTTATCCTAGAGATAATAAAGAATTACCAGAGCTTCTTGAGTAAGGTTCTGATATTGTCAGATCTGGCTATAAATTTGTTAATTTGGCCATTGCATCGATTAACTGAAGAGGAAAAAAGAGACCAATTAGTCAGCTACTTTAATATTTCAGACAAAAAGTGATGATGGGTCTAAACTAGACATGAGAATAGAGAAAAGAGGGCAAATGTTTAGTAGGTATAGAATCAATAAGACTTGTTTACTTCTTCTGACTTCTATGTTCACAAATGAAATTACCAGAAAAATCAAGAAAGCATTAAGTATTAAAAACCATTAACACAAAACTGAAAAGCAAGGACTTCGAAAGGGCAAAGTTTATTTAGTTGATTCAAAAGATATATCTGTGACTGAGATTTAGACTTCTGAACCATCCCATATTGAGTTCTTGGTCAAAAATGGAAGGTACCTAATCAGATCTAATAAAATTATATCTAGCTGAGAGTCTTAAATTTTTAATCAAAAAGAAAGAAGGGAGAAAGGGAGAGGAGAGAGAATACCCACAAATCCAATAACAAAGTAAGTGCCTACAATGAAGAAAGGTAAAAAAATAAAATAAAATAAAATAATAGATTCCTGGAAATCCCCAGAAGACAAGGAACCAGCAATAAAACCACTGACCTCAAAAGTCTATATGCAAATAAGAATATGGAGACAGATTTATTTATGTATACAAATAATAAGGAAAGTAAACTAAAGACCATAATACAATGAAGCATATTTGACTAGATAAGAATCACTGATAATATGGGATAGACTATAAATAGAATATAGTTATGGAAATGCATATCTTATTCAAACAGAAAGATAAATGAAAGGAGGAGGGGAAGAGATGTGACATTTTATGGACACATACTCAGGTGAAATCTGGGAAGCAAGTGTAACCAGGCTTTGGTGTATGGCCAGCTTACCACATGGAAGCAACCATATGTGAAATACCAAACATCTGTTTCTAGGAGAAAACATTTATGTATTCTCCAACCACATGAATTGGGAAAGTTTCTTCCCACTGAGTATGTAGCCAGAACTGGATATATCTTCAAAACTAACTAATGGAGATTTAGTCATTCTCTCTCATACTGGCAGCCTCCAGGATGCACATCTTCATTACCCACAGTACAGTCATTGTGCAAAGTACTTAGCAAAGTGTCTGCTTTTTAGCAAGTACTATATAAATGCTTCTTCCCTTCCCCTTTCTCTCCCCCTTAAATGTTGGGGAGACAAAGGCAGAAATAACTTCTATGATGACAAAGCTTACATTACAATGGAGGAGGTAACATGCAAATCACTAGATACATACAAGTTATATAAGAAGTAATCTGAAGGCAATCTGAGAGGGAAAAACATTAGCATCAGTAGAGACCAGAGGTCAGTAGGAAAGGCTTCTTAAAGAAGGTAGAATCTGAGTTGAATCTTGAAAAAACAAGACAAACTAAGAGGTAGAGGTTTGGAGGCAGAGCATTTTAGGCATATAGAGAATAACAATCACACTTGGATTGCAAATGCCATATTATGTTGAAAGAATTCCAAATAGGCCAAAGTTGCTGGATCATAGATTGTGTAAGAGCAAGCAAAATACAAAACTGGAAAGGTAGGAATGGGGCAGGTTATAAAGAATTTTAAATACCAAACAAAAGAGTTAATTTTGAGCCTGGAAACAATAACAAGCCACTGGGGCTCACTGAGAAAGGAGATAACATTCAGAACTGCATATTAAGAAAATTACTTTGTACAAGCCACTTTCCAACTGCTAAATGGTCAGAGGATATGAACAATTTTCAGGCAAAGAAATTACAGCCATTTCTAGTTATATGAAAAAATGTTATAAATCATTATTCTTTAGAGAAATGCAAATTAAAACAACTCTGAGATACAACCTCATACCTCTCGGATTGGCTAAAATAACAGGAAAAGAACATGATGAATGTTGGAGGAGATGTGGAAAAACTAATGATCCAACCATTCTGGAGAGCAATTTGGAACTATGTCCAAAGGGCTATAAAACTGTGCATACCCTTTGATCCAGCAAAGCCTCCACTAGGTCTATATCCCAAAGAGACAAAAAAAGGAAAAAGACCCACATGAGCAAAATTTTTTCAGCAGCCCTTTCTGTAATGGCAAGGAACTGGAAAATGAGTAGATGGCCATCAGTTGGGAAATGGCTGAATAAGTTATGGTTTATGAATGTAATGAAATATTACTATTCTATAAGAAATTACAAGTATGCTAATTTCAAAAAAGCCTAGAAAAGACTTAGATGAACTGATGGTAAGTGAAGTGAGCAGAACCAAAAGAACATTGTAGATAGTAACAACAAGATTATGTGAAGACTACCTGTGTTGCCCTTGGCTCTTTTCAACAATGAGGTGATTCAAAGCAATTCCAATAGACTTGGGTTGGAAAGTGTCACCCACATCCAGAAAAAGAACTATGAAGACTCAATATGGATCAAAGCATAGAATTGTCACCATTTTTTGTTTGCTTGTTTTTTTCTTTTGATTTATTTTTTGCTCAGCATGACAACTATGGAAATGTTTTTAAAATTTCACACATTCAACTTAGATTAGATTGCTTGCTGTCTTGAGGTAGGGGAGGGAGGAAAATGAGAAAAATTTGGAACATAAGATTTTGTGAAGGTGAATATTGAAAAGTATCTTTGCGTGTATTTGAAAAAATAAAATAAAACATTACAATGAAAAATAAAGAAAAATTTAAAAAGAGATAAAGAAAATCATTTTGATGGACAACAAATGGGAAAGGAGAAAAACTTGAGACAAGGTGGACAGTTAGAAGACCATGGAAAAAGTCAAAATTACAAATAATAAAAGTTTTAACAAGAGTTATTATGGTTGTGCAAATGGAAACAAATGGAATTATGCCAGAGATATTATGAAAGTAAAAACAAAATCTGACAACCTGGCAAATTTTAATTGGCAGAAAGAGTTATTATCTGGGATCCTGTATTCACCTTTCCTTTTTCCCTCCCTAGGTGTGGGCTTTTCTTGATTAATTTCTAAAAGATCTCCCTGGACTTTTTATCTGGCCTACTATGTCCTACAGTCCCTTGGCATTGCCATAATAACTATTCAAGTAATTTATGGGTATCTGGATCTTATCACCTACCAAGTGGGACTTCTTTCTTTTATGTGTAGTCTCCCCCAATTAAAATGTGTGCTCATTCTCTACACAGCCCCCTACATTATCTTATAGACTTCAAAATCATGGCTCTTCTGCTATCTCATCCTGAAATTCCCCTTAGTGCTTGCGATTCCCTTGTCCTAGAACATCCTATAACTTACTGCTTGCTAATGCTAGAATATGGCTCCCAAAGCCCACTCCCATTCCTTTGCCCATTTTTGAGTTCTTTCTGAAGTCTCTAGTTTGCAAAAGGGCTCTCCTTTTCACTTTCCTCCCAATACTGTTCCTGACTTTCTAGATTTCAAAACAAATCCTTCTTCTGCCTCCCTCACTTTCTCCCTCTTCCTCTTTTTTTCTTCCTTTCCCTCTCTTCCAACTTCCTTCCTCCTCTCCCTGCCATGCTATCTGTCTGACTGTCTGTCTCTCCCTATACCTCTCCTCCTACCTCAAACATTTTTTTCCATTCCCTTTTGCATATAGTCTTCCTTCATTGGAATGTAAGCTTGCAAACTCCTTGGGAGCAAGACAGGTCCTGTTCTGTAAGAAGGATTTAATAAATGCTTTTTCATCCATTCATGTATGACATCAAGGCTATAAAATTGGATGTCCTCATCATAAGAGGGAAGTTTAGAAAAGGGAACTCCAATATAGTTAAAAGGCAAATTGTAATGGGAGATTGTAGCTCAGGACACAGGCTAGAGTGAGATACATAGATCTAAGAATCATTTGCATAGAGATGATAATTAACTCTTTAGAAGCTGATAAGATCACCTAGTGAAACAATATTGTCTATACAGAGAGAAATGGACTCCAAACATAACAGTGGGGGACAAACAGAGTTAGTAGGTAAAAAATAAAAATAAAAATAAATGAAGAATCATCAAATGAGACTGAAAAATGGTCAGACACACAGGAGACAGTAATTGATAGTTTCAAATGTCTTAGAGAGATAAAGAATGATGGAGATCAATAAAAGGTAATTAGATTTGGTAATTAAGAGATCACTTTTAGTAGAAGATTGTAATGTAGTAATTATCAAAACTACCTGGCAATGGCTATGAAACAGAAAAGTAGATCAGTGGAACAGAGTAGACATACAATTTATATCAGCAAATGATATACAGTGTAAAGTGTAAAGGCTAAGTTCAGGGGGTAATATTTCATTATTTGGTTAAAAAAAAAGTTAGGAAAAATGGACAGTAATATAACAGATATTCACCTTAGACCAATATTTTACACCTTTTGCCAAGTTAAAGTCAAAATGGATACATGACATAGAAAGAGAGAGATTACAAGAAAATTTGAAGAACTAATAAGTTAAGTTTCTTAACTTAATAGACATAGATAGGTGAACAATTTACAAATAAACAGGATAGAGAACAGAATGAGATGTAAAATTGATCAGTTTGATTACATTAAATTAAAAATGTTCAAATGAAAGAAATATAGCCAAGATAAAAAGGAAAACAGAAAAATTTTTTAGACAGTTTCTCAGCTCTCATAATATGTGAAAAACTATTGTAAAATCTGTAAGAATACAATTATTCCCCAATTGACAAATGGTCAAAGAATATGAACAATCAGTTTTCGGATAAAAAATTGAAAACAAGGAGCAGCTAGGTGGTGCACTGGATAGAGCACTAGCCCTGAAATCAGGAGGACCTGACAGTTTAAATCTGACTTCAGATACTAGCTGTGTGACCCTGGGCAAGTCACTTAACCCCAATTGCCTCAGGAAAAGAAGAAAGAAAGGAAGGAAGGAAGGAAGGAAGGAAGGAAGGAAGGAAGGAAGGAAGGAAGGAAGGAAGGAAGGAAGGAAGGAAGGAAGGAAGGAAGGAAGGAAGGAAGGAAGGAAGGAAGGAAGGAAGGGAGGGAGGGAGGGAGGGAGGGAGGGAGGGAGGGAGGGAGGGAGGGAGGGAGGGAGGGAGGGAGGGAGGGAGGGAGGGAGGGAGGGAGGAAGGAAGGAAGGAAGGAAGGAAGGAAGGAAGGAAGGAAGGAAGGAAGGAAGGAAGGAAGGAAGGAAGGAAGGAAGGAAGGAAGGAAGGAAGGAAGGAAGGAAGGAAGGAAGGAAGGAAGGGAGGGAGGGAGGGAGGGAGGGAGGGAGGGAGGGAGGGAGGGAAGGAGGGAGGGAGGGAAGGAGGGAAGGAAGGAAGGAGGGAAGGAAGGAAGGAAGGAAAAGAAAAGAAAACAATTTATGGTCATATGAAAAATTACCCTAAGATTAATTAGAGAGCTGCAAATTAAAACAAAACAACCTTGAGATATTATTTTATATGTCAGATTAGCTAAAAGAGATATATCAATAATCTAAAGTGTACTTAATCATTCTATACTCAGTGTAACTGAATTAGAAATCTCAATAACAGTAATCATAACAACCTCTAATTACATATCAAATTTTATAAATGTGTTCATTTATTTATAAAACCATGTCCAATTTATTACAGACTAAGCAAGAAATCATATTCAAGGTACCTCTTGCTATCCTTCAATGATGTCAAATTTGTTCAAATTAAGTTAATAACTTCATATTTACCCTGGAAGAAACTAAATTCAAAATACTACTGTGAATTGCACAGTTCAAAGAACACATAATTCTGGGTACAAAAATTCCAATGGGATCAAAAGTTCTTTATTTTCAAGTTTAATTGCAGATTACAAATAAAAACATTATTTAATGATCTGTATACACTTATAAAGAAGTCACAAGTGTGAAGATCTAATAGCAAATAGTTCAATTACAGTGAAAAGGCTTCCACTTTTAAGAAATACAATGAAACACTTATTGTTCAACTATAGAGTTGAACTAGGGAGAAGTAACTAAGAAGTCATTATTTAATACAATGGTTTCTGCTGTTTTTTTATTCCTACAAATCCCCTTCAACAACAACCAAAAAAAAAAAAAATGTATTGGGAGCCTCCAGAATAATTTAATACACTACTCACAATATTCTTTACAATTAGTTACTACATATAATGCCACTAAAAATTATGACCATCACTGGTCCACTAAATGGGAACCATTGATCTAATCTAATATCTCCTGCCTTTTAAGTCCAATTTAGTTTTGTTTAAAATATTTGAGCAGTCAGCAATAACAGATGTTGGCTATATTTCAGAAAATTCATGTGCTATTATACACTTGTTAAAATGGGGGGAGGCAGGGAAGGGGTAGAGGAAACTGCCAATTTCATGGAATTTAATAATGGCTCAGAAGTAACTATATAATGTTTCTATCAAGAGATGGACAAACCCAATACTTCAGAATTAGCATCATCAATTCAACAAGTGTTAATTCCAGCAACAAGAATACACATAGTTATACAAAATACTAGCCCTACATACCTCAATTTATGTTTCATTGAAGAGTTACTTTCTTTACAAAATCAAAATTCACCTCTCCTAACAAGACAAGTTTGAACAAAGGCTCACCTTATGGCAGAGGGTAAGGAAGAAGGAGAACAAACTAGGAACAATTACAAATTTTATCCTTCACTTTACCTAGTCTATACCTAAAAGTAAAACTAGTTTAGTTTATGTAAAACAATGCCCTTTCAACACTTTTATCCTTGCTACCATAAAAGTGCCAGGATAATTCACATTCCAAATGTGTCAGTGACAACATAATCTGGCTCCAGAAGAGATCTTCTAGAATTTTCACAATTTTCAAAATTAGCACTTTTATTACAATAATACAATAAAGTAATAACAATACACTCCTTTGCATTTTAGAAAAAAACTCATTAATTTCACCTTCATATTAATGTCATTGCACAATAAAGAAAATTCAACTTACTACATACTGTTTCTTATAGCAGTATGAAATGTTGTCATTTTCCCCATAATTCCTAAACAAATACTATACAGTAAAATGTTACTCAGAAACCTAAAGCTAAAATCTATTTTTCTATAAGATTTGAAATAAAAAAAAATTTCATGAAATATCATTTTAAGAATAAGTTATCTTAGGACTTCTACAAATGACAGGGATTTTCTGACTTATACATCTTTTTTTTTAATTTAGTAATTTAATTATTTTGGCTACAGTAGTATTCACAGCAATGCGATTAGGAAAACAAAACTCAAGACATATGTAGGCTATTAAGATACAAAATTTTAATACAAAAACTTTCAGAATGCTCAAGCTATTTTGTTCTTAGTACTAATATGTTGGTCAGTTTCCTTATTGAAACCAAGAACAAAAAAAAAGATAAAAGATGAAGAAAGTTTTCATTTCCTCTGAAGTAAAGAGATTGGACTAAATCTTCTCTTTGAAATTCCAATTCTATTACTTCGAAGTACTTTGCCACTAGTATTTAAGGTTCCCAAAACAGTCTAGTAAAGTGCCTAACTTTAATCATGCTCTGCCTACATGGAGTAAAAAAACAACTAAAAATGCTTAAGCAGTTTAAGCGTAGGGGAGCAAACCCGGGACAGTGAAAGCCAGATTTCCTGGTCTTTGTTCTGGGACTCTACATAGAAGGGTATTATACATACTAGTCATTTCTTAAGAATTAAAAATGATAAACACAAAAGGAAACTAGCAGCTTTATCCCTTTCAAAAAGCAGAACCAAATTACTAAAAATGTATAATATTGGCTATGAGCAAACTGTTATCATGGAAATAAATCATTTCTATCCCCTTTGGAAGAGGCCAAATGCTTGAGGAGGAGCACGACTTTTGAGGTTACAATCAGTGTATATCGAAAAGGGGAATAAACTAGAAATGAGCTCTGCTGAGCAGATAGCTGCGGGATCTTGACAAAGTCCCTTTCCCTATCCTGGGTTTCATTTTCCTCATCAGTAAAGTCAGGGAATTGTACTAAGCTGAGCTCTGAAGTCGCCTTGACTATTGGGCTACTCAAGGCATCGGGGATGCTGAAGAAGTTATCAGAGAGAGGGTAAAAAGTGAACACTACCAAAGAACAAACTTTGAAGAGCCGTGAGCAGGTTCCTTACTCTTGTCACAATTGCCAGCGTCATTCACCTTCTCCAGGCCTAAAAGAAAGGTAGCTTACCTGGGGACTAAGGCCAAGTGACCTGGAGAGCTGGAGTCAGATATCCAGCATTCAAACCTTGCCCGCTCTGTTTATTACCTGTGTGGTTTTTAGTCAATTTTTTTATTCCCCTCAGATCCTCAGTTTCTTCCATTGTAAGGGAATCTCGAAAATGCCTTTCAGTGTTAACTCTCCTAACCATAGGAAGCAAGGTTTAGAGACTGACAGCTAAACTCCGAGGGATTAAAACTCCTCCGCCAAAATCACCAGAGTAAAACCTACCAGACCAGACTGCGAGGAAGGGCGGAGAAAAGACCAAGAGCCCCGCCCAGCTGGAGTGGGGAAGGGGGTGGTGAGTGAAGAGCCCTCGGACTGAAGCACCAGCCAGAAGGCTGGGGGCGAGGGAGGGGGAGCGGGAGCCGCTTCCTCTTTTTCTCACCTCATCCAAGGAAAATGCTCCTGAAAGGCAGAAGCACCCAGCCCGGATCTAGACTCAGGCTTCGTAGTTCTCAGAGATGTCTTCTCCCTCTCCTGCTTCACCTGCACCAGTTCTCTCACCTGAGCTGGCGCGTCCCGGCAGACCTCGGTTCGTTAGCTGCTTCGTTCAACGTATCCCAAAGGATGACGCTTCCACCGCTGCATCCTGGACGCTCTAGTTCACTACACCTACTTGAGCCAGGAGCTGAAAGCTCCACCACCACCGCCGCCCCTAGGGCTCCTCCCAGCCCCACCCCTAGGGAGGTGTGGCCAGGAGTGAGTGAAGAACAACTAAATTACTTACCTGAAGTTGCGCCTGCGCCCTTTGTACCTTCTACATCTTTCAGCCGGAGTCTACCCCCAAAGGGGTGAAGTGCAGACAAAGCTAGGGGCTTTTTTACTGTGTTTCAGTGGACTAGACGCTAAAAGAGGGTAAAGATCACAGAAGCACGGTGCGGTACGCACTTTGATAAGGGTAGAGGTTTTTCCACCGGGATACCCTTTTTCCGTCAAATATATTATATAAAAAGGATATTGTTAGGTTCCAGCCTAGTAGAAAAATCCGGAAAGGATCTACTAGGTCTTTATAATTTAAAATCGATTCTACTCAATTTTGCATCCCTACCCCCAAATCCATACAACACATCTTTGATCGGATAATCTGAAATAGGATGGACTTTTACAAATCATATGACCCAACTCTTTCATTTTAAAGATGTGGATACTGAGGTTTAAAAAGATGTAGCTTGAGGACAAAATCATAGAGTTAGTAACCTCTGAACCGTGATTTTAAAGCTCCAAAACCAAGATTTCCTGTTACTTCATAATACATGTTCTATATCACTTTCACATAAATTGGCAGTAACTGGTGGGAAAGGTGTGTGTTTGGTTTTTGTTTGTTTTTAATCTGAAAAGGGTAAATTGTTAAATTCAAAGTGAAATATGGATAGGATCTTATCACTTTCTCTTAGTCTCACTCTCACCTCTAATCCAAATTCTATGCACTTTCTAAGATCTTTCAGTCTCTCCTATCTTTTTAACACTTTCCTAACTACACCAGGTAAACAATCTCTGTCCCGCAAACTTCCAAAGCCCTTTTGGAATCAGTCATTTGACATTTAGCATATGTTACTTTGTTAAAGTCTTTGGGTTGTTATTTTAAATTAACTTTTTACAACTTATATCTACATTGTAAATATCTGGAAAGCAGATATTGAATATTATACTTATTTGTATCTTGCCTAACCTCAATGGTAATATAAGATTTCACACGCATTGTGTTAAGTAAATATTTGATGAATTAATTTCATAACTGACAAATTCTAAATTCGGAGGTGCTAATCTATTAATTGAAATGATTGATTTATGGATTGAAACAAAACAATCTTATTAGCAATTACCCTGCCTATATTCTCTACTCCATTGTCGTCTTTTTCTTCTTACATATATTTTTTTCCCATTTCACCTTTATCCCTTCCCTTCCTGTCTGTCCCTTCTGTTTGTACCTTTCTTGTCTGGAGAAAAACAAAATAAGATGTTACTGGGACTAGCAGATGTGTTATACTTCTTTCTTATGTAGTCAAGGTAGGAGATGGTATGATAAAAAGGCAGGTGGTATGGATATGACTGCAGATGTGAAGCCTAACAATATTCAAGGAAAGGTTGATTGACTAGTATGTTACAGAGGGATGCCTGGTCAAGCAATGATTGATCTATGTAGCCCATCTAACTCTGATTCTATGATTCTATTATCTTTTGTTTTTACATATTCTTATTTCCCATTTATTTCTTCCTGTTCTTTCCTAGAAAACAAACCCTTAAATATTTTTAAGAACAGGAAAAGAGAAAAGAGTTCAGCAAATCAATTGATTCAAAAAAAGTTGACATTATATGAAATGTTTCAAAATTATCAAATGTCTCTCTTCTAATGCTAAGCTTTTTTAAAAATTTCACAATATCTAATTTCAATTGTTTTACATTATTTCCATTTAAGATATTGTAGTCATTGTGTGTACTGTAATTTTGTGTAATATTGTATAATCTAGCAGCAGGATATAATATAAACAAGCTGAATTTGGAGTTTAATGACTGGGAGTTGAATTCCAACTCTATCAAGTGCTAAGAGTATGACTTCAGTCAAGTCATTTGATCTCTCTGGACCCTAGTTTTCTCATCTGTAAAATGAGGAGCTTGAACTAGATCAGGGGCTCCTAATTTTTTGTGTCATAGACCCCTTTGGCAATCTATGACATCAATTATGTATTTTCATAATAACCATCCTGCAAAAAAAAAAAAGAGAGTCAAGAAAAAATTTTTTTAAATCTTTCATAGTCAATCATCATTACAGTCTTATTGTTATTATATACAATTAGATCCTGGTTCTTCTTGCTATATTTTGCATCATATTCATTTATGTTAAGTCTTGTCAGGTTTTTTTGAAACTATCCCTTATCATTTCTTACAACACAATAGTGTTCCATCACAATCATATATTACAGCTTGTTCAGCCTTTTCCCACTTGATAGACATCCCTTTGATTTCCAATTTTTTGTCATCACAAAAAAATCTGCTATCAATATTTTTGTACAAATAAGGTCTTTTTGTTTTTCCTTTTATCTCTTTGGAATACAGATCTAGTACTGGTATTACTGGGTCAAGAGATATACACAGTTGCATAGCCCTACTGGCATAATTCCAATGTCTCCCTATTTTTTTTTTTCCTGAGGCTGAGGTTAAGTGACTTGCCTGGGGTCACACAGCTTGGAAGTGTTAAGTGTCTGAGACCAGATTTGAACTCGGGTCCTCCTGAATTCAGGGCTGGTGCTCTATCCATTTCGACACCTAGCTACCCCTCCCTATTTCTAAAAATAAAAGAAAAATTCTCACTTGAAATCTAAGGTAGCTATGATCCTAAATCTCTTCTTCCATTTTTTTTTTTTTTTTTTTGGCTGTACTTGAAAAAAAAATCACAAAAAAGATCATTTTCAATTAAATAATGTCAAAAAAAAAAAAAGATTTCAAAAGAAAAGGAAAGAGAGAAATTAGAAATGTTGAAATTGGTAAAGAGGGTTTGGGGTCCCAGACTGGTATTGCCAGGTGTCTCAAAAGAATTTCTAGGCTTGAAACCATCCAAGTCAAGGGGCAAAGTTTTATTGTAATTATAATACCATTACAAGCTGACTGGAATTCTAGTAGAATTTCAGCAGAGAAATAGAAGCAAAGGAGATATTTTGTACACCTTTCAAACATAGATATGCCAATTCTATGGCTCATAGGTAGGAAAGAGTAGTTCTCAGTTGATCAGATTATTACTGACAAAATTACCAGTGGTAATTGGTATTGAGGAGTGGTCTTATTCACTATTGTCTCTTGAGTTTGATCTGTGGGAGTGATCAGAATCAGACAGATTGGATATGGAAGTTTCCTGAGGCAGATTCCAAAGCTATAAGATTTAGGACTACTGACTTATTGCCCCCCAAGGTCAGGGGACCACAAAAACATATTACATCAGAGGCATCATAAATTGTCCTTGCCTTCTGAGTGGCTAAAAGGGGAGACAGAATTGGGAGCTCAAAAAAATATATATATATTAATGTTAAAAATAAATAATTTAATAGAATTGAATTTTTTTAAAAAGAAGAAGCAGGGAATCAAACACATTATATAGAAGGAAAGAAGCCAGTACATAAAGAGAGATTAAAAATAAAAGAGAAAGCAGAGATGAGAATAGTAACAATCTCCTGGAAAAGTCAAGAGATATAAGATAAAGGGTCTTCCTTAAGAGGGTTGACTTTGGGGGCAGCTATTTGGTGCGGTGGATAGAACACCAACCCTGAAGTCAGAAGGACCCAAGTTCAAATTTGGGCTCAGACACATAAGACTTTCTGGCTGTGTGATCCCGTGCAAGTCACTTAATTCCAATTGCCTCAAGGGAAAAAAAAAAAAAAAAAAAAAAAAAAAAAAAAAAAGAGGATTGTCTTTGACAAGGAATTAACTCTTCATCACAGTTAAAGGAAGAAATATTGGGGAAGGTGTCTCAATTATATGAGAAAAATAAGGTTCAGTTCTATCTTATAAACACTTAATAAGCAAACTGTGCATAACGTGCTGCACACTGGACAAAAAAAGACAATCTTCATAAACTATGGCAAATATAAATAATTATATTAATTGACATTAACCATTCATGTTCAAAATGAAAAACCAATGAAAAGTACAAAGGAACAAAGAAATGCCTTTTTTTCACTATTACTAAGTACTATTTACTAGCTCAAAAACAGAATCATTCTTAAAGCTACCTTATTATTAAAGGATTGGAAAGTCCTTATATATGTTTAGTGAGCAAAGAACCTGTAGCAAGAATCACATTTGCATCAAGAATACCATATAAAAATCAGCAGGGGGGCTAATACAAACAGGGGAAAAAAAAAAAAAAAAGGCTGAGCAGAAGAAATGGATACACATTGAAAGAAAAGAGTTATATCAAAGGACAAGAACTTCCCAGAAAAACAAAAAGGAAATTAAGTCAAATTGAAGGAAGAGAAGACATTACAACAAATTTTGCATGGCTCCCTGAAATGAAAATGAACAATTCCAAGAATGCACAGAAGGACTGACTAGAACAAATAATTAATTGAAAATGCCAAAGAAACTGGGACAGAAGTGAGGGCTCTTAAGGAACAGATCCTTAAAAGAGGCAATACCCAGTAAGACCCTGGGGGAAATCTTTAAACCACCAGTGCCCCTGGCAAATCTCTAAGACTAGAAATTGCAGAAAAGTTTTCAGGCTATATTTATGGAGGAATTTTTTTTTTTCACCACGAAATTTGCAAGAGAAGAATGGAAGAAGAAAAAGGAGGAAAGGGCAATAAATGTGTTATATTGTTATGCAAACACTATGCATAACAATAAATTCTGAAAGATGAGGAGGAGGAGAAAAAAGGAGGAAGATGGAGGACTTGGAGAGGACCACAGTCAGAAGAAAAAAATAATAGAATATATTTTTCAGTTCAGAAAAAGCTTAAAAAACAAGACTACTAAATGTGAAAAGAAGATGCAAAAAAGGTAATCTGAACATTATAGTCTTTAGGGGGGGGGGGAAACATGAAAAAGAACATATAAATACCATGTTTTTGAAACCATAGAGAAAACTCCTCCTTTATGTAAGTAGATGGTACATCTTGAGAAACTATATAGAATTTCAACAATAACATCCTGAAAAATTGTGTCAAAACATCAAAGAAAATAATTAGACATTTAACAAAAGAACAGAATTCAAATTATTCTTTCCTAAAGCACCTAGAGGTGAGCAAATATTAATTGTAAAAATTATCAAATAGAATATTAAATGCTTCTACATTGTAATGAAAGTCTAAGAAATGAAATCTTATTTTTCTATGGCTAAGGCTCATGAAGGGAAGAGTGGGGGAGTTATTTTGGTTTAATTTTCTTTTTAAAAAATAAGAATATCTGAGTGACACAGAGATTATAAAAAGAGAAAATGGACTAAGGAGAAATCTGAAGCACAAAATCTGTAACAAGAAAAATTCAAAACAATGGAAAATGTGAATCCATATTCCAGTGGGAAAATTAAATGTCATTATTCATAGATATGCACTGGAATAATACAGACAATAATTTCATCTTCTGGAGTGAGGGAATGGGAAGTGGGGGGGGGGGTAGGAAAATTCTCATTAGGGCACAAGAAGAAAGGTTTTAATTTATCCTAAAGCATATAATCACATAAGAAAGACTAGAACATTGAGGGGCAGGTTGCAGAAGGAGCAGTGGGAGAGATTACCATTAGCAGAAAGAAAGTTATCTTGCAGTTTTGTGAATCAGTCCCACAGATAAAAGAAGGTTCTGGAATAAACTCTGTTTAGCAAAGTTAGGGAAGAGGAGTTAGAGATAGCGAAGGTTAAATCTTTCAGAAGATAAGATTTTACAAAATGGAGATAAAAATTATGCTTGGAAGGAAATGATTGAGACACAACTCATCCCTAAGAGGATGAGTGGCTATAGCTTAGAAAGGACTGAACAAGGTCTAAAAGAAGGATAGAATGATTTCAAAAAAAGATAAGCCAAAAAGAAAAAAATATATAACATGAACAGGTCCCCATAATAAGGTTACAGAAGCTTTCCCATTATATCCTGCCACTTCTGTTGACAATTAACATCTCTAAGGAATATTCTAAAGTATCCTAAAAATGTAAACATTAGAAAGTGGGTGTACTGAAAATGAGATATCACAAATTAAAATCACTTAAATAGAAGAATGAGAAAAGAGACAGGAAGAATTCAATACTACAGTTTTCTCTAATCTGGGGAAAAGATGGATAAAATGAAAGGAGGGTGACAGAAAAAAAAACAACACAAACTTGAAAATTGTGACTAAATATTAATGGACTAAATTCCCCTATAAGAAAAAATAAAATAAAGAATGCATTAAAAACTTAACAATATGCTATACATAAGAAATACATTTAAAGCAAAAACATAAAGTAAAAATAAACATTTGGAGAACACAATTCTGTAAACAGGGGTTTCTATCATTACCTCAGATAAATCAACAAAAAAGATTGACAATCTTTAAAAAAAAAAAAAAAAAAGGTAAGAGAAACTATATTATGTTTGAATTTACCATTCACAATGAAAAGTTCCTAAAATGAATCATATGTATAATAAGTGACAATAGATATTAAAAAAAAAAAAGCAAAAATATTGGGTAATAGCATAATAATAGTAGTCTTTGATATGCTTTTTTCAGTTTGGGTTAATTCTAACAGAAAAATACTTTAAAAGAAAATTATAATGCTGAATAAGTTGTTGTAAAAGTAAGGTTTGAACTAAGGCAACTTTTAAAAGGGATGTATTTATATGCACCTATCACATACATAAAATATATAATTAACAACTGTTAATATATCCTTTGTAAAAAAATTAATAATATATTAGGGCATAAAGAAATCATGAACAAAAAGCTGAAATAATAAAATTGACTTTTGTAGATCAGAAAACAATGAAAATTGTAACAACTAAGAGAAACAAAAGCAAAAAATGCCAAATTAAATAAATATTTAGTAATGACAACCTAAATAGCATGTAGTAAAAATTGAAATAATAGAAATAATAAATAATTATAATTAAGGTAATCAAAACTATGAGACAACAAATCAGAACTAGTTTTTTTTTTTTTTTAAATCCCTGTGAGAAATTTTATGTTTATATATTAGCAAAGGGGTAATGCAGGGAGAAGGAATCAATTTATTAAGGTTTAAAAGCTAGAAATTAAATTATCAAACTTAAATGGAAAAGAAGAAATTTTTTTAAATTAAAGGAAATATAAAAACCTGAAAATAAAAAAACTGGAACTGATAAACCAGTGTAAAAACTGGAAATTTTTTTTTGGAAAAACTAATATTGGTTAACATTGCCTTTCAGGATAATTGAAAAAAGAGAGGAAAATTAAATTACCAAAATAAATAATAAATATAATCAATTGTAATAAACTGAGTGGAAATGAAGATTCATTTAAAGGAAGCTGACAAGTATCCACAAAACATATAAAATATTACATTGGATTAAATTCTCCTATAAGGAAAAGTAAAAGGAAGAATAGAGGGATCAAGCAACCCAATCTCAGAAAAAGATGCTAAACAAGCTATAAACTAAATATCAAATAAAAAACTTTAGAGAACAGTTTGCAAGTAATTTCCATCAAACATTTTAGAGGCAATTAATACCTATGCTATAAAATTACTCTCAAAATTAAAGATTAAAAAGTACACCACCAAACTACTTTTATAAAACAAATTTAGTTTTGACATTCAGTAAAGCAGAAAAAGGAAACTGTAGCCCTTTCTCACTAATGAATATTGACAAAAAAAATTAAGTAAAACCTTCACAATGAAATGATAGTGAATTGAGAAAATAATTCACATTGATTAAGTTGGGTTCATGCTAGAAATTCAAGAATGATTCAACAGCAGGAAAACAACATACCCATATAATCTGTGAAAACAAAAAAGGGACTTAATTATTTCAACAGATCCAGAAAAAACTTTTGATTGAAACATAATATTCATTTATGTTAAAAATCCTAAAAGCATGGGCATGGAAGGACCCCTCTTTATGCAATAAAAAAGCATACTTGAAAACCTTAAGTTAGCATTGTTTGCAACGAAGAAAAACTGTTTCCTTGATGCAAAAGAAGGGGAAACAAATTTGCCCATCCTTCCCTACTATTATTTGATATCATCCTAAAACAAAATTTAAAATATTATCAGCAAAGAAGACACATAATTACCCTTGTTTGTTCATCAAGGGGCACAGTGGATAGAGTACCAGGCCTGAAGTCTGAAAGATGAGTTTTTCATCTTCCTGACTCGTCTTTCTAACTTTAGATCTAGCCTCAGACACTAACTATATAAGCCTGTACGATTTACTTTAAACCTGTTTGCCTCAGTTCCTCATCTGTAAAATGAACTGGAGAAGGAAATGGCAAACCATTCTGGTATCTTTGCCAAGAAAACCCCAAATGGGGTTACAAAGAGTTGGACAAGAATTAACAACAACCAAGCATATGATTTGATTTTATATTTTAAAAATCTAGAGAAGGATGGAAAAAGTAATTGAGATAATTAGTTTTGGAAAGGATACAAAGCAGGATAAAATAAATTTACAAAAATAATAAAATGCAGGAACAAACAAGAAAAATTCTAGTTAAAATAGCTTACTAAATGTACATAGCATCTCAGAATTAACCTACCAAGACACAGTGAAGATTATATAAATACAATTATACATGACTATATAGAAATAAAAGAAGACTTAAATAACTGGAGAGAGATTCAGTAATAATTCTTGGGTTATATCAATAAATTAAAATAATACTTTTTTAAAATAATGTATAAACTTAGTGCTATCCTAACATATAATATAATTGCATATTATATTATATATTTTAATATATAACAATAATGACAAAGGGATGCTTTATAAAATAATAACAAAATTCATTTAAAGGAGCTAAACATTTCTAACTTTGAAGGAAATAATAAAAAGGAGATATAATTTTACCAGATTCAAGCTGTATTATTTAAATAATCATCATTAAAGCTATCTGATTAAAAAACAGTGAAGTTAAGTAGAAAAAACTAGACAAGCAAGAAATAAAATCAATGGGAAATAGTAGCCTGATGTTCGAGTTTATCAAACAACCACTGTAGAAAGGACTATCTTTTTTACAAGAACTGGGAGAACTAGAAAACAATTTGGAAGAAATATATTTTAAACCAATATTTTATGTCATATATCATAATAATCTCAAAGTGGAAACAAGTATAAAATGTAAAAGATAAAAAAAAATTAGAGGATAATGAAAGAAGGTACTTTTTACAACTTTGGCTAGAAAGAGAATTTTTTTTTTAATTAAAGTTTTTTATCTACAAAATATATGCATGGGTAATTTTTCCAACATTGACCCTTGCAAAACCTTCTGTTCCAACTTTTTCCCTCCTTCCCCCCACACCCTCCCCTAATTGGCAGGTAGTCCAATACATGTTAAATATGTTAAAATGCATGTTAAATCCAATATATAGATACATATTTATACAGTTATCTTGCTGCACAAGAAAAATCAGATCAAGAAGAAAGAAAAAGAAAAACTGAAAAAGAATACAAAATGCAAGCAAATAACACCAAAGAGAGAGAGAAAATGCTATGTTGTGTTCCATACTATATTTCCACTGTTCTCTCTCTGGGTGTAGATGGTTTTCTTCATCATTGAACAACTGGAACTGGTTTGAATCATCTCATTGTTGAAGAGAGCCCTGTCCATCAGAATTGATCATCATATAGTATTGTTGCTGTGTAAAATGTTTCTGCTCATTTCACTTAGCATCAGTTCATGTAGGTCTCTCCAAGCCTCTCCGAAATCATCCTGCTGGTCATTTTTTACAGAGTAATAATATCCCATAGCATTCATATATTATAATATACTATAATTCTCCAATTAATGGACACCTACTCAGTTTCCAGTTTCTTGCCATTACAAAGAGGGCTGCCACAAACATTTTTGCACATGTGGGTCCCTTTCCCTCCTTTAAGATCTTTTTGGGATATAATCCCAGTAGAAATACTGCTGGAACAAAGGGTAGCCCAGTTTGATAACTTTTTGATACTAGTTCCAAACTAATCTCCAGAATAGCTGGATCTGTTCACAGCTCCACCAACAATGTATCAGTATCCCAGTTTTCCCACATTCCCTCCAACATTGGTCATTATCATTTCCTGTCATCTTAGCCAATCTGACAGGTGTGTAGTAGTATCTCAGAGTTGTCTTAATTTGCATTTCTTAGAGAGTGAATTCTTAAAGACAAATATGATGATTTTAATTGCATAAAATTAAAAAGAATTTAACCTCCCCAAAATAAAACTTAGAATAAGACAACTTCAAAGAATCCTAGATCAGTACCCAGAAAATCTCACAGGACATCTGATCCACTGTGTCCACCTCATTTTGCAAATGAAGAAATTGAATTTGACAGAGTTTAACTGACTTATTGTTGGCCACAGAAAAAATGACAGAAATAAAAAGTAAAACAACTCTCACACTTTACAAATTGGCAAATATCATCCAATGTTGAAAATCTATGGGAAGAAGACATGATAATAAGATACCTGATGGAGCTGTGAATGGTTCTAACCACTATTCTTATCAATTTAGAATTGCACTAGAAACATGACTAAACTATCCAAGGGAGGGAGGGAAGGAGGGAGGAAAGAAGGAAGGGAAGAAGGAAGGAAGGAAGTATCCTTCTCAAAGAGCTGGAAACAAAAGTGTATCACTATTGATTTAGAAATGACTGAGAAACTATTGTCTCTGAATATATACAGATTGAATAATAATAATAATAATAATACAGGTTGAATTTGAAGAATTCAGAAAAACATGACAAGATCTATATGTATTCATACAGGGTGAAAGAAGCAAAAGCAAACTAACAAAATACTCAATAACTACAATAATATAAATGAAAATGTTGATGAGATTCCTATAGCTAGGCAGGTGTTAGGTTCAATTTAGTTCAATTGTCCTTCCTTATCAAAAAGGACCAAAGTGGCATCAGTATTTAGAGTAAAGTTAGTGTGTCCTCTTGTGACTGATCAGACCAATATGAACTTGGAATGCTCTTCTATGGATTGGACACAAATAGACCCTATGAACATTTGGGCTGAGTTCCCTGACTTTGTGCATCTCATGATTTAGTACCACTTTTTCTCACCACCTTGAGAGCCCTTGTCCTGTGTGAGTTCTTCATAAAAATCTTTTTGGCAAGTGTATTTTTGACATTTGAGCTATATGGCCAGGCCAGTGGAGTTTCATTTTCTGCAGTAGTTTGAATCTTGGCAGTTTAGTAGGATACGGTGTCTGGTATCTTACCCTTTCAGGTAATCTTCAGAATCTTCCTAAGACAATTCAAAAGAGAACAATTCAGTTTCTTTGCATGGCACTGGTATACTGTCCAGGTTTTACAGGCATACAACAATAAGGTCAGCAAAATAGCTCTGTAGACCTTCAGTTTGGCAGTCAGTCTCATACTTCTTTCCCACACTTTCCCTAGGAGTCTCCCAAACACTGAACTAGTTCTAGCAATGTATCAACTTCATTATCATTGTGTACATCCTTGGAAAGTATACTGCGAAGGTAAGTGAACTTATCCACAGCAATCAAAATATTTCCATTTGCTGTAACTGACATAACATATGGTATGGTGCTGGTTGATGGAACATCTATGTTTTCTTGGTATTAATTGTTAAGCCGAAATTAGCACAAGCAGTCGAGAATTGATCCATACTTTTTTTCCATCAGCTTCTATAGCAGGGAATGCAACAATCATCTGCAAACAAAAAATCATTCACCAACATTCCCTCCACTTTAATCTTTGTATGTAGCTTCTTCAAGGTGAAGAATTTACTATCCGTGGGGCAACTGACTTTGATGCTTTATTTATCTTCATTGAAGGCATTTGATATCATGGATTGTAGGGTGTGTTCAGGGAAGGCTATCACCTCTAGATGAGGTCTGCCTCGCCCTTTATAGGGATGCTTTTCTTTCCACCTTTGGTGTCCATTATGAACCATCTGACTCTCACCTGTACCTCTAAAAGCCGGAGCATGCATAGTGGCACACCCTGGTAAACCATTTTGGCAGATGAGCTAAACCTGAGGGGAGGGTAACCAGTGGATCTCAAACCCTAAGGTAAGTTAGGGAGGTGTCTATCCCAAGCTTGTGAAGACTTCCCCAAGTGAAATGCAGGGAAGGAGAACAATTTATTCCAACTGCCAAAAAGGCAGATAGGTACCATTAGAAAGCCAGAATTATTGTAAATAATCTGAAAGTCAAACTACTCCCTGAGGCAAGCAGAGAAGAGAGCCAATAGGATTATCTCAAATTTAAGGGGCCTTTTGTTCCTTGTGAATACCTCTCATTAACAAAATCATTATGATACTTAACTATATCCAATTAGAAAACCAAGTTATGATGTCAGTCCCCTTTTCTCCTATAAAAGAATCTTATGTACTTCACTAACTGGCTAGCTATTTTTTAGGGTTAGTGTACTTGCTAAGCATCACAATGACTAACTCCCTAAATCATTAGCTCACTGAACTGGCCATGCCTTAATGTCATCTTCCTCCTGGTTAATTCTGATTCCACTAGGAAACTTATCTTTCCTCTTGTTAATTGCTAATACCCCTTTCCCTTGTTAGAAACCCTTATGGATTTAGCCTGCTGTTAGCAAGCAACATAATAAAATTTCTTCTTGATTTGAAGAAAGTCTAAGCCTACCCATTATTTTGAGATATCTCACAATACCAACCCATGAAATCTCCCAAACTATATTTAGATCTCCCTTAATGAAGCATTGCAGTATTGATTTCAGTACTTAATTATACTTGTAAGCTAGCTGCATGAACATGACCATATTCATTTAACTTCTTAGTTTCCTCATGTGTAAGGCAAGGTAATAAAGTAAATACCTACCTCATGAGTGGTTGTAAAGTTTGCAAACCTTAAAGTCTATATGAAGCAGGCCAAGGTCCCTTTAAGAAACTATTTCCTATTGATTTGTGATTCCTTTCAGATTCCCAGCCCCTCCTGGCTGAGGCAGATCAGTCAGGGATGCCAGGTCAGGAATTCACAAATCCTGGTCAAAAGCATCCCTTTGAATTTCAATAGGAGATTCCGCCTTGTCCCAGCCCCCATTGGATCTGATCTGCTCCGGTTTCCCAACTCTCACCAAGACAAGCAATATAATGAGCTTCAGTCAACTAAGGTCTTTGCAGATGGACCTCTGTGGCTTACTCAACTACCAGGACTTTCTGTCCACTGAGAACTGCATTCTCAGTGCAAAACTCCCTACCCTTGCGCCAAATCCCAAGAGGTTGCAGGGAAACCAAACCTCTCCATTTGGTTCCCTGAACCCTGAACCTGCCACTAGACCTTATTTAATTCCCTGACCATGAGAAACCCTAATTTCATTTTGGTTCCCTAAATCTAAACCTCATCATATATAAACGTAAATTATTATTGAGTGTGTCTTATTTCTTCAACTAAATTTAAGTTCCTTGAGGACAGAAGTTATAGTTCTCTTTAATATCCTATAGAACTTAGTTATGATGCCAGATTCATAAGCTTATTGAATTGAACCAACAATCCATTTTCTGGATCACCAGAAATCTGGATCACCAAGTTGTTCATTGAAAATTAAATCCTGAGAGCAACACCTCCAAAAATTGTGTTTAACCTGATTTGACTCTCCTAACTGAGCTCTTCTTAGAATAACCTTATTCAAAACTTTGCTGAAACAGGTAGCTCTTTGAAAACAATCAACTGGGAAATCGCTGAATTTCCATTGAAATTGCCCTCTTCCCTGTTCTACTTTCTGCAGTCCTATTATCCTGAAATGAATGAAGGAAGTTTGCACAACTTTCTTTGTACTATTGTTTTAAATCTCTTTGCATAAAACACTCGTTACAACATCCTGGTAATATTTTTTGTTCAAACACCAAGTTTAGCAATTTAGTCTTACACTGAAGCTTGAGGTCAACTTTGGGGGAGGCAGAAAATTCAAAGAGAATATAGCCATTCCAAGATGTATATATTAATTACAATGACCAATAGAACATTAAAACATAAAACTAAATATAGATCATCCAATCCAATCCACTCAATTCAATTAGAAAAACATGTTTTATGTGCAACACATTATAAATAAGATATAGTCTCCTTCCCTTAGTATACAGTCTAATATGACAGATAAGACAAAGTTACAAATAACTATCCAAAAATTAGAATGCAATAGGCAAGTAGGAGTAATACAAATGATAAAATATTTGTAAGCTAGGTAACAATGAAGGAGATAGAGATCATGTCCAGGTAGGAAAATTAAGAAAGACTTCATAGAGGAGTGAACCTGTTGAAGTGAACCTGAAGGTCAGGTCTTTAGCAGGCTTAGATTATTAGAGCAATATATAGGAAAGTGTTGAAGCTAGTGTGAGCAAAGGGACAGAAAGAGAAAAAATAGGACAAATTCAGGGAACAGTGAGTAGTCCAGTTTGAGTAGAACACAGAATGTGTGAAGGAGAAATTGAGAGAGAAATGGTGAAATTTATTTATTTTATATAATATATATTTTATATTATTTATATATTCATATATATTTATTATTATATATTTATATAGTTTATTGTTATATTTATTATATTATCATATAAAATATATATTTATATGTATAGTTATATAAATTTAATATAAAACTAAGAAATTTATTTTTTATTAAATAGACAATGGGAAAACATTGAACTTTTTGGCATGGGCAAATGCTCTGGTCAAATCTGCATTCTAGAAAAACTATTCCAGCAGTGATATGTAGGGGATTTGAGAGGAGAAAGAAGAGCTAGGAAGAGAAATTATTGGCTATTGCAATAAGTTACATGAGAGGTCATGAGGTCCTGGGCTAGGACTATATTGAGAAATAGTATAGATACAATCCATAATATATAACAACTAATTGATTATGACTGGTAAGGGAGAGAAGTGAAAAAAAAAAAAAACAATCTCAACTAAGGTTTTCAAGATGTAGTGATTGGGAAAATGGTAATGTCACTAATTAAAATGGAATGATTAAAAGGAACAAGATATAAGGAGCAAATGATAGATTCATTTTCAGATATTGAATTGGAGTTATCAATGGAACATTAAGTTGGACAAGTACAATAGAAGTTGTAAATAGGAAAGGAGAAAAGGAAGAAAAAAAAAAAGAAATGTTAAGGCTAGAGATAGATATTTGGGAGTTACTTCTATAGAAGTGAATTATTGAAGCCTTAAGAATGGATAAGATCTCCAAGGAAAAGGGATCAGAGAGGGAGAAGAGAAAGGGGATATAATAAAATATACCTCAAATAGAGGAGGCAGAAGTAAAACATTTCCTCAGTAGAAGAGCCAGAAGACGAATAATCACAAAGATGGAAATGCTGTATTCCAAATTACAAGAGTTTCTTCAGGAATTGTCAAGAGAATATTTACTGTTAAAATATCATTTTGATAAGGTTTAGATTTAGGGAACCAAAATGAGATTAGCGTTTCTAGTGGTCAGGGAATTAAATGATAAGGTCTAGTCACAGATTCAGGATTCAGGGAACCAAATGGAGAGGTTTGGCTCCTCTGCAACCCCTTGTGATTCAGCATAAGGGTAGGGAGTTTTGGGGACTCCCTTCTGGCAGAGCAGAGGTTCTCTGTAAAATAATTTACAGACCTGAAAACCTAGATTGATCAAATGAGTTTATTATGGGGATTGGAAGTAAGGGTTAGAAATCCTGACAGAGAGGTATAAAGTCTGGTTAGGGAAATAGGTGAGGATAAAGAGAAGATAACACTGGAAAAGAATATTCCAGTGGACAGAGGCCATTGGCATCCCAAGCATGGATCTGACATATTTGGAACTCTGCAAAAAGAGGGTTTTTGTTTGGCTCTTTTATATTATCTTAGTGGGGGCTAGGCAGCCCAAGCAAGTCAGAGTGGGGCTGGGCCAAGCCCGGATCTCCTATTGGAATTCAAAGGGATGCTTTTGACCAGGATTTGTAATTGAATCAACTTGTCTGGGGAGGCTATGCCTCAGCCAGAAGAGGCTGGGAATCTGAAAGGAATCACAGATCAATAGAAATTACAGTTTCTTAAAGGGACCACAATCCCCTTCAATTTTATTTGGCAATTAAGAAGTTATGGGTGATTGAGGGAACCTCTACTAATGAGGGACACGAGACCAAGATGAGGACCTGGGTGAGAAGGAACCAGCCTAGTGAGAACAGAAGCAGTGGAACAGGGAAGATACTAGCTGGGATCCTCTAAGGAACCCTTTAAGGGATCCTTATGGAGGATGGGGTTCTTGGTTTCAGTTTCTGGGCCAGTGGGGAGAACTGAAGGAGAATTTGAGGCCAGAAATACCATCCCCTATGCCCTAGGATTAGAGGTGATTACACTAGCAGTCTGTTACAAATTAAAAGAGAGAAAGAGAAAGCAAAGGAGAAAGAACCTAACCACAGAAAGTTAGTATGGGAATAGGAAAGACTGAAGTTTGTCTTCAGAGAAGACTACTGAAGTTAAAAAAAACTTCTACTTCTACTTCAAAGAATAATCTTAAATGATCACCTGCTCAAAAAGAATTCATAGAAAAACTCCAAAAAAAAAAAACAAAAAAAAAACCTTTAAAAATCAAATGAGAGAGATTGAGGAAAAACTAAAAACAAATAAGAAAAAAAACTAAAAAGAAAAAAAAAGAACAATCCAAGAAAAATAAGATTTTTAAAAGAAAATCAAACAACTAAAAAGAAGAGATCCAGAGTCTGAAGGAAGAAAATGACTCTTTGAAAGTTAGAATTGAATAAAGAGAAACCAACAAAGTAATAAAATACCAAGAAACCATAAAACAAAATATAAAGAATGGAAAAATAAAAGAGAATGTAAGACATTTCTTAAGAATAATAGATTTGGAGAACAGATCAAAGGAAAAAAACATGATAATTGGACTACTTGAAAGTTATGATGAAAACAAAACAAAACAAACAACAACCAAAAAGAAAAAGAAACAATAATACAAAAAAATAAGTAAAGAAAATTGTCCTGAAGTATTAGAACAAGAGGAAAAAGTAGAAATAGAAAAAAAAAAAAAATTCACTGATCACCACCTGAAGAGATCCTATCAGGAAAACCTACAGGAACATAATAGTCAAATTTCAAAACCCAAAATATCCTTTTCAAGGAAAAAATATCACAAGCAACAACGAAAAAAAAAAATTCCAATACAACAGAGCAACAATTAGAATCATACAAGTCCTAGTAATGGCTACATTAAAAGGCTGCAGATCTTAGAACACTTATATGAAAGAGCAAAAGAACTAGGGTTATGGTTAAAGTAGCATACCCAACAAAGTTAAGCATAACTCTGAACAACAACAAAAAATTGATAATAAATGAATTGCCAGATTTTCATGATTTTGTTGCAGAAACACCTGAGCTCTCAGAAGAAAAAAATAGGGAAACTACACTATATGTCAACCATATTAATTAATATTATTTTAGACTATTTAAAATGACTAGATTGTATAAGATTCAAATAATGCTATGCTATAGGAAATGATGAATTGGTATACTTAGAAAATATGGAAAAACTTGGACTTATGAAGGATGATATTATCTACCTTCAGAGAATTAGAAGACAAACAAGCATAATACAGTGTTACATAGATGTTTATAAGTGTATATGTGTGTGTGTGTGTATATATATATATATATATATATATGCATATATATATATATATGTGTGTGTGTGTGTGTGCCTATATTTGATTATAAATATCTATGTATATGTCTGTACATATGTGTGTATGTTATAGTATTATCTTCCCCAAGAAGGTGAAGAAAAGGTAAGGGGAAAAAAGGATAAAGAAAAAATGTATAGCAGAGAATAAAAGAAAACCTACAAGCAAACAAAGATGGATAGCAACGTGTAGTGCAACACAATGTATAATGTTTATTATAAAAGCTTACTTGAAATGGAAATTTATTGTCTCTTTTTTAACTTCTTTTTTTTTTTTTTTTTTTTAATTTTTTATTTTATTTTATAATTATAACATTTTTTAACAGTACATATGCATGGGTAATTTTTTACCACATTATCCCTTGCACTTACTTCTATTCAGATTTTTTCCCTTCCTCCCCCAACCCCCTCCCCCAGATGGCAAGCAGTCTTATATATGTTAAATATATTACAGTATAATTTAGATACAATATATGTGTGTAGAACCGAATTTTTTTGTTGCACAGGAAGAATTGGATTCAGAAGGTAAAAATAACAGTTTACATTCATTTCCCAGTGTTCCTTTTCTGGATGTAGCTGGTTCTGTCCATCATTAATCAATTGGAATTGGATTAGTTCTTCTCTATGTTGAAGAAATCCACTTCCATCAGCATACATCCTCGTACAGTATCATTGTTGAAGTGTATAATGATCTTCTGGTTCTGCTCGTTTCACTCAGCATCAGTTGATGTAAGTCTCTCCAAGCCTCTCTGTATTTCTCCTGTTGGTCATTTCTTATAGAACAATAATATTCCATAACATTCATATACCATAGTTTACCCAACCATTCTCCAATTGATGGACATCCATTCATCTTCCAGCTTCTAGCCACTATGAAAAGGGCTGCCACAAACATTTTGGCACATACAGGACCCTTTCCCTTCTCTAGTAGTTCCTTGGGGTATAAGCCCAGTAGTAGTATGGCTGGGTCAAAGGGTATGCACATTTTGATAACTTTTTGGGCATAATTCCAGATTGCTCTCCAGAATGGTTGGATTCTTTCACAACTCCACCAACAATGCATCAGTGTCCCAGTTTTCCCACAGCCCCTCCAACATTCATCGTTATTTGTTCCTGTCATCTTAGCCAATCTGACAGGTGTGTAATGATACCTCAGAGTTGTCTTAATTTGCATTTCTCTGATCAATAGTGATTTGGAACACTCTTTCATATGAGTGGAAATAGTTTTAATTTCATCATCTGAAAATTGTCTGTTCATATCCTTTGACCATTTATCAATTGGAGAATGGCTTGATTTCTTATAAATTAAAGTCAATTCTCTGTATATTTTGGAGATGAGGCCTTTATCAGAACCTTTAACTGTAAAAATTTTTTCCCAATTTGTTACTTCCCTTCTAATCTTGTTTGCATTAGTTTTGTTTGTGCAGAAACTTTTTAATTTGGTGTAATCAAAATGTTCTATTTTGTGATCAATAATGGTCTCTAGTTCTCCCTTGGACACAAACTCCTTCCTCCTCCACAAGTCTGAGAGGTAAACCATCCCATGTTCCTCCAATTTATTTATGATTTCGTTCTTTATGCCTAAATCTTGGACCCATTTTGATCTAATCTTAGTATGTGGTGTTAAATGTGGGTCCATGCCTAGTTTCTGCCATACTAATTTCCAGTTTTCCCAGCAGTTTTTGTCAAATAATGAATTCTTATCCCAAAATTTGGGATCTTTGGGTTTGTCAAAGATTAGATTGCTATTTTTATTCACTATCTTGTCCTGTGAACCTAACCTATGCCACTGATCAACTAGTCTATTTCTTAGCCAATACCAAATGGTTTTGGTGACTGTTGCTTTATAATATAGCTTTAAATCAGGTACACTTAGACCACCTTCCTCTGACTTTTTTTTCATTAGTTCCCTTGCAATTCTTGACCTTTTATTCTTCCATATGAATTTTGTTGTTATTTTTTCTAGGTCATTAAAATAGTTTCTTGGGAGTCTGATTGGTATAGCACTAAATAAATAGATTAGTTTGGGGAGTATTGTCATCTTTATTATATTCGCTCGGCCTATCCAAGAACATTGAATGTCTTTCCAATGATTTAAATCTGACTTTATTTTTGTGGCAAGTGTTTTGTAATTTTGCTCATATAATTCCTGACTCTCCTTTGGTAGATATATTCCCAAATATTTGATACTGTCGACTGTTATTTTGAATGGAATTTCTCTTTGTATCTCTTGCTGTTGGATTGTGTTGGTAATGTATAAAAATCCTGAGGATTTATGTGGATTTATTTTGTATCCTGCGACTTTGCTAAAATTCTGAATTATTTCTAATAGCTTTTTAGCAGAGTCTTTGGGGTTCTCTAAGTATACCATCATGTCATCTGCGAAAAGTGACAATTTGATTTCTTCATTTCCTACTCTAATTCCTTGGATCTCTTTCTCGGCTCTTATTGCCAAGGCTAGAGTTTCTAGTACTATATTGAATAGTAATGGTGATAGTGGGCAACCTTGTTTCACTCCTGATCTTACAGGGAAAGGTTCTAGTTTATCACCATTACATATGATGTTTACTGAAGGTTTTAAATATATGCTCCTTATTATTTTAAGGAATAGTCCATTTATTCCTATACTCTCAAGCGTTTTTAGTAGGAATGGATGTTGGATTTTATCAAATGCCTTTTCTGCATCTATTGAGATGATCATATGGTTTTTATTAATTTGATTATTAATATGGTCAATTATACTAATAGTTTTCCTAATATTAAACCATCCCTGCATTCCTGGTATAAATCCCACTTGGTCATAGTGTATTATCCTGGGGATGATTTTCTGAAGTCTATTTGCTAATATCTTATTTAAGATTTTAGCATCAATATTCATTAAGGAAATTGGTCTATAGTTTTCTTTCTCAGTTTTCGATCTACCTGGTTTTTTTTAACTTCTTTTAAAAAAATTTTAATAATACCTTTTTTATTTTCAACATACATGCAAAGAGTTTTCAGCATTCATCCTTGAAAAATCTTATCCAAATTTTTCTCCCTCCCTTCCTTCACACCCCTCCCCTAGACAACAAGTAATTCAATATAGGTAAAACATGTGCAATTACTCTAAACATATTTACACATTTATCATGCTGCACAAGAAAAATTCAATGAAAAAAGGAAAAAAATGTTTCATATTTTGAACCTTCTCATGTTCTACCATACACATGAAAATTTTTTTCTTTTTTTCTATTTTGCATTTGTTTTAAATAAATACATTTTTAAAAACAATAATTTAGACATATTTTCATATTACATAGTGCATGAAATGCACTATATAAATAATGAAAGTGATACAAAAATGAATAAAGTTTAGTTTCTTCCTTCAAGGGGTTTATAATTTGACTCAAAATAGGAAGGAGATTAACTACTAAAAGTGAAGAGAACAAGGATGGAATTGAGGACCTATGGAAATGAGAAAACTCCAAAGAAATAATGAGATAAATAAAAGTACTGTTGTGAAACATTAAGGACTCAACTAAAAGTGATGAGATTCAGAGCAGGGCAGAGAGTTGTGGGAACCCTTTCTGGTTGGCGCAGGTCCTTAGTAAAAGAATTTATGAACCAGAAAAATTAGACTGGCAAAAAGAAGTTTATTGTTGGAACTGAGAAGTCAGCCTTTGCTAGGAAGACTGACTTCCTTAGTGGCAAAGTCCCAACAGAGAGGTAAAGAGGGGTGTAGTCCTGTTAGGGAAATAGAGTCTGATACTGAGAAGCTGCTTGGACCTCTACAAAGAAGTGCTCCAAGTTACCCTTTTTTATAATATGAAACTTTGGCTAGAGGCTGGGAGCAGTTTGGGTTAAAATCAGATCGAAATTTTGGAATTGAACAGAAGTTTCAAGTGAATGATATCACTGCCCCCGAGCCTACATTTCTAGTAGAATGGGACAGCTTATTGGGAGTGGTCGAGCCAATTTTCAGCTCAATAGAGGACCATAGAAATCTAGATCTCCAACTTAACTAGTCCCATCAAGATAACAGAAATCTAGATCTCCAACTTAACTAGTCCCACCAAGATAACAGAAATCTAGATCTCCAATTTAACTAGTCCCACCAAGATAACAGAATGAAAACACTTTATCTTGATTCCCTGAGGCAGGTCTTTCTCAGGAAATTTCAAGGAGTTTCTCCCCTTCAAGGAGTTCTCAAGCATTTGCCCCAAAGTCAGACCAATTTCAGGGTTCCCCACATCAAAACCAGAAAAGGTACATTTTTAGGGGACCCAATCAGAATAACACTTTCCAACAATGTTTGGTTGCTAGAGAGCAAGAGCAGGAAAAGAAGTTGTCTGAGTTCTCCAGATTTGGAAATTGGCAGAGTTAGAAGAACAGATTAGTAGGGAAGAAATTCAAAAGTAAATAGCCTTAAAAATTAGGAAGTCAAGATTTACTAAGATTAAATAATTAATGCAAACATATATAGTCAGTTAGCTGCAGAGATGGGTCCAAAATCAATCCTGAAGTCAGTAAAATATGCCTTCTATCTCACACATTAAATTCACTTTTTGTGATACTCTAAGAAAGACAATCTTTTCTCAGAATTTTGCTAGATATATGTTTACAATTAAAAAATTACTTCACTAGGTACAAAGGTGTATTGTTTCTCAGTAGCCTCAAGGTATATTCTTATTCCAGAACTTTCTTCCGATAGGTTAGTGTGAGCACCAGATTTTGAGTAAGTAATCAAGGATATTTCACATAAAACCAAATTTTCCTCTTAGGGACATTTCTAGGAATTAACAAGGGGAAAGTTATAAGGGGGAGGCAGGGCAGAGAGGAAAAGAGTAGAGGAACCAGAACCCTAAACACTAAAATCATTTAAGTGGGCTATTTACTTACTTAACTGTGAAGTAGCTCTGGGCTCTGTGCCAATGCTGAGAGTTTTGTGTAAAACCCATACCTGTGCTTCTCAAGTTGCAGGTTTTACTTTACTGAGTTTGAATGAAATCTGTAAAGTTTCATTTACAAAGTATATTCCCAGTAGTCCCTAGGTTTCTTGTGAACTTTATAAGGAAGAAATCAACAAGGCAAATGAAACTACTTATATCACTTATAACAATACTGTTTTTAAAAATCATATTTTAGGCAATATTGTTTATTCAATACCAATTGAATTAAATGGCAGATCAGAATCACACTCATGAGAAACAGGTATAGATTTTTTTTGTTGTTGAAGTTTCAAAGAAACACAAGGTTGCAAAATGAGATAAAATCTTAGAGGAGATGGCATTAAGTCTAACATAGTTACAGAAATCCCTTTTACAATAAATGCAGAAGTAGGTAATGTTATGTATCAACCTTCTTCTATCAGCTCAGCTTCAAATGACTCAGCACCCTAACCCACATTATTATATCCCTGGGCATATGGCTTTGTTATACCTGTCAATGATAATAGTCATATATGGGCCCAACTACCACTTTATGACCACTATAATTACTTTTGTAATACAAGGTGTTTTTAGGACCACTGCTGCTTTTAAATCATACAATTGAGTTACATGGCAAAACAAAAGGTTAAACTCGTAATATGATGGAACAGACTGAAGAAAGATCTAGGTCTAGTCTGCCCTTGGCAAGTTAGTTAAGAAAATTATAAATAGCTTGTGATTAGGTTCCCATTAAGAGAAAGAAATAGATTCTCTAACAGAGGCTCTCAAATTTTTTTGCTCTCAGGACCCCTAACACTCTTAAAATGTTATTAATAATCTCAAAGAGGTTTTGTTCATTTGTTTTATGGCTATCAAAATTTACCATAAAGGAAATTAAAACATCTTAGTATTATTATGAAAATAGTTTTGACCTCATGGACCCCACCCCCAGGAATACCAGACTAGTTTGAGAACCACTATGCTCCAACAATTCAGGATTCCAACACAGGGAAGAAAAAACCCCCACAATCTCCTAAAGGGAAATAGAATTGCCCTACTCCCACATCCCCTCCCCCCTACAAACACTCATGCTATGAAATAATGAACACAAGGAAATACACATATCTAGACCAACCACAGTAGCTGACAAGAAGTAAAACTAGTTTTGCAAAATACAATTTAGAGTAGAACAAAAGAATGTACTTGGAAATAAGTACCAGTTTTGTGCAGTGGAAGTAAAAGGAAAAAGAGATAAAGAGAATTGGCAGAGGCAGCTGGATGTTACAATGAATAGAGTTCAGGCCCTGAAATCATAAGGACCTGATTTCAAATCCTACATCAAAAACTCAACAAGTGTTAACTAGCTGTGTGAACCTGGGCAATTGCCTAGCAAAAAAGCAAAACAAACAAAACTTCCAAATGGTCCACAATCCATTTGTTTGTGAGCAACTCTCCAGTTATCCAACAGAATGGCCACAAAAAAAAATTTGTTCTTATACCCTACCCTTTTCACTTTAACATTAATAATAGTAAGAGAGAGAGTGGCAGTAGTAGGAGGAGAAATGTTTACATCATGTGTTAAGGTCTGCAAAATATTTAACATATTTCTTTTGTTTGAGATTACTTCTGAGGAAACAAGGTTGCCCACTATCACTATTACTATTCAATATTGTATTAGAAATGTTACCTTTGAGAATAAGAGAAGAAAAAGAGATTAAAGAAATTAGAGTAAATAATGAGGAAACCAAATTATCACTCTGCAGATGATATGATGGTATTATTCCTAGAGAACCCTAGAGAATCAACTAATAAAACTACTAGAAACAATTCATAACTTTAGCACTGAGAGCGGGAATGGACCATCAATCCAGTTCTGAAAGGGTGAGGGGAGGCAGCATACATTTTGATAAGTAGGGAGAGTCTGGGGTCATGATGTATAAGGTAGAAGATCTTTCTCCTTATCAAACATGATTAAGAGGGAAAGGTGGTGCACCCTGGGCAGTGGGGCAGATTGCCCAAGGATACACAATTCTCCTTTCCCCTTGGGTGATGTGGCTATCATCTCTAACTGGACAAGCATGATTGTTAAGCCTATTAGATTGTCAGGGGCAGGATAAGAGTAAAGCCGTCTTGATGGATCACCACTTAACTGTTCCTTTGGGACTTCATCCAGAACAATTTTCAAATCTCTTTACTCACCAAGCTATTCCAATAGGAACTCAGTAGAATGAAGCATCTTTCTTGATACTCAACACTTCCTGTAGCAGCATTCTATGATACCCATGTATTTCTTTGAGATCCTTTTAAAATCTCTGGTATCTTTCAACAATACACTATTGTGATGTCCACTTGGGAATATAGGTATTTCATTCTGGCTGGTTGATTGGTTGCTGTCGCACTGATAAAAATTTAGCAAGGGATTTGAAGTGTGTCCAAGAGTGATATCTGAATTAGCCAGCAGGTGGTACATGATTTGACCAATTCCTCTGCTCTCTGCTCCAATTGTACTTCCTGGAAATAGCCCCCTTTTTGCATCCTGCAATATCCCTTCTGGTTACTAGAGGGCATTCAAAGCCTCAGCAAGTCTCATTGCCAAAAAATTTTAGCTGCTTGACATTTTTTCCTTTATTATCAGAGTCCCAATCTAGGAGAAAAAAATAGTGATCATATACCAAAATATGGAAATTATTATGATTATTTTGGCTCCAACCCTAATTTACTATCTCAATTCTGTCCCGTCAATAATCATAGATTTTAGACACATACAGGAGAATTTTAATCCAGCTTTCTTGCACATAGAATAAAATTGAAAAGGAAAATAAATGAATACATGTAGAGATGTCATTATTAACTTTCCCTTTCATGGCTTTTTCTCTCCCAAATTTCCTCTACAGATGGAATACCAGAGACACATAAAGGAGAGACAAGTGGAATGTTTTTTATTCCTTTTCCTCTTCTTCATTTAGTAGTAATGTGATAAAGTCTAAATGTGGTTAATTTCATTACTATTGCCAATAAGATCGAATCATTATAAAAATGCCATAAGCCCAATATTGGTTTGTGTCTATTTACTGTTCTTCCGAATTTCATCTTGAAATATTCTTGGGCTAATCTCTCTACCAGCTTATTTTTCTCAATTACTTATCACCTGACCTGTGATCAGTTTTGTCCTTCTCCTAATCCATCCTTTTGAAGAAATTACAGAATCTACAGGTGATATATCAGAGTCAATGAGGTATTAAGGTTTTCATCTCTCCAAATGTGAGTAGTTGTATTCATAACTAATGAGGAAACCTCCTGAGCAGCCTACTCACAGCTTATAATATGTGGGAAACTGGAAGTTACAAGATTTAAGCACTTCATAGAGGTCATTTCCCTATATAATTAATTAGAATAGTGCAAAGCAGAGATGCCAAATACATTGCCAACCAGATATGCTACTTATAATACTTCTAAGTATTGCATGAATTAGATAAAAATAATTGTAAAATATTTTTTAAAATAAGTAATATTACATTTTAAAACTAAGTCAATAGTAAATTTGATATTGCAAGTGTAAAGGATATGGGGAAGAAGTTCCTTAAGCAAGTTGATGGAACTATAGGGTAGCTAGCCATTAGCCAAATAAGGAAATCAGTCATACTTCTGGTAACCTCAAAAATCATGAGTTAGTTTTGAGAAGGGCATCTTCCCTGGCAATCCACAAGAAAGACAGCTAAGAAGGAAAAATTCACATGCATCTCTTCCATAATTGGGAGAGTTTGGAAGAGGAAATTTCTCTCCCTCCCTTCATTGTCAACTCAAGAGAGTAAGAATAAGCAATTCTGTCATATAGTCAAGTTGAGCTGTTAAATGAAGGTGGCCCAGCAGTGACAAACTATGCCCAGGAGAAATCTCATGAAGATGCTACAAGAAAAGAAAAGACATGAGGATGTTGCAGTGAGTTGCCTTGGCCAGATGGGTTCTCTATAAATCTACTTCTTTACTGGAATGCTCATTATATGACCATTCTTCCCAATAATGCTGAATGAGCTTTTCGAAGGGAATATTTTATAGTTTCCAGTTTTACAATGCCATTTCGCTTCTTCCTTTGAACAAACTAGGTCAACAAGTTGACTAATAAAGGCAGTGAGAACTTACAAGCTAAAGTTTTAGGAGTGTAGACTTCTGGAGTACCTTGAACCAGAGGTAGAACCTAGAAGAATATAGTTAGTGAGTTCAAGCTAGAGAGTATCTCTAGTGAATGGGGTATCAGTCATCACCTTCTATGGTAATGTTTGCTCAAAATCTTACATCTTATCCTATATGAGTTTATTTAGTTTGATTGATTGCTTATTTGTTATTTGCTTGTTTATTTGGTCCAAACCTGTGATTTTATTGATTTGAGAACTCCATGTATGGAAATAGTCATCCCTGATATATATCTGTTAACTTATATTCTTAGAGCAGGGGTTAGGTCAAATCCAGCCTGCTGCCTCTTTTTGTATAGTGAAAATATTTTTAATATGTATTTTAAGTATATATATGAAAACCACAGAAAAACAAATAAGAGGCCAAGGCCTGGGCAATAGTTTACCTACTCTGGTCTTAGTTGCCTTCACTAATTCAAGACCGTACAGCCTATATGTGCCAAAAGTAGACCTTGAACCTTGGACCTAAAGACCCCAAAGATAGCACTCTATCTCTTTCGACATGCTTCCTGCATAATATTGAGAAAATCAGCTCACATTTTAAATCAACATTGCCTTGGTGTATCACTATTTATTAATTTTTTTTGGCAAGGCAATTGGGGTAAAGTGACTTACCCAGAGTCAAAAGTACACTTATCCTTTCCATACCACAACTTTCCCCATCATGGTTTTGATATAATAGAAGTAACAAGTTAAATGGGAATTTGGAGAGAGTTTTGCAGAAGCCTCAGACAACATATTGTTGTATTATTGTGCCAGTAGATGACAAAGAAAAAGTTTAGAAATTCAGAAATACACAAAATATATGTGATTGTATTGTATATCAATAAGATTCCATAAATAGCCTATAAAAGAAAAAGAAAAAATTCAGACTTCTCTAGTTCTAATACATGGCAAAAAAAAAAAAATTATGCAAATTTTCCAGATACTGGGCTCTTTATGCTCCTAACTTCCATGATGGGCAAGGAATAACTATAAATTATTTGCCTAAGATCACACAGCTAGTAAGTGACAAAGTCAGAAGTGAACATCAGGACTTCTGAATATAAAGCCTTCTTTCAAGCGGGTAGGACTAGTAGTGTATGTTTATAACTCTATCCCCAAAATGGTGGCTCAGGGGCTGAGAATTCTAGACACATCCAACCATTAGAAACCCTTGGTAGAAAAAATAGTATCTAATAGTCTATATACCTATGACATCATGATTCTAGTCACTTCTTCTCTGAGCACAATTGCTTTCCACAGTAAAATATCATCTGACATCTGCTCTGCCTTAGGATAAATGTAAAATCCAAATATGTGTCATATTAGGGAAAGAAAATATTTTTTTAAAAAGTCCTTTGTAAGAGCTCATACAAACTGATTACATGGTTGCTTTTAAATATTATATGTTGTTTTGAAAATAATACTCAAAAACACAATCTGAAATAAAATTTGAACCATATCATCTGGGATTTTGTTTTCATCAGTATTTCAGGAAAACTTCTGGACACTCCAAGATCCTTATGAAGTTTATAATTCCATGACTTCCCATCCACATTCCCACTCCAACTTTAATCTGTTCCAAATTAATAAGGAGGATTGGTAAATAAACACAATTACTTTATGAGTCAAAGAATTTTGTTTTGCAAGAACTAAACAGTCCTTACATTTTGCAAGTTTCAAATTAACCTTAATCATAAAGTCAAAGGCACTACAGCCAGGAGATCCCTTTGAGACTGCCTAGTCTAATAGACTCACTTTACAAATGAAGAAAATATAGTAAATTGACCAAGGTGACATGGCTAGTTAGTAGCAGAACCAACAGTAGAAACCAGGGCTTCTGATTCCTGACCCATTATATGTTATGCCACAAATCAGTCACAATCATTGAAATCCTTTAAAAAAATAATATAAATTATATATATATAATTATCATATATTATATATATAATTATATATAAATAATCAATTTTAGACATTCCCTTCCCCCCCAAGACTGAGTTTGGGGTATATTGGAGGCTTATTTTGGGGGGAAGAGGGAGTTTGAGTCATTGTTGTTTTGAAGGGAAATAGGAAGATGATAATATTGGGAGGGGAAATGATGGGTGAGGTAATGTGGGAAGTTTGAGATCAATTGCCTTGTAGTTATGGATTACATTACTAAAATAGGGAGAGAATGAAAATTGATGCCAATATAGCTATACAACAACTCCAAAGAAGTGAGTCACAAAGGACTTCCATCTTTACCCCTGAGCTGGAGAGTAGCTAAGCTATGACAGGAAAGTGTACCCACTACACTGCTAAAAAATCCTTCCCAGATACTGTTACTTGGCAAATGACTTGATATTTCCTGCAAAGCAAATACTCATTTGGCAGCAGGATGAACTCATCACTCCTGTTCATCTCATACCACTTGACTGACTAATGATAATAACTCACATCTGAGGACAAACTGAACGTAGCTTAATAGGAAAAGAGGAAAAAACAAAATGAAAAAAACAACTTTGTCAAAAATCTTCCTTTAAATTTGCACGTTTCACACAAAATACAAATGCACATACAAGATTCATAATGATTACCATTTTTATAGCACTTTAAAGTTTGCAAAGAACTTAATATTATTTTATTTAATCCTTGCAATATTTTATGAGGTAGGTGCTATTATTATCTCCATTTTATAGATGAAGAAAATAGATCTGAGAGAGGGTAGATGATGAGTTATTGATAACTTGTAAAGTTCTTCCTCTGTCTTGATTGTCCTATTGACCACATTGATTGATTCATTCATTCATTCATAACCATTTCTAATATTTGTACTTCACCTTTGGCCCTAGTCTCTAAATGGGAAAGAACTACAAAGCAGAAGAATCAAGAAGAGTTTGTTTTGTCTTCCCATGCTCATAAAGTTCAGCAGCAAGTTACTGACATCACTTGCTGAAGAATTCCCCTACATCTGTCTCCTTTCTCTTTTTGGTTTAAATATATGGTTCCATTAGTGTGAGGAATATCTGTTGTATAAATGTCCTCCACCTGTGGATAAGAACATACATGGAACACTAAAAGGTTAAGTAACTTGAAACCTAATAACTTGGACATATACCTAGTACCTCCATTTAGAAGCAAATAATTTAAACAAATAACTCTCTTTAAGAAAAGGTCAGGCTTCTAATCTTTATGGCATATGCCTTCCTTTAGGGTAATAAATATTTTAAGTGTAGAAGAAAGAAAAGGATCTGGGCAAATACATGTTCAAAGAATTAATGTAGTTAAATTTGGAAGAGAACTCTGTGATGATCTAGTATTGTCCTATACAGATCTTTCTCAAACATTCCTAATAAATGATCCTCTAATCTCTTCTTGAAGACTTTCAATAACAACCTCTTCCCCACTTTCTGAAGCTAGCAATCCTCTACATTTTTGTGTGACTAATGGTTAGGACACTTTTTGTTATGGTGAGCAGAAATCTGCCTCTGGGTCACTTCCTGCTTCTCTTCTCTGAAGTCAAGTGGAAAAAGCCCAATCCCATCCCCAGCTTGAACTATTTAAATCCAGTATTTACTGAAACACAGAGACATAGCCATATCTATCTTGAATGGATCTGACTAGAAGATTTCTTGAATACTATGCAAACCACAAGATAGACTTTTTGCTTTCTCTCACTGACATGTTTTTTCCTCATCTTATAGAAATAATGATAGCTATATGTGTAATAGTTCCTAAAAGGTTAGCAGGACAATAGCTTAATTCCAAGCTAGCACAGTTTCTAGGAAATCCTATGATTTCATACCAAGTTAGCCAAAGAGAGGTGAAAAATGACTAGATTACAGCTACAACTTTGGACAGTTCTAATTGCTAGGAAATTTTTCTTTACATCAAGTCTAAATTTTCTTCCCTTCAATTTCTTAAAACTCCCAAGTTCAACATTCATCCTCTAATTAAATACAATGTAGTCTAGTCCTATTTCACATTATAGTCCTTTAAATTCTTGAAGATATGGCTACCATAACCCTAAGCCTTCTCTCCTACATCATAGGATTTCAACTGACCCATACATCCCATTTTTTTCCAGTCTCCTCACCATTCTGATTGCTCTTATCTATCTGCATTTAATTCATCAATCTCTTTTCTAAAATGTCAATTTACTCAAACTCATTCCAAAATGAACTTTAAAAATCATCCTTGGAAATAGAAAAAGGAAAAAAAATTGCCATCTGTACAGCAGAACATAGGAGAGGATTCAAAATAAGAAACAATAAATTGTTATTTGAAGAAAACCTATATAATAAATACTACATCTTGTATTCAAAGTTGTCCATCTTTTCTTTGCTTCCTTGTAGGTTATTTTTTGTTCTCCACTGTACACTTTTTGCTTTCTTCTTTTTTACTCTTTTCCTTTCCTACCTCTCCCAAGAAGACTACAATTAAGTATGGATATATTTGTATATACATCCATATACACACACACACACATATGTATGCACATACACATTCATAGATATTTATAATAATACTCATATATACATATATATATATATATTCATGTACATCTATGTAAGGCTGTACCATGCTATTTTATTCCATTTTTCTAAAGTTGGATAATATCATTCTTCATTAGTTCAAGTCTTTCTATATTTTTCTAAACCTACCAACTCATCATTTCTTATAGCACATCAACATTCCAACCTTATAATATCTAGCTATTTTAAGTAGTCTAAAATAATATTGATTAAAATGGCGGCCACATAGTGTAAATTTCCTATTTTCTCTTATGATCAAATCTACTTTAGTTTTTAACTAACTTTTTTTATTAAAGCTTTTATTTTCAAAACATATACATGGCTAATTCTTCAACATTAATTTTGCAAAACTTTGTATTCCAGTTTTCACTCTCTTTCCCCCACTACTTCCCCTAAATGGCAAGTAATCCAATACGTTTAACTTTTAAAAAAAACTTTTATATTCTGCCCTTTGTACATCTAATGTGTTCAAGGATGAACCTATTTATAAATTGGTATTAAATGTAGTTTTATATAACTTAAGACCTGGGTATTGACAGACCCTTTTTTTTAATGATTTCCTTTAAGATTCTTGGCCTTTAGGTCCTACAGATGAATTCTATGTAAAATTTTTCTAGTTTTAAGAAGTAACACTTTTTTGATTATTGTGCTTAACAAGTAAGTAGATTTAGCTAAGATTGTCATTTATGCTATATTGTCATGGCTCAATGTGAACAATGATTATTTTTCAGATTATTTGTCTCTATTTTTATAAAGGGTTTTGTAATTATATTCATGGTTCCTAAGCATGTCCTAATAGATGGACTCCAATGCTTTCTATAATTATTTTGAATAGATTTTCTATTGTTAATCTCTTTCTCCTGGATTCTATTGGAAATATATAAGAAGGCTGATGGGTTTCAGTGCTTATTTTATATCCTGCTGACTTTGCTAAAGTTATTCACTATCTCAGTAGTTAGTTGAATCTCTTAGACTCTAAATAGACCATTATATCATTTGCAAAAAAACAGTAATTGCTTTCTCTTTGCTTATTTTTATTCCCTCTATATTTTCTTCTTTGTCTTATTTCTATAGCTAACATTCAACATAACTATAACTAACTACATTAAATGGTTGTCATGATAATATACCTTCTTACTTTACTTTTGTCCTTATTGATAAATGCTCTAGAATTTCTCCATTACTTATAATGCTGGTTCTTGGATTTGGATAGGTAGCATTTAGCTTATTAGGAAAAGGTCCATTTATTCCTGTGCTTTTTAATGAATTGATACAAATGTATGCTTTGTCAAAAGTTTTTTCTGCATATATTGCTATAATCATGTTATTATATATTATTTTGTTATTAATATTGTATATCATGCTTATATTTTATTTTATTTTATTTTTATTGTACTCCTGGTAAAAATTCAAAATAATTACATGTTGCTATATATAGCTTCTAGGCTACTATTTCATTTAATAGTTCTATGTCCATGTGCAGTAGGGATGACAAACTATGTTATCTTTCTGTTATATTTACCCCGATTTAGGTATTAGGAACTTATTTATTTCATAGAAGGAATGGAACATACTCTTAACTGGCTTTCGGTTTCTCCCTTTTCCAACAGATTTTCCACACAGTTGTAAGTCACTCAAGGACTTCAAGAGATTCATCATTGTATCCAGAATAAAATATGAATTCCTCAGCTTAACTTTTTTTTTTTAGAAATTTTTTCCCACAGTATATATGCATGAGTAATTTTTTTTATAATATTATCCCTTGTATTCATTTTTCCAAATTATCCCCCCCTCCCTCCATTCCCTCCCCCCAATGACAGGCAATCCCATACATTTTACATGTGTTACAATAAAACCAAGATACAATACATGTGTGTAAATACCATTTTCTTGTTGCACATTAAGTATTAGATTCCAAAGGTATAAGTAACCTGGGTACATAGACAGTAGTGCTAACAATTTACATTCACTTCCCAGTGTTCCTTCTCTGGGTGTAGTTATTTCTGTCCATCATTGATCAACTGGAAGTGAGTTGGATCTTCTTTATGTTGAAGATTTCCACTTCCATCAGAATATATCTTCATACAGCATTGAAGTGTACAGCGATCTTCTGGTTCTATTCATTTCACTCAGCATCAGTTGATGTAAGTCTCTCCAAGCCTCTCTGTATTCCTCCTGCTGGTCATTTCTTACAGAGCAATAATATTCCATAACCTTCATATACCATAATTTACCCAAACATTCTCCAATTGATGGACATCCATTCAACTTCCAGTTTCTAGCTAGTACAAAAAGAGCTGCTACAAACATTTTGGCACATACAGGTCCCTTTCCGCTCTTTAGAATTTCTTTGGGATATAAGCTCAGTAGCAGCAATGCTGGGTCAAAGGGTATGCACAGTTTGATAACTTTTTGGGCATAATTCCAGATTGCTCTCCAGAATGGCTGGATTCTTTCACAGCTCCACCAACAATGTATCAGTGTCCCAGTTTTCCCACATCCCCTCCAACATTCATCATTATTTGTTCCTGTCATCTTAGCCAATCTGACAGGTGTGTAGTGGTATCTCAGAGTTGTCTTAATTTCTCGGCTCAACTTTTAAACCCCTCATAGCCTCATTTTTATATAATTTATCAGGCTTATTTCATATTATTCTCCACAGATTCTACAGTACAAAGAAGACTATTGAATATTCCTTGATCTTGTTCCATATCCATTTCCATGCCTGTGCCTAAGCTTACCTCCTGCCTAAAATATACTCCCCTTCTCACCTTTGAATCCTTATTTTCCATCATAGTTTAATTCATCTGCCACCTCCTTGAGAAACTTTTTTCCTGATCATTCTGGCTATTGCCACTCTCTCCCTCCTTACTATTTATCAGCTTACATGTTTAATCTCACCATAACACATAAGCTCATTGAGAGCAGGATCTTCCTTTCTTTTTGTCTTGGTATCCATGGCTTTTAGCCTAGTATTTTGCACATAGTAAACACTTAATATTTTCATTTGTTTGTTTGTTTATTTTGGAATTGGAAGCATTTAAAAGATATTTTATTGAGGCTATAACAGACCATTGGAGTATTATTCTGTGTAATCTCTACTCACATATCTATTATCAAAATTAAAAGATTGTAGTATTAGAAAGAAATTCAGAAGTAATTTGGCATAATCTGTTATTGAAAAATATGAATCAATTCTGCAATATCCTAACAAGCGATCAAATACCTTTGTCTAGTGACTTCCAATAAAAGGAAGACTAATATCTCCAAAACAGCGAATTCTACTTTCAGATAACTTCTCTTGTTAGGAAATTCTTCCTTGCATCATAACCAAATCTGCCTCTTTGCATCTTCCCAATGCAATGTGTTCCAAATTGTGGGCTTTTTCAGGAGGAACTCAGAGTAAATCTAATTTTTCTTGCATGTATCCTCTTCAGAAATGCAAATTAAGACAATTTTTAGGAACTATTTATCATATACCTCTCAGACTAGCTAAGCTGAGAGGAAAAGACAATGATGAATGTTGGAGGGAATGTGAGAAAATTGGGACACTAATACATTGCTGGTGGAGTTGTGAACTGATCCAAACATTCTGGAGAGCAATTTGGAACTATGCCCACTAACAACCTGCACATACCTTTTGATCCAGCAGAATCTCTACTGAGTCTGTATCCCAAAGAGATCATAAAAAAAGGGAAAAGGATCCCCATGTGCAAAAATGTGTTTGTGGAAGTCCTTTTTGTAATGGCAAGAAACTAGAAACTGAATGGATGCCCATTAGTTGAAGAATAGCTGAATAAATTATGGTATATGAATGTTATGGAATATTATTATTCTATAAGAAATTATCAGCAGGATAATTGCTGATTGCTATGAGATGTTAAGTGAAATGAGCAAAACTAGGAAATCATTGTACACTGCAACATGAAGATTATACAATGATCAATTCTGATGGACATGGGTCTTTTAAACAATGAGATGATTCAGGCCTATTCCAATGGTCTTGTGATGGAGAGAGCCATCTACACCTAGAGAGAGAGAGTTCAGTGGGAACTGAATGTGGATCACAACATAGTATTTTCACTTTAATTATTGTTGTTTGCTTGCATTTTGTTTTCTTTCTCATTTTTTCCTTTTTGATCTGATTTTTTTTTGTGCAGCATGATATTTGTGAAAATATGTATAGAGGAATTGCCCATATTTAACATATATTGGATCACTTGCCTACTAGAGGAGGGAGTAGGGGAAAGGAGGGGAAAAATTTAGAAAACAGGGTTTGGTAGGGATGAATGTGGAAAATTATGCATATATATATTTTGAAAATAAAAAGCTTTAATTAAAAAAAAAAGAAAAAACTTTACAAAAAATTCAAAAATGGGAAAAATAACATATAACCTTTTCAAACATTTGAAAATGGATATGATGTGTTCCCTCATTCTTCTCTTCTCCCTGCTAACTATCTCCAGTTCCTTCAAATAATCTTCACATGTAACAAACCTGAAACTTTTCACTGTTCTTATTGTTCTTTTCTGGATACTTGCTTCAGGTTATCAGTGTCCTTTTCTAAGATATAGCACCTAGAACTGAAGAGTCTTTCACATTTGTTCCGAACAGAGCAAGTAAAATGAATCTCTCCTCTTCCTTGTCCTAGATCCCGTACCTTTCTGTGCAGTCTTAAAGTATATTCCTTTTCTTATCTTTTTTATGATACTTTTGACTGATAGTGATTTTCTTTCCCCTAAAACCCTTGTTACAAAAAATAAATGATTTTAGTTTGGTATAGCCTATTCTTTCTTTTAATTATAGTTTTTATTTACCAGATATACGCATGGGTAATTGTACAGCATTGACAATTGCCAAACCTTTTGTTCCACTTTTTTTCCCTCCTTCTCCCTCCCCCCAGATGGCAGGTTGACCAGTATGGTATAGCTTATTCTTGATCCAAAACTCAGGTGTTCATTTTTTCTTGTTTTTCCTGTCCCAACATTAAAGATTATCCCCTTAAGGTCAGTGTCAAAGTACCTGGCAGACTTGAAAGGGCATTGGCCCTGTAATCAGATAACCTGGATTCATATCCCAAATCAGACAATTTACTACCCACTATGATGTTGGGCAAATAATTTGATCCCTTTGCGTTTCAATTTTCATGTACATAAGATGAGGGGATTGGACTGTATCACTGGTGACAAATTCAAGTACAAATTAGGATCACTAAACCATATAAAAGGATCCCTTCCAGGTACATATAGACTTAGAAAAGCTCTGTATTAACATTACCTATGTTTTATTGTATTTTCATTTTGTTAAATACTTCTCAATTACATTTTATCTGGTTCTAGTCATGTTATTGTAGGCCCCATGTTTGGCACTTGGGAATATTACCTCTGAAGACTCCTACAGAACCATGAGATTGAGATGGAAATGACCTTTTACACCTGGCAGCTAGCTCTTTAATCAGCATAGACGGCTGACAGCCTCAGGCCAGCCTAAGTAAAAAACCGTGCATAGTAAAGATGATATTATGAATGAGAAATTTAGGAGCTAGCAGGCATTCCTATGTGGGGCCATTATAGTTGAAACAAGATTTAATCAAGGATTTAATCAAAAAGTCTTTTTTTTTTTTTTAATTAGTTGAACTTTCTGGTTAGATTTTTTTTTTTTAAATCAATCAAAAAGTTTTTACCAGTTGAACTTTCTGTTCAGATTTTTAAAAAATTAAACCTATTTTGGGAAGAGTGTGAAGTCATTGATTGCCAAGAATCCCAGCAGACCTCACAGCATTTCTCGTTATTAAAAATCATTTCCTTGGGCTTACGTTTTGGTTTTAGAAGCACAAGAGGTCATGAACTCTAATATCTGAAGCAAATATGTTGGACATCTGGGACCTGGCACAAGTTTCTCCTGTGGGATATATTGTTTGTGCAAACTTTTATAGAATTAAAAAAAAAAATAATCGCGAGTTACAAAATATTCTTGTAGCCCAGTAATTATTTCCCTGAAAGCCAGAAACTAAATCCAAAATTCATCAAACTGTTCAATAAATTTAATTTAAAATCAAATTTAAAATCACTTATTATAAACGTATTTATAATAAAAATATATTAATTTTTAAAATTTGGAGCTACAGCAACTTCAATGGGAACAGAACTGTGCTAGCTGATTTCCCTAGGTCAGACACTAAAACTCATTATTACCTTTGAAGAGAAGTTTTGTGGTTTACAGCGGTGATTACCATTTAGTGGTTCATGAAACCCTTGAGGATTTTCGATAATGGTCCAGAGATTCACACTATTTTTTTTTTATTGGTACATTAAGCATAAATAATTACAGAATTATGAATAGCATATTAAATTATCCAGGAAGTTCCCAATACACTTTTTTATTGTTGTTGTTGAAGGAAGTTTATGTAACAAAAAATATTTGGAACCACTATGTTGGAGAAAAATATACAAGATCAGAAGTCAATAAACCCAGGTTCTTGATCTGGTTCTACCATTTACTGGGTACTTGACTTAAAATAAATCATTTAATCAAGCAATCAACAAATATTTGTTAACTACCTACTATTTGCCAGGCATTCTGAAAGCACTGGAAATACAAAGACAAACAAAAAAAAAAAAAAAAAAAAAAAAAAAGCAACCTGTTCTCAAGGTGATTATCTCTTATCACAGACGTTTCCATTTCCTCATCTTAGCATTTCATAGAATTTCATGTAATCACAAAGTTGGAAAATATCTGAGATCATTAAGTTCAATCCATATTCCCTACCCAAACAAGAATCTTCTCTCATAACAATAAATTTCATTTATTTTTAAAAAAATGTTTTCCAGATATTCTTTCATTTATGCCTATTAACAGTCTTGTGAGGAAGCTACTCCAGATATTATCTTCGTTTTTTAGGTAAAAAGCAAACTCAAAAAAGTTAGGGATGACTTACCTCTTGTCACATAGCTGATATTAACGGGGTACTTAAACTGAGATTTTCCTGAATTTCTCTATAGCTTCTGTCTTTCCAGTAGACAGCCTGAAATATTTTGTAATATTTCAATTATCAGGAATTTTTTCCTTAAATTGGTCCAAAATCTGCCTTTCTTCAATCTCCACCTATTCCTCATGCTTTATCCTTCAATACGAATAACAGCCCTTTCAATACTTAAAGACAAATATTTTGTTTTCTATAATCATTCCTAGAGCCTTCTATCTTGCACGGCATCATTTCCATCCAAAAATAAAATCTTTTTGAATATAATCATTCACATCTAATGTCAAACTAACTCTAGTATTTTTGTCAAGAAAACTCCAAAAAAAAAAAGGGAAAAAAAAACTCCATATGGGGTCACAAAGAGTTGGATGCAACTGAAATGAGTGAACAGCAACAACAAAGAAACAAAGCATATACTAGTATAATTAGAAATATATATATATATATAATTCATCTTTATTGGAACAAATTTTAATATTTTAAGCAACTAATTCTTCAAATTTGTGTGATACTGGGCAAATTGCTTAACCTCTCCCAGTATTAGTTTTTTCATCTATAACATTAAGGAATTAGGTTAGATGGGCTATAAAGTCCCTGCCAATTATAAATTAATAATTCTATAATCCATGATTTCATCATTGTGAGTACTCCCTAAATTGACTCAAATACATTAATCGTCTATTCTCATGAGTTTCTATTGCCGGAAAAAAAATTCATTAGGATGAGATCACCTTTCTAATGAAAACTTTCTGAGATTAACTAGATTGTTCCTTCACAGACATTTAACAAAAACCTTTTCAGATGCTCAAGCCTAACAAAATTTGTGATCCAATGAATTAGCCTTATAAAGTCCAAGGTTAGCTTTATGTCATGAAATGTCATCAAAGGACTTTCAATGAAGGATATTTAGGAAACAAAAGCTTACAATTTTTTTCAACAATATTCTTCCAGTGTAGCTATATGAATATGAATACTGTAATATACAATCTCAGAATTATTCAAATGACAGATTACTTAAACCACTTAACCGCTGTTTGCCTCAGTTTGTTAATCTTTTAAAATAAGGATAATAATGGTACCAAACCTGCAAGGTTGTTGTGAAGATTAAGTGAGAATACTGCCTGGAACACAGCAGGCAGCATATAAATTTTAATTATTATTATGTACAAAATAATAGAAAGCAATCTCAGGGGGGAAAGTATTAACAACTCATGATATTGGGGGAGGAGGTCAAGAAAGACTGTAAAAGAGTTGGTACTTGAATTATGTCTTAAAGGAAATTAGGACCCTCATGGGACAGAATGAAAGATTATATTCCAGACATGAAGGCTCCCTTATATAGCTAAAGTCAGATCATAAAAACTTTTATCTCTAAGCCCACCCTTCCTCTCTCTGAAAGAAAGAAGAGAGAAAGGGGAAATCCTTAGTCTCTTTTTCTTTCAAGAAGCCACACAAGGTGATTACAACTAATAGAAAAGAAACACACAGGCTTATAATGGGGGGAAGGAAAGAAGGAAGATGATAAGGGAGAAACAGAAAAACCCATATTCTTGTCTTAATTCTACTCTTGGGACTTTAGACATGAAATATATAGCATAAATTATTCACAAATGTTACCAAGTGGTCTTCTTGACCACTATATAAGGATCAAGGTTCTCCCTTATAATGTTCTATTAAATATAAAAACTTCTTGAGTGCTAATCCCAATTCCCTTAGTTTGCTACAACTGAATTTATAGTCATACTTTTCAAAACAATGGAGAACAAACTTTAAATCTAAGCTCAACATAAAGCCACCATTTCACAGACTAATGTAGAAGAAATTCAGTCTTTATTTTTTTTGGGGGGGGGCTACCTCTATCTCGGCAGATAGAGGGGAGAAAAAAAGGAAAGAGAAGATGTCCTCTAATGAATATCTTCAGAGGCAAGAGGATCAATCCACTGCACTGGCACCTGCCCTCTCTCTCCCTTTCTCTCTCTCTCTCTCTCTCTCTCTCTCTCTCTCTCTCTCTCTCTCTCTCTCTCTCTCTCTCTCTCTCTCTCTCTCCTTTTCTCTCTCTCTCTCTCTCTCTCTCTCCTTTTCTCTCTCTCTCTCTCTCTCTCTCTCTCTCTCTCTCTCTCTCTCTCTCTCTCTCTCTCTCTCTCTCTCTTTCTCTCTCTCTCTCCCTTTCTCTCTCTCTCTCTCTCTCTCTCTCTCTCTCTCTGTTTCTCTCTCTGTCTCTCTCTGTCTCTCTCTCTGTCTCTCTCTCTTTCTCTCTCTTTCTCTTTCTCTCTCTCTCTCTCTCTCTCTCTCTCTCTTTCTGCCTCTTTTTCTATTTGTCTGTTTATCTGTCTGTCTGTCTGTCTCTCTGCCTCTCTGTCTCTCTTTCTTTCTCTCTGCCTCTGTCTCTCTCTTACTCACCCCCCACTCTCTTCTCTCTCTTCCCCTTTTCCCTCTCTTCCTTACTCCCTCTCTCCTCCTCCTCCTCCCCCCACCGCATGCTTTATCTGAATGCCCACTAATTCCCTCCCTCCCCCCCCAAAAAAATAAATTATCTGCCAGAGATAAACAACTATAGCTGAATCCACAGGACAAAAAGCAAGAAATCACCAGTTTTATTAATTAACACTGGATAATCACAATCTTTGAGACATTCACCCAGCACTCTTTCCACACTAACTTTCACACTATAGACAATTGTACAATCTGATTCAAAGGCATGTGATTTTGTGACCCATAAAGTAATTCTTCTCCTACTTCAGAGTCTTTGCCAAGGTTCCATCCCATTGCAACAAGCAGCAAAAAAATGACTCTGTTTAGATACTTAGGGGGAAAAGGAGGAGAATAAAGGTGCAGGGTTTCTGGTTTCTCTTCGATTGAATTAGCCTTTAGGTTAGGGAACAATAAAAGAGCAGTAACTCTTGTTCTCCTCCAAGTTTGGCAAAAGGAGCAGATACTGTTTTAGCCCAGCCAGAGAAATAATACAGAGAAGTGGGACAGAGCCCAAGATGCATGGCTACAATGGGACTCAGATAAAGCGTTCTGGAACCAACTTGGAGACAGTTCTATTCTCCCATAAGTAGTTTGGAAAAGGAACCAAAGACAGAAAATAAATTCCCCAATATTGGAGGAGATTAAAAGTCAGGGTTTCTATTTAATCCTGGATATATCTAGTATCAAAATAGAAGAATTCAGAAAGAGTAAAAGAAGAAGATGTGGATAAAAGGCTTAAAAAACAGTTTTCAAAAGGAAAAAAGTGAATTAAATACTAGAATGCATGCATATAAATCAATAAATCAGAAATATTTTAAATTTCTATAATTAAATATTATAGAACAATTTCAACTGAACCAAATGCCTGGGAAAACACAGAACCCTCTGAAATTCTAAGAGGTCACAGATCCACAATTGTATGTTTTAGAATAGTTAAGAGAAAGCAATACCTCATATGAAGTTAAAAAGAAAGAAATGCCAGAAATTACAACCTTACCAGAAGAAATAATCTCAATGTCTAGGTTGTCTAAAGAAATTATTATATAACAAAGGATGCAAATATATTGAAATGAAGAATAATCTGGTAGAAGAGAAGCAAAAGGCAAGAATGCTAGCAAAACAGGTGACCTATTTACAAGCAAAAGAGATCTCAAAAACAGAATGCATAGAGACAACTTAAGGATTAAGTTTTCTAGTGATTTAGTGCAGCCCTTGGGAATGATGGAGTAGAAACCTCAATAGCAGTATTTTTCAAGAAACCCCAGGCAACTTGATCTTGGGAATGATGTAGTTATCTTAGGAACATAGCTATTGGGAATGATATAGCATATCCTTGGAGAATGTATGTGAAACAAAGAGAGTTGGATTTGATATCTTGATTCCATTAAGATACTCTTTAAGAATGTCTTATTTGTCAATCAAAAGTCTAGGCACCTGGGCTCAAACAATGAGCACTTCTTAGACTTTCCCTCTTCCTGAGCTCAGGAGCATCAGAACACTCTTACCTCTGATGACTTTTGTGAGGAAAGTACTTCCATTACCATTCATTATCATGTTCTTGTATATTTGTTCCTGGATTTCCATCAGGCATTTGCTGATATAGACATAATGTATATGGATATTGGATCTCCCTTAGGACATTCCTGTGTACCCCTCTAGATTCAACCCTTGCTTCCTCTTTTCCTTCCTGCCTCTGGCTTTTAAATAGTGTCTACTTACTATCAGCCCCTGCTAGACCCTCTTTGGTTACGTCTTTCATGAAATAAAGTGCTCCTTTTGGCTAAGAGAACTATCAAAATAATCCACAGGTGGTCCGGGGAAAGGAATCTACAGTTCAAACTCCAAAATACTAACTTCAAATACTATATAGAAAAAGAAATAAAAATAACATAACTACAATAAATTTACTAAAAATAGGAGGAAATGGAAAATATATATTAAAAAGCAAAAGCACTCAAGATACCCTAAAAAATTTACAAAACATTCAAAAGACCTATAAAAGAACTCACACACTAACTTGGTTAACTCAAACTTGGTACTTTAAAAACTTTAATTCCATGAAGAACCTAAAAATTTTATTAAGGACTTTTTTTTTTTTTTTTTAGTTTATAGACCATGAACCAAAGGATAAAAGTTCAGATTAGACAAAAAGAGAAGGGAATTAATACAGAGAAAGGAAAGAAAGCATCTTTAGAAAAAGACCTACTAAACAAAAGAATTTTAAAAGGAAAGAGATAAAGGAGACTTTCAGACTACAAACAGTTCTGGCTTTACATAAGTGAGCACTGCCCAGACCTCTACTTAATGTGAATTTGCCTACTGATACAGGGAATGGAGGCAGAGAGGTCAGAAAGGAGCCTTCTGCCAGTGAAGGCTCATCTGTAACTCAGACTGGTGAAGATTGCTGATGCTCTGAGGTTAGAGGTGGCCACTTAGAACTTTAATTTACTTGTGAATCCTCTATGATCAATTAATTGGAAGGAGATAGAGCATATGGAGGAAGAAGGGAGGAATTGGATAGCTAAATAAAAGAAAAATCAATAAGTAAAATTCAAAAAGTAGAGAAAGGGTTGACAAATTGTAAGAGAAGGGTTGAAGAAAAGAAGAAAGGAAAAGATTAAGCAAAATTATATAGAGACAAGAGAACAAAAAATCCTAATTGATAAAAAATTCTACATGGCCAAATGAAAGAAAAACCTAATTTTTATCAATAAAGATTAAATGGATTAAACAACCCAATAAGAAAAAAATAATGACAGATTGGATAAGAAAAAAAACCAACAAATTGCTGCTTACAAAAAACACATTTATAATTCAAAGATATACTTAGAATACCTGGGAAGGTAGCTCAACAGATAGTGCAGTGGGCCTGGAGACAAGAAAACCTGAGTTAAAATGTCTTTTCAAACATTTACTAGCTTCCTAGGCAAGTCACTTATCTTGTGTTTACATTAATTCCCTGAAGAAGGAAATTGCAAATCAATTTCTTCTCATTTGCCAAGAAAACCCTAGAGAGGTTATTATTGTGCTGTGATCCGTAGGGTCAATAAGAGTTAGACTAGCTGAACAACAACATACACAGAATAAAAATGAGAGGCTAAAGTGAAATTGTGATGTATCAGATAAATATATCAGATAAATTATTCACCATGTGAAGAGATAAATGAGGACATTATATCAAGATTAAAAGAAACATAAAAATATCAATATTAAACAAATACCATTACATCCAAAATTCATAAAGGAAAAATCAGTTTAATTGAAAAAGATAAAGATGGTAACACAAAAGTAAAAGGAGAACTTAATGATGCACCTGCAGAATTGAACAAATTTAACAAAGATAATCAATAGGGATAATATAGAATAGAACAATTTGTTGAAAACTAGTAAAATATTTATTTTATCACTTACATATTACTAAAAAATATATATTATTTTATATGTCTACATGTTACAAAGTTTGACTGTATTAGGGCACAGAAGAATACGAATGTAAAGGGTAGAAATAATAATTATGTATTTTATAAACCACAGTACAATAAAAATAGTATTCATTTCATAGAGGATAAAGAAAAATCATAGACTAAGTCTTAATAATTGTCATATGTAGCCAGTGTTTCAAAGAACAAATCATTGAAACAATATTTCTCTGACAAAAAAAGGAAGGATCTATATACACTAAAACAGATGGGGAAACTAACATGATATGATACAGAGCAAGATAAATACCAAAAAGAAGTCAGACCTAATCACTTAGAAAAATGTAAATGGAAAGAACAATTAACACAAAACAAGGGAAACTGAATGTTGTAAAATTACAGAGGACAAGCTTAGCCCCAGAGAACAAATATGAAAACATATCTTCTCTCACAGCCTTGCTAAAAAAAAAAAAAAAAAGTCTAATGCTTGCTAACTTCATGTTAACATCAGATTTTTTTCAGTGTATTGATTGGGTTTTTTGCATTTTTTCGTCTTCTTTCTTTTTTAAATGTTCTTTGTTAATAAGAAATACATTTCTATAGCAAGACAAGGATGCAAGGGAAAATTTAGAAAATATTTTTAAAAATTATATAAATAAAAATCTATTTTTAAAAAGAACACATGAATTCTATACAAGTCAAACTAATTGACCTTCAAAGGATATGAACAGGCAATTTTCAGATGAAGAAATTAAAACCATTTCTAGTCATATGAAAAGGTGCTCAAATCACTATTGATCAGAGGATGATTTCAGAGAGGCCTGGAGAGACTTAGATGAACTGATGTTAAGTGAGCAGAAGAGAAGGGTTCATTGTACATGGCAACAAGATTATTGGATGATCAATTCTGATGGATGTAGTTCTTCTCAACAATGAGATTATTCAACTCAGTTCCAATGATCTTGTGATGAAGAGAGACATCTACATCCAGAGAGAGGACTGTGGGAAGTGAGTGTGGATCACAATATATTATTCTCACTCTCTCTGTTGTTGTTTGCTTGTGTTTTATTTTCTTTCTCATTTTTTTTCTTTTTTTCTTGTGCAGCAAGATAACTGTATAAATATGTATGAATATATTGGATTTAACATATTTTTACCACATTTAACATATATTGGATTACTTGCTATCTAGGGGAGGAAAAAGGGAGAAGGAAGGGAAAAATTGGAACACAAGGTTTTGTAAGGGTTAATGTTAAAATATTATCCATGCATATCTTTTGAAAATTAAAAAGCTTTAATATAAAAATAACTGACCTTGAATTCAGCATCCACAAGGACAATTTAAGAATCATAGTTCCCTCAAAATGTGATAAAAATTATAAACCTAAATATAATATTTCACTAAATAATACAAGAAAACTACCCAGAACTTTTGAATACTCTCTACATGGAACACCATGATCAAATCCATAGATACAAAATAATTCCATGCTTGAAATGCCAAAGCATGCAGTGGCTAAATTTCCCAGTTTCAAAAATGATCAACTAATTTTGCAAATATCCAGCATAGAAGTCTTAAACTATGAAGAAACACCAATTCAAATAGCTCAATCTTATTTTTCAGTCATGAGTAATTGAAGAAAAGAATGAAATAAGATATTCCAACAAGCAAAGAAAATCAAGTTATAAACCAAAATAACTGGTTGATTATTCATTAAGCAATTAATTGTTGGAGGGGTTATAAAATGATCCAATCATTCTGTAGAGCGATTTGGAACTGTGTTCAAAGCACTATAAAATTGTGCATACTTTTTGATCCAGCAGTGTCTACTATGTTCCTCATAAAAGAGGAAAAAGAACTCACATGTGCAAAAATGTTTGTAGCAACCCTTTTTATAGTGGCAAAGAACTGGAAATTGAGTGGATGCCCATCAGGTGGAGAATGGCTGAATAAGTTATGAAAGTTATGAATGAATAGAATGGAATGATATTTTTCTATAGGAAATGATGAGCAGGCTGATTTCAGAAAAGCCTGGACTTAGAAAAACTGATGCTAAATGAAGTGAGCAGAACCAAGAGAACATTGTACATAGTAACAAGAAGATTATGTGATGATCAACTATGATGAACTTGGCTTTTTGCAACAATGAGGTGATTCAAGGCAAATCCAAAAATTGTGATGGAACATGCCATCCACATCTAGAGAGAAAACTATGGAGACAGAATGTGGATCAAAGCATAATATTTTCACCTTTGTTGTTGTTTGCTTGGGTTTTTTTTTCTTTCTCCTTTAATCTATTTTTTTCTTGTGCAGCATGACAAATAAGAAAATATGTTTAGAAGAATTGCACCTGTTTAATCTATATTTAATTGCTTGGAGAGAGAGAAGGAGAGGAAAGAGGGAGAAAAATTTGGAACACAAGGTTTTGAAAAGGTGAATGTTAAAAAGTATCTTTACATGTATCTGGAAAAGTAAAATACTATTAATTTTTTTAAATCATTAGGCAATTATTAAATTCTTATTAGATGACAGGTGACAAAAATATCTATGCTCTCAAAGAACTCATGCTTTCCTGTCACAAAAATCAATGTATATACATGTAAGCATAAATAAGGCTTCGCTGGATACCTTTGCCCATTTGGCACTGTTTGGTTCCTGAAGGAAATGATTATTGTTTGCTTCTGAAGCCTAGGCAGTAGACCAGGAAATGGAATTTATTCCATTTATAAATAATGCCAGATGACACAATTAGCCCACTTAGTTAAAAGAAGAGGGTTGTACTAAGATGGGAGTGTTAGAACTGTGGCTACCTACATAAATGAACCTGGCTAAATACTACTACTCCAAGAATCAATGGGAAAAGTGAACACACAGAATACACTAATAGAAAGACATAAGACATACCCCGGTAAAGCTCAAAATTCCCTTTGTCCTACTGCTCTTTTCCCTCAATCCTACCCTCAACCCTGAAACCACGGAGCACCTCTTTTGGGTAAGTCATTCATCAGGGCTATGTGAACCTATTCCTTTCCAGCATCTTCTGATTATCAGGAGCAAATCTCTTTCAACCCCCCAAAGCTGTTCCTCCTGTCTTATATCTTGAAATCCTGGGACTCCTTCTGATGCTTCTCTTCCTGGATTACTAGCTCTTCTGAAAGATATCATGACTGATGGGGAGAAAGAAAAGATAAATATTTTTTCCTTTCCTCAGGGAAAAAAATAACTTCTTCCTTGACAAAGTATTTCATGATTGGCTCTCTTCTTTTTTTTTTTTTTTTTTTTTTAGGCTGGGGTTAAGTGACTTGCCCAGGGTCACACAGCTAGGAAACGTCAAGGGTCTGAGACCAGATTTGAACTTAGGTCCTCCTGAATTCAAGGCTGGTGCTCCATCCACTGCACCACCTAGCTGCCCCATTGGCTCTCTTCTTGATTCAAAAAAATTCAATTTCTAAGAGCTACCTCCAGCATTGACTGAGTATATGTTGCTTTTTAAAAAGTCTAGTAGGTATGTGGCCAATCTTTCTACCTAATGATAACTTCCCTAGAATTTCACTATGCTTGACTGAATGACTTTTTTATTCTCAAGTGAGGTAACAAAGTATTAACTTCTTTGTGCTTCATTTAAGACTTGCTATTTACATTTTGTTTTTGGTAATGACATCAAGTGGGCAAGAGAAATTCAGTTGTCAGGCATTTCCTAATCAATTCTACCTGCTCAAGGCTCAAGACCCTCCTATATATAAGATATCTTGGGGGGGGGGTTGAAAAAGAGTAAGGGAGATGGAAGAGAGATTGAGAAATAGGAAAAAGAGAGAAAATAAAGAAAAGAAAAGAAAAAAAGAAAAGAAAAGAAAAGGGGAAAAGAGATATGGAAGAGAGGAAAAGGACAAAAGGGGGAAGGGAGGGAGAGAAAAGGGAGGAAGAGAAATGGAAAGGGATAAGGGAGAAAAGAGAGTGAGAAAAGAAAAGAGAAGAGTGAGGTAGAAAACATTTGAGATACTTCTGCAAAAAAAGATCTAAAGGTGAATAAGATTTTCAGATTGCAAACTCTCTAAACATAAGAACTACAGAAAAAAAGCTGTGTAACTAGTCTAAGAAAAGACTCAAATAATCAGGTTTCAGACATTTGTTTATTAGTACTTGAAAGAAAGAAGAAAAGGGGATCATCAAAGGACAAAAAGGATCAACATGTGTTTCTGGGGAGTTAAGGGGAACTTAAAGAATCAGAAGAAGGAGAAGTCAAAATGCTGAATTAGAATTCCTAGACTTTATTTCATAAGGCTCTCTCTATTAGTGAACTAGTATCATTTGTGGAAAGAAAATACAGTCGAAAGTTGTACTTGAGAAGTCACCTAGACCAACAGAAAGAGACAATCACTTGGAGTCAAGGGACCTGAGCCCCAGTACAGTCTCTGATGCTTACCATCTCTGTGCCCTTTGACAAGTAACTGGGGTCTTCCTGGCTCCAGGCTCAGGGCTCTATCCACTGAAGTCTCTAGCTACCTATGGGACACAGAAAAGAAAATATAAGGAATAGGAGAAAGCAACTGGAAAAGTATTTGGAAAAGGGCACTGCAAAAGAATTTGAAAAACTAAGGGAGGAAGGAAGAAGGAAAGGGAAGGTTTTGTATCACACACTAAATTAAGTATGTGTAAAAAAGGGTAAAAATGGGGGGAATTAAAAAAATTCTTCTTTTTATTTACCAAACTAAGTAAATTAAAAGAATTTAAGATGAGAAAGATAGACAGGAATTAGAAAGAGTTGTGGGAATAGGTTGGCATCAAAGCAATGTAAACAAAACTAATTATAGGGATAAAGTAGTGCCTTAAAAAGCAAAGATAAAATCAAGGTAAAATAAATAAATGAAGGAAAACTTCAAGACAACTGAACAATAATAATATTAAAAGTGAGTGAATTAAAGAAATAGAAAACAAAAATCTAATTTCCTACATATGAAACACCTCTAAAAAATAAAGGCAAATAAGAAAAGAAAATGAGAGGCTAGATCAAAATCTACTATTAGGTGGATCCAATAAAAATTTTATATTGCAATTATTCCATCAGAGGAAGTAAAAATAAAATTCACAGTGCTAAAAGAGAGAAACTTGAAAACTACATTGAACTTTTAAAAGGTATGATAGAGAATAAAATAATATCACAACCTAATCTATATGCCTTTAATGTTACAGCATCTAAATTCATAAAAGGAAAGATAAAGAGATTACAAAAAGACATGGACAGTATCACCATCTCACCATCCTGTAATAGACTTTAATATTCCTCTCTGAATTGAATAAATCTAAAAGACAGATAAAAAATATAGAACTGAATATATTGTTGAAGGCATTTTATTTGAAAAACTATGACATTTTTCTTGTGAATGAAAATTTCAAAAATAAAAACCAATTCTCAGCACCATTTGGTAATTTAACCAAAAATCAAACATGCAGTGGAGCATAGAGAAATTATAAAAGTGCAAAAAAGTAAAATACTGATTATATACTTTGTAGATTAAAACATAACTACCAAAATATTACTGCTAGCATGAATAACTCCATCTTGGACTTATAGTAAACCATGGATATTCCAAGGTCCTAAGTATTTAAACAATTTGATTTTGTAGTTTTGATAACCAGGTACTCATAACTGTCATATATGGTTATCTTGACCAAATGCTCTTTCAAATGAACACAGTGGCCAGATCTATTTATCATGAGTTCTTTACAAAATGCTTGGCAGTTATTTTGAAATATGATATCAATATATTTGTGTATTGGCATAAAAATAATGGCCACAAATTTCATATGCTAAAAGTTGATTGGCCACAATTTCTTAAAAAGTGGGTCACAATGAGGCAGTCACTACTGATGAAGTAAAATAGGCACTAGGAGTGGTAAATAGAAATGGATTTAGGAGAGAAATAAATTGTTAAAAGAATATTATATAAAAATAGCATAATAGAGATTCAGTACACAATGTAAAACAACCATAACAAAAGTTTTGCTATTTATTAGGTGAATTAACAAGAAAAAGATAAGTTCCTTAACAGAATTCATAGTTAACTAGGAGAAAGAAGATAGAGGGAAGACATTACAAGGTACTCACCTCATGGGGGTGTTAGTCCCGAAAAGGAGTGAACAAAGAAATGAGTGCCATCTAGTCATGTGAATAGCTTCATAGGTTCAAACAGTTCCAACATAGAGTCAAAAATGAATGAGTGTTTTTATTTTGGGGTACACAACTTTTAAAGCTGAAGAGGAGTCAGTATATATGAAGTAAGGAGAAGAACCCCAAAAGAGTTTGGGGAGATTAAAGTGGGATCTAGGAGGAATTAGATGGATGACCATTCTCTCTGGTCCATATCAAATTACCTATTTTTGTAGAAAACACCAAATCCAGAAAAATGAAAACAGGGAAAGTCTACATTTACAATAACCTATCATATGTCACATTTTCCTGAAACCCAGAGGAGGTAGACTGCAACCTCCAAAGAGACTAAATTAAAGAAAGCTCCCAGCTACTTCTGTCCACAACTAGAAAGTCTCTCTGTCCATATCCAATTCCTTATACCCTTTACCCTAATATCTCCAATTCACCTTCATTGCTTCTGCCATGCTGGAAAGGTGATAAAATTATTTCTGGGGGTATTTAAGTGATGTTAGGTTGGGCATTCTCTATAATATATTTTCAAAAAAGTTAAATGATTCCTATTGTAGAAACTTTCCACTCTCATTATCAAGTAAATTCAGTAATGTAACTAAGAATGTTTATATTGACTAAAATAAATAAAGGCAATATGATTGACTAAATTATTGAGTTTCTTGCTTTTCCTTAAATAAAGACGGTACAAAAGAATGTGACAATCTAAGGGGGAGGAAGAAGAGGGAGGATTTTGCACCACACAATAAAGTGGGTGTGGAAAGAAATAAAGAAAAGGAACAAAGATTTGTTCTTATTATGTGGTGTTCTACATAATGACTTATGTACTTATAGTCAAGACATCAGTAAAAAAAAAAATTTAAGTAAAGAGAATAACAAAATAACAGTTAATATAAAAAACAAAAGTAAAAAATACAAACCAAAATGAAATCTAATAATGATATCCCATATAAAGAGTAAGTCAAGGAATATATCACAGAAACAAAAGTTATAAAAAAAGAAAATAATGAACCAATATGACAAAATTTGTGGATGGGATTAAAGTGGTCCTTGATGAGGTCCTGGGTAACTAGATGGGGTTGGCAGAGAAAGCCTGAAGCACTGATAAGATTATGATGCTCTCTGAGGCAATCAGGGAAGGACACTAATGGGGATCAGCTCAATCTTACAGTTCCACCCTTGTGGAGATTTTGAGAAACCCCCTTACTATATCCAATCAGAAAGTTATAATATTAAATCACCAAAATTAAATTTCTGCTATAAATCTGCCTGCTGAATGCTTCTTGGGGTAACCAGCCACTGAACTCTGCCTTATGGTATCTTTTTTTTTTCTGAGGCCATAGGGGTTAAGTGACTTGCCCAGGGTCACACAGCTAGGAGGGTTAAATCTCTGACCTTGACTTGCCCAGGGTCACACAGCTAGGAGGGTTAAGTCTCTGAGGTAAAATTTGAACTCAGGTCCTTCTGACTTCAGGGCTGGTGCTCTATCCACTGCACCACGTAGCTGCCCCTGCCTTATACTATCTTTTTCCTCCTTCTTCTCCCATGCCTCATGGTGTCCTATGAATTTAGCTTGCCATTTAATAGCATATTTTCACCTCATGGTGTATTCCCTTTCTCCTGGATAATTGTGAATTCCCCTGGGGAACGTGTCTTTTCCATTGTTGATTGTTAAAATCCTTTTCCTTGTTAACCATATGCTCTCCCAAATATATTTCATATTTACCAGTCCTGGTGTTTATTTTACCTCTTTATTTTGTCTTTAATCTCATTTTAAAAAATGTGCCTTTTGACAAGTGTATCTTGAGCCTTGCACCTGGTATTTGAAACTAGGGCTTGCTATGCAAACTCCATCTTTGGTGCTAAGTCCTAACATTTGGTGCCTTCATCAACCACATCAGTCCTCAAAGGAAGAATTAAATTTCTGATAATATATCTTTGCAAATTAGAAAAGGAGAGGATTAATGCATTGGATATTTAACTTGAAGAAACTTTTTGAAAAGCACAAATGGAAAATTCTTGAAAATTAGACAAGTGAATGAATAAATGATAAAAAAGTTAATAATCACTTAATATGTGCCAAACACTGAAAGTATATACAGAAAAATGATATAGTCTCTCCTCTCAAAGAGTTCATACTTTAAAAAGCAAAGACAACATATGTATGAGAAGTTTAATACATGCTAGATAAAAGGATCTACTTTAGTGTCAGCAGCAAGGTCATGCATCAATAAGCATAATATGTAATGGAGATAAACTGGAACCTTTCCCAGTAAGATCAGGAGTGAAACAAGGTTGCCCACTATCACCATTACTATGCAATATTGTATTAGAAATGCTGGCCTCGGCAATAAGAGTCGAGAAAGAGATTAAAGGAATAAGAGTAGATAATGAGGAAATCAAACTATCACTCTTTGCAGATGGTATGATGGTATACTTAGAAAACCCCAGAGATTCTAATAAAAAGTTATTAGAAATAATTCACAACTTTAGCAAAGTTGCTGGATACAAAATAAATCCACATAAATCCTCAGCATTTTTATACATCACCAACAAAATGCAACAGCAAGAGATACAAAGAGAAATTCCATTCCAACAAATGTTGAGAGTATAAAATATTTGGGAATCCATCTACCAAAGAAAAGTCAGGAATTATATGAGCAAAATTATGAAACACTTGCCACAAAAATAAAGTCAGATTTAAATATTGGAAAGACATTCAATGCTCTTGGATAGGCCAAGCGAATATAATAAAGATGACAATATTCCCCAAACTAATTTATTTATTTAGTGCTATACCAATTAGATTCCCAAGAAACTATTTTAATGACCTAGAAAAAATAATAACTAAATTAAGATGGAAGAATAAAAGGTCGAGAATTTCAAGGGAACTAATGAAAAAAAGGTCAGATGAAGGTGGTCTAGGTGTACCTGATCTAAAGCTATATTATATAGCAGCAGTCACCAAAACCATTTGGTATTGGCTAAGAAACAGACCAGTCGATCAGTGGAACTAATTAGGTACAAAGGACAAAAAAGGGTACAACTATAGCAATCTAGTGTTTGACAAACCCAAAGATACCAACATTTGGGATAAAAATTCATTATTTGAAAAAAAACTGTTGGGAAAACTGGAAATTAGTATGGCAGAAATTAGATCTGGATCCACACTTAACACCATATATCAAGATAAGATCAAAATGGGTCCATGATTTAGGCATAAAGAATGAGATCATAAATAGATTAGAGGAACAGAGGATAGTCTACCTCTCAGACCTGTGGAGGAGGAAGGAATTTATGACCAAAGGAGAACTAGAGATCATTATTGATCACAAAATAGAAGATTTTGATTACATCAAACTAAAAAGTTTCTGTACAAACAATACTAATGCAAACAAGATTAGAAGGGAAGTAACAAATTGGGAAAATATTTTTACAGTTAAAGGTTCTGATAAAGGTCTCATTTCCAAAATATATAGAGAACTGACCCTAATTTATAAGAAATCAAACCATTCTCCAATTGATAAATGGTCAAAGGCTATGAACAGACAATTCTCAGATGATGAAATTGAAATTATATCCACTCATATGAAAGAGTGTTCCAAATCACTACTGATCAGAGAAATGCAAATTAAGACAACTCTGCAATACCACTACACATCTGTCAGATTGGCTAAGATGACAGGAACAAATAATGATGAATGTTGGAGGGGATGTGGGAAAACTGGGAAACTAATACATTGTTAGTGGAGCTGTGGAAGAATCTGGCCATTCTGAAGAGCAATCTGGAATTATGCCCAAAAAGTTATCAAACTGTGCATACCCTTTGATCCAGTATTGCTGCTATATCCCAAAGAAATACTAAAGAGGGGAAAGGGACCTCTATGTGCCAAAATGTTTGTGGCAGCCCTTTTTGTAGTGGCTAGAAACTGGAAGATGAATGGATGTCCATCAATTGGAGAATGGTTGGGTAAATTATGGTATATGAAGGTTATGGAATATTATTGCTCTGTAAGAAATGACCAGCAGGATGAATTCAGAAAGGTTTGGAGAGAATTACATGAACTGATGCTGAGTGAAATGAATTGAACCAGAAGATCGCTGTACACTTCAATGCTGTATGAAGAGGTATTCTGATAGAAGTGGATATCTTCAACATAAAGAAGATCCAACTCATTTCCAGTTGATCAATGATGGATAGAAACATCTACACCCAGAGAAGGAACACTGGGAATTGAATGTAAATTGTTAGCACTACTGTCTTTCTACCTAGGTTACTTATACCTTAATTCTTAATGTGTAACAAGAAAATTAGATTTACACACATATATTATATCTAGGTTATACTGTAACACATGTAAAATGTAAGGGATTGCCTGTCATCTAGAGGAGGGAATAGAGGGAGGGAGGGGAAAATTTGGAAAAATCAATACAAGGGATAATGTTATTTTTAAAAATTACTCATGCATCTATACTGTCATAAAAAATTTTATAATTATAAAATTTTTTAATTAATTAAATAAATAAAAGGTAGATGGCCATGTAATGTTTTTACTATTATCTCTATTGATAAAACCATAGATGAAATAGGGGAAAAGGGGAAGGGAAATGACTCAAAAAATAGTAAATAAAAGTAAAAATTCTTACTTTGGTTAAAAAAAAAAAGGTTAAATTTTAAGCTATCTTCATCAAAATAGGAAGGAAAATACATTATAAAAATTTTAATAAGAAATAATAAATCACAACATAGAGAATAAAAAAATTATTTTCAGACCTTACTGAATAAAATTTTATACCAATATAGCCAAGAAATTATTTAAATAGATTATCTACAATGTATAAAAGACTAATATTAACAAAATATGAAATAGGTATATCAAATAGCCCAATCTCTAAAAATTAATTTGCACTAGGCATAAATTATTTTTTTCCTATCACAGAAAAGACCATTCATTCAAATGGATTTTCCAATAAATTTTAACATAATTAGTTAACAAATAAATTATTCTCAAAAATTAAGGAAAAAATGTTATGAAGTTCCTATTATAAGACAAATATGGACCTAATATTTAAATCAATAAGGTATTGAAGAAGCAATGAAAGACCAATATCACTAATAAATGTTGTTCCAAGAAATTTTAATTAAAACCTAGTTTAAAAAAAAAAAAAAGACTACACCAATATATGGGGGGGGGGGAAGTATTCACCTTTACACAGTTGGATGCACCCAAACAAAGTTGCAAAGTTACCTAATTTATAATTAGGTAAACAATTAACATAATCACTACTATAAAAAATAAAAACAACCAAACTATGGGATTACATCAATAGATTCCTAAAAAAAGCATTTCACCAAGTACAATATTCTTCCATGCTAAAAATCATAAAAAAGCGTAGTTATTGAAAAGTCAATTTTTAGTATAATTAAAAGTATATATCAAAGTCAATAAGGAATGGATTAAAGCAAGGATGTCTTTTGTCTTTGGTATAGCCTACCTTAGTTCTAGACATGCTAGTGATAGTAATAGGAGAAGATAAAGAAATTAAAGGCACATGATAATATCATCTCTAGACACCATTCATTTTCACTAGCTATTCTATGCCTGGAATTCTCTTCCTCTTCTCTAATTTCCTTCAAATCCCAGCTAAAATCCCACCTTATATAAGAAACTTTCCCCTATCCCCCTTAATTGAACTGCTTTCCATCCATTATCTCTAATTTACCACATCTTGTGTGATCTTATTTATATTTAGTTATTTACATATTGTCTCTATCATTACTGCTTAGAATAAAGCTTGGAAGTGTTCATAAATACTTGCTGATTTGAATTGACTAAACATTTGCAAAAAGAAGGAAACAATTTCTTTATTTAGATACTAGATGATGAGTTATTTGGAAAACAGCAGAGAATAAGCATAGAAATGTGTCTTCAGCCCTCTTTTCAGGAGCCTCCCAGAGTTGTCCTGAAATTTAAATGAGACAATGCTAAAATGGAATGGTAGCAAGCTCTCCTTGCTGGGACTTATTATTGAGGAAACTTCTCATGTTCTACAAATAAATTAGCCATGATGGGAAGTAATCAGAAGGCCTGAGAGCATCAGAATACTAAAAGAAAGGCAGCATCCAGAGGGGTTTCATTTTGCAACTAGTCCTGAGTATATGACTCTTGTTAAATCTAATGTCCTGAGTTACTGAATCTTAAAAGAAATTGAGTCCTGTATTCAGAGTTTCAGCATCTTCACCTAAGGGACTAGCCATACTGGATCTGAATGGAACATTCATTGCTCTTCTTTGCTGGATCTTATGAGAAGTGGCCATGCAAGCTAAAGAAACTGAGATAGTGCCTTTCCCATAACTACTGAGTTCAGTGATCTTTGTACCATCTGGGAGTCATTTGGATCTGGTTATGGTTATTAGTATCCAAATATGGGATAGATATTTTATTGTATGTTCTTTTCTGTTTTCTGATTTGGTTTGTTCTTATTGATTTCACAGCAAAAGCAAAACATACATGGAACCTAAATGTGATTGTCCATTCCTCTGGAAAGATGGTTCCATAAAGACAAAATCACATTACTAATGCTCAACAAAACATAATGAGCTTAAGGGAGAAGTTAGAGTTACTAAAGGTGAGTGCTAAATAACTGATTCTAATTGAGCAAATCCACAATAACTTACATATATTGGAAATTAAGCTAATTCAATATTGTCCAAAGGAATACAAAATCTCATCTAAGACTGTTCAATTTTCCTGCTCTGCCTAATTCTCCTGTTTTGTTGTGAGTTTTTTTTTCTTACTTTCCCTTCTTTATATAAACTCTCACCTTACTCTGCTGGGCTGCTGCTGCCTCCCTTAAGGAACAGAGCTTGCTTGATATATTATTACCTCTTACCTCAAATAAAAGTCCAAATAAATGGTTGGAAAAGAAAAAGAAGAAAAAATAAAAAAACAAGGGTGGCTCATCACCCAAAGAAACATAGAATTGAGGAGGAGAAAGTTGTCCAGTCTCTGATAATCACAGAAAGTTTGGCATCTCTCAGTACTAATATTCAGTGAGGAAAAAGCATCATAAACACTAGAGTGAGCATCAAACTGACCCAAAACCTGATTCTTATTTCTGAATAGATTCATGTTAGTAGTTAGAAACTCCACTGGATGGTTAAATAATAAATATTTACTAAGCTCCTACGGTGTGTATTAAAGGTATTAATGGGGTGTATAGCTTGAGTTTGCGGGCTTTGTGGAATAAGATTGCTAAACCTTGAACTCAGTACTCAGAAAAGAGGAAGGCATTTCCACATAAGTTTTTATTAGAGTACAGAAATCTGTAATTAGTTATCAATTATTGAGCTTCAGCATAGGAAAAAAAAATCCAAAGCAATGAATCATTTGCTCTCCTTAATTATATAGAATGATGAATTTCTTTAAGAAGAATTTATTATGCCAAAGAAAACAGATTATGATCTAAACAAGGGTTCAGTATGAAAAATATTGTAAAATTATCATCTTTAAGCAGTTCTGGATAAAACAGGAGCAGGGAGTGAGGTAGAACTATAAAAGCTTGAAAGAAAAATCTTCATTTCTTTCTCCAAAAAATGAGAAATATGCTCTAATCAATCATTATAATTGCCAGGATAAATGATATTGTATGTGTATATGTGTATATATGTATGTATATATATATACACATATATATGTGTATGTATGTATGTATGTATTTATGTATATATACATATATATCAACCATACTAAAATAAACTCAAGTTTAAACATGCAAGGTCCTCATTTTAACTTCATTGGCTTTGATTCAAAATATATTTTTATTGTTTGGTAAAAGGTGTTAAACCATAATTTTACAAAGACATACTGAAGGTAACTTCTTCCTAAGCATAATAGCAATTCTAACTCTTTTCTAAATAAAAATTAAGAAAAAATTTGTATATTAAGCCTGGGAAAAACTTAATGGTTTAAATTACAGTAGCCATCATGTGAAGTAAGCCAGGGCTGGAGTAGTTCATGCAAATTGAGTTATCATTTTTGAAAAGGGAGAATCAGATAAAGATCCAACATGAAAATGAAATAAAACAATTCTTTCTTCAATTGAAACATATTTCAACATAGAATGAATCCTGATACCCAAACAGCATTCTGATTTTGCTATGTTTTCGTGCTTCCAATGTTGTGTAATTTGTTATCTTGTGTGTGTCAGCAGGAGTCACAAAGCTCTGCCTTCACATTGCCATTATTGCTTAACAACATTCCAACCACCTCCATTGCCAAAGACAGCATCATTTCCAGTATCAAAGTCCGTCAACAATCTGTTCCTGTGCTGACACTTCTGTTTGCTTTTTAGTGGATTAATTTCACTCATAGTTGTTGGCTGTTGTTACTTCTTGGGGAGCAGTTACAGATCAAGAGATCTCATTATGAGCTTTCAGCAAAACAAAAACATTTTGCTTCAGACTGGCAAAATGATTAGTTGTACTTACACCTTCATTTTTGCTTCCAAGGTTCACAATTGAGTGCTTTTCAATATGCCAAAGTATTCTAGCAAGGACAGCAATGAATTATTAATAAAGCCCACTCTCCCCATTGGTGCCTCATTAATGGCCATTCTGCCATTATAGTCTTTTAGAATGTCATATAGGATAATAGGGACCACAGATTTAGAACTGGAAGGGATCTTAGAAATCATATCCTTCTTCAGATAAGGAAATTGAGGCCCAAACAGATTAAGCAATTTGCTCAAGGTCAGATCTGATCAAGGTAAGTATGGAGGAAAACTGTAGAACTATTAGGAAAAGAGATTTATTATTAGACCAATAGTATAGTCAAATCAAAGCAAGAAGGTGGCTCAGTGATTAGAGTGCTGAGTCTGGAATTAGGAAGACTCTTGTTCCTAAATTCAAATCTGGTCTCAGACACTTACTGGGACCCTAGGTTTGTCACTTTAACCCTGCTTGCCTCAATTTTCTCATCTGTAAAATGGGTTGAAGTAGGAAATGGCAAATTACTCCGGAATCTTTGCTAAGAAAATCCCAAATGATGTCACAAAGAATCAACTATGACTGAATTGAATAGGTCAAATAATTTCCACTATATCATGGCCCATGGTATTTGCTACATAAGGTAGTTTGGTTAAAAATTCTATCCTAAATAGCAGTTATCATAAAAATAGGGTCCCTGTCGTATATCTAATTATAAAATAAAATCTTGTCTTCATTTTCTCAGCCTTAAGTTTATAGCTCCTTAGTCAGAAAAAGTAATAAACAAGAAGTAAACAGACTAAAAAAAGCCTCTCTGGATGCATCTTTACATTAAAATATATCTCCTGTATTAATTCAAAGCATTCATTTCCTTATGATTCAGAACTTAGCATTCAGGAGAGAAAATGGTCACTCTCCTTTGCTTCTGGCTTTGTTACCATGATAACATCAAGAATGGAAGTCAACGAAGGAAAAAAAGAATGTGAAAGGCCAAATATATTCAGGTAATGGCTGCTTTCACAAAATGGTTACATCCCTGAATTACAGCAGACAGCTATTGTCCCATACTCTTGTGAGTGCAAAATCTCCCTGCCTCTCAAAGTCTATTCTTTTCTCACCTCTAAATTGATAAGACTGGACAATTTTGAATGTTCCTCTTAGTTCTACTATTCTGTTTTACACACCAACTTTTTATGTCCTAAAGCCTCTTCCAACTCTACTAGTTTAAGATTCCATGAAATATCTAGTATTTATTTCATAGATTTTATAATCATAGGAATCTAGAACTCAAAGGGACTTTGGCAATAGGGTGATATTTTATTCTGTAAATATCATTAGTTTATATCTCTGACCTGTATTAGAGGTAGAAAAACTGGCATGATAATTCAACTTGTAGCGAATATACATGGTGACTTCTTCTCCCTCCTACCCCCACTTTCCAATATTCATAAAGCTTCACACACTGATGTTTCATTTCAGAGTATTTTTTAAAAAACATAATGGGAAAGAAATGATCTCCTTGACTTTTGTCTAATCAAATTTTTTGCATATGACAACTACAAAACAGGCCCTTCATCCTTATTAGAGTTGAGAGAAGAACAGTTTTTCCCAGAACATTATATTTCACCACATGACCACTTTTCATTAGGATAGATTCTTAGATCCCTAGATTGCCAGATCTGCAAAGAAAACTTCAAGAGTTTCTAGTCTAGTCCCCTACTTTTACAGAGGAATACAGTGAGGCTCAAGGAGGAGGTATGGCTTTCCCAAGTTTACCTACCCAATGACACAGCTAGAACCAAAGCTCAATTCCCCTGCGTCCTTGTCCAGTATTTTTTCCACTATTTAATGCTACCTCTTTGAATTTATTTTTTGTGTTGCAAAACTATGATCCTATTTTGGGGCTTTAAAGATGCATTTGAACTACACTGATCATGTGACAAAAATCAAAATTTCTAAGTTAAATGAGTTCACAGACTAGGAAAAAGCATCCCACATACCAAATCTGTTACCTAACCAGGTTTCCAAGCACATGAAATCAGTCACAGGTAGGTGAGCTTTGTTCCATTTAAAAAAGAAACCCTCAAACCTAATTCTCTATTCCTTCTCCCTTTTAAGGCTAGTTTCCTTTGATCTATGTAGACTGTGATCTTGAGTAACTTACGCTTCTCTGACCCTCAGGATCCTCCTCTGAAAAATTGGAAGGTTGGTCTGAATTAGTGATTCTTTCTTACTCCTTGTGTATCATGGACTTCTTTGGCAATCTGGTAAAATCTATGGACTCCCCAGAATCATGTTTGCAAAAGCATGCAATACACCAATTATGTTAAATAATAATTGTCAATTTTTTTTTTTACAAAGTAGTTCACAGACCCCAGGCTAAAAACTTCTGAGATGGTATCTAAGGTTTGTGTAGAGTTAATATTCCATGATTCTAAGTTCTTGTGTTCAGGCACAGTGGGGTAACAGGGGAGGGCAATCCCATTTCACCGACATAGGAAATGACTAAGGCCAAGTGGAAGATTTGTCTGAACAAGTGATAGAGGAGAACAACCCTTATCAGATTCCACAATGAAGGACAATGTTGTTGCCCCCAAAAACAATTTATCGTCAATCTTGTGAAAATAACAACATCCTACTTTTCCCCAGGGGTGAGTGAAGCAAACAGCTCTGGATAATCTAAGCCTCTTGAACTGTTTCCCAAATGTTTGGGGTTTGGCAATACAGTGCACACGTTGCCCCAAGCATTTTTCCCCCTTTAATTTTTAAGCCCAAGTGTATTTTAAGGAAAATTGAATCCACATGCTCCTGATTCATTTACACTTAACTCATCACAGCATTGTTTTGAAAAAGCAATCTAATGTCCAGGGATCCCCTTGAGTCTTTGAAGGTTTTATGAGTCGCTCTGTGCCACATTTTTGATGTGAACAAACAAGATCCAGGCCCCAGAGGTTTGAATTTGGTTCCAAATATGGCACCTTGGAGGCCACTAGGTCTCTAAATAATCAAGACACATTCTCCTTTCCCTCTTTTTCAGGAGCAAAAAGAAACCTGATCCATCCTTCCAGCTCAAGAACTCAGCAGTACAGGTTTACTTTATACAAAGCAGTGACAAAGTGCACTAGTTCAAAATGAGAACCAGCATCTAAAGACCTTCTCTTCACTGATCTATATGACTTATGCAGAAAGGAAAAATCCATCTGGGCACAATGTACTTTAGCCTTGGACTTTATGGTCCTTATGAATCTAAAGGTAAAAGGAATCTTATTGGTAATCTAATTCATTTCATTGTTCATTTTTATAGATTCGAAATTGTGGACCTATGCAAGTCCACTTCCTCAAGACTTCTCCAAGTAAGGTAGGTAAGTAAGGTAGTAAGCGTCAGAGGTGATTTTTGAATCCAAGTCCTCTGACAACAGAGAAACAGCTCTTTCTACTGCTCTACCCTGTCTCCCCATATTTTCCTAGTCTGTAACATGAAGAGTTTGAAATAGATGAACTCTCAGGTTCCTTCTAGTTCTAACAATCTGTGAATCTATGATCTAAGTCTAGGCAATGGAGCTGGACCAACAAACAGCAGGGTGTGTGGAATGAAATGGTGAATAAACAAAATGCATTTTTTTCCAGGCTGTGGGTCTGGGATATTCCCAGCAGTTTTTTTGTTTGTTTGTCAGTAGAACTTAACTGGATAAATGCAAATGGAAATAATTTAGAGGTGTCTGTTTTTAGTTTAAAATCACCAAAGAGCATAAGAGCAGGTAGGCAGTTTGGAGATATAAAGCTATCTTTCATATTTAAAAAAAACTATACAAAGATTCTTCCTTAGGGAGAAAAAATGTGTCTATGTGGAAAGTGAAGAGAGCTGGGGTTATGATGGCTCCCTGCTTTTCCTATTTCTTAGCCAAGAACCTGCATGAGGTAGGATGGCCTAGTGAAACAATCCCATCAGGAATGTGGCTCTTCTCAACAATGAGATGATTCAGGCCAGTTCCAATTATCTTGTGATGAAGATAGCCGTCTACACCCAGAGAGAGGACTGTGAGAACTGAATGTAGATCACAACTTAGCATTTTCACTTCTTTTGTTGTTTGCTTGCATTTTATTTTTTTTTTGATCTGATTCTTCTTGTACATAAAGATAATTGCATGAATTCATACGCTATATTGGATTTACATATATTTTTACCATGTTTAACATATATTGAATTACTTGTCATCTAGGAAGGGAGTGTGGGAAAGAGGGGGAAATTGGAGCACAAGATTTTGCAAGGATCAATGGTAAAAAAAAATTATCCTTGCATATGTTTTGAAAATAAAAAGACTTCAATCAGTGTCAGTCTTAGAGCTTCTATTTGGGTCATCTTCAATGAACCTGATCCTCTTTATGCCTCAGTTTCCTCATTTGTCAAATAAGGGCTGGGGATTACTAGATGATTTCTAAGAACTATGCTAGCTATAAAACAAATATCTACCTAAAATTTCTTGACCAACAGTTCACTGACAAATAAAAAATTAAATCAATGTTCCCCAACAACTTGATTGTATTGAATTTACTGATAGATCTCAAGACTTACCTGGCCAGTCTCCAAATTGGCCACTTTCCCTTGATGATTCCCAGAACATCAACCACTATGCTCATCAGCAAGTTGCACTGCAAATCTCTTTTTACTCAGGACCATAAACTAGATTTGTAACTTTAAATAGTAGCATTCACTTTTTCCTTCTCCCATCTCACCCTACCATGATTATAACCTTTTAGGAGGACTAAAAGAAGTATCTCAGAGGAAAAATGTTTGATACCTACAGTCTGAGATTTCTAATAAACAGGAAAGCAGTGATTTGGTAAGATAACTCCACTAATATCCAAGTATACATTGTAGCAAGAACTTGACAGATTTTCTTATTAAAGCCTTCCAAAACTTGATTTCATCCTCATAGTGGATGATTTTGAGTTCTAGAAAACACCATTAACTTTTTTTTTAATGGATCATAAGATTTGAACCTAGAAAAGACCTAGAAACCTAGTGTAATCCTTTTATTTTATAGATTAGATGGTACAATCAAAGAGAGTTCAAATGATTTAACAATTAAAATGTAACAAATCCATTGACTAACTCAAGATTAGCTTCCCCCTCCTCACTAAAAAACTATTGAAAATAACAACTTCATATGACTCAGAAATGAGTATTTAGTGATCTTTTTGCTCTAGCCCACAATAACTAGGGCTTGAGTAGAGCTAAAGCTGACCAATAATGGCAGGTCAAAGGAAACAAAATACAAAGTATTATTATTACTTTTTTATTTTTAACTGGGCTAGAGTCCCCTAACTCCCAATTTCATTTGTGGAATAATTCTAAAGATTGTATGAATAAATAGTCCTTCCATGATACATAATGTATTAGACTTGGATTCAGAAAACCTGGAGTTGATATCTGGATTGGCCATTTACTAAGCTGTGTGTTACTTTAGGGAGATCATTTCATTGGATCTCAGTTTCCTCATCTGCAAAATGAGATTAATAGTTCTTGTCTATCTCTTCAAATTGTTTTGATGTTTGTATTTATATATATATATATATAAAAGTGTTATGTAAATACAATTTATTCTGAAAAAGTTAATCACCAGAGGGTTGTTCATCCTGATGAATTTTTCCAGACAAGGCATCTTATGAAGACCATATGATGAGGTATGAAAAAGTTAGGTTTTGCATCTTTGGAAGGAATATGAACTCCAGTGGAGTAGAACCACCAATTCTTAAACTACTGAACTTATATCATCATATGCTGTGCTACCATAAGTGGGAAAATGGGTTTGGAAAAATCAAATACGAAAGTGATTTTTAAGGGCACATTGAAGGATTTTTATCCCATCCCAACTTACCCTATTCCCATTCTTTGTTTTTTGCTTTTTTAATGGGCCCAAGATAGTCAAGAAAGGATTAAACCATCAGACACATTTAGGAAGAACTGAAACTTCTTTTATGGTTGACAATTCCAGACATGTTTTTTAAACAAACTCTATAAAAATGCTTACATCCTGCCACAATTTGATTTTTATAGCCTTCTCAGTACATGCAAGAGCAAACTAGCTACACCCAGCATTCTCCACCAGTTTTGGGGGGCTATTGCAAAGCAGCACTGTAGCTCCAAACAGGAAGGGGAAGGAAGAAAAGGGAAAGGCTGAGCAGAGGAAAGGTGTTCACAGTCCTTTGCATTTAATCATACCCTGGACAACCTAAACAAATAGAAAAGACAGAAATAACCAAATTTAAAAATCACCACTGACATCAAATGGAGTCACATGATAATACACTTCCACATGTTTACATCATAGAAAGTTCTGGGGATGGGGGGTAGTGCTTCCCTCAGAGTGTCATGGACCATCAGGTCAATAGGGTAATACTGATTGTGGAGTCAGAACAGTTAGCACTGACTCCTGAGAGAAACATTCAGCAGGAAAGGGATAAAGTTCCTTTTTCTCTTTTTTTTTCTTCTGTTTCTGGCATGTAGGAGTGTTAAAAAAAAACAAAACAAAACAAAAACAAAACAAAAACTCCAGCTTGGGACTTAGAATGGATGCTGTGACACATATATCCTCAGTCGGATGACAGAGCTGCCCCTGAAGTTGATGACGGTGTTTACAGTGATCATTTCCAAGTCTAGCTGGATGTCCCGGGGCCCTTTGATGGGGCGAGTCATCACCAGGGTGGCACTGATGGGTCCAGTTTGCTACAGAGAGAATAAAAACAATGACAATAAGAACAAGTCACACTCTACACTATACAAAGCAATTTGTTTACAAGAACTGGACTTTATTCCCTTTGTCAGTTGAGTGTTTATTTTTCATTTGGATCCCTAGGTAGCCATGGTCAAACATTCATCATCTTATGGCCAATTGGCTAATAAAGAGCCTTAGTTAGACTAAAACTTAGACCATACTCAAAATCTTGTTAATTTGGTAAGACCTGCCAGAATTTTGAGCCTTTGAAAAGTCATCACCTCCACACTATAATAGACATTAAGACATTAAGACTAAGAAATCAAAGGTCAAAGACATAATCACTTGCTAAGTCACATGGTCAATAAGCATCTGTGCCAGGCACTATGCTAAGATATAATGATACTCAAAAAAAAAAAAAAAAAAAAAAAAAAAAAAAAGTAAAACATAACCCCTGTTCTCAAGGAGCTCCCAGTCTAATGATGCAAATTATTATATACAAACAAAATACAGGAAGTGAGGAAGAAATGATGAGCTTATAGATTTTAGAATACATGGAAATACTTGCATAAAGTAATGAACAGTTAAATGAGCAGAACCAAGAGAACAATATATACAGACACAGCAATATTATTAGAGTTATTCTGTGTATTATTCTGAGTATTACAAATACTCTAATTAGCTACAAAGTACCTATAAAGGAAAGTGCTATCCATCTCCAGAGAAAGAACTGATAAATGAAAGCTTGTATAATAAAATAATAAAAGGAATGAAATATAAAGGTAGAAGTGAAAAGGCCTAATGGGATTATAACTGTATACTAAAAAAAATTCAAGGCCTTTTCCCTGAAAGGGAAATAAAAGGTAGGGTTAGAACTAAAGAATATTCTGGAAATGGGAAGTATGTACCTGTAATAAGAAACAAGGACCTTATAAGTAGTTTATTCTAAGGAATATTTTTATCCTATGATACCTCCCTTTCTGAAAGCTGTATTCCACTCCAAGAGAAAGGATATAGTCCCCAACCAATTCCCATTTTGGCAGGCAAAGAGAAAAATAACCAATTATATAACACTATATAACACTATGTGTAGGGCATTATACTAAGCACTTTACAAATATTACTTCATTTCATCCTCATAATAACAAATATTATCTGATTTGGTCCTCACAACAATCCATTATCCCAAATTTACAGTTGGGGAAACTGAAGCAGAGAGAGATTATATGACTTGCTCAGAGTCACACAACTAGTAAGTGCCTGATTTGTTCACATTGTTCCTCACAAATCTAGCACTTTACCTGCTGCTACAAGCATCTAACTGCCCTACAGGAGTTTTGAGTGACCATGGCAAGGGCAGAGGATAGGACTTAGGACACAGAATAACTCCCTTCACAAAGGAATACTTCCAGTGAATAACACTTCCTTCTTGAAATAATATTTCTAAGAGTGAGGACAGATGAAAGGATTCAGAGAAGGATTATTAAAATACCATGGTCTAAAAACCATAACAACCCACCTCAGAGAAAATGCATAATTTGAAAATAATAACAAAAAATTTGTGAAGGGGAGGAACTACTATGGATAACACAAGGAATTCATCCACCCAAATTATATCCTTTTAAAGATATACATAAAAGACAGAATCTAATAGAAGATGTATACAAAGACATGGCATGAGTCTATAAGAATACTGTCAAGTGCACTAAAGTTCAGACCAAATATGCCTCTAGACACAAAAGATAGATATGATTACTGAGTCATTGTCAATAATCTTCAGAATCAAGAAGAATGGGAAACTTGTTGTATGGCTGGAAGAGGCAAATAGTCTGATTTTCAAAAGATGTTGATTTGGCTTTGATTTCTGACAAAATTCTAGAATGTATTGTTTAAGGGATGGTTAGTAAACACTTAGAAATGGAAGCAATGGCTTCATTAAAAACAGGTTGTGTTAAACTGACCTCATTTCCTTTATCAATAGTCACAGAACTATTAGATCAGGGAAAGAGTGTAGATATATATTTACCTAGAACTCAGAAAAGCATTGAATAAAGTTCTCTGTCCTGTCCTTTCAGGCTAGGTGGATAGACATAACCTATTTAGGATAGCAGGTTAAAGATTTAGAGTTAAAAGCAATCTCATTGACTATCTAGTTCACCTCCCCCTTTTTTATAGGTGGAAAAACTGAGACTTAATGAAGATAAGTAATTTGTACATAGGGTATATTGATGGTAAATATGTCATAGGTGAGATTTGAAAGCAGGGTCTTTAACTCTGGGCCAAAGTGCTTTCCACAGTTCTGATTTGGAATTGACTGAATAGAGCCAAAGAATAGCCATTAATGGGTTCTTAACTTGAAAGGAAGATCCTGGTAAATCATCCCAATGATCTATACTTGGGCTTGTGCTGTTAAACATTTTTGTAATGACATGTATGTGTAGATAATATGATCATCAAATTTGCAAATTGAAAAGCCTTAGAGAATACATTGAATGATAGAGTACAGATCCATAAAGTTCTAACAGTCAGCCTAAATCTAATAAGATGACTTTTTAAAAAAATATCAATTGTCATGTTTTAATTCAAAAATTAATTTCTTAAGGATAAAATAGGAGAAACATGACTAAATAGCAGTTAGTACAAAAGAGATTGGAAGGGTTTAGTGGATTATGAACTTCAATACATATCAACAATACAATAGAGAACACAAAAAATAATATAAACAGATCGAATTAAGACAGATATCGTGTGGGAGAAGAAGAAAAAAAAGAGAAAGAGAATGTCTAGAACAAAAGGAAAAATGTCTTTCTGTAACCTGACATAGGGGATTCAATTTTGGCCATCACATTTTAAGAAGAACAAGAAAAAAATTGAAAATCCAAAGCATACAATCAAAAAGATAAAAGGTCCTTGAGATCGTGCCATATTTAGATCAATTGAAAGAATGCTTACAAAAAGAAACTAAGAATTATTTTTAGTTTGCTTCATTGAAAATTTCATCTTTAAAAAGTAGAGGAATCAATGTGTTGGATTGCTCTGCTGGACTTGATTCTTACCAACAAAAGGAACTAGGTCCTGAAGTAAAAACACTTTTCACCTTGAAGAGCAATGATAACAGTATCTTAGCATTTTTAGAAAGGAAAAAGATGGAGAAGGGGGGAAGGCAATATGTTCTAATGACTAGAGAACCTGCCTTGGAGACATATATTGTCTGTAGGACCCTGGACAAGTCAGCCCAAGAATGGACAGTTCTCTAGAATAAGGTAAGAGCACAATCTAAGCCAAAAAAAAAATATTACAAATGATACATAGTAGAGAGGAACAGCTAACACTTATATGACAATCAGAATCCAAAAAGATCTCCCAAGGTTAGACATTAAGAGAGGGCTTTGAATGATCTAATATTACACTTCCTTCAAAAGACATCTCTCCAAGCATCGCATACTCTTCATAAACTCATTTCTCAGTGGTTAGCATATACTTCTTCATTTTCTTTCCATTCCAATGATTCTGAATTCCTGGCTGTCATTACACAAATCCCATTTCCCATTTCCCGCTGTCTGGAATGACTACTCCCATAGCTAATAAATTTGTTTTCTTCTTAAGCCTTTTCCATTCCCAATCCTCTACCTTCTGGTTCTCACTGGCTTCCTTCTAATGATACTTCATCCTTGGCCACGCTTTCCAATCCTATTTTCACTTTCACTTGACTCACTGGTCATGGTGGCAGAGTAGGTATCTCTTCCTCCTCATTTCCAGGCTTTTCCACTATTAAAATAATCCATTAACCTTTCTTCATTTATTCCTCATTCAGTCCAAAATTATTCTCCAACTAAGATTTTGGTGGCTGTTATCTCCTGAACTTCAAGGCATTTTCTTTTCTTCAGTGCCTAGTTCACGGGCTTTCTTTTCACTCCTATCCTCAAACTAGAAGATTCAAGATACAGGTAGATATGTTTTCATAGATCTAACTTCTTCTTGGTCTTCAGTGTACTCAATTCCATTACTTACCCCTGTTCTACTTCAGTCTCACAAAGCCTCACAAAGAAGGCACCATAGTCTTGATCTTGCTATTATCTCTATGAGTTCCACTTCTATGTTCATGAACACTTAAATCCTTTTATCTGATTATATTTTATTATTCCCTTTTCCCTCTATGCTATGATTCTTTTGGGTCATCTACGTAGTACAATGAATATTATGCCTACGTGGAGTCAGGAAAACCTGACACATATTATGTCAGCTGTGTAACCCAGCACTTAACCCTGTTTACCTCAATTTCCTCATCTGTAAAATGAGCTGGAGAAGGAAATGGCAAACCACTCCAGTATTTCTGCCAAGAAAACCCCAAATGGGGAAGGTCATAGAGTCAGACACAAGTAAAACAATTAAACAACAATTCCTTCTTTCGCCTGTGACCTCCAATTCTTTCATCCTTTAATTCTTTCCCAGGCCATCATCCCTGTAATGGTTACATTTTTCTTTCTTCCATTTTCCTTTCTTCCCTATCTCCCCATTTTGATGAATCTGTTCAATTTTAAATCCATTCACATAAATTCCTTGACACTTTATCTATTTGTTTATCATGCCTTGCCAAGTGCCAACCTTGGGTTGATGTCATCTTCTCTAAACTTTGCTCATATTCATGTATTACTGAACTAATTTGGAGAAAAATCATAAAATTATGTTGACTGAGTTAACTAAAACTTTATATCATATTATCTCAAGTGGGTCCTTACTGTAACATGGCAGTCTTTTCATACTTCCTTTAACTTCCTTGGATTAGCCATTACAAACCTTTTTATCCACCTTCAAGCCTCCCATGGCACTCTCTCCATCCATCCTCTCAGGTGAGGACCATATCTCATAGTTCACTGAAAAAAATCAAGTTATTTGCCAAAATAGCTCTCTCTTCTCACCTCTTTATCTTACATCACTCAGATGTCTTTCAATACAACTTTCTCCTTTATCCTTGTCTCACACAAAAAGGACATTCTTTTCATTAAGGCAAACATCTCTACATGAACCCTTTTCCAATTCCATATTATCTGATTCAGCAAATTTCCCCCTTTCATCCCCTCTTTCTATTCCTAATGTTTAATCTCACCCTATTTACTTGTTCCTTCCTGCCTCCTATAAATATGTCTATGTTTCTCCATCTTTGAAAACACTTATTTGATCTGACCATCCCCACTAGCTATTATCCTATATCACTCCTTCACCTTCATGGTTAAATTACTTGAGATTATATATATATATATATATATATATATATATATATATATATATATATATAAAATTTATTTCTCTACAAATTACTGGTAGTTACCAGTAATTTCTTAAATATCAAATTTAATCATCTTTTTCTCAGTCTTCAAACTCCTTGACTGCTCTATAACTTTTAAAACTCTTGATCGCTCTCTTTTCCTAAATACTTTCTGTTCTTTAGGTTTGAGATGTCTCCAGTTCTCCTCTTATCTGTCTGATTGCAACTTACCAGTATCCTTTGCTAGATTCTCCTTCAGGACCTACCCACTAAAGGTGGGTATTTCATAGGGATATGTTCTGAATCCTCTTCTTTTCTCCCTCTATCCCATTTCACTTAGTGATCTTCTCAGCGTCTGTGTTTTATTTATCATCTCCAGAATGATGACTCTCAGCTCTGTTTGTCTAGCCCTAGTTTCTCTCCTGAGTTCTAGTCATTCATCTTGTTCAGTTGTTTAAGTCACAATCAACTCTTTAAGATACAAAGATACCGGAATGGTTTACCATTTTATTCTCTAGCTCCTTTTACTGATGGAGAACTAAGGTAAACAGAGTGAAGTGACTTGCTGAAGATCACACTCCTGGTAAATACCTGCAGTTTGATTTGAACTTAAAAAGATAAGTCTTTCTGATTCCAAGCACAATGTTCTGTCTACTGTATTACCTAGCTACCATCCATAGCCAATTACCTATTGAACATCTTGAACTGGAGTCCCATAGCCACTTCAAACTCAACATGTTCAAAACAGAGCTTGTCTTTTTTCAAGTTCAATAACACCAGTTTGCAAGCTTGGATTTCTGGGAGGAATGTTGCATCCTTTATTGTAATAAGAAAGCTGGAAAACAAGTAGGATTTGGGTAAAAAGACAGGTTCTGTGTTGAGTTGACTGTCTATGGAGCATTCAATTCAAAATATCCAAGTGGAACAGATAATCCATGGGACTGGAGCTCCAGAGAAAGACTGGGGTTGTATACAAAGATACAAGAATCAATTACATAGAGATGATCATTGAATCCATGGTAAGCTCTTCTCAGTGGCCTCAGCCACCATTAGCTGTAAAGCTAGGAGGAAGTATGACATGGAGAGTCATAAGAAAACTAGTTCTGGAGTAAAAAGGCCTAAGTTCAAATCCTGGCTCAGCTAAAATAATAGCTGTATAATCTTAGAAAAGTTATTTGCTCCTTATCTGTAAAAAAGGAGGGATTTGAACTGGATGACCTTTAAGATCTCGTCTAAACCCTAAATCCTGAGAGTTTTAGAGGAGAGAGGAAAAGGATCTATGGGGACTCCAGCTGCTATTGTTCTCATCTGGGTTTTGGAAATAATAGCTAGCCCTTATATTGATGACTGATTATATATAAGGTTTATAAAGCACTTTTTCATAGCAAATTTTTAAGGTGGATAGTACAAGTAGTATCCCCATTTTACAAATAAGGAAACTGAAGCTTATAAAGGTCATGTGACTTGCCTGAGGTTACATAGTAATTGTAAGGGAGGGATTAAAAAAACAGGTTTTCTAAATTTTAGACTAATGACTAAACTCCACTCTGCTCTTTCCCTAAATCTTCTTTATCACCAGATTCTTTGCTAGTGAAGAATAAAACTGCTTCTAAGATGAAAAAAGTGGGGAGAGACAACCCCTTCCCTTTCTAGCAACTTCACCCTGAAGGTTGCATGCACATGACTTTTTTATGATATATAGAAAAAAAATTATTTTTTCTGGAATTCTGGAATTCTGTAATTGATTTTGGGTAAAAATCACCTCTCTGGCTCTCAGTTTCTTCATTTGTAAAAGAGGGAGAATTATAGTAGCTGATTCATGAATTTCTTTCCTTTTCTAACATCCAATGAATTATGAAGCTCATTCTAATATGATTTCACCTGAGTACATAATGTTGAGAGGGAAGAGACAAAGGGGATGCTTTATCCCAACTACACATTCCTTTAAGGGACCAGCCTCTCCACAATACTTATGATAGTGAATAGTGAGGGATGCCAGTTATCACTGCCCCCACAGAGAGCTATAATGGCTAGGGGGAAAAGGGTCCAAGGCCCACCCACACCAATGCACTCCTAGCCATCCCTCTCTCCCCACCCCACTCTTGCATGTACACTCCCAGCTTGGCCCTGGATCAGAGAGTATGTTTTCATGTGTGATGAACATTGTTTGACAATCAGGAAACAGCCTGGCTGGAGAATGTCAGCTCAGCTTGGCTCTGTCACTCTACTCCATGCAGATCACATAAAAGAAAACTTGGCACAATTAGAATCCTGTGACTGTGGCCCGTTTGCCAGATATGATCATGTCCCCAAACCACCTGGATAACAATAAATACCAATCATCCATCAAGACAGTTCATTTGCCCTCAGTGTGGCTCACTGGAAATAACAGGGTTCCAAAAGAGCTTAACTAAAGCAGCATATTCTCACTGAGTGAGAAAGAGTGACTGACTGTGTGTGTACATGTGCAGAGCTAAGTTATTGGCTCAGCTGCTAAATTCTAAGAGGGAATTTCAGGCAAACTATCGTACATAGTGTTAATAAGAATAGAAACTGGACCTATGAATTTAAGCTATGCAGAATTCCCAAATAAAGAAACTCCCTCTCCTATGGCTGGCTAGCACTTTCCATATAATTTGGTTAGAGCACTGAAAGGTTAATTGGAATGTACATATCTCATAGCTAATATGTCAGGGGTAAGACCGAATCTGGATCTTTCTAGCTCCAAGGCTAGCTCTCTATGAAATATTCTATTTAGACTGCCTCTCAGTATGTCAGTCAAATAGGAAAAGTAGTGCATTTCATGGCACAAAGGTCAAGTGGAATAAAATATTTTCTTGCAAATGAAAGGCTGTGAACTGGTTGCCTGAAAGGAGCCTGGTGACTTAAGTACTTCACTTGCTTGCACTAGAAGAGAATCCAGAATCCCTCCCTGATTTTATGGATGAGAAAATTGAGGTCAATAGAGTTTAAGTAAACTGAGACTCAAGATCAAGAGTGAAAGAACTGAAGAAAGCCCAAAGTATAGAAGAGATTAGAGGTAATTAACAAATCCACTGAAAAAGAATACAAGCTGGGAGAAAAAGAGCAATGTTTAAATCAAGATTCAAGAGAGTAAATAGAAAATTGGGTTGAGGTTTAAGCCAGAAGTCAAAGGAACCAATCCAGAAGACTGGAAGTCATGAAGTGAGTTCAAGCACAAAAGATCCAAGGACAGAGAGAAGATCTGCATAGAACAGATGTGAGAAAGCTATAAATGAGGAAAAGTACAAAACAAAGGAAACTATTCACATGAGAAATCGTAGATAGAATGTCCATTTGTAGCAGACATGATAGCCTTCTGAGAGTCAGTTTGGACAGTTTCTCAAGAGCTGATTGTTAAATTTTCATTGAGAGCATTTGTTGTTCAAGTGTTTGTCATGCCTGACAAACACTCCTCCTAACCCCATTTGGATTTTTCTTGGCAAAGATACTAGAGTGGTTTGCCATTGCCTTCTTCAGCTCATTTTACATTTGAAGCAAACAAGGCTAAATAATTTGGCCAGAGTCACACATCTAGTAAATGTCTGAAGCCTCTTTTGAACTCAGGTCTTCCTGACTACTAGCCTACCACTCTACCCACTGTACTACCTAGCTACCCATGTGAGCATTTACATCCCAGAAATAAACATTAGAAATGAAGGCTTGGTTTATTGTCTTTATTCATGGAGAAAATGTTAATAATGCAAACTGAACTAGAATATATCAGGTATTTTTTTCCAAAAAAGATGATTGTTAAACATTTACCCACATATTTTTTGCCTGTCCCCTTCTTCTTTCAGGTACAATACAATAGCTGTGGGCCAGGACACCCCTATTCCCTGGAAGTTTTCCATCAGTACAAGGTTTTGACATAGTGAAATATTATTGGTGAAAAACCTTTACCAACTTGGTGGAACTATGTCTGTTGCCAGAAGGAAGATTAGGTAGCCTGCTATTTGAACTCAAAATTTCACTCCTTGCCTCTTGTGTCTATTAGAATGCTTTTAGATGTTTCTCTACAGGTCTATCAGGGTAAACTTGAAGATGAAGTGGTATTGATATTCTACCAAACTGATGAGACATTGTACATTTCCTGGCATTATAGTATAACCTCCCCCTTAGGTGGATTTATATGTACTCTGCGCCACTTATTAAATGCTCCATGAATTCCATTTTTTGTTTTTCAGTTGCTACTTTTCCATTTGGCAGTTGATTTTGGCCTAGGCACTGGAGAATGGCCCAGTTAGATTCAAAATGTTGAGAGATCCCAGGCACACATGAGACTGTTATTGAGCCAAACTACACCACACACACACAGTCCATCAATTAAAAAAAAATAGACATTGTGGACCTATGAAATAGTACAGGGTCATTGTACAAGCCATATGGCATACTCTATTATATTGGCCATGACATATCTTGAAGGTTATTTTCTGCTTATTATCCACCAGCATCCAATCAGATTGGACACTCTCTAGAGGCCAAATTTGGCAAACTGTATCATCTAAGCGAGCTGGTCCAATTTTGATTCCAGATAGTAATAGAATTCAAGACCCTTTAATCATAACAGAGTCTCCTTTTCTTAACAAATAGTATTAGAAACTTGATGAAAGACATGGAAAGTTTTATGATTCTTTTATAAGTTAGTAGGACCAAATTAGTAGCAAAATTACAAGGCCAACGTGGTGGTAACTAAATATGTCCCAAAATTGAATGTGCCTCAGAATTCAGGAGCATCAGGTGGAGTGTCTAGCTGGAAGCCGTGGTGAGGTAAGAAAGACAGCCATTCCAGATACCACTTCTGGTAATATACTAAGCAGTTCATGACAATTCCTACATTCCAAGCAATGTCCAAATTAAGAAAATTAAGGCAACAAATGACCAAAAAGCACTTGGGAGTGTGTGAATGGTTGATATCAAGATTGAGCAATTATAATATTGCTATATTGAACAAGAAAAACTATCATCTTCTTAATCTTTGGTCCAGAAAGAATTAGATGTCTGTTCATTATCTCAACTACAACCAGGAAGAGAATTTAAGGTCCCAGTTATCTTTGCTAGATAAGGTCAGATATATTAAATTCTTTGAGGCTCCAGAATTTACTGAAGCTGTAATAGGCAAATTTGATCATCATGGAATTTAATATCAAGAATCAGGAATAGGAAGAATGTTAGGGAAGCTGTGGTTTTCACTTGGAGTGCGGACTAGAAAGATGGGGTCTTTGTATTCCAGAGATCATTAAAAAGAAAAAAAGGACTCCACATGTGCAAAAATGTTTGTAGCAGCCCTTTTATAGTGACAAGGAACTAGAAATTGATTGGATGCCTATCAGATGTAGAATAGCTGATTAAATTATGGTATATGAATGTAACGGAATATTATTATTCTATAAGAAATGATGAGCAGGCTAATTTCAGAAAAGCCTGGAAAAACTTAAATGAACTGATGCTGAGTGAAGTCAACAGAACCAAGAGAACATTGTACATAGCAACAACAAGATTATATGATGATTAGCTGTGATAGTCTTGGCTCTTTTCAACAATGAGGTGATTCAGGGCAATTCCAAAAGATTTCTGATAGAAAGAGCCATGCACATACAGAGAGAGAATTATAGAGACTGAATGTGGATCAAGGTACAGTATTTTCACCTTTGTTGTTGCTATTGTTGTTTTTCTTTCTTATTTTTTTCCCCTTGTGATCTGATTTTTCTTATACAGCATGATGAATGTAGAAATATGTTTAGAAAAATAGCACATGTTTAACTTTTATCAGATTACTTGTTGTCAAGGGGAAGAGAGTGAGGGGAAGGAGGATAAAAAATTTGGAACACAGTTTTGCAAAGGTGAATGCTGAAAACTATTTTTGCATATATTTTTTTAAATAATATTTAAAAAAAAGAAGAGAAAGAAAAGGATCTCTATCAAAATTCCCCTCTAACAAAAATCACTTATCCATGGCAGTGGGAAGCATAACATATGGATAATCCTATTTCTAATTGTGCCTTGGACCAAATTTATTGGTGAAGTAGATTTGTTATCCCACAACCTAGAGAGACTTTTCCTTGTTATACATCTGACTTTGCTATTGAGAGGGGAAGAACAGTGGAGGAATTGCAGTGGGACTTTATGTGGGCATATTGCAAGACAAGTATGGGTTAGTCAGTGATTAACTACCTCCCCCAGCTTAGGGAATTTTCCTGCTAATTTATCTCAAGGAGACCTGTCCAAATCTTCTTTTAAAAAAAGATTGATCAGAGTAAGTATATTCCAAAATAAATCTTGGCTTTTGGTCTTGCCTTAAGGAACAGGACTATTTTGCCATATTTATGCTTTTGTATCTGAGCCAGGGAATCCAATAGCTAGCTACTTTGAAGTTAAAAGGAAATACTGAAAGTCTCCAAGTTCTCTCCTAATGAAATTCCTTCACATCATCTCCTAGATGGCATTTCCTCATGAGGTAAGGAGTAAATGAATGGGCAGCTAGTCCCAATGGACAAGACAATATATCGGCCATCTTAGCCTAAGTTTCAGGGTTTCCTGGACTGAAATTCCGGAAATTTCAGGGAAATTGGACATCTCACTAAGAAAGACTGAAAAAAAGAAAGGCTGAGAACATTTCCCAAACCAATTCATTTACTTGAGCTCTGAGGCTCCCTGATCAACTAATCAACAATAAGCATTTGTTAATATAAGGATAGGATTGATTGGTTTACTCAACATTAGTTTTCAAAAGTCCATTTGATCAGGTGGAATAATGTCAAGCCAGAAGTCTGTTCCAATTGGCTAAGGAAGTTTATCATGTCCTCTGGGTTCTGTATAAAGGTATCAAGTAATCTGGAATCAGAAAATTCCAGAAATTAGGGCACGAATGACTTTCCAGTAAAACCCCTGAAGAAAAACCACCTGGAAGGGAAGGAGAGGTTTAGGCTTCAGTCTTGGCCAAATGTTCTTTCCCTTTTCCCTTTTGCCAGAGGAGGAATTTTCAATTGTAAAATGTCCAGAGGGTTTTGGACCATATTTTCTCATTAGTGTTCTGGCATTGTCCACCAGGATAGCAATGGTAGTGTCTGTATTGACAGCTAAAGACAAGCTAAAGGTAGAATCACCGTGCTTAAGGGGAACTTTCTGAATATCCACGAATGAGAGGAAAAGACTTCTAACAACTATAACCTGTGATTTATGCCTAAGTTTAAATCCATCCATGGACTTTGTATGTAGTGGGTGGGAAAATATATCATATTTTGGGGGGGGGGTTGTTTTCTATTAACTGTTCTTCCTGCATTATTTTAGTAAGTAACTCTTGCTAAAAGTTACTTAAGACTGAATAAATTATTTTCAACTAATAATCTGGAGTGCAGGACAGGAGAAAGCATGTTGGTAGGGGTTCAAGCTAATGGAATTACATGTATCACCTTTAATTTCCATGAGGTATTCTTAGGATTCTGAGGGGAAGATAAAAGTTTATTCCAGAAACCTGAGATGCATCAGTTATCCTGGAAGCTGGAATATAAATTCTTAGAATTTACAGAGGCTATTTGAAGTACCTATTATGTGGTGGGCACTGTGCTAAGTTCTGGGGATATAAATACAAAGAATAATATAGCCTCTACTGAAAAAGAATTTAACTTGTACATTTCCCTCTAGTCTGACTTTTCTCACAGTAATATTTAGGATAGCCGCTGTGTCCCCACCCCCCAAAAGGGTTAGGGAAAAGGGCCAATTCACACCAGAGATTAGAGGCAAGAGATAGGGCTTAAGAGAGAAAACACACCTGGAGATGGATGGGTGTGGGGTAGGGTGTGTTGCAAACCAAGGTCTAGGAGAGCAAACAGAAATTTGGCTAAGGTCAAAACCTGGAGCTCAGAAAGGCAGTTTAATCAAGAGGGAAAGGCAAGGACTGAGCCCAAGAGTGAAAAGTCCCAGACAGAAGGGAGAACTGTACAGAATCAGGTTAGAAAAACCCTACAAGTGAGAGAGAGAGCATCAGAAACTGATAGCTTGTCTCACTCAAGGTCTCAGACTGAATAGCATCCTTTGGTGGTGGAATAAGCTTGTTCTCTTGTTCTTTTCCACCTCAGCTATGATTTTAAGATGTGTCAGAGAGAAAAAAGGAGTCTAGCATATCTGAAATGAAACAAGCCTACACATGGTCGTGAGAAAGGGCACTATTGTGAGAATAGCTAAAGGGAGCGAGGTGAGAATAAGCCTTTATGCTGAACACCTACTATGGGCCAGACATGCTGTGCTAAATGTTTACAAATATTACCTCCTTTGATTCTTGCAATAACCCTGTGCAAAAACCCATATATTTTATAGTTGAGAAAACTGAGGCGAATAAGGTTAAGTGACTTGCCTAGTTTCGTATAGCTGTAAGTTATTGAGGTTAGATTTGAACTTGAGTGTCTTGACTCCACGTTTTAGAGCTTTATATATTGTACCAGCTGGGTACAGGTTTAAAACTGAGCAGTGTGATGCAGCACAAGTCCATAGGTTTTTGGTCCTCAGTCTTTCTCTCTTTGTGTCACCATTTTGGTAAGTGGTTGTGTTCCTGGGTGTCCACAACAGTCATAGTTCATGATGCTCCAGATACCACACACAGCATGCATTAGAATGGAGGGATAAGTAAGGATTGAAGCTGTGGTGAGATACAGCCCAGAGAGATCTCACTGAATTGTACCAGCGAGAGTACTCCTATCATCCCATTACCAGAGGAGAACATGGTAGTAGGTATCAAGCAAATGACACATGGTTAGACACACCTCTGCTTAGGCTCTTAGATTTAGCACTAGATAAAGGCCATCAGGTCCACATCCCTCGTTTTACAGATGAAAAAATGAATGAACAAAGGAGTTAAATGACTTGCCAAGGGAATTACTTCCTGTGTTTATGGCAGGATTTGAACCCTGGTTTCCTTAGCTCAGTATGGCCATTATACTACACTGTCATTTCAGTGACCCGCACAAAAGTAGTGTCAGAGGTAAAATTTAAACCCATGTCTTCAGACTTTCAGAGCCAGTGTGCCTTCCCAAAAAATGGATCATAGGATTGAGGAATTTAGAACTAGAAAAGACTTTATATTTATAGGATAATAGTTTCAGAACAAAAAAGGGCCTCAAAGACCATCTAGCCCAGCTTTTTCATTTTATAAATAAAGAAACAAAGACATGGAGTCTTCAAGAAGAGATTTATCCAAGACATACACAGTCAAGATAAAAGCAACTTTGGAAACTAGTTTTTTTGATTCCAGAATCTAGTGCTCTTTATACTATAAACACTGTCTCTTATCAAAATAATTCCCTCTTCCTTTCTTCCTGTTTCCTCAATAACAAAACTCTCTTTTGTCACAATTAAAAAGAAACCTTTGGATCTTTCTCAATACCTGACTCATTGTGTCCTCTCCAATCCAATCCCCACCATTTTATGTGTATGTCTTTAATATTAATTACCCTTCTCCGTTCCTCTAATAAACAAGCTTCTCAGTTTATCCATATCTTCAGCTCTCACAGTATGAGCCCCATCTCCTCTGCATCAGGGAGTTATACCTAAAATTGCTTCATTTCTAAGATTCAGAATTTGGACATTCCTTTTTTTTTAGTCACAATGTCCTGTCCTCAAGTCTCCTGCAACCTCATTCCTTCTAAGTCTATTCTTTTTCCTTAATCTCTCCTTGTAGTCCTGCTACTACACATGTTCTAGCTTCATTTCAAAGTTATGACTATATAGCTGTTATTTGTTTTTTGTTCTCAAAGTTGACCATAACATGAGGGAAATAATGGCATGACAGGCAAATGAACTGGATTTAAGTGAGGGAGCACTGGGCAAGGTTGCCTGCTTCCCTTTCCCCTCCAGAGCCATCTGGGTCCAGTGGCAAGGTGTAGATTAAGATAAGTGGAGATAGTTTTGGATGAACTATATATCTAGGCTCTTAACCTACATAACCTTGCATTAATTCCTCGCTATTTTGTCCTTTCTTACTGCTCTATCTCCACTATTACCCTTTTCTACTGCTAGAGAAAACCATGAGATCACAGATTCATAATTAGTATAAATTAAGATAATCTAACCTTAATGTGGTCTCATTTTTGCCCAGCAACCTTTTTATTTATTATTGATAAACTCCCTATCTTACTACCCACAATGGCTACTTTAAATATTCCTTTGTCTTCTCTAGCCTTCTAACCTCTCTTCTTTCAGAAGATCTGCTATTTTACTGAGAAGACAGAGACTATACACCATGAGCTTCATTGTCATCTATCCCTTGAACATCATTCCTTCTTTACAACTTCACCCAATCTCTCATCTGTTCCTCTTGTCTTAGAACATGTGACCCTCCTTGCCTAGATCAATCCCATCATTTTTACTCCGATGGCATTTTTACTCCCTTCTGCTCTAGGACATTTTTCTACCAAACATTCCCTCGTGTTATCATCATCAATCTTTTTAAGGGTTTCTTTCTCTATTTACAAGTCTTCTCTATCACTTATCCCTACCATTTCTTCAAACTATCATCCTGAATCTCCTTCCTTTTACTTTAGAAACTCAGAAAAACGTAGTTACATTCACTGTCTTCAATGCCTCACAACCTCACTCTCTCACCATCACCAACAGTTTATTTTAAAATTTTCTCCAAGAGTGAGAATCAATTCTTAAATGTAGTTATCAAATCCAATGGCTTTTTCCTCTTTGATCTTCCTGCAGCATTTTATATTGTTGCTGATTCTGATATTCTATCCTTTTGTTTCTATAATGTTGCTGTTCCTTGTTCTCCCTCTACCTCTTCAACCCTTGTCTGCTTTGATGGTTCTCTTCCACTGTCTACTAAACAAAGAAGTCCTCAAAATCTTTTTTTCTCAACCTCTAAATCTATCTTCTTTCTCAACTTATATTGTTTTCCTTGACAATTTCCTCCATTTCCATGATTTTAATTATATATGTGGCTTTACCTATAGACAGATGAATCCCAAATCTGTACATCCAACTTGAATCACATTCTTTCTTGAGTTGCCTGAGGCAGCTAAATGGTATAGTGAATAAAATGCTAGCTGGAGTCAGGAAGATCTGAGTTCATTTGACCTCATACACTTGCTAGCTATTTGATCCTGGGCAAGTCAACATACTACCTCAGTTTCCTCAGTTGCAAAATGAGGATAATAATAATAACACCCATTTATAAGCATTACTGTGAGAATTAAATGAGATAATATTTGTAAAAGAGCACAGTGACTGGCAAAAAGAAGGCATTTAATAAATGTTTACTGACTGACTAGCATTATAATCATTCTTGCTAATTGAAGATTAGGATTCCAAAAAGGAAGAAGCTGTTTTGAAAGAAAGCAATTGATTTAAAAGATAGTATTCTGAATATAGGATTTATAGTATAACTAACAAAGGCTACTAAATATCTGTGTGGCCCTGTGAGCCTATGCCTGAATTCATGCCTATCTTCAAGAAATATTTATGCTGAAATTTTTTTAAAATGATCAAGTCAGGTTTTATAAAAGTAGGCCTAATATGCAATAGGAAGAAATTCAGTTGAGAAAGCTAATAATTCAAAAGTGTCAAAGATGAGAGATAAAAAACTCATGGCCATAGATATACAAAAGCACAAAATATGGATAATTAACAGATATTTATTAAGTACCTACTATGTGCCAGGAGCTATGCTGCTAGATACTAGAAATGAAAATACAAAGAATTAAACAATCTTTCATATTAAGGGGCTTACATTCTAACTAGGGTATCAAGTTCAAATAAAAATATTTACAAGTAAATGTAAATAAACACAAGGTAATTAGGGAAGATGGACACTAAGAATTGGGGACACCAAGGAAAGCTTTATGTTGAAGGCAATATTGATCTGAATCTTGAAACAAGAGATGAATTTTATGAGGAAAAGATGTGGAGAAAATGAATTTCATATATGGGGGCTGAGGTAGGTCAGTGTAAAGGAAGAGAGGTGTTATATGGAGAGTTCTTTGTCAAGAATAAAGAGAAAATCAGTATGATTGCATCAAAAAACCCAGGAGAAATAACATTTTTTTTCAGTCACATCTGACTCTGTGACTCCATTATTTTTTTTTTTTTTGGACAAAGATACCTAAGTGGTTTCCTTCTCCAGTTCATTTTATAGATTAGGAAACTGAGGCAGACAGGATCAAATGATTTGCTCAAGGTCAAAAAGCTAATAAGTGTTTAAAGCCAGTTCTGAACTCAGAAAAACTAGTCTTCCTGACTCCAAACCCACCAGCTCTATCTATTGCACCACTTAACTGTCCTTACAAAAAGGACTTCAAATGCCACACATAGGAATAGCCATTTTATCCTAGAGGCAATAGGAAGCCACTGAAATATAATAAACAAGATGAACTATGGAGACAATCTCATAGGAATCACTAACGTTTTGAGGAAAGAGCTAGAATATAGATATAGACATGAAGGAGCCATTGGAGTTTATTGAAAAGGTTGAGGAACAGAAGGGATGGTGAACTGTGCTTAAGAAAATTCCTTTGACAATTGAGTAGAGTATGAATTAGAATGGGGGGAGACTTAAGAAAAAAGACCTAATTGGAAAGCTAATATAGTAGTCTAAGCAAAAGGTAATGAGAGCCTTACTAGAATAATAACTATGACTAGAGGGACATATATGAGATGTGTCAAAGGTAAAAACTCTTCACTTTCGATCAGTAGCTCTTCTTAGTTTGGACTCCACAGAATGTTTGCTCTACCCCATAAGTTAATTACCTGAAATTTCATTATCATGTTAATTGACTCTGTTTTGGATCTTCAACACCTCACCTCCCTCAGCTTTCTTTCCCTTCTGACTGGACATCTAGAGGATGAAGCCCTAAACTCCTCCCAAAGTTTTCCTATATAGAGAGCAGGAATGTGAACTTTCTAATTGATCCCTGACTTTCCATCAGCAGCTCTGCTTGCTTTGGATTCCACACTACCACATCAGGTGCCCTCTGGCACTCCTTTTTCCAGCTTCCTTTTTTGTGATGTCTTCCCCCCATTAGTTTGTAAGCTTCTTGCAAGCAGGGACCGTCTTTCTTGTTTGTATGCCCAACAGTTAGACTAAGTCATAAACTCCTTGAGGACAGGAACTGTCTTTCTTATTTGTATCCCTTGCAATTAGCACAGTGCCTAGCACATAGTACATGCTTAATACACTAAATTGAATAATCCTTAATTGAAATGAAGTGAATGGAACAACACATGAGAATGTGGAGAGAATGTGACTGAAGAGTCAGGGATGATACCAGGATTGTGAGCCTGGATGACTAGGAGGATAGTGATATACTTGACAATAATAAATTGATCAATAAATTGAAATAAATAGAAAGAAAAATGTAGCATATACAGGATATTCACTTCAAGATTCCCAAAAAGCAATTGGTGTGGGACTAGAACTCAGGGGAGAGACTAGTACTTGCTGTATAGATCTAAGGGTTATCAACATAGGAATTCTGAGTTCACTTTGTCCAATCCTCTCATTTTATAAATGAGGAAACTAGGATCTGTAGCAGGGAAATGATTGCCAATGTCATATAATGAATAAAATGTAGAGCTGGTAAAACACTACCAAGATTTCCCACATGTTTTCTAGGACAAAATAGAAATGTTTTAATCTACTATATAAGATCCTATACAGACTGGCTCTAGATTACCTTTTCTAGTATTATTTCAAACTGAATTATATATTCCAGCCAAACTGGACCTCCTGTTATCATCCTGTTCTCTTCCACTTCCTTTTATATTTAAAAAAAAAATCACTCATTCTTGGAAGAAAGCTTTCCACTGGACCCCAGAGGATAAGCTTTTCCCTCCTGATTGCTATCATTCTCAATGGACTGTCCTCTGCACCTCACTGTGTCCTCTCTTCATGGATTTGTCCCATACACAGTTTTAGGTAATTACAGCTCTAGAAGAAATCGTGATTTTTTAAAAAATTTGTGTTCCCAGTACCTTACATAGGTTTTCAGTCTGTGAGCAACTATCAACTGCAGCAATCATTGAAGCCTAGAGGGTTGACACATGCCTCCAGTGAAATTTCTTGCAAATTACAAATCAATATTTGAGAGGCTCCCAGAGTCTAGAAATGTTAAAATATAACTAATATGTGACAATGATGCATTCTTATAAAATTCTAAACTTGGTACCTCAAAAACTTTCACAGACATTTAAATCAGTTGGAAATCAGTAACTGCTTCTGGGTTTGCCATTAAATAAGAATTAGTCTTCATTGTGATCATCATCATTATCTCTTTTCTATAATACAATTCCCTCCAGTCCTAGGTTCTTCCCAATAACTCCTACAACCCTTAAATATACTGAGAACAAAAATATCAAGCCTAATAGTAAATAATAGGAGAGGGAGAGCTGTTAGAAGTATAGAGTAAAATCATCAAGAATATAGTCCCATTATTTAGGCATGATGCTTTGACTTGCCTCCATTATAAGAAAATAGAATCCTTAAGGCATTGTTTCCTTCCTTTATACCATCCCACAGTGACTAGTGGAGTTCTTTTCCTAAATAGGAGCTACAATAAATATCCCGGGTTAAACTATGTCTCCTTTGTCACAGAATCGCTGAGTGTCAGGACTAGAAAGGCTCTTAATCATTAAAATGCTTCATGTTATGAGTTTAAGTATTATAAAATACTTTCCTCATGAAGCTGACAACTCCATTTTACAGATGAGAAAACTGAGACTTAAAGAGGTCAAATTATTTGTTCAAGATCATTCAGTTAACAAGTGGAAGATTTAGACCCAGATCTTCTGCCTTTAAATATAGTGATCTTCCCACTTAAACCAGTTAGAGCTAGAATTTTAGAGCAGGATGTAACCTGAGGAAACAGATTAGAATATATAACAAAGAATATTGAAAGCAGCAGCTAGATGACACAGTGGCTAAAGCATAGGCCTGAATTCAGGAGGACCTGAGTTCAAACTTGGCCTCAGGCACTTAACTCTTCTTAGCTATATGCAAGTCATTTAATTAACTCCAATTGCCTCAAAAACAAAAACAAAAATACACAAAAAATATTGGAGCTGGAATATAGTGTCAAATTCAGATAGAAACAGGATCACTAAACCATGCATGAAGATCTCTGTGGGCTACATCCTGACTTGAAAAACTACATATTAACATTGTCTGGGTTCTACTGTATTTTATTTATTTTGCTAAATAGTTCTCAATTATATTTTAATCTGGTTGAGGCTACAGTCTGAAATGTTACAGTGTGTTTGACAGCTCTGATCTGTCCCAACTGGCCAATTCTATTGATGTGGAAACCGAGAAAAGGTCATGTAAAAGTTAGGGGCAGAATTTGGTCTAGAATCCAGGCTTTATTTTCTCTTTCCATTCTCTTTCCATTACACCATGCTGTTTACTTGCCCATCCCTCCTAACACTTGCCCCTGAGAACATCCAGTCCTATAAATATAATACTTTTTAAGTTCTTAATGTCAAGACTAGAAGAACAATTATTAATAACCATAAGAAGTTCTCCATTCACTGAACACTTACCCTCATATAGAATTCTCTGCCCTCATTCCCAGATTTGATCTGAAAGATGTAATAGGCACCAGGATACCGAGTGGTTGCTTGCATTTGGAAGATGTCAGCAGGAACAGATCGTCCTGATACCACATCCATGTCTCGGTACAGGATAGTGAAGGGCTGGTCTCTGCAGCCAGGATTTTCAGCTGGACACATGCAGCGACTTTAAGAGGTAGAAATAGCATTATTACTTCACAAATCCTTTCCATATGGCCTGTTACATTTCTTTCCTTTTCTAAAACACACTGGGCAATATAGAAATCAGAACACCCACAAATGCTTATTAAACACCTACTATGTTGAAGGCAGTATGCCAGAGGTTAAAACACAAAGACAAAAATGAAATAATACATGACCTCAAGGACTTTAGATTATACCACCTAAAATGCTGCAAACTTAGAGCTTTTCTGTTCTTGTCTCAATATTTCAACAGAGCCAACAGATATAAAATCTTTATTATCCAGAATAGCCAGGGAATGTTATATTCTGGTTAGTAATAGTGACATCATACAGACTGTCCTGTATAAAGCTTTATTAAGATTTAATAGCTTAAAACTGCACTAAGATTTTTGGAGACATCCTGTAGAAAAAGTTGAATATGACCAAAATGACTCAACAACAAATTCTAAATATATTTTATGTATATAGATATTCACATATACAAACACACACACACACAAACATACATACACAAAGTTAAGTTCAAGGAATAGTCAATAGTGTATCCCAGCTTTAACACTGTGTTCATAAAGGAGCGGTTTTTTTTAAAAGTAACTATATATATATATATATACATATTCACATACACATGTATTTCAGAAACTCATTGTTGTAAGTATTCTTTCCACTGATACAAATCACAACTCATCCAACCTTCTTATTCCATACAATTCTTTTCTATGTCTTTTAGGAAATACCCCACAGAGTTTCTTTCCAAAGAACTAGAGGCCTTCTTCTAATTTTTCCACAAGTCTTCCTTCAGTGCCTCATTGTGGTATGAAAATGGCTCCTGGGCTTTGAGCAATTCCGCCAGAGCAAAATAAACTTTTCCAGCCTGGAAAAGATCCAGTCACAATTCTTGAAACAGACTATGTCTGCTGTCTAAGGACCAGACTGGCTATGTGCAGAGTCTCATCACCAGAATGTTGACTATTCTGGGATCAAGTTTTTGCCCACAATGTGCTATAAAATGGATTCAGAGAAATATTGCCATCATATTTTACATCTACTATTTCACTTAATCCTTATAGCATGAGTTTATAGCACAAACTTCTTCAAACCTCAATTTTCTAATCTATATAGAAGGGAACAATAATCACAGGATTTCAAAATCCCTGAGTTGGAAGAGAGCTCAGAGACCATTTTTCCCAACTTTACTCTTGAAAAAAACCTTCTTTACTAACATTCCTGAGGAGCAATATTCCTCTTTTAGTTAATTCTGTTTTTTTTCTTACTTTGATACTTGGATCAATCTGTTATCTCCTCAATGTGAGCAATTCCAATGTTGCAGATGGCACCCTAACTATGTTTTCTAATGGAAGATTCACTCAACGTGCTAGAAGCCTTGTGCTAGCTCTCTTGGCATTTTGTTGGTAGTAATGGGTTATGTGGGTAGCTAGGTGGTACAGCAGATGTGCCAGGTCAGGAAGATTCTTTTTCCCAAGTTCAAATCTGACTTCAGACACTTATTAAAATATGTGGCTGGGGACAAGTTATTTAACCCTTTTTTGCCTCTATAAAATGAGTTAGAGAAAGAAATAGCAAGTCATTCCTATGTATTTGCCAAGAAAACCTAAATGGGGTCACAAAGAGTTGGACATGACTGAAAAAACTCAACAATAACATTCTAAATGTATTTTTCAGATATATATATTATATATATATGTGTGTGTGTGTGTGTGCATATATACATATATATGTATATTATATATATACACATATATATATATAAAATTTCATGTATACATTCATACATATAGAGAGAGAGAAAGGAGAAAGAGAGGAGAGAGAAAAAGAGAGAATGTCAAATTCAAGGAGGAGTCAATAGTGCATCCCAACTTAGATAGTGTGTTCATAAAAGGGAATAATATGGAATGAGATTGAAAAGATAAAGTAGAACTAGCTTGTTAAAGGGCCTTAAATTTCATTGATAGAGCCTTAAGTGATGATTATGTTGATAGCTAAGTAGAAAGGTGGATAAGAAAAGGAAGAGAATGGAGTCAATCCTCTCTCTGAAACTATTAAAATAACCAACTAATTGACCTTCCCTTTAAAATGTACAATATTATCAGCATCACAAAACTCTAGTGTCCTATCAAGCACAGAGATGAATTTTGTTCTTTCCAGGCAAGCAGATTTATAATCTCAGTAATCTCAATTCTCCTCTCCTCGCTACCTCATAATCAATCAAATACCAAGTCTTGCTAATTCTTCCTCCATAATACATCTTACAATTCATTCTCTCCTCTTTCCTCACACAGTCACCATCCTAGTCTGGGCCTTTGCTACTTTTTACCTCCATTATGGCAATAGCCTCCTAATGGGTCTCCCTCCTCAAAAATCTCCCCACTCCAAATTGTCCTTTATGTAGTTATTAAAGTGATTTTCCTAAAATGCAAATCTGACCATATCACCCCCATATTCAATAAACTTTTGTGGCTCCTTATCATCTTTAGGACCACATAGAAACTGCTGTATTTGGGATTTAAAACTCTTTACCTTCCTGGGTGCATTCTACCTTCTGAGATTATTAAACATCATTTTCTTTCATGTTCTCTCTGTTCTGGCCAAATGGATCTGTTTGTCATTCTCCTAAACATGACTTTTTTTTTTTTGTGCTCCTATGCCTTGTTCAATTGTGCCTGAATCTTCATGATCCCATTTGAGATTTTCTTGGTACAAATACTAGAATGGTTTGCCATTTCCTTCTCCAGCTCATTTTACAGATTAAAAAAAAAAAAAAAAAAAAAAAAAAAACTAAGACAAACAAGATTATGTGACTTGCCCAGGGTCACACAGTAAATGTTGGAGGTCAGATCTGAATTCAGAAAGATGAGTTTTTTTGACTCTAGGTGCTCTATCCACTTTGCCACCTTGCTGTCCTGCCCTTCAATTTTAGCTTCTTTCAAGTTCAGCTTAAGTACCACATCCTTCTAGAAGCCAACTTTTATCCTTCCTTACCTCTACAACTCCTCCCCATACCCTTTACTAGTACTTTCCTCACTAAATACTTTATATTTTGAATTTAATTTTTATGTAATATTGTTTACTCCCAACATAATATAGATTCCTTGAAAGCTGGGGCTATTTCATTTTTCTTTTTATATCTACCATTCCTAGTACAGTACATAGCACATGTGCTCTTCAAAGAAAAAGGGACAGGTAGAGAAAGACAATAAACTCCAAACTATCTGTCTAGATTATTATTATTCAGAACTTCTGTTAGTGTCACCAACTTTTCCTTGAGGTATTTCTTTTGTTACCATCATGGTTTATAAAATAAAAGAAAACTATTCTCAGCTGAATATATTCTGGCTGTCCTTGCCCTATGAAGAAAGGTTCTCCCTCCTTATCTCTGCTTCCTGGCTTCTTTCAAATTCCAACTAAAATACTACCTTTTACAGGATACCTTTTTTTTTTTTTTAAAATTCTAGTGCCTTCCTTCTGTTTATTATTTCCTATTCATCCTTTGTGTAGTATGACTGTGCAAAGTTGATTGCATGCTGTCTTTCCCATTAGATTGTAAGCATCTTAAGGACCAGGACTGTCATTTGCTCTTTTTGTATCTCCAACACATAGCACAGTACCTGGCACATAATAGGTATTTATTGCTTAATTGCTTTTGATTGGTGGATTAAAAAGACTGAGCATATTGTTACAATAACAAACCATGTCTGCCATCTAAAGAAATCTTAGTAGGTAAGAAGATTACCATGAGTAATTGACCACAAGACAGTAAATTTTTGCAGAGTTCTTGGACATATATAAATTGTTCATTTAATTCTTAGTACTCTAAATGTGAAATCCTTGACCAACAATCAAAAAGATGATATGTTATTTTAGAGGAACTGACATATCATCTTAAATATTTTTGTTTTAAATGACTTCTAAAGGACAAAAGAGTTGCAAGTAAATGAAAAGATACTTCTCGGATTTTCCCTATATTCAAACACAGACTACATACCTTGATCTTTTTATTAATTAAAGAAAAATATATCTTTAAATTTGGAATTTTTACTTTTCCATTGGTTATCATGTCTTTTTTCTTTTCTTTCTGCTATCCCACCTATCTGTTTTTTCTAATAGAGATCCCGGAACCAGAAGCATATGAAGAAGAAATATACAGAGTAAACTGCAGAGGAAATGCCTAAGAGCTCATGGAAACTTTTGCTGTATAGAACCTGAAGAATGGAGTACACTTATGGTAATATATAAGGAAAAGTGAATCAGAATAAGTGGTCAAACCAAAAACCTTGATGAGATCATAAAAGGACTAAAAATTTATGATATTTTTGCACTGAAATTAATTTAAATGTAAATAGTTTGTTGTTATTATTCATTCATTTCAGTCATGTCTGATTCTCTGTGACCCTATTTCAGTTTTTCTTGGCAAAAACAGTAGAATGGTTTTACTTTTTTTTCAGCTTATTTTATAGATGAGGAATCTGAGGCAAACAGGGTTAAGCCCAGGGTCACACAGCTAGTAAGTGCCTGAAGCCAGACTTGAAGTCAGAGCTTCCTAAATCTGGACCCAGGACTCTATCCACTTTACCATCTAGCTGCCATTTTCCCCTCCAGCTCATTTTACAGATGAGAAACTGAGTCAAACAGGACAAAGTGACTTGTCCAGAGTCACACAACTAGTAAATATGAGACCAGATTAAAACTCAGGAAGAAATTTGACTCCAAGACTGGCACTTTTCCCACTGTATCATGTTTACCCAGTAAATAGTCATTAAGCCAGAGTAACTAGCTCCACTTATATTCAAGATTAACTGTTTAATAAGATATTAATTCATTGCTACTACTCCAATGGTTCTTGAGTCAAAATGTAGAGAGCATTGTTTTCATTTGAAAGGCTACTGAATACATCACTTTCCAATTAACATGTTATAAAACTTTGCTTAACATAAATATCTTTAATTTATTATACATTCCACTTTGCAAATTTAAAATGAGATTTAAAAAAAATGTAAAATAGTAAACATGGGCAGAGGGAGGCATACAGTGGCATATTATATGGGAAGGGAGGAACAGCCAGTGATAATCGAAGGAGAGAAGGTAAAGACATGGTTATATGGAAGAGAGACAGCTAACACAGAAAAAAATCCTTGTAGCAAGTTTCTCTGATAAAGGTCCTATTTCTAAACTAGATTAGGAACTGATTCAAATAATAAAAGTAATTCCCCAAATTGACAAGTGACCATAGAATATGAATAATAAGAACAAGAATAACAAATATCTGGAGAAGAAATCCAGACTATCTAATGCCTGAGGAAAAAAAAATGTTTTAAATAAATCATCAACATTTAGAGAAATTCAAATAAAAATAACTCCAAGGTTCAACCTCATACCTATCAGATTACCAAAGAAGAGAAATGACAGATGTTGGAAAAACCTGTGAGAAAACAGGCATATTGATGTACTGTTAGTTGAATTGTGAATTAATATAGTCATTTTGGAAAGCAATTTGAGCCCATGCCTCCAATAGTTTCTAAACAGTGAATTTTAACCTATGACATTCTGATGTCAGTACTCCTAGACTCATACACCCAGAAAGATCAAAGAATGACGGAAAGAATCTTTGTGTACAAAATGATTCATATGCACTCTTTTTTTTTTTTTTTTTTTGGTGACAAAGAACTGAAAAATAAGGAGGTGCCCAAAATTGAAAAATAGTTGAAAAAATTGTGGTATATGAATATAATGAAAATTATATATAATGAATATAATGAAAATATAATGTGCCATAAGAAATTATGAAAAGGACAGTTTCAGAGAAACCTGACAAGGCTTGCATGAATTGATGCTCAATGAAGTAAGCAAAGTACAACAATTTATGCAATGACAACATTGGGGAAATTAATAATTTTGAAACACTTAGGAACTCTGATCAATTTAGTTATCAACCATGATTCCAGAAGACAAATGATAAGGAATTCTAGCAATATCCTGGGAGAGAGGTAATAGTATAAAAATGCAGTATAGGACATACATTTTTAGACATTCCAGATATGGAAATTTGGCTTGACCTTACATATTGGTTGGGGCAGGATGTTGTTTCTGGGGTTTTTCCCAATGATGAGAAGGGCAATGAGAAAATAAATACTCATTAATTGAAAAAGATAACTTAATTATTAAAAACTGGTTAGATGAAGAAAAAAATTAGTATCATTGTGTCAAGGGGGGGGGGGAGGACTGTAAAGCACTGTCCTGATGCTTTCAATCCAATAAGTATTTAATTTAAATTCTAGTATAAGGACATTGTTATGAGCAAAAAATGGCCTAAACAATTAGAGCTATTCAAAACCAGAATGGTTGTCTCAGGAAGAAATTGTTTCTCAATCACAGGAGATCTTTATATAGAAACTAAGTGACAACTAATCAAATACATTGGAAAGAATATTCCTGCTCAAGTATAGATTCCTCTAGTCAGGAACATTCATCTTCTTGAGTTCAAATCTGGCCTTAGATACTTAGTAGTCCTGTGACCCTGGGCAAATCAATTTACCCCATTTACCTCAAATCCTTCTCTGTCAAATGAACTGTAGAAGAAAATAGCAAGCCACTCCAGTTTCCTTGGCAAAAAAACAAACAAAAAAAAAAAAAAAACCCTAAATAGGACCATGAAGAGTCAGACACCACTGAAAAATGATTGAACAACAAATCAAATATATTATAATGAATATTCCTGTTCAGGTAAAGTTTGAGCTGGGTGGCATCTCTAAAATCCCTTCCATTTCTTAAATCCTATGGTTCTGTGATCCTTAAGCATTTCTTTTCTTTCACTGGATAATGAAGTAAGCAAATATTTAAAATGACAGACTCATACACTAGCTTCCATGAACTTATCTACAGAGGCTTTGGATTCATAGGAAAGATGATAAATTGAAAGATATCTTATTGAAGATAAATAGACTTGTTTTAGCACAAACTTTGTCACAGACTTTGTCTAAGATCTTCTGTTAGGTTTGCATGTTTTTGGTTTTTTTTTATTATTTCCTGATGGGGAGCACTAATACGATCTCATTTTGAGGTTTGATTTTTTTTTTTTTTTTTTTGGCCCTCACCTGAGATTTCATCAATATAAGGATTTCCCAGAGAGAAGTGCACTATACCAAATCCACATCTGCTCTGCAATTTAGATTCTTAGTGAATTTCCTAGAGCAATTTATCTAGGGTATCACAGTCAGTATTTGTCAGAGGTTAGACATGAAGTTCACTCAGTATGAGTTCCTTCTCAATATGATCTTGGGCATTAATAGGCTGGAAATAGAGTATCCAAGAGAAATGTAATAGTTCTGGAGTTCTCTGCCTTGTTTAAAACACCTCTAGGATATTATGTTCAGTTCTCAGTGTCATATTTAAGTGAGGACACAGACAGGCCAGGATAATGAGACTCACATGAATAACTAAGGATGTTGAGGCTGGAAAGAAAAATATTTGGCAGGAAGGACATGTGAGAGCTGGCTTCAGATATCAGAAGAGGTTGTGTGGAAGAGGCATTAAACTTAATATTATTTGTTCCTCACCAAGATCCAAACAAGGAACAGAAAGTAAAAGTGTCAATGAAGTACATTTCATTCAAAGTAAGGAAAATCTTTCTTATTAGGGATGTATAAAAGTTGGATGGATTGCCTGGGGGAAAATAGGGAATTCCCCATCATGGGAGGTAGCCACTAGGTGAGAAAAGAGAAGATTCCTGTTTCAGTGGGTGTTGGCCTAAATAAATAACCTTTGAAAGCTCTTCCAATTCAGAGAAAGGGAATGTACTTTTATGTGCTTTTGTCATGAAGAGAACACAGAGTTATAAAGTGAATTGTAAAAGACAGAATGTTGTGTATACAGCAGGAATTTAATAAATATTTTATTGGATTTAATTTATTGACTTATCTAGATCAGGATTCTTATCCAATATTTGTCAGTCTAGTAAGGGCATTGGACCCCTTCTTAGAATAATTTTTAAAATGCACAATTGAAAAAAATGCTAAATTTCAGTTAGAGATTAGTGACAAAAGATGTAGTTTTCCCCATTCTCCCATTTCCCCACATTCAAAGACCTCTTGAAATCTAACTAAACCAACCTCTTCATTTTAAAAATGTAGAAACTGAGGCTCAGAAAATTTGAAATGTCATACATAGACCACTGATGGAAGACCATTAACAGAGGAATTCGGGTCGCTCAATTCCCAATTCAACAGTCTTTCAAGTATACTCTTATGCTTACAGCTTTTTGTTCAAATAATATGGAAAAAAAAACCAGGAAAGGAAAGGTTTAAAGGTTTGGCTTATTGAAGAAATAATTATGCCATCAATTATGAAGAGGAATCCAATAAAAAGCTCCATGAGTTTTGTAACATTTTTTTTACTTAGACCCCTACTCATTTTGAAATATAAAAATTCTCCACATAGATCTCAATCAGGCCATGCCCCTCCTGTTTCATAGTTCTTTGGGATAGTATTAACTATTGTTATTGATGATAATAATAACAACAATTTTGTTACAGAAAATAAAATAAAAAGCTTCTAGTACCAGAATTCTTCCTAGCTTTTCCCACTTCAATATCATTGAGAATCAACATTATTGAAATAAAAAAAAATCTTCTCTATTATACATAATTTACAAAAATGTATGGATGGGAGTTGCATAGAATCAAAAAGCCTACATGAGTTGTAATCTATGATGAATAACACTGAAGAGGCTGTATATCTATCTGAACATGTAAGCAACAACATTAATTTATATTCATAAAGTGCTTCAAGATTTACAAAGCTTAATCCTTGAGAATTAGGACTGTCTTTTGCCTTATTTGTATTCCTAGCACTTAACATAGTGTCTGCCATATAAAAGGTGTTTAGTATTGCTTATTAATTGATATTTGTGCTAGCTTAACATTTTTGAAGCAGCTTCACATTGCATTTTGTTATGTAATCATTCTGCAAAGTAAGGATAGATAGCAATAGCCCTAAACTGAGTCAGGGAATGAAAGTCATTTGCCCAGAGTCCCATATTTAATAAATTACAGGAATTAAACTAGAATTTCTTGAGGACAGATTGTTTTGGCATCCTTAGTGACCAGCACAGTGTAAATGCTTAATAAATGCTTGTAGATTAATTGATTCTGACTTACAGTCTGGTTCTTTTTTTTAACCATACCATGCTTACTTTATCCCACTCAGAAACCCACAACTTACTTGTCACTGATCTGGAGATAAGGTTCCTCACAGCGAATAGGATCTATACATTTGAAGCCCCCTTGCAAATTATAACAAGTTTGCTGTAGAATGCAGGTGTGGTTCTGGTGTTCACATTCATTGATATCTGAAACACAGAAAGGACAAATAGTCAAAGAGGAGCTTCCTAAGATGTAATTCTGAGCAAGGGAAGGACTACCCATGACAGAGCTGACAAAAAAAAAAAAAAAAAAAAAAAAAACAGAGCCCAGCATATAGTTTAATAAAGTAGGTTTCTGTTGTGGTCCTTTTCAGCAATGAGATGATTCAAGCCAGTTCCAACAGACCTGTGATGAAGAGAGTCACCTACACCCACAGCAAAGATTGTGGAAATTGGGGGTAGACCACAACATAGGATTTTCACTTTTTTATTGTGGTTTGCTTGATTTTACTTTCTTTCTCATTTAAAAAAAATTTTTTGTCTGATTTTTCTTTTGCAGCAAGATAATTGTATAAATATATATGGCTAGGGGCATCTAAGTGGTGCAGTGGATAGAGCACCAGCCCTGAAGTCTGGAGGACCCGAGTTCAAATCTGGTCTCAAACATTTAACACTTCCTAGCTGTGTGGCCCTGGGCAAGTCACTTAACCCCAATTGCCCCAGCAAAAAATATATATATGAGTATGTGTGTGTGTTATGTATTCTTATATTTGGATTTAAAATATATTTTTACCATGTTTAATACATATTGGATTATATGCCATCTAGGAGAGGAGGTCAGAAAAAGGGGGGAAATGAGGTTTTTCAAAGGTCAGTGTTGAAAAACTATCCTTGCATATGTTTTTTAAATAAAAAAAACTTCAATAAAAATAAAATAAAAGCTTATTGATCTTCTTTAAAAATATATGTAAAATTGTCTTTACATGTACATGTAATAAAATAAAATATTAAAAAAAAAAGCGTCTAGGTGGAATTGGGAAGAAGGAGAGACATCTCTGAAATGTCTTTTTTACTAACAAGAGACAAAGAGACCAGTTTTGCCATATGGCCCGTTTGAGCCTCATGCTTGTTAGCTCCTTTGTGATTCCTATAATCATTGACTTCTGGCAGTGTAGATAAGCCATGAGCATGAGGAGCTGAGGGCAAAGTTGGAAATCAGGGAAAGTAAGTTAAAAAAAAAGAGCTATACCATTCCTTAACAGGGCAAAAGGGTGGGACTCCACTGACTGTGAGTCAGTATCCTTTGGTGAAATGAGGAGGAAAACATGATCAAAGCCAACTCTACAGGGGAGCTTTGGAAAGCATGAAAGAAGTCTCAGTGCTAACCAGACTAAGAACATGGTTCATGGCAACCCTGGCTTGGTTTAGTGCCTTCCCTGGAGGGACTCTCATGAAGGAACTGGACGGCTCTTAGCACTAACAACTTTCTAGAATTCTCCCTTGGCAGGACAGAACAGGCAACACAAGAAAAGCCTGCCAGCCAAAACAGAAGCAAGAGCAGCAGCAGCTGTGGGCATTGAGAGAAAGGAAACCTATTGTGCATTCAGTGACCTCAGAAGAGTAAGGGGGCTGAATGAAGACTAGACATCCATGGGATCTCCATCTTGGACTCTCCATCTTGCGCTGTTTGCTGGGCTCTATGATCCAAACCAAGTCCCACTGGTGCTCTCCAATTGGAGTCATTCCATTTAAACAGCTCTCAATTGGATGGTGGGTTAATATCATTTGGTTCAATAAATTACTTTCCTTAAAGCTATTTTAGTTTCTGGATAAAGAAACCATGGATCAGCCTCAGTGGGTTAGCTCAACCTCTTGATCATCAATTGGCACAAGTGCAGAGGATTTGGGGAACAACAATAATGAGACTGTTAACAAAAGCAAAGTAGGCTACCTGCTTTATGAGAGCTCATTTTCTATATCTTGAGTGATACAGAGTTCCAACTTGGATCTGCATTTCTTGACACCCATTTTCTGTTCCCTAGATCCCTTAATCAGATACCACATTAAGTTCCTGTGACCTTACCTATTTCCCAGTTCAACTGCTTTCATGTCTATAGTCCTAAGTTTGGGGTTCTAGTTTCTATTTTTTTTAAGCTATACATGTACATTCATTTTTACATATGAATCCTGCTGGGAGAAAAAAATCAGAACAAAAGGGAAAAAACACAAGAAAAAAAAAACAGAGGGAGGAAAAAAGGTTTAAAAAGTATGTTTTATCCATATTCAGTTTCTATAACTATCTCTTACATGTGGATGGATGGATTCCATCAAAAAATTTAGTTTCTAGTCACATTTTCTTTCTTAGATATTCATAATGCATCCCTAAGAAAGATCTTGCCCTTGAATGATCTACCAATGCCTTTAAGCAACTTGATAGTGATAAAACTTTGGCTCTGCCTCTACCACTGTAAGGCTGCAATTTTGCATCATATTTCCTTCACAGACCTTGCCTGAGGCCCTCTTGAAAAAAAATTATTTAAAAGGGTCTTATGACTTCTTTCTGCCAGGTTGCCATGGTAGCTGGCACAGGCATGCCCTAAGGGAAAGAAAGTACCTCCAAATTTATTCTCAGAGAGGTTCTCAATATCTACTGGACCTGACCGCATCTTTCATCATCACAGTCTAAACTAGAGATGAAAAATCACTGGCCCTAGGACAACAAACAGCACAACCATAGACAAATGTAGCACCCAGGGACACATATCACAAGTCATCAAATCACTGATCCCAGTAATCAGTGTGATTCATTCTGTTCCCTCTCCTTTAGGAAGAGAGGCGCAAAAGGAAAAAAAGAAGTGCAAACCCTGAGGCAGTCAGCTCCTGACCCCAGCTACTGCCCTAGTTCTGGTACCTGGGATAATCTCTGGCCCAAAATATCACCTGTACTACCCTCCATCCCCCCTATACCACTCCTATTGCACTCACTGCATTCTTTCTATCACTCTGTTGACACTTACCTTGACAGCTTCTATTATCATCCAGCAAGATGTAGCCAGGAGGACAAGAGCAATAATATGTGCCGGGTTGGTTCACGCACTCGTGTTGGCACAGGAACTCAGAGAAGCTGCATTCATCCATATCTGAGGGCAACAAGTAGAAGGACCAGGGACATAGGTATTGCCTGTTACTGCAGGGTTCAATAAATTTGCTTATGTCTCAGAGAAGTACCAAGTTACCCCATTTCCCACCTCTCTTTATCCCTACCAATTTCAAAACCCTTTAAAATTTTCAATTCTCAAGGAATAAAAAACTAAAAGGAAAAATGAAAGCAACATTGAAAGGGATACAGTTTCTAGGAGAAATATGGCAGTAATCCTGAGGCCCCCAGACCTTAGGAGTGCTATTGTTCTAACAATCTGTTTATCAATGATCCTTAAGTCTCCTGGTTTTAGGAATAATGTAATAGAGCCCTAGAAACTTTGCTGACTGCCAGATAGCAATCTGTTGGTTAGTGATAATAGAGTTTCTGAGTAAATGGTGAGATGCAAACCAGACCATTCCTCTGGGCCTTACCATATCAGTGACATGAAGAACCAGATGTCTCTGTCTTTTCCTATAAATTTGTCTTCTTGCTCCTGATTCTTTGCTGACTCCTTTTGGAACTTAGCCCACTTCAATTGGCATTACAATTACAATCAACTTTGCCCCTTGACTTAGAGATGGATTCAAGCCTGCAAATTCTTTTGAGACTTTGTCATACTGGTCTGTGACCCCAACTTTTGGGGGAGTCTCCTTTAGAATTTCAACAGCATGGCCTCCAACCCCAAGACCAGGACTAAATGAGGGTCATTGGTGTTAATCTATGGAAGGTCCTCATCTTCAAATTAAAGATCACTCAGTCCAATATTCTGATTTACAGATGAGGACACTGAGACTTGACCAAGCAAAGTAACTTACTATTAATAATGAATTAGTTTCACTGACTCTAGACCTAGTGTCCTTTCCATTGTACCACACTGTCTCAATGGAATTCCTGGAAAAGGATCAAAGAAGAAGCTGAGCTTCTTTGGTCAGGATGTTGCCTGTATCATATATGGGATTGGTAGAAACCTGGTAAGTCTCCTACTCCTCTCCCAACTTGCCTCTCCCTCCCCCCTCACCTGGCAGGGATCTCAGCTCAAACCCAGGCTGGAACAGATAGCACAGCAATTGAGAAATGCAACAAAATTCTTAGGTAATTCCTGAACTGAATGGATCTGTTTGGTTGTGGACTCTTTCCATTTTTTCAAATTACCCTGAAACTAAAACATGATAGTTTCTATAATTTTGTTTCCCAAATTCCAGGCCATAATGAAATTGTTAGGGACCAGTTTTGACCAGATTGGTCTACTTAGTCTACTTACTCTTCTCTGACCTTGAAATTTCATTTCCTACCTTCTTCTTGACTTACATACCTCAGGTCTCCCTCACCTCCTCACCTCTGCCTGTTAGGATCCTTCAAGGCTTAACTTACTTAAAATCTATGACTTAATTATCCTCCTACTTAAATTATCTTGGTTTTTGGACTCAGTGTCCTTCCTTAAGAATGTCAGTACCTTGAGGACAGGAGCTATTTTGCCTTTGTATTCCCAAATGACCCTGCCTAGTGCTTTGTTCATAATAGGCACTTAATACATGCTAATTGACTTGAATTGAATTGAATGCTGAATTGGTGCCTGGTATTTGCTGAGTCTGGCTGATAACTCACTTGCCTATTCAGTCTATTTGCCTTTTGCCTTATAACTGGAAAAATACCTTAAAGATTTTCTAGTCCAACCCCATAATTATACAGATAAGGAAGAAAACTGAGAACCTAAAGAGAGAGTTGTTCAATGTTACACATAGTAACAGAACCAAAATCCAAACCCAAATTCTCTCATTGCAAATCCAGTGCTCTTTCCACTATATCATACTGTATGGGATAAACTGAGTGAAGATACTCTCATGGGAATATAACCTTAAACTAAATCTTAATTGTGATTTGAGACTTTATAATAACAAGTAGATCTATAGCTTAAAAAAAAAAAATTGTAGGTGTTCCTCCCCTCCTGTTTCCCACCACCTCTCAATTAGCATTTAATTAGCTTTTAAAGACAATTTATTCTTTTATTTTTGAGATAGATTTCTAAGATTAAAATGTAAATTCAGGCTCCCCCAAACAATGGGAGAAAAGACCAGGCAGGGGGATAGGGGACTTCTGCATGCAGGCTATTTAATCTTGTGTTTTGCAGTTTTGTTTTGTTTTGTTTTTGCTGCTGCAATTGGAATTAAGTGACTTGCCCAAGATCACACAGCTAAGAAGTATTAAGTGTATGAGAGCAGATTTGAACTCAGGTCCTCCTGATTACCTGACTTCAGGACTAGTGCTCTATCCACTGTACCCACTTAGCTGCCCTTGTTTTGCAGTTTTTACTTTGCACTCCTTTACTAATAAACATCTTGTCAATGGGAGATGTTCTTTTTCCCAAGATTGCAATAAACCCCATTTGCTTTTTTTCTTACTCTGAGAGTCTGATTGTTTTTGTACTCCATACTGTCCCACACAATACTGAAGATGTATTAGAGAAATGGCTGGACTCCAGATAAGATCAGTTTTAGAAGGACCACAAAAGTAAGGACTCATTTTACCTATTGGATCTTTTCCATATGTGGAACTGCTCTCCATTCCTGAAGAACTTTTCTCCTCCAGGAGAGGATTGTGTGTATGTCTGCCAATTCTTTCCAATATTTCAACAAACTGATCATTGTATCCACAAATATGCTACCTCAGTGATGCAGTATGGCTTAATAGAGATCTCCATGCCCAAAATTTTTTGGTAGCGATCCTGCTCCCAACTTAACTAATCATATCCTCATTCTGTAAATCTGTAGACAGAGAATCTATTGTCTTTCCAAAGTCTTTATAGCCTTTTTGTCCAATGGAAAAAGAATTGTTTTTAATCAGAAGACCAGGATTTGGATTCTTGTTCTGCAAGATACTATTTCTGTGATCTTAAATAAATCACTTAATTTTGGTGGGCCCTCAGTTTCTTCATCTGTACGAAAGACAAGTTGAACTAGGTTACTTTCCAAAATCTTAATCTATGAACCCAGCAATTATTTTAAAACTCAATGAGTTTTAAAAACAACAACACTGCTGAAAAAGGAAATTTTTGAGTATGTAAAAGAAAAAGGAAAGAGAATCCATCTTTCTTTCTCTTCATTTGCTTTAGAAGTTTTCCTAAGGCATATGAAATATCTGTTCCTGTGGGGCTTTATGAATGGTTCCAGCCAGTCCTAGAATTGGCAGAAAGAGTTTTTTCTGGCCTTTCCTTTTAACTGGGAAGGGGTGGGGATGAGAAGAAGGGAAGCTATTGTAAGGGCGATTTTATAATTTTTCAGTGTCAGCCGTGGTGAGTGAAATGAGAATATTCCCAAATAATGAAACTGTTCATTACAGGCAGAATTTGGCAAGCATAGCCTTCATTTAGGCCTCACTGATTACTCTTCCAAAAAAACATGTTTTTGCTCCTCTCTCTCTCTCTCTCTCTCTCTCTCTCTCTCTCTCTCTCTCTCTCTCTCTCTCTCTCTCTCTCTCTCTCTCCCCCTCCTCTTCCTTTCCCCATGTGACCTGTCCTCAGGTTACTTCCTGTTTCACATACCTTTAGCAGCTAGAATAACCCAGTATAGGTAACTTTGTAAATGAGTTTCCTTTTCTACTTTGTGAAAACAATCGCCATTATAAACCTGATATTTCTCTTTCTACAGGAATGAGAAGTCCTGTTCTCTCTACTTCAATGGTCTTTGAGTGATACTTAGAAAAGAGCCACATTCTAGCAAATTTTATTTTGAGTTTGTGGATCTAAAATAGGAATCTATAGTTAGTATTTATATAATGCTTAAGTTTTACAAATGGAAAGATAAATAAACTTACTTGTGATTTTTAACAACACTGCAAGTTAGGTGTGATTATTATCCCCAACTTACAACCAAGGAACCTGAGGCAGAGATTAAGTGACTTGCCCAGGATCATTCATTCAGTAAGTGTCTGAGGGTAATTTGAACACAGGTCTTCCTAATTTCAAGTCCAGTACTCTAGATAACATGTAACTCCTTTGTCACATCTACGATGTTAAGAAATGCTTACTTCTACTACCCTATTTCTCCCTGAAATGACCATGTGGATCCCAGTTTGTAACTCTTACTTTTTCAAAATAGATCTTCTTGGCTTAGAGGTTAGAGATCACCACCCCAGTCATCTTAATTTTACAAATTGAAGTGGATTTTGAGAGATCTGAATTAGGGAGGTATCATTTTTTAGGATCCTGTAAATAGGGCTGACCCAAACTCAAGAAGAACAGGTGGCCTACACTTGCTTTATATGATCTGCTAGTTGGCCATCATTCTGTTACAAGTGTAATGCCAGAGAAACTGAGGCAAGATAGAGATTAGAGAGTTTTCAATATTTTATTTGAGAAAGAGAGATTGTACTGGGGGCAAAACAGGATCCATGTTATCCTCAGTGGCTGAATTGGACTCATGCCTCAAAGTATTCAGCAGCAAGTGATGGATTCCACAGGTTCTTATAGGGCTCCAGCAATCAGGGGAACAAAGCAGGGTAGGGTTAGAGCTCTGGTAAGTGGGAACTTCCAGGAACAGACCATAATTCAGTTCTGACAGGTTGGGGGTAAGGAAGGATCATAAATTATGATAAGTTGGGAGGTTTAGGAGCCACTCAGTCTGAGAGAGGAGATATTCCCCCCCTCTGTGAGATTAACTATCTGCAGGTTATGGCTCTATGGAATGCTTGTGGTCAGGTCTCCCAGCCCTAATTTATATCAGTCCCAATGGTCAGGAAGGGGAGTTGCAACCAGGGGACTGAGGCAGAACAATTCAAGGAACTGAGGCAGAAAAATTAAAGGACACTATGGCATAACATAGGGACTGAACTTTATATTAGTTATTTCTCTAAATTTTTTGCATGGTATCCTCTGAAGATTGAATTATTATTTTAATTATATTAAATTATATTGAAATATAATTTTTCCCAGGACTACTTAGGACATTAGCTTATTAATGAAGACTAATAACACTGGACCAACTCTGAGGCATGGACAGTGATCTTGGATCAACCACTTACCAGATGTGTGATATGAATAAGTCACTTAGGCTCTTACCTTCAGTCTCTTCATCTGATCAATTTAAACTACTTTACCATTATACCATCATGTTTTGTCTTTCTTACAAATTGTTGGGTGGATCAAATCAGAGAGCAGAAATAAAAATACTACATATGCTGTAGAAGTATCCAGCAAATCTAAGGGGCTAGTCTAATTACATAATTCAGTTATGAATTATATGTGACCACTAGGGGGTACTGTGACCAGTACCTAGAAGCTAGCCCATGCTAGAATTTATATAAAGAATAGGCTGAAGCTGCATAGTCTGGTAGGACTGCCAAAATAAATCAGAAAACTTGAGTTCAAGTTTAAATTCTACTATTTGTTTACCTTGTCATCTCTAGCTATTGCCACACCTCTCTGGGATGTAGCATTTTCTATCTGTAACACGGGGATACCAATACTTACACTGTCTATACCTCATAGGGCTGTTAGAAGGAAAGTGTTTTATAAAATATATATGTTTGTGTGCATATATTTACATATGTGTGTGGTTGTGTCACATATGTGTACTTAAGGTAGACATGTACATTTCTGGTATTTATATGTATAATGCATATATACATGCATATACACACATATAATAAATGTGAGTTGCTGTTAATATTATGCTTTTAATCATGTTTCTACCACCATTTTCTTATTCAGAATGCCCTCTTCTCTTTCCTGACTTTTTCCAATCCAGTAAACACCAATTAAATACTTTTATGTCCAAGACACTGTGCTAGATGCTAGGCTAAGTTCAAGTCAGCCTTCAGTATAAAGTCATTTCTGACAGATCTATAACCACAGTGATCTCTCTTCTTTTGAGTCCTGAAGCCCATTTTACAGAAAAGGAAAATGAGGTTATATGACTTGCCCAACACAGGCAAGAAATAGAAGTGTCAGGATTTGAGCCTAGACTTTTTGACTCCAAATCCAGAAGACATTCTGTTTTCTGTTGCATTTTCTGTATACTTGTCTAATCTCTTAAGTATTTAGGATCTAGCTATAAGCAAAAAAAAAAGAAAAAGAAAAAAAGAAAAAAAAATATCTGCCTTTAATAATAAGGGATACAACATGTAAACCACTAAATAGATAGAAGATACATAGAGGGTAGAAGAAAAAAAAAAAAGCAATTTCAAAAGGGAAGGCAACTAAGACTGATGGGAAAAGCTCTGTACATTTACCATAGGTTTATATACATCCCAGACTTGTACCTACTGGGTACTTAATACCTGAAGTAGTATGGATAGTGTTAAACCTTTGCACTACAAAAATAACTTGCTAAGGAAATAATGTAAGAAAGATTAAAGAAAGCTTTTTAAAAATATTTAAAAGAATCAATTATCTTCCAACTTTAGAATTTACTGAAGAACTTGTATGCTAATAACAAACTAGCATTCTATAGTCCTCAAGGCAGATAGATTTACTATGGTTCATTTAAAAATAATAAAATCTATTTCTTTAAAAATGTTCTCTAATTTAAACATTTCATCAATTCCAACTGACTTTTTCCTCAATTGGTTCAAATGATTGAGGACTTATTCTATTTAAGACAAGGGAATTCCAGTGCAAGAAAAGAATCTGGACAAATCTCTTAAAGTTTTATCTAATAGTTTTGCAAATACTCATTCTCTAGGACAAAACAATAAGGCATGCAAGGCAAGCAGAAAAGAATGTGTTTTATTTAATTCTTTCTTTCTCTGAAGAAAGAGGATTATGGGGCAGGGAGGAAAAATACAAGCCAATTTTTTTTTTTTCAACTTTCTGCTATTCAGCAGAAGACTATCCATGCCTCTTGCTTTCTCTGATTTGCTCAGTGCCATTACCTTCCTTAGGATAATTGAGCACCTACTGAGTCACTGTTTTTTCTTCTCATTATCAGTATAGACAAGGAAATAAGAAGGAAGTAAATAGATCAGTTTTATATCTTGTTAGCAATTCTGATAAAAAAAGGTTTAATGGGAAATTTGTCTGAAACCAATAAGGAAAATGGCATTTGGGATTCTCTGTGGATTTTGGTAATTCATGAACATTTGTCCCATGACCCTTTACCAGATGTCCTTTAAGGATGAATAATTGTTAAATGATTTATAACTTAAAAGGTTGAATTGAAAAGACATCTTAGACTCTCAGGAACATTGTCAAGAGAGGAATGGAATAAAGTGAAGATGATCACTTAGTCACTAAAATGAATTAATTATATTGGATCTTTATTGTATTAAACCAATAATAACTCTTTCATGGCACCTTACAAGAGGAATTGGAGAGGGGATAGGTATTTGAAAGGAAGGAATCAAACTTGCTATAATATGCATCCAGATGGTAGAACTAAGATACAAGGAGATGGGTTTCAGCTCAATTCAATATAATGAAATATTTTCTAAAAATATAGTGGCCTAAACATAGAAAGGGCTATAGGTAGTGAGTCCCCTATTAGACAAGTAGATGACATAGTGGATGGAGCATTGAGCATATCATGAGTTAATTTCCTCAACTGTAAAATGAATATAATGGCACTTACCTTACATGGTTGATGTGAAGATCAAATAAAGTTTGTAAAGTGCTTAGCACAGTATCTGGCACATAAGTAGACTTGTTGTCTTAATTGTTGTCACAGTCAGGACCACTTAATAGGATGTTTGGTCATTCATTCAATACAAATTTATTAAGCATCCACCAGAGCACTATTCACTAGACTAGGTAAAATATGTAATTATAGTCTGAAATAACCAGTGATTTAGAAAAATGGGAAATTAAGTGATATGTATTGAGCTATTCTCTGACCTCCAAAAATACTCTGTGCTCTCATGCCTCCATAACTTTGTCTTGAAGGACACCGCTCTTCCTTGTTCTTGAAATGCTCCCCTTCCTCCAATCTTATCTCAGTAATGCACACCCCTTTTTAATAGCTGAAATGAAATGCTCAGTGTCTTCTAAGAAACCTTCCATCAGCCCCAGGGCCTTCTGGGAATCTTACATAGTACTTGGTTTTGTATGTCTCTAGTGCACTGATCAAGTATTACTGTATTGTCCCTTCCCCAATGTGAAATAGGTATTTAATAACGTTTTGTTGGATGAATGAATGAATGAATGCGCAGGGTAATAATTACCAAGTGCCATATGCCAAAGGCCAGCCCTGCCTGTGAATATTTTGTTAGTGTTTTTTCTCATCCTCACGCCTCATTCTCACCCTTCCCTTTTTTGACTTCACATCTGTTTCCTAAGGATTTATGGCCTTATTGAGATATGCTAATAAACAAAAGTTATGCCAGAAGGTAGGAGGAAATATCCTCTCTCCAGTTGGCAGAGATTGAATGGGGGTCACCCTTCTGAAGGTCATTACCACTGCAGTGGACACCGTCATCTTCAAGTTCATAGCCAGGGTCACAGCGGCAGATGAAAGAGCCAAATGTATTGACGCAGCTCTGTACGCAGGGGTTCTCTGTCATACATTCATTCACATCTGAGGAGAGAAACAAACCCCATTATTTCCTTTTCACAGCATACTTTCTATGTCAACTTATATAAATGAAATTGGAAATAGCTGGGTTATTCATAACCAATAGTGGCAAGCCTTTATTAAGTGCTAAGCACAGGCATTGGGCTAAGCACTGGGGATACAATTAATAAAAAAAAAAAAAAAAAAAAAAGTCCCTGCTCTCAAGGAGTTTACAGTTTAAAGGGGAAGACTGTACATACATAGGAGGCAAAAAAGCAAACCTGAAATGGCAAAAGGGGACACCACAGGGTACTCAATGCAAGGATGTCTTTTCTCTAAAGAAAGCAGATAGGGCAGCAGATGCAAAGTCAAATGAGCTGAGTCTGTTTCTGTCCTCTACAAAAGAAGGTTCTGGGAGGAGGTTGGTACTCCATCACCCAGCTCCTCTGCCCTCCAATTAGAAGAAAGAGGAGGCTGAGGGAGATGGTATAAAGCAAGGCTTCAGTTAGCTCCATGGTTGTTTTTGTTTAGTCATTTGCAGACATGTCTAGCTCTTTGTTACTCTTTGGCAGAGATGATAGAATGATTTTCTGTTTCCTTCTCCATCTCATTTTACTGATGAGGAAACTGAGACAAACAGCATTAAATGGTTTGTGTCATACAGCTAGCTAGTGTGAGAAGTCAAATTTGAATTCAGGTCAGACCTGGCATTGACCCACTGCAAGTTTTGAAGTGATGAGCTTTTCCTGGGAAGGGTATCTTGATCCATGGACTTGAAATCAAGCAGGATAGCAAATGAGAAACAAAGTATCATATCTGGCAACTAAGTAGTGCAGTGGATAGAGTTCGGTACCTGGAGTTAAGAAGGCTGAATAAAAATTCTGTCTCAGAGATTTATTAGTTCCATGACCTTGGATAAATCACTTCATCTCCATTCTGCCTCAGTTTCCTCATCTGTAAAATGAGGGTAACAGCACCTATTTCCCAGGATAAGTCACTTCATCTCCTGCCTCAGTTTTCTCATTTTCAATATGGGGATAATGATAGGGTTGCTGTAAATTTATATGTCAAACATTTTGCAAAACCTTGAAGTGCTATATAAATATCAGCTATTATTATTATATCTCATACAAAATCATTTATTATTTTTATACCTCAGTATCCTTATCTATACTATGAGGAGACTGGACTGATATGACCTCTAAGATTCCTCCTAGTTTTAAATCTATAATCCTTTGATGCTATAATACCTTTCCAAGCCATCAAACAAAGGTTCATTTTCTTTGGTCCCAGGTGGGATTAGACAAGCTCACCCCACAAGTCAGGAAAATTTCCATGATGCAAGTTTACTAGGTGGAGATTGAAGCTGACTAGGAGATTTGGAGACTAGAGGATGTTCTAATGGAGTCACTTAGGGACAGAGGAAGAGGAGTCCTTGGGCTAGGATGGCAGTGGAGAAAGCCTCTCCAGCTGTTCCTGTGCTAGAAAAATGAGATAGACAAACAGCCCTCAGGAAAATGCTCCCAAGACCCTTTGTGTACTCGAAAGGTATCTTAATCCTGACTCTTGTCACATGACTTGGCAGGTAATAAAACCTGTCTTGGATCTCCCACTGACAGGCTATTGTGAAGACCCAGTGTTAACAGATAAGAAAGTACTCTGAAAAGCATAAATTGTTCTATGACACAGTCTTATTTTTACAAATCTTGGCAGTGCATCCAAGATTCAGCTGCTATCTGCAGGCACTGCTGATTTTTTAAAAAATGTTTCCATAGCACAAGTCTATGAATTCACATGTGTAAACCTACCCCAAATACACATATTACCTTTTCCTTAAGAATATACGTATGACCTTCTAAGCTGGTATGTTCGTTCCTCAGAATCTTGGAGGACATATGCACATTTTGGCTTTGAATCTGTATATTACATGGCTATTCAGGTTGGCAAAGAGATGGATTATAGCTAAACTGGCCTGATCTGGTATCACACATCCTGAGCTGACAAGTAGAATCCAGTCCCCTGGGAAACAAGCTCTGTTGGCTATGAGACATTCCCAAGTATTACACTGGTTGTTGTTATTTCAGTCATGCTGAATTTTGTGACCCCATTTAGAATTGTCTTGGCAGAGACACTGGAATGATTTGCCATTTTTTTCTCCAACTCATTTTACAGATGAGGAAACTAAGGCAAAGAGGGTTAAATGACTTGCCCCTGGATTAGACAGTTAGTAAATGTCTGAAGTCAGATTTGAATTCAAGAAAATGAGTCTTCTCGACTCCAGGCCTGGCACTGTGCCACTTAGCTACCCTTTTGTACTGATAGCAGTTTTCTTATTTGCCATCACCATCATCACCACCCAAAGGAGCCAGGAACTCTGCCCCCTTGCACTGGGATGGGTGCACAGGTATAGTGGGCCAGAACTTTGGAGAAGTACACTTGAACAAGGATACTTACAACAAGGTGTAACTCAGTGGGATTGATGAGATGATGGTTCTTTAGTATACATATACTTAATACTTAATATGGTGATGTAATGATTCTCTAGTTCACACAAAATCAGTATGCTGTAATGATGTAATTACAATAAGGTATATAAGAGCTAAGAAGGACTGGAAATGAGACATTCCATTTTTGAACATCCTCCTAGTGGCTCTCCTGCCTCCTGCACTCCTCTACTAAGATCAAGGCTGGTCCAGAGAGTCTCCAGAAAGTTAGCCCGAAAATTACACACAGGGATGCTTAAATTTCTGCCTTTTCCTCTTTGGTTCTTTCAAAGGAAAAGTTCAGCCTGCAGCTCTTACGTCAAGAGAACTGAATTCTAGTCCTGATTTCACCATTTACTAATTATTAGGCAAATCACTTTGCATCTTTAGGTTTCAGTTTCTTCATCTATAAAATTAGGATGCTGGACCAGATGAAGGAATCTTAACTTGGAGTCTGTGAGCTTTTTAAAATGTGTTAATAACTATTTTCAAATTTCTTTTGTGGTCATATATGTTTTTATCTCATGCATTTAAAAACATTGTTCTGAGAAGGAATCTTGTACAATTTCACCAGACTACCAAAGAGGTCAGTGACAAAAATAGTTGAGAACCCCTGGAATTAGATGATCTGAAAGGCCCTTGCCAGCTGTAACAGTCTAGGGCCTATACTGGCAATATGAATATAATAGAAATTTCCCAGAATCATTTGCAAGCACTTCCTTGGAGGGGTGACTAACAGGGAACATGGGATCAAACTCTTTCTGATACCTTCCTGTTTACCCAGCAATGTAGATATGATCCAACTGATTGAGTCATAATATCCTTCATCTAACATAGCCCAGCCAGGTCCACAGCTCGCAGGCCAGGCCATTAATGGTGTAATGAGGAAACTGTCCCTGTGAAATCTGGTGACAGCCTCTAGACAAAGACCTCATTCTGTGTCTGCCACACTGGCTGACTGGGAGGGTGCCAAACCCCAGGACCCCCCACAGGACTTGCCCTAATTCCTAAGGTCTGAAGGCCACATTCACTTCCTGAGAAAAAGAAAAGATCAGATGGGAACTGTGCTGGCCAGTGGTAGTATTTGCTTTTCTGACTTATCAGCATTTGAATTGATTATGTGAAAACCAGGCTGTACTTTTGTTTCATTATGCTTTTGTTGAGACTTGGGTGGAAAGGGAAATTATATAGTAACCTCTGTTCTGAGTTTTTTTGCTCTGTAGTCCCAGGTTTGGTGGGAAGGTTATAGACAAAGACATAAAAACAGTCCAAATGGTCTCTGTCTGAAAGGAAAACAATCTACCCTTCCCACTATAGAGACCATCAAGGTCTCATTCTGCCCTTAGAGTGTAATAATTCACATTTCTATAGTATGAATTTACCTTTGCACTTTCCTCACAAAATCCTATGAAATGGATAGTGCAAATGTTATGGTCATGGAGTGGTCAGTTCCAGGCTTAAGTCAATCAAAAAAGTTTCAAGTCATCCTCATCTGTACAAGAGATCTCAGATCCAAAGCATGAGAGTGTGGGTATTGATAAGTTCATTAAACCCAATATTAGTTCTGTTCCTTAAGAGATACTAAGATCTCTTGAGAATTTAAGGAAACCTATGGGATCAACTGTCTGTTCCCCTCCTTAGCAATTAAGACCTGTAAACCTGAGCCAATGCACTGAGGCATATTTGTTTAGTGGGTACATGTGGAGAGAATAGAATGCCTAATGTACACTCGAACCCTATATAGAATCATTTTAAATTTTGCTAGTCAGTGTGGCAAATAGTATTAGAGTGGGCCTTGAAATTAAGATTTCACATTGCCCTTCTAATACATACTGCTCTATTACCCTAGCTAGCTAGTGACTTAAATGTCAGTGTTCTAGGTAACTCTCTGGGACTACAAGTTATACAGCTGTAGAAGAAAGAGGTTTCTCACCCTAGGGCATCCTAGATTAATGTAATCACAAGTACAATCTCTATCTCTTTGAAGAAAAAGAAATGAACTATAGATAAGGGAGCTCTTTCTGAAAAATTTGGTCTGGACTCTTGAATTTGATTGTTGGCACAGCTTCCAATGAACAAAAAGTGTAAATAAAGCAATTCTCAAATATGAAACATCAAATACGCTATGTCCAAGAAACCTAGTCTTTCTATGAACAGCTGGCTAAAGTTCTTACCCCAGCAGCCCTCAGAAGGGTTTATATATTTGCCTTAGTCACATAGCCTAACATCAATACTTGAGTTTCTAAAAGTATATTCAGGATGAACAATGAGGAATAGAAATATTATTTTACTATTTCCAACATTTCTAAAAAATTCAGACTGTGAATGTAAATTTAAAATCAAAATATAATTTAGGTTTTCAGTTTTTTAAGGTTATTATCCAAAAAGAAATACTTTATTCTGATGGAAGTGGATATCTTCAACATAAAGAAGATCCAACTCACTTCCAGTTGATCAATGATGGACAGAAATAACTACACCCAGAGAAGGAACACTGGGAAGTGAATGTAAACTGTTAGCACTACTGTCTATCTACCCAGGTTACTTATACCTTCGGAATCTAATACTTAATGTGTAACAAGAAAATGGTATTTACACACATATATTGTATCTAGGTTATATTGTAACACATGTAAAATGTATGGGATTACCTGCCATCGGGGGGAGGAAGTGGAGGGGGGGGGATAAAAAATAAGTAAATAAAATAAATTTTTAAAAATTAAAAAATTAAAAAAAATTAAAAAAAGAAATACCTTGGCAAGATCTTCCATCCTCATTGAGGGTAAAACCTGGGTTGCATGTACAGGAATAAGAACCAGGGACATTAGCACATAGCTGCTGACAGTAGCCATAACGACACTCATCTATATCTGAAAATATAAAGGAAAAAAAAAAACAGGTCAGGTTACTTTTATTTATTCATCTCCATCTTCATCCTCATTATCTGTATTCTCTTCATCCCATCAAGATCACCATAACTAACATTGCTGTCTCAATCATGAATATCACCTTCACCACCACTGCCATCATGGTACACTGGGAAGAGTCTAAAACCAAAAGTTTTAGTCCAAGAGTCAAGGATTTGATTTTGAGTTCCAGCTTTGCCATCAGTATACTCCACATGTGAGCTTGGACAAATAATCTATTTGTGTGGGGTTGGGTTCTTTTTGTTTTTGTTTTTTAATGAGGAGGTTGGATCAAATGATTTTTTAGTTCTAATGTTCTAGTCCTATCATTATCCTAATGTTTGTAACACTACTTTGGCTGCAATAGAAAGTCCCTGTCCTAAATAAATGAATTTCATGAACAAGACTGGGAAAGATCACACAAAAATAACTAGAAACACATATGAGATATTAAGGAATCCCCTAAATAACAATAACAATACACTAAAAGTATACAATAAGACTACAAGTACCATTACAAATAAACCCCCAATAATAATGCAATGACCTAATATATCATTCCATCTTATGACACTTATTACCTTGTTTCTATAGAACTAACTGTTCCCAGTAAAATTATTTTACCTAATATGTTTTTGAGTGAAAAATGTCAGATGACCAAGTATCAATCTCCAGTGAATAAATGGTCAACGTATAGAAACAGTTTTCAAAAGAAAAAATTCCAATAATTAACAACAATATTAAATATTGATCCAAAAGCATTAATAATAAGAAAAATCCAAATAACTCATTTTATTTTACATTCATTAATTTGGCAACAATAAGAACAAAAGACTAAGGTTATCTGTGTCTGAGGGGTTGGGCAGATCAAATATATAATTCATGGAGCTGTCAATTGGTTTAACAATTCTAGAAAACAATTTGAAAGTATGTTTTTCGTTAACTAAAATGTCAATACTCTTTTAAAGCTCAACAATCCTTGTAGGCATATGTTCCATTGAAGCCAAAGGCAGGAAGAAAGAGCTCATATATACAGGAATGTGCTGGTTAATGTTTAATAACTGGCTCTCTTGGGAAGAATTGTAAACATGACAGAATTTTAAGTTTAATTGGTGTTATTAAGATTTTCTCCAAAACTTTAAGTCCAGACAGTCAACAAAACAATAAATCAAACATGGTTTGCTGATTTCTGAGATAAACAAATGCTAGTCCTGAAAATTTAACAATCACTTTCATGAGGGGCCATATGAGTTTAGTCCAGCATGTCACTGAATATACATCAATATGTACATTCAGCACTTTATGTAGTAGCAAAGAACTGAAAAAAAAAATTGTGGTAGATGAATCAAATGAAATGTTACTTTACCATATAAGATATGATAACTACAAAGAATTCAAAAAAGGAATAGAAAGACATATTAGCTAATGCAAAATGAAATATATAGGAAAACAAAATACACAATAATTATAGAAAAATGCTCTTTACTCCCTTATTTAAATAAAGACTTGGGGGACTATGGATGTGGGAATATTGATCATTACTATCATACTGGTTGATGTGTTAGTTTTGTTTAAATGATTTTTCTCTTTTGTTTTACTCTGTGTTACAAAAGATAGTTGAGCAGAGGTATATATGTTCAGAAATGAAATGGAATTTGGAAGTAAAAGCTATTAGTAAAAAAAAAAATTAAGGAGCTTTTGGTGAAATCTGCCTATATCCCATGTTCAGTACATTGAGATCAGCTTAATTACCAATCCTAATGAAGTCAATCTAAATCTATAAAAAGCAATTATTCCAAGATAAAAACATCAGTGCCCATCTCTATATTTAATAGTCATGTCTTTGTGACCCCATTTGGGGTTTTCTTAGCAAAGATATTGGAGCGGTTTTCCATTTACTTCTCAGGAAGTAACTCGCCTAAAATCATATCACCAGTAAATGTCTTAGGCTAGATTTGAACTCCAGATCCAGCACTTTATTCACTGTGCTACCTAACAGCTCTTAAATGTTGTAGTGGTCCCAGCACCCATACCCTCTTGAGCATCTGTATATCCAAGGAGTGAAAAGGGAGAAAAACTCACCACCACAATAAAAGGGCAGCAAATCAGATACTTAGATTGCATCAGACATTTTCTTGACACTTCTGTCACTATGCCTACTGATCTCTTTACTGAACTCCAATCTCAAAACTCCTGCTACCCCCAGCATCCTATTACCACACCAGTCAGTTTTTGGCTCTGGTATTCCTAAACTTGTTCCTGACCTGAATTTCATTTTGGTTTTATTCAAGTATTGGAGTTTTTTCTCCAAAAAGAAGGGATCTATCTTGGACTGGTGAATAATTATCTGCCTACCTGGAGCCTATCTACATGTTAGCTTCCTTCTGGGAAATCAAAAATAAACTTCTTGAGATTAAGAATTGTATCTCATGTTTCATGGTACCCTCACCCCCATTCCAGGGGCAATCAATCCAACACTAAATGCATGGCCAAGAAAAAATTTTAATTGAATTTTATTAAAATAGACAGCTGCAAATGCTGTTCCCTCATTCCTAGAATTTATCCCTTTCTTTATTTACACTTCTTAGAATTCCTAAGTTCCTTCAAAACTAAAATACCTCTCCTACAGGAAACTTTTTCTGATCCACACACTCCGCATTCTAGCTGTTATTGTCTTCTCTTGAAAACTTACCTTTTATTTATTTTTTATATTTTTTGTATATACACATGTGTACATATTGTTTGCCTTGTAATAACATGAGTTCCTTGAAGACAAGGACTATTTTATTTTTCTGTTTCATCCTTCCATTCCCAGTGGGGGTTAAATCAATGCTTGCTGATGGATCTAATAAGTTACATATGCTTTGCTAGTCTTCACTGATATCCTATTCTGAAACCTAATTATTGCATGAAAGGGACCTAACTTTGGCTTCTCTCCCAATTTCCACCAAGCTAGAAAACCCTGGAGTAAGAGCTCAATGATGAATAGATATGTTCCTGATTATCCACCTAGATATCTATTCCAAATTCATAGAATCTTTTTATCAATTCACCAAAGGATGATGACTTTTTTTTCAGAACCATCACGACTCTTAAAACTTCACTACCAGGTTAGGGAAAGATTGTGATCTCTGCAGGGAATATACCCATGGACAAAATTAATGACCCTTGATATTGAAATATGCTTTCCTATGACTTATTTATGAGGCAATGGATAGAACCCTGAACTTGGAGTCAAGAAGGCTCAGATTCAAATGCTGCTTCCTGCACTTAATTATCTGTATAACCCTGCAAGTCACTTAACCTTTCTAAGTCTCAGTTTTCTCATTTTTAAAAATGGAAATAATAATTAAATCTATTTCACAGGTTTAGAGTCAAGGCTGAGTGAAATAAATATAGGTAAAACCTTGCAAATCTTTTTTTTTAATATATAACTATTCTTAGAGAAATTAGAGTTCTAACTTCTACCCAGTAATAGAATTTATTTATATTACCTAATTTATCATATTTATTTATTTATTTTGTTCATGATTAATTATTTATTTATATTTATGATTTATTTTATTTATTTATTGCTTATATTTATTTATTTATATTACCTAACCACACATCAAAAGCTAGTAGTGAGGGATGATTTGAGATAATATTCTGGGGCAAAATAGGGAACAGAACTAAGCTTCAAGAAAGACCATATATAGATCCAAAGTGGATAATATACATTCAGACAAAAGAGTTGACTTCCCAACTACCAACAATGCAAGATCTTAATACCAAGCAACCATTTTTTTTCAACTTTTTTTTTTCCTAAGGCACTTGACTAGTACCTGGAAAAACTATAATCTTGCAGTTTAATTCAAATTAACAAGCACTTATTTAGTTCCTACTATGTACCAGGCATTGTGCCAGATGATTAAACAATTCTGATGCCCTGGTTTCAAAGAATCACATTTATTAGGTAAATAACAAAAAAGCTGTTAGATCAGTTACTAATGTAAGACCACTTATATGGTCTAACCCTTTACTTAATGGGTAAGTTATGGCCATTGGAGCAGCCAAGGAAATATATAAATGATCACAGCATTTTTTTGGCTGAATAATAAAAATGTTGCTAATTTTATTCTCCCTCAAATTTTCCCTTCTGGTTCCAAAGAACTTCTTTAAATAAACATGAGTGTCTAAATATATAACATGTGTGTATATGCATATGTATATATAACTGTCATGGGAGGGGATGGTTAGTCTAAAACAGGAAAGGAATCCCTAGCCTAGTTCCAATGGACTCCTGGCCAAGGTCATTAAGGATGAATGTGTTCAACTATCAAGAACACAAGATTGGTTTAAGAGGAGTATCAGGTAACAATTCAACTAGAAGACATGTGAATCCAATCAACACCAAAATGTGAGGGCAAAGGATGGAGTCACTCCCTGAATCAGAGCAGACAATAGATAAATTGACAAACACAACTTTTTTCCCTCTCTGTACAGTCTCTAGGTAAGCATCTGTCTTTTGAGGGTACAAAAGACTTGTAAATTGGCATTCACTCAATGGTGTATGTACTTACACTTAGACATACCAGCTAATTTTTTTAGAGTAGGAATCTGAATGACTGATATTTTCATTCTTCCCCCAACCAGCAGTGATTTCTCCAGTATGTTACTGTGAGGTTTTAGAAAACATGTCACAAATGCTGTTGGAATTCTGATAAACGTTACTCTTTCCAACAATGAGATGATTCAGGCCAGTTCCAAAGGTCTTGTGATGAAGAGAGCTGTCTCCACCCAGAGAGAGGACCGTGGGAACTGAGTGTGAATCACAACATAACAGTTTCACTCTTTTTGTTGTTGTTTGCTTAAATTTTGTTTTCTTTCTCATTTTTTCCCTTTTTGATCTGATTTTTCTTGTGCAGAAAGAGAATTGTAGAAATATGTATAGAATTGTACATGTTTAATATGTATTGGATTACTTACCATCTAGGGAAGAGGGTGAGGCAAAGAGGGGGAAATTTTGGAATACAAGGGTCAATGTTGAAAAATTATCCGTGCATATGTTTTGAAAATTAAAAGCTTTAATAAAAAAAATTAATGCTATTGGAGCCATCCCTTATTCCCACTCCTCTACAACCTCATGCATAAAACCTATCTTCTATACAAAATTCTTATCACCATTACTCAGAGAAAAAGAAAAGTTTTTTAAAAGTGATCTTTAAATATTTGGCTTGTCCCAATGTTAAACTTTACTCCAATTAATCATACTAGCAAATCTCAGTTCTGGAGCACAGTTAATAAGACACACCTTCTTTCTCTCATTAGAGAAATGGAGAAGTATGGTCAGTCAGTCAGTGGGTCAACAAGCTTATATTAAGTGCATACTGTCAATCAGGCACTGTGTTAAACAGAAAAAAGGAAAGGGGTGATTAAAGTCCCTGCCCTAAGAAGCTTACATTCTAATTGGGTAAACAATTTGAAATAATTAGATTATACATCAGAGATATATACAGATTAGATGGAAAGCAATCTGAGAAGGGAAGTATGAGCCTTGTGTAGTAGGCGATATTTGAGCTGAGTTTTGCAAAAAGATGGAAAAATTAGGAGATAGAGGTGAGGGGATAGAGCATTTCAGACAACGTAAAAGTCTACTAATCAAACATGGAGTGTCACATTCAAGAAATGGCACACATATATTGTGAGATGTCATATCACAGAATCTCAAAGTTATAAAAGATCTTGGATATCATTTAGTCCACCCCATATCTGAACAAGAATGCCTTCTGTAATATACCCAACGAGGAGATCAAAAGGGCGAGATTAGGAGAGAGGACATTTCAGTCATGGGGAACAATCTGTGACAAGGAATGAAGATGGGATGGAATGTTATGTATGAGGAAGGGAAGAAAGAAACAAGCACTTATTAAGCATCCAATATCTGCCAGGAACTGTGCTAAGTGCTTTATAAATATTATCTTGTTTAATCTGCACAACTCTGGAAGATAAGCACTACTATTATCCCCAATCCATAGCTGGGGGACTTGGGGTAGATAAAGGTTAAGTGATTTGACCAGGACTATGCAGCTAGTAAACATTCAAACTTAGGTCTTTTTGACTCTAGGTGCAGAAATTTCAGTTGCCTCTGGACAAGAAGGACCAAAAAGTACAAAGTGAAACAATACATAATAATATATAATAAGACTAGAAAAGTAGACTGGAACAGGTCATGAAGGGCTTTAAATGTCAAAGAATGGAGTTTGTCTATTATCCTAAAGAGAATAGGGAGTCACTAATGCTTCTTAAGATGAGGAATAACATGATTGAGCTGCAGTTTAAGTATCAATTTGGTAGTTGTGTGCAGGATGGAATAGAGAGGCAAGAAGCTGGATGCAGAGAGATCAGTTAGGAAGTTATTGCAGCAATCTATGCAAAGAGTTATAAAATATATCACATAGTAAAGGGTTCAGATGTCATGGATGTTGGCAGAGTAGGTTGGGTGAGATAATAACATTTGGAAATTGTGATTGGAAATAGAAGGTAAGAATGAAAAGGCAAAACTGGATATGGAAGGTAAACAAGAATAAAGTTGAAGATGATTTCCAGCTTGTGGTGTTAGGCCATGGATAGCAGGCCCTAACCCTCCCCCTTTTCATTTGTTCAATTAAACTTGGGAAAATTTAGTTTAAAAATAAAATTTTAAACCTTGAGGTTTTGATTCCTCTTCACATACCATTGTGACACAATGAAGGATTAAAAAAAAAAAAAAAACAATATCCAGGTGCCCACCACTCTGACTCCCTTCTTGCCTAAAACTACCCTAGGAATAGAATAATTGTCCAGGACAAAGACACCAAATTATGCTATCTTGCCACCGCCCCAACTCAAAAACCTAAGTTATGCCCTGTTTAAAGCCACTATCTATCCAAGAATGGTCCTCCTTCCCTATTGGACGGGGCCTGAGCCACAATCCCCAAGATGTAAATGCCACATTAACTCCTCTCTCCCTGCTCTCTTTGAAGTAAAGATAACAATAGCTGGCACATACAAACTAATTGCTTTCTCAGCTTCTGTATGCTGCTTTTTGCTTGTAGCTAAAAGCCTATATAGCTTTTATATAGCTATATAGCCTCAGTTCCTCTGCACCAAATGCTTTGGAAGCATATTCCCATTTGGTCAGCTAGCTTATTGAACTCTCTAGATTTAAATTAATAAATCTCTACTTGCCTCAGTTTCTCTGGTATTACAGTGGGTGATGGAAGAATGATGGTACTCTCAAGGAGAAATAGCAAGTTAGGAGAAGAAAAGGATTTAGGTGAAAAGGTAACAAAATCTAGTTTGAACACATTGAATCTGAAGTGCCTATGGGACATCAGGATGGAAATAGCTAGCAAATAGTTGGAGACGCTCTCAAGATAGAAATGAAGATAGCATACATAGATTTGGAAACTACATGAAGGTGTTAGTTGAATTCATAGGAACTGATACAATCAATGAGGGAAAATGTAGAAAGAGAAGGGGGAAAACCAAAATAAAACTCCCATAAGGATGGTAGTCCTACAAAAGAGACTGAAAAAACTATTAGATAAAATTGTCATTCTTTGCAAATAATTACTTTACTTTTTTTCAATTAACAACTTTAGAAAAGTTGCAGGACACAAAATAAATCCACATAAATCATCTGCATTTCTATAGATTACCAACAAAGTTTAGTAGTAAGAGATACAAAGTGAAAATCCACTTAAAATAACTGTAGATAATATAAAATATTTGGGAGTCTATCTGCTAAGGACACAATTACAAACCACTTACGACACCAATAAAGTTAGATCTGAAAGAACTGTTAGAGAGGTAGAAAGAGAACCCTGACCAAAAATTTAGGGTGGAAAAAGTACCTATGGATAGTTAGCTAACAATATCAAACATTGCTTAAAGATCAAAAAGGATAAAGACCAATAAAAAGCTATTGATTGAATTTAGAAGAAGAAGGAGGAGGAAGAGGAGGAGGAGAAGGAGAAGAAGAAGAAGGAGAAGAAGAAGGAGAAGGAGAAGGAGAAGGAGAAGGAGAAGGAGAAGGAGAAGGAGAAGGAGAAGAAGAAGGAGAAGGAGGAGAAGGAGAAGAAGGAGAAGAAGGAGAAGAAGGAGAAGAAGAAGGAAGAGGAGGAAGAGGAGGAGGAGGAGGAGGAAAAGGAGGAGAAGAAGAAGAAAATAATCATTGATGATCTTGGAGAAAGATGTTTCAATCAAGTAGTGGAGTTAGCAGACAAGAAGCAATCAGGAGAGAACCAAGTGCGTGGTAACAAAGTGGAAACAGCTTTTTTTTTTCTGTGAAGGAGAAGAAATATATGATATGATAACTTGAAAGGGTAGTAGAATCTAATGAAGATTTTTTTAAAGGAAAAGAGAAATCTGAGCATATTTTAGGCAACAGGGAAAGAACCAAATAATAAGAGAATGGCTGTATTCAATTTCATTAGTTAAAAGGAACTCCCATGTAAGAAAACTCTTCTACCAATGCAAGTCAGCTCCTTCTCTGCAACTTATAGTCTTGGAGAATTGCCTAGAAAACTGAAAAGTTAAATGAATGATGCACATATAGTAAGACTACAAAGATAGACTGGAGCATACAGGTCATACAAGGTCACACAGTCATTATGTGTCAGAACTGGGTTTCAACCCCAACTCTTCCCTACTCTAAGACCAGCTCTCTGTGCACTATACCTAGTATAATTCAAATTAAAAATTAGGGAAAGAGGGGATAGTTAAATATGTGAGACCCTAGAGGGGACAGAGAATGTACTCACTCTTTGCTACCTTTCTGAACCCTTCTCTTCCTTCAAGGGTAAGCTCCAATGCCATGACCTCTAAAGAATTTCCCTTTAACTTTTAACTAAAAGTTCTTTCTCCCTTCTTGTATTTTCTTAGAAGAGTTTGTCAGAATCTCTTTTATGCCCATCACACACTACCTTATACTTATCTTTATACATGTTGCATTCTGCTCTCTATGTTCCTATTACTACAATATAGACGTGTATGTTATCATTTATCTTTGCATCCTCAGCACCTAGCACAGTGCCTTGAACATAATAGGCACTTAAATATTTGTTCTATTCCATTTAACCGAATTTTAACTGACACTTGTAAGATGGTGCCATCTGCTGGAACAAATGTGTCATCCATCTTAGAAGACCATAAAGGGGGCAGCACACACAACTTTTATTTAATTTTCCCAATTGATTGCTCTGTGATCCCATGGTACTGGATTCCATAGTTCCTTGCAAAGATTCTGTGGATTTGTTATTTTTTTCTATGACTTTCATTGAAACCCAAACTTGTAATATTTTTCTCTCCTTATCCATTTCTTTGCTTCCCCAACTTACTTCCATCCTTGCTAAAATCCTATCTTTCTACAAGTAGCCTTTCCTAATCTCTCTGAATGCCAGTTAATTTCTGTTGCTATTGGTTAGTAATGGTGACACTTTCCTTCCCTAGCTGCCAACTCAATTGTTGAGAAGTTGAGTCATTAACTGAGCAGATAAAACAATAGAAAGCATGGTTATCAAATATGTAAATCACACATATATCTGGAAGAGATAGCTAACATTGGATGGCAGCATAGAAATCTAATAAAATTAGATTTGAAAATAATAAATGTAAATTCCTACACTTAGATTCAAAAAATCAACAGCACAAGTTTAGGACAAAAAAATTATCTTTAAAAAACAGGACATTCAAAAATGAAGACTGCTTGCCATGGCTAAAAAAAATCTATGCGATCTTAGGCTACATTAACAAAAACATCTAAAAATGTGAGAAGTCATAGTTTTGCTGTATACTATCCTAGTCAAATCTTACATGGAATATTATGTTCAGTTCTGGGCACCACATCATAAGAATATTGAAAAAGTGAAAGTCACCCAGAGTATGGAACCTTAAAATTATAATATTAATTGATAAGTTGAAGAATGTCAGGGTGTTTATTTAGATAGCAGATAAAGCATGGGGTGGGGTAGGGAATACTGATAGCTATCCTCAGTACTAGGTGTCCCAGAAGCCTAAGCTTTTTATAACTGCACTAAGACTTTGGGGACCCTCTGTATTCAGACTTGTTATAGAAACGTGTTCTTCAGGAGCAGCTAGATGGCACAGCGGATAGAGCACCAGCCCTGAAGTCAGGAGGACCTGAGTTCAAATCTGATCTCAGACACTTAACACTTCCTAGCTGTATGACCCTGGACAAGTCACTTAACCCCTAGGAGCCATCATTTTATCCTATACTCAGCTGTCAAATTGCACTTTCTAAAGTGCAAGTCTAACACTTCTACCACCATCCACCCTCACCCCCATTCAACAAACTCCAGTAGTTCTCTATGACCTTTAGAATATTTGAAATCCTCTCTGTGACTTTGAAAGCCTTGATAATCTGTCACTTACATCTTACTCCCATGTGTAGCCCCATCATACTGTACTTCATATTTTCTGGCAAATATTCTGTGGGTCTGTTTGTTTTTCTATGACAATAAAAGTGCAGAAATGATTCTAGGTGAGTCAGACAGGATCTAAGAGAGATCATGTGCTGCCCTTCAACTCAACACTTGCATGAGAGGAAAGACTGGGAAACAGAAATGGAATTAGTCCAAGGATTAATGGGCAGGGAATCCCATTCTCAGTCCAGCCTGGGCTGTTTGACAGCAAAGTCCAGGCTTGGAAAGGAGGGGGAAGGGTGTGGCAAAAAGCCTGTGCTAGAAAATAGAAGATAAAGGTAACTCCTCAAAATGGAAATTAAAAGGCTCTTCCTCCAGAATTTCGTGGTGTTTTTTGTTTGTTTGTGAGGATTAATCATGACCACTGAAGAGTTCAGCTGGGTATATTAACTAAGGTCCAGAAAGACAGCTTAGAGAGATGAGCCATACTGTAAAACTTCCTGAAGGAAAGGCATCCTTGACAGCATGTATTATCCATTACTGGTTACTTAGCATAAAAATAAATTCTTCTAGAGATGTTATAGATCACAGAGGGTATGATCTTGGAAGAAAGCAATCACTGTAGCTGAAGATGGCAAAATCATCAATTTTCTTATTATTCACTTATCCTATTTTGATTCACTAGTCATGAAACAGACATAATTGTTCAGAGTCTAGGTGAAGTAAATTATCTCTGGGACTAACTATTCATGCTTAAAGCATAAACACTAAATTTAGTGATAATTAATGGGGGCGATAAAAAATACTTGTTACCTTTCATATTATCACATACTAGCAATATATGCCCTAATTTGGCATATGTAAATTCAAACCTAACTCTAGATGTTAGATAGTATAGATAGATCATCCATTCTAACACCTCTCTGATACATTAACCCCTCTGCAATATTCCCCACAAGTGTTTATCTGACCAATATTTGAAGAATTCCAGTGAAAGAGGAAATTCATTATACTTGATATATTTTTCTTACACATCTGTTTCTCTGCAAGACCCTCTGGAGTCAAGTAGAACAAATCTAATCCCTCTTCAAAATTATATCCCTTAAAATACTTGAAGACTATTATCCTATTCCCCCAAAGTCATCTCTTCTCCAAGGTTGGAATGTTTGTTTTCAACTCATTCTTGTATGAAGCAGTCTTCAGGCCTGGGAAAGCTCTGTGATCCATACCTCCTGACATCTTCACTAAAACTCAGCTTTATTCGTCAAGAAAACCTTGGAAAGAGAAACACCCATCCCCTCCCTTCTGTGCCTTTAGGAACTCCTTTTGGATATGTTTCACAGTTCCTCTAAGAGTGATTTCAAACAACATAATCTTGTCTTAGAAAATTCAAATTGACAGGGTTTTTTCCAGGAAAACACAGCACAGGAATCACACCCATAGAAACTGACGTGACAGCTGGACAGCACCATGAATTCATTTCCTTGCCTAAAATACAACCCAAAGAAAGGAAAAGGGGAACAAAACCCAAAAATAATAAAAATTTTAAAACATATTTTAATGCCAAGTGTACAACACAAATGCTCAATTGGCAGTTTTTTGATGTGGCCTTGAGAATGCATATGCAGCCCAAGGCTATTTTATATTATTTTATTTTATAAGGATATGTGAACTTGAATTATCCTGCCTTCAGGATAACAACTTCAATTGCTGTATCTTAATCAAACTGGCCCCTAGGAGATATGTTTATCTCTGGACAGATTCCTATGCCTGATTTGCTACATTCCAACCTTAAAGGTCTCACTCTTAATTTCAGGCATACTCCCATAATGTCAAGAAATCAGGATTAGGTTTACATTGCTCTTATTTATACAATGTAGAACATGTTACTATGAGATATTAGTCACTGAATTGCCTTTTTATAAAGATGAAGTTGATAATGATAGGAGAGGACTTTCAGGAATTGGTGAAATTAAACCATATGTCATCAGGGCATTCCCCAAAACCTTTTCTGAAGCAATATAACCCTGATTACAGTTAACACCCTAGATAAATCAGGTTGTAAAAAAGAATTAAAAAAAAAAAAGAGGCATTACCTAAACACTGGCCCTCCAGGAGCCAGTATCCATCTGTACAAGAACAGGTGTATCCTCCTTCAGTGTTGATGCAGATCTGGGTAGGGTTGCACTGATGAGAATCTGTTGCACACTCATCAACATCTGTAACAGAGACAGACACCAAGAGAGTTTATATCTATTGTCAATAATGGAACACTCACCGGCAGCAGATTTATATGGGCATGGATGACAAATCAGAAATTCTTAGAATGTAAGAGTTACAAAACACAGAGACCATCTCAAATAATATCTTCTAAAATATGTCCAACAAATGCTCACTCAACCTTTGCTTGAAGACCTCCAATAAGGAGGAACTCGTATTTTACCTATCAACTAAATCTACTTTTGAACAACTTTAGTCAGTATTCTTTTTTTCTTTGCACGGAGCCAAAATAAATTCTCTAATTTCTACCTGTTTCAAACACTGCTATCTAGCATCAAGTCTAATGCTTCTTCCTCATGAAAGTCTTTCATATACTTGAAGAGAACTATCATAACCCTTCTAAAACTTCTTTTCTCCAGATCAAACATCAAGCACCAGAGCCTTTTAAAAGTCTCCTATATAACGTATTCTTCACTCCTTTTGCCACCCTCATCTATCCCTTCTAGACACTCAAGATTGTCTATATTTCCTAAGGAAAGAAGCCCTTCTCAGATCTCATTACCCCACTGAGAAAGTAAATACAGAAAAAGATGATCAAATTTGGAATCAGGAAAACCTATATTTGAATTTCATTTTATTACTTGTGTGAACAGGGACAAATAACTTCATTTTTCAAACCTCAGTTTCCTTACCTGATATCTATGATATCATGTAGGGTTTTTGTGAAAGATGGAGTGAATGCCAATTAATATTAATCACAAAGTTCCCTGAAAAGCTTAAAGCTTGTGTAAGATGGTATTTTCTCTTGTTACCTAATAGAAGTCACAAAGAAGCTATCCAATAAATGTCTTTTGAATTCAGCCAGATTCCAGCACAGCTTTTTTTATGTGACTTTGATTTCAAATGTAGAGGACAGCCCCTGGATAATAATCATAATAAATAATTTTAAATAGTAATATTTTTAGTCAAGTACTTTACAATTATCTCCTTTGTGAGCAGATCTTATCAGTTGTTGTCAGTCATGTCCAACTCTTTATGATGCCATTTGTCATTTTCTTGGGAAAGATACTAGTTTGCCTTGCCTTTCTCCAGATCATTTTACAGATGAGGAGAGTGAGGCAAACAAGATTAAGGAATTTGCTCAGGATCACAGAGCTAGTGTCTGAGGCCACATTTGAACTCAGGACTTCCTGAGTCCCAGCCCAGCATTCTATCCTGTACCACTGTACCACTAAGTCTAACAATAAGGATTATAGCTTTCAGACATGACATCAAGAGTCTAGCCTGATTCTCTACTATAAATGCTTCCCATGTTCATGCCCATTTCTGCCTCACAGCCACAATTGGATCTGCCCATTAAGCATTGTTTCCCAGGGGAGCAGACTAATAATGCTTGGCAAGCAGCCTCTTCAGCAATAATCCATAGCTCAAGTATGTGATAATAAATAATACTATCGGCCAGCACATATTTATACTATTCAGGCACAGTGAGTGATGGATGGCAATTTTATCCTGGGAAAAACATTGTCTCAGGAATGTTTGTTCTATGCCTTACCCTGTAATAAATGGAGAGTGAGGGTAGACATGAGGGGGCCAAAGGAAATGGGAGGAGAGTGGCTGAAGGAGGTTCCTGGCACTCATATTTATGCAACATACCATATGCAGGGTGTGCAACATAGATATCTAGATATATTTATATTTTAATGACTATAGTTAATATTTTCTCTAGTATTTCAGCCATGTACAATTCTTCATGACCCCATTTGGAGTTTTCTTGGCAAAGATATTAGAATAGTTTACCATTTCCTTCTCCAGCTCATTTTACAAATGAGCAAACTGAGGTAAATAGGATTAAGTGACTTGCCCAGAGTCACACAGCTAGATTTAATGCAAGATTCAATCTCAGGTCTTCCTGACTCTAAGTCCAGCACTCTACCTATTTTAACACCTAGCTTCCATAGATCACAACCCTCTTCTACTTAGTAGTCATTTTCACGCATTGGTGAGATAGAAAAATCACTTGGTGAATGAATGAATGAATAAATGCACAAATATGCCTTTATTAAGTCCCATATGTCAAGAACTGTATTAAGTACTGGAGTACAGAATATAAAATGAGATTCTAGTCTAGCCTTCAAGGAACTTCTAATCTAATAGGGAGACAACTCATATGTTTTGGTTTGGGATAATAGAAATGGTGAGAAGAGTTATAGAGAATTGATTGACATGTCCTTTCTAAGTAGAAATGAAACTATTAACTTGATTATAGTTTCAGAAGTAGGAAAGGAAGAAGAGTAATGATAAAATAGATGACAAAGAAGATGCTCAGAATGGAATATAAAGCACAGTTGGGACCACGGAGATGGATCAAGTGATGAATCCTTAGCTATGCTAATGCTGGAGAGGCAGTTCAGAGTTTTTCACTTGTTAACATAATCTTTGAAAAGAACATAGGTCACTTCCCATCCCATAATGAAGATTGGAAAAATATTTTATTGGTAAAATATAATAATATAGGCATTATTATTATAGTCTCTCATATATGGTGTTAGTGCACCTGACAAATATAAGGCTGGAAATTGACCCTAGAGTGAGAAAACTATGTGCTTCCAAGTGGAGCAAAAATGACTCTTCATACATTCCATGTCACGGCCAAATATTGCCTATATTGTATATATTTGACTTAAATAACAGAAGTACCAGTCCAAGGACATTCTTTGGCAGAGTGTCCTTTTTGGTTCAGTGGAAATGTACAAGTAAAAGGAACTTGAGTGTCATTATTTTTCATATGCAAATTATAGCCTTAGGTAAAGAGAAACAGGGGAAGGGGTTAAAAGGGAAGGCTATATAAAACGTGTGTGTGATTGTTGTATTTAATTAGAGGATAGTAACCTCCATCTGAAAGAAAAGGATGATAAGTTAATATAGAAAGCACTTAATTCATTCTTGCATTTTTCAGTATTGGCCCTGATGCTTCAATCCCTCACAGTATCAATGCAATCAATTCCATCTCTATATAACTGGGAATTTTTCATTCCTCTAAGTAGCTTGGGAAAACATTCAACCACAATCTCCTCCTACACTCCCTTTTCCTAATTAAGGCTTCTGTCCATCTGTCCATGGTAGGGAAAATTGACTCCCTTGGGGAGGAAAATAAAAAACCAGTGGTTCTCTGATTGTCCAGAATGTGGCAGCAGATCAAAGCCTGCCACTGAAGTAAATGAGCATCTCTACTAGTCTAAGGTTTATTTCTTCCCTGACTCTTTTTCCCAAAGTTGCTGCCTTATAATGAGACTTCCCCAAAAGACCAGCTGCTATGGTTTCACAATGCCCACTTTAAAAAGTAACCATTCCTAAGCATTGCTTCTTCATTCTGAAGCCTTCCCTATCTCCCATAGGATGAAGTTATCTCAGAAACTCAAGGGATTTTACAGCAAATGAAAGTAGTCTGATAAACCCAATTAATGGAGCCTCTCTTTTTACAGATGTGCAAACTGAACAAGAAGACACTTGCCTAAGATCAGAGGACTACTCAGTGAGTGCAAGGATAAAAGCACAGAATTTCCTGGCTTGCTCTCCTGTGTTCTCTCTCCTCTGAACTCCTGTGGCATTTCTGCTCTATCAATTTTCTTAGTATCTATTCTTAGCTTTAGTTCATTCCTGTTTTATTGGGATATGTCTTGTTCCCCAGATTGATCCTAAGTTCTCCTAGGTAAATGATAATGTGTTCTAGTTCTTTAGTGTTCTTAGCACAGGACCTTTTTTATATATTAAATATTGATTGATTATTATTTCTCAACAAATGATCCAAGAGCCCATTTCCCCCAGCCATATTGGTCATTCTTACTTATCAACCTTTTACCTTGGGCAAAAAGAAAGATATTTGCCTTTACATCAATTATGCAAATCATGATGTGATTAAAATACAAGCAATTAAAACAAATTAGTTGAGTGTAAGGGGGGACAATTTATCATAATGACCTAATGTACAGACGCTCAGAGTTGGAAGGGACTTTGTAAGTCTTCTGTTATAATTGAAGCCCCCTGCTCTTTTACTCCTCTAAGCAAGGACTTATGCATGTTCCCTACTGTACAACCTTTATCAATCCAGGTCTTCCTGTCTCCTGGTCTAGCTCCTATCCACTGATCTACCTAATTGCCTAACAGAATTAGTATTGCCCTTGCAGAGGGCATTCAGGAGAAGGGTTGGTCCAGTTGGAGGGGGAAAAAGGAAGAGAAAACTTTGGGGAGGGAGAGGACTTAAGTCTGCTGAGGGATTTTGTTTGGAAATGAAAGGAGAGAGAACCAAGGAGCGAACAGGTGACAGTCTATAGTCCCACTGGCCAGCAAGAATCTGAATTTCCTCTTTCCTGCTCCTTGGCTAGCCTTGAGCTCATACTCCCTTCACCTCCTTCTCCTCAAGGAATGCATGTGTCACATGAACCTTCCCTTCAACCAAAGCCATGATATCTCTACAGTGGTTACCATACTGTTTCCTCTACTGTAAGTGGCCTTTTCAATCTTTTTCTCTGTCAGACCATACTCTAAAATTCCTTAAAGATCTGGCTTAGACTCAGTCCTTCTAGAAAACCTTTCTTTCAGTCCACTTTGATCTCCCTTATTTCTTGATCCCTTGAATAAAGGAAATAAGCATTTATTAAGTGCCTACTATATTCAGTCACTAGGCTAAGCATCTTATAAATATTATCATATTAGATCCTCACAACAACCTTAGGAGGTGGTAGAGGCAACTAATATCTTCATTTTACAAGTAAAGAAACTGAAACACAAAGAAGTTAAACACAATTTGCCCAAGTTTCAGAAGCCAGTAAGTGACTGAATCTAGATCTGAATTCAGGCCTTCCAATTTGAATTCAAGTCCAGAAGTAGCCACCTATTGGCCTTGGAACTTGCTATAGTTGCTCTAAACAATCATGAACTCCTTTTATATTTATAATTATTCCAAGCAGATATATCTGATCTCTCCAACTTTATAAGAAGTCCTGTTTTAAGGCAGATACCACATCTATTTTGTGGTATCATCCCCATGAGATCTAGGACAGTGATCTTGGTTGTGATTATAGGCATATTTCAATCCTATCCAACTCTTCATGATTTTCTTGACAAGGATCCTGGAGTGGTTTGCCATTTTTTTTTCTCTAGCTCATTTTTCAGATGAGGAAACTATATAAAGCAACAACGAGGCAGCAATGAGGAACAGATGAGACAAACAGGGTTAAGTGACTTGCCCAGGGTCACACAACTAGTAAGTGTCGGAGGCCAGATTTGAACCCAGGAAGAAGATCTTTCTGATGGCAGACCTGGTACTCCCTCTACTGTAACTCTAGCTTCCTGGGTACTTGGTAGATATTCAGTAAGTGATTTCTGAAAAAAACGAGTGCAGATACCATAGTCACTGGAAACGTCTATTGCCCTGCCTCCAGATATTAACACTCATAATATTTGAGAAAGATAGGAATCTTTTCCATTTTTTAAAAAGTCTAGACTTGCAACTGCCCTTGGAAACATGTTGTAGTGTCTCATAGGCAGGAAGTTCCAAAAGGAAGAATTTAGCCAGGGAGGCTCTCCTTCCCATGTTACCCAGACATGCCCTGGCCCCAGTGACATTAGAGCTGACCCAAGAGGAGACTAGAATAGAACAAGAAGAGAAATAAGTACTTAAGAGAGGGAGGGTGCATTTATGTGTGTGCCTTTGCATTCCTCAACCAAATATGAATGATTCTTTGGCATAATTCTCCACTAAATTCCTCTCTAATGCCTAATTGAGACATTCAGATAACTCCAGGCTCTCAAAGACTGCTAGAGGAGCACAAGCTCCAACAAGGTTTGTCTAGGAACCTGAAAAGTGGACCTATGGGTGGCCTCTTTACCCATCATCTGATTCTTACCCTCCCAAAAAAGGCTTCTCTTTTAGCCAAGAAGTAATAAAATGTTTCAGTTATGATGATTCATAAAACTATCCAATTAGACCTAAGTCAGTGATCTATATAGAATAATGGGATCCTTATATCAATGAAATCAAGTATCCTGCAGTGAGAAAGGTAGGGTATTATTGTTGTAGAAAGAATATTATATTTTGAGTCAGATGGCCTGGGTTCAAACCTCAATTATGCCATTTAATTTCTCTGGGCTTTAATTTACATTTCTATAAAATGAAGGAATTGGATCAGATGGCTGCTAAAGTCCCCTCCAACTCTAAATGTAAGATCCTGTGATTCTTCTGCATTAAACATTAATAGATAATAATTAACAATAAATCAATAAAAATTAAGCACCTGTTATATATCAGTTACTATGTTAGACACAAGGGATATAAAGACAGAAGTAAAACAATTCCTACCCTCAAGAAGCTTACATTCTAATGGAAGGTAGAACATGCACATGTGTAGGTATAGAAAAATATGGACAGAGAGGGCCCAGATGGGAAGGAGGGAATGGAATTTGAAAAAGAAAAGGCCTCGTGTAAAAGTTGGCAATTGAGCTGGATCTGTGAAGGAAGCCACGAGGTAGACACGAGTGGGGAATAGTATTTCAGTGCAAAGACTCAGAGGTGGGAGATCAGGATATCATGGGAGGAATAGCAGGAAGGCCAGATTTGCAGGGCTACATCGCCTGAAGGGGAGTGATATGGGATGAGAATAAAAAAATAGGTTGGAGCCAAATTGCAGTTTTCAGTGACAAACAAAACATTAAATTTGACCTACTTGGAGTTAATCAGGAGACAGTGGAGTTGATTGGGAGTGGGAGATGCTGATATGGTCAGACCTGTACTTTATGAAAATTGTTTTGGTAGCCATGTGTAGGTGAAATTTTAAAAAGGTAGAAAAGGGATAGATGTTTAGCATGTGTGTGACATATGAAAGCAGCTGACATGTGGCTTAACTGAACTTTGTACATTCTAACACAACATAATGCTCTGTACACAGGAGATATTTAATTTTGTAAAATGAATGAATTATTCACATCTCTTCTGCTCTCTATTTCATGAATAAGTAAGAAAGAGTTACTATGACCTAGATTTCATCTTTTCTCTTTTATGAGAACACAAATCAGCCAAAGAGAACCATTTTAGCTAGGTGACATAGAAATAGAAGGTCCAAAATAAAGTGAAGGGTATTATGTTTCCTAGGTCTCTCCATTATTCCTTTTTTAGACACTAACAAAATTATTTCCTTGGTAGTAAATTTTTACCCAGTGAAATAACATATTTTCTCAGCTAAGATTTTTCCCCCTCTCCCCTCAAACTAATTGTACTCGATAAGAAAGTAGAAAATAACAATGGCACATTCCTCAGACTCAAACCAAAGCCAGTTTCAGGCCTGCTGCAGGGCTGGACGGTGCTATTTCCCAGGGAGAGTAGCTTAGCCAAGCTTGGAAGCTATTCAGGACCTACTCCCCAAACACCTGTTTAATTAAAGATCCCAATACTGCAGAACTAGCTTAGAGAATTCCCAGTACATCTGCAATCCATGTGTCCTTCAGTCTTCAATGCTTGTTCATGAAGCAAATGCATCTAAAAAACTTTTCCTAAAGCCTGCTTTGTCTTTCTACCTTTAACTGCTGCAATGCACCTTTAGCTCAGTTACCTTTAAAAGGAGACATAATCACTTTTCTGGAATGTTGTAGAAGGATTGGAGGGTCTTTGAGATCCATTCCAACTATGAGATTCTGTTAGTCTATGAGTTTTCCCACCCTGTTCCTGGCCTCCAGATTTCCAAGCCATACTATCTCATCCCAGAACTTCCCTCAGCACTTCCAGAACTCCTCAGTCTTCAGAACTTACTTCCTCTCTTCTGTCTTTCCTTCCCTCTTTCTTTCCCTTTCTTTTTCCCTTCCTACTTCTCTCCTTTCCTTCATTCTTTACCTTCTTCCTTCTTTCTCAATCAGAGTTTTGAATAATATATGTTTTTATCTTTCAAAACATGTTTTTTCTGCACTTTCTAATTCAATCATTATAGTTACATAATAAATAGGCAGGACATACTTTGTTATCAGTGGGTTTAAGCTAGAAATGAATTGTTATCAAAGGATTTAAGCTAGAAAAGACTTTACAGATAATTTAATTCAGCTATTCTTTTTTACAGATGAGAAAACTGAATCTGAAATTAGTGACAGAGATAAGACTTTAAAACCCATCAGACCTCAGACACTTAGTAGCTGACCCTCTTGCCTGTTTGACTCAGTTTTTTTCAGCTGTAAAATGGGGTTATTATATTGTATCTACCTTCCAGGAAAGTGGTGAATATAAAATAAGATAATATTTGTAAAATCCTGACTCCCATAGTGCCTATGTTTCAATTACCATAGGGGGAAATATATATAGTAAAAATTATTTTTAAATTGGGATGGTTGGATAAAAAGGAGCAAAGAGAAGAGTTATTACTAAGTTTTATTCTATTAACAGTTTTTTTTCTAAAAGTCAGTTTGATTTACAATAATATTTTAAGGTAAATTGAGTTTTTAAAATTTATAGGTTAGTAACATTGGTCATATAATATTTAGGAAATGAAGTTCATTTATAGAATTCTGCATCATTAGACCCTTGATAACATTTTAATGACTTTTTTATTTATTGGACCTCTGATTTCATGTATAAGGAACTCCTAATGAAGAAATACCCTCTATCAAAGCAGGGTGGTGCTTGTTCTACACGTGACAGTCTCAGTAGCTAGCCAGTCACTAGGAAGTTAAGACTTGCCCAAAATTCCAGGCCAGTATGTGTCCATGATTAGGCTTGAACCTCTAGGTCTTCCTGATTCTAAGCTTGAATCTCTAACCATTCTGCCATGCTGACTTTCTTCAACTGTTGTCTATCTGGAAAAATGCAATCCAAATGTATCCTAAATGTCCTAAGGCAATTGCTTGATTCTTTTATGGGGGAATCCCCATGCTAATCACCGGTTTCTTTCTTCCTATTACCCTTTTGGAACTAAAAAATTGACCTCTTTCTGACACCTTCATAGTAAGACTTGGCTATATTTCAACCTGGGTTTCAGAAGTTAGCTTCTGAATTGTTAAGACTTTCTTTCTTTGGGATCCAACTTTCAACTAGTGAGTTGGTTCAAAAATTTAAGGGGGAAGCCTTGTGATTTTTTTCATTCTCTTATCTATATAATTGCTTTAATTAAGAATGTCTTGGAGTTCTGTAATCACAAAAGATAGCAGTCCACCCAACCTTGGAGTGAAGGTTGACTTAGGCAGTTCTCATAAGAGCTTAAATGAGTTTATTTTTTCTTTTGTATGCTTTAACATTGTGGAAAGAGCACTAAACCACAAGTTGAGACAGAGGTAAATTAACCAGTTGTTCAGCTCTCAGTTTATTTTGAGGTAAATCTCTTTCATAAAGAATCATAGAATTTTAATTCAAAGTAGTACCTTAGAAATCAATCAACGACCACGAGTAGAGGCAACATAGTGGTACAGTGGATAGTACATTGGGTTTGGACCAGGAAGAGCTGAATTCAAATTTGAAATTAGATATCTAGGAAAAATAACCACTATTTGTTTCAGTTTCCTCAATTTTAAAATGGGGATAAAAATAGGATCTACCTCCCAGGATTATTATAAGTACCAAATGAGATAGTATTTCTGAAATGCTTAGTACAGTGCCTGGCACATGGTAGGCACAATATAAATGCTAGTATATAAGAGACCAATAAGTGCCAGACAGTGCACTAAGAACTGGTGATTCAAGTGCAAAAATGAGACAAGAAATTTGTCTCCAGTTCCTTAAGATCTAAAGAAACTTGCTTCAAGTTTCTTCTTGAAAGTTCTCAAAAAGAGAGAGAGAGAGAAACTTTATAAGATCTAAGCCATCTTCTTCCGGTTCTAAAGTTCCCTGGCAATTCACAGCTTTGAAATGTTGAGAACCAGGTAACATGGATAATCCAAGTGAATGAACTCTATTTGGATGGATTGATAACTTGAAGAGGCACGAACAAATGAAGATTCTGTGGATTCATAGAAGGAAGATTCAAACAATCACAATGTTGGAAAAGTCTCAGAAGTCATCTAGACTGGGAGAGTCTTAATCTTTTCTGTGACAGAGACCACTTTGGTAGTCTGTGAAATCTATGGATTCCCTTCTCAGAAAAATGTTTTTAAAATCACATGATCACAAAGAAAACCAATGATACCAATTATATTAAAATATACTTATTTTGCTATAAATGACCAGATAATGTCTCCAGCACAATCACTCAAAAATACTTCATTGTAAATGATGGAAAAGATACTGAATTTAGAACAAGTGAACAAGTTCAAATCTTATTTCTGCTACTTTCTGCCTTAGACAAGCCACTTACTTTTCTAGGCTCAATTTCCTCACCTGCAAAATGAGAGGATTGAACTAGATGATCCTTAAGGTTCCTTTCAAATGTCATCATAAATTTCTATGACCACCAATGATCAAAAATCTACTCCTTTCTAAGGTAATCCATTCCACTTTTAGATAACTCTGGTTATTTTACAGAAAATGTCAATTGTGATGGAGCCATCTGTATCCAGGGAGAGCTATGGATCAAAGCATAGTATTTTCACATTTTTTGTTGTTATTTGTTTGCTTAGTTTTTTTTCTCTTTTGACCAGATTTTTCTTATACAGCATGATGAATACAGAAATATGTTTAGAAGAATTGCTTGTGTCTAATTTATCTTGGATTGCTTGCTATATAGTGGAGGAACGAGGGGGGAGAGAGGGAGAAAAATTTGGAACACAAGGTTTGGCAAAGGTGAATGTTGAAAACTGCTTTTGCATATATTTGGAAAAAATAAAATACTATTAACATATATATGTCAAAAACTTCGTATTATTTCTAGTTCAATAAATATAGTTCCTCCTATGTGTAAGACACTATTTTATTATATAAGTAATAGGAAGCTGCTTCTCTAGGAAAATTGTTTCACATAATGTACTACAGCAGAGAAAGCCTGGAAGCAGAGAGACCAATTTTTTTTGGGGGGGGGCTATTGCAAAAGTTCAAGCAAGACCTGAAACCAGCTCTTCTTAACTTCATGGTCAGTACTTCTATCAATGCTGCTACTCTGCCTGTCAGGAAAAGGATGAGGGTGCTGAACATTTATACATTTAGGAGACATCTGGTCCCACTTATGTCCTTTTGGGCCAAATAGAACCAAACAAGTCTATGTCTTTTCTCTGTGGCAGTCCAGCAAGTACTTGAAGAGAGCTATCCAATCCCTCTGGGTTTTCTCTTTTCCAGAGATTCCTTCAAGAGATTTTCTATAATATGTCCCCAGGCATCTCAGCATCTTGGTCTCCCTTTCTGGACATGTTCTAGTTTGTCAATATCCTTCCAAAATTGTAGCATGAAGAACTGAACATAATATTGTAGATGTGGTCTGATGAGGATGAAGTATACTAAGATTAGCAGCTCACTCACCTTGGACACTACTGCTATTAAATCTAACCAAAGATTGCTTAGGTTTTTAGTTGTTGTATCACATCATTCTGTTATATCACTAAAACCCCTTTTTACTCCCCCCCCAATCTGTCCCACCGAGTAGCTGAAACCATGTAAGAAAAGCAAAAAAGCATTTTTAAGTGTCTACAATATGCCAAGGCACTGTTCTAAGCAAAGTATTTATCTCAAATTAAAATTTATTTGATTAGATTCTTCTGCTTGTTCTAGCTCATTAAAGGTCATTTTGGATCCTAACAGCAAACACATTAGCCTTGCATTCATGATTCCAACATGGTAATATTGTCCAATGAGGATGCATCTGGAAACAGGCAGGACATCACCAAGCCAAATGACCAAGAGAAAAACTTTTGAAGGCACTGTCTGGGGCAAGAGTATTTTTCTAATCCAATTTAAATGGATTGTTGATTGCTGAGTCGTTTCAGTTATGTCTGACTCTCTGTGACCCTATTTGGAGTTTTCTTGGCAAAGATTCCAGACTGGTTGGCCATTTCTTTCTCCAGCTTTACAAATGGCAAGCAGTAAGTGACTTGCCAAGGGTCACACCATTGCTAAGTGTCTGAAACCAGATTTGATCTCAGGCCTTCCTTAATCCAGGTCCAGCGCTCTATCCACCATGCCATGTGGTGGATAGCTGCCCCCAAATTAACTAGCATACCTAAATGAGCATTGTGAGAAAAAGCATGTGTATTCAAGAGTAAACATGCTGTAGCAGAGTCTAAGACAAAATCATTAAAGGACAGAATGTGAGGAGTAACGTGACATTAGATCAGTTTTTTCACTTCTCTGATTTGTTTCCTTATGTTACAGATGAGATACCTAATGTTCCTTCTAGCTAAGGATCATATGGACCCATAATTTTTTACTCCTCACCTTGTGTCACACTAGAACCTCTTAATTTTGTTGCCATAGATCATCTGTGATGTGTTAATGAATAAATAAAAAGTAGAAGGTGTTTTCATTCCCTACTGTCTCTATCCTTCTCCCAGAATGATAATTCTGGGCTTTAAAAAAACAAGGGTTAAAAGCAAAATGCAAACAAATGAGGGAAACAGAGGAGAAGCAATAGAGAAGACTTCAGAAAAAAGTGAATGTCAGGGGAGATTTACTTTCTAAGTGCTAATGAGAAGCTAGGCTGAAATGGAATTGAAACATAGACCTTTCAGCAGGTGAGACAGAAGGCTGAAACTGGGTATCTGTTCAAGGGTCACTAGATAAAATTTATCTCCAACCCAAACAAAACTGAACTCTGTATCTTTATCTGCTCAATAATTTCTAATCTACGTATAAGCCCTTTCCTTTTGTGATTGATACATAGCAGTCACTTAATAAATGTTTATGGGATTAAGTTGTTGAATCATTGCCTCACTACTTATAAATAGGGTAATTCGTTGTTGGTCTAGTGTCATCCTATGACTTAAAAAAGGAAAAGGACAGGACATGGAAGATGGGGTACAGATTATGTTCTAGGAACTGTGGGCACAGAGAACAGCCCTGTGCTCTGGCATAGTAGCATTGGAGACTAGAATTCTGTCACACCAATAGTTAAATGTTTCATAGATCTATAAGATTCTCACTATGCCTTCTCACCCTGGAACTTCCCTCAGTACCTGAGGCCTTCTGAATGGGCACATCAGGCTAATCAGCCTTCTTTTCCCCTTTAACTATGCTCCTGATTCTCTGTACTTTCCTACTATGTCCATGCCCAAGTACCTTCTCCATTCTCACTCCCCACCACCTTTTTATTTCCCTTTTCATGTGTAATCTTACTTTCATTAAAATATAATTCCTCGCAGGGCAAGGGCCCTGTACTTTTTGCATAGTTTTTTGTTTTGTTTTGTTTTATCTCCAGCACTTTGCACAGTAAGTACTAATTCATAGTAAGCACTTAATAAGGATTTGTTACCTGCCTGACCATCACTACTATCCTAGATTATAACTTGTCCATGATTTACTTAGCAGATGGACTTCTATGGTCTAAAATTCCATCATTTTACCATCTGCCTGATGTTAAGCCTCTCTAACTTAGCTAACTTGATCCTAAACATAACAGACATATATATGTATATACATTGTATGTGTGTGTGTGAGAGAGATGGAGACAGAATCAGAGAAAGAGAGAACAAGAAAGAGGTAAAGACAGACAGAGAAACAGAGACAGACAGACAGACAGAGACAGAGGCAGAGAGAATGAGCAGAAACACAAGTAGGAAAATTTGTGATAAGGTAGGAATGGAGGCAGAGCAGAGAACTCACCTGAGTGCTGCTACCAAGAGAGAAAATATGCCTTGAGATACCACACTATTTCTTATATTTATTGAAAGACTTGCTTCTATACAATAGACAATAAAGCTTCTATGATAAAAACAAGTAGAGAAAGAAGGGAGAAGCTGCGTACCCTGGCAAACTGTACACTCTACATTTTAGACCCTAGGATATAGTCCTGATTGCCCTACCTTAGGGCTCTGAGAATGAAAGAAAAGCAATTTAAATTACAGCATACTAAGAAGAATTTGCAGATTTTTAAAGGTTATAACCACTGAAACATTATCCTAGGAAAGTCATAGAGTTGTCTCCCTGAGGATGTTTCACAGAAAGTGCTAATAAGCCATCTTTAAGGATTGTTGGAGCTCAAGCCAGTGTACAAGGACAGGAAGAGCCTAAATAATGCTGTTATGCTCCTTCCATCCCTAAAACTCCAGGGCTTGATGATTCATACACAGTATCAGTGAAGTGTAGATTCAATGTTGGATCGACCAATGAGTACACATGCCAGGAGGTTGTTCAGAACACACTGGTCTCTTGTTTCAGTAATCCCTTCTTCCATTCAACTTCCATACATAGGAACTACTACAAAGCAGTTTGCTCCAACTACTTGACTAAACCATCAGGAACTGTCATAGGCGAAGTTTGGCAATCAAAAGTCAGGAACTCCAGCTCCCCAGCAGTAATCAAAGGTTGTATTTCTTTTTAAAGGATAGCATTGGGAACTTGGGTTTGTGTCCATACAAAGTAAATTGGACAAGCTTGCTGTTTTAAAGTAAGATCTGAGTGAGTCTTCTCTTGGCAAGATCTGTAACTTCTTTTATCTGCTCTGTGCATTCCTCTTCTTCCCACACACCATTCTGTAGCAATGTGCTTTTAAATTATTATTATTGTTTTCAAGAACTCCTTGCCAAAAAACAACTGTTTCTGCATGGTCAGGTTTTTATCAGCTGTGGGACTTGGGATTCATGGGAAGGACACCCAATGGTAGTGTAAAAAAAAAAAAAAAAAAGCCTTTGCTTTTTACAGTACACATAGATATCCAGCCAAGAAATAAAGAGGCAGGAGGTCAGTGGATAGGGGGAAGGGGAAGGTAAAGTGGAAGAAAGAGGGTGGATATGAAACTACTGCAAAAAAACAAAACAAAACAAAACAAAACTCTAGTTATTTAAGAAACTATTGGAGTCTCCTCATCAAAACAAGCCCATAGGATCCAAAGACTTGAGAATACTCAGTGCCATGTTTCACTTCACAATTAGGGTTCAAAGATGGTGTCGGGGAAAAAGAGCTCTGGATTGGAATCCTGGTTCCACTAACTTTGTTACACTGAATAATTCCCTTAACCTCTCTGAACTTCATTTTCCTGTTCTATGAAAGGACTAGATCTTTAAATTCTATCCCCTTCTAGATCTGATGAATGGAAGTGAGGGCCAATTTCCTGATAAATTCAGTAGCTCAATGCTGTAGATAAGAAACTATCAACTCTGAGGAATGTCATGTTGTTTGTTTTTAATAACCTCATCACCTCTGCTTCCCCAAACCCTCCTTTCCTACATTCTTGGCTTCATCCACTTGGAGCTCAGGCCTCAGAATACTCATCACCAGAGTTCAAGGGACATATTCTGTGTACACTTTGGATTGTTCCAAAGACCTCTGTGGGAGGTTAATCAATAAATGGATACCTGGCAGCTTGCTAGGCTACCTAGAGAGCGGCTATATGTATGGCACCCGCTAACAACACCATAACACAATACATCCAAAATTCCAGAAAGAAAGTCGATGGCTTGTTATCCATTACAGTTCCTTCAACCTTTACTCAGAGCCAGTGATTGAAGAGTTTCAGGGTACTTGTTGACGAGACCCTATTAACATGCCTGTGGCTTTGTATGTTTGTTTCTGGAAGGAAACACTGTCTTCTTGACTATCAGGAAGCTGGACTGGAATTTGGTCTGGCAAAGATTTCTTCCTTAGGAGATTTTAAAGTCTAGTTGCTCTATCTCCTGTGGTCTTCACAACTTTCTAGTTTATTAACCCTTTTCTTGCCCTCATAAGGATCCCATTAAAATTTTTCCATCTTTGATAAGTGACAGAATTAGTAGCAGTTTCTACAAAGAAGAATTACTAGTTTCTGAAGATGGGTACTTCTGGATGGTTGGTGGAGATTTGCCCATTTATGAAAAAAAAATACTATTTCTAGAAATATAGTCAAACCAGTTTCTGGTTTTTCTACTTACTACTTCTGAAAAGTATTGGATAAGTCATTTAACTTTTACGATTATATGGGCCCTTATTTTTAAAATAGGAGGACTAAAATAGATGATCCCCAATTCAATTAAGTTGAACAAACATTTATTAAGTGCCTACTATGTTCCAGGTATTGTGCTGGGCCTTGGAGATAGAAAGACATGCTCTCAAAACAAACCTTGACTTCAAGAACCTTGAATTTGGGTGGAAGTAAAATATGTCCAAAGAACCAGAAAACATATATGGAAGGGAAGGGATATCAGCAACCAGAAAATTGGGAGATGGTGCCTTAGCTTAGTTTTTAAAGAAGCCAAGGATCTTAAGAAGCACAGATGAAAAAAGAGACTTCTAAACACAGGCACAGAGAGGGGAGATGACTTCTGTATGGGGGAGAAAAGGAAGGCCACTTTGACTAGAATGTAGAATTCACAAGGGGAGTAATGTAGATATATAGATAGATGGGTAGATAGATAGATATAGATGATATAGATATACACATTAGAGGCAATAGAAAGCTACTGAGGCTTCTTGAATAGGGAAGGGATATTATCAGATTTACGCTTTAGTGATATATCAATTTGAAATTGTATAGAGCGATGGTGTCAAGCTCAAACAGAAACAGGCTACTCAACCATATATAAGGATCACTTGCAGAAAACCACATATTAACATTTTCTATGTTGTATTATGTTTTAATTTATTTTGTTCGATATTTCCTAATTATATTTTAATCTGGTTTAGCTTACACTAAGGAATGTTGCAACTGTAATATGTGTTTAATACTTCTGGTAAAAGGAATGACTTGGAGAGACTGGAAGAAGAAAAACATATTTAAGACATAATTTCAATAGTCCAGGCAAGAAGTTAGGGGACCTCAACTATAGTGGTAGCTACATGAATGGAGAAAAGGAGAGATGAAAGATATATGTGGATACAGAAACAGCAATTGGCAATGAATTGGATTGGGGATGGGAAGAAAGAAGAGTTTAGGATGGTTCTAAAGGGAGTCAGGACAGGAAATTTCAACTAACTCAGATGGCAAGAGTCTGTGGTTGTTAGGTCATAGCATCAAATGTTCACATCATTTCCATTAATACTACCACAACTATTTTAAATAATGAGCTATCTGAGAGTACCAAGGACTTTAGTGGCTGTATTTGGGGCCACCTTCACAAAGATTTTACCCTGGAAAATGCCTTTAGGGATCACGAATAAAGGAGGGATGGTCATCTGAGAGACACTTTTTTGAATTAGGGCTGTGTTGAATTTATTCAACAGCAGCTGGTGTTAATAGTGAAAAGAACAGTAAATCCCTATGTCTTAAAGGTTGCTCTCCTTGATGGCTATGAAACCAAGTAGGAAGCAAGATGTCCTAGAAGCACTACTACTATTCCAGAGACTGTTTGTGGGACTGGAGATAGAAAGACTAGTACTAAGTATATAGATATGGTTGTTATCTGCATAGAGATGATGGAAATCTGGATCCATGGGAACTGATGAGATCACTGAGAAAGTGTGTTGGGAAAGAAAAGACAGCTCTGGGATAAAGCCTGGTGGGAGATACCCACAGTCAAAAGTGTGAGACTTGGATGATCATCCAGCAAAAACAACTAAGAAGGAACAGGCAGAGGAAGGAATATAAAGAAAATGTAGAAGCATACATAAGAATTCAAGGAAAAGAGCATCCAAAAAGAGATGATCAACAATATCAAATGCCCTAGAGAGCAGTAGAATGAATATTGAGAAAAACTACCAGATTTAACCAGCTTTAGCTCAGTATGATCTTTTAAACTACATTGTATATACTACAATGCTGTTCATAAAATATATCAGAGGCAAAATATATCACCTAAGAGATGAGTGACTGGAAAAGAAGGGGACCTATTTAAAAACAGTACTTGAAATTAAGGGACATGGGTATGAATTCTGCCTTATTAAATGTTATTATGAGTAAATTACTTAACTCCTCAAAGTTTTAGTTTCTTTATCTATAAAATCAGGTACTTGCATTACCTTCCTCACAGGGTTGAGGTGCAAAAAAAGTGTTTTTCAGGGTTACTACATAAATGTAAAATTATTATTAGTATCAGAATCTAAGAATACCAGAGCTAAATGAAGTCTCAAAAGCACACCAAAAAGGCAATTCCAATAGATGGAAAATGCTATGCACATCCAGAGAGAGAAGTATGGAAACTGAATGTGGATCAAAGCATAGTATTTTCACCTTTTTTTATTTGTTTTCTTTCTGGTATTTTGTTTTTTTTCCCTTTTTGGGCTGATTTTTTTTACAACATAGCAAATATGTAAATATGTTTAAAAAGATTGCAAATATTTAACCTATATCAGATTGCTTTCTGTCATGGAGAGAGGGGAGATGAGGGACAGAAGGAGAAAATTTTGAAACACAAATTTATACAAAAATGAATGTGTCTCTAGAACTGTCCTCAAAGAAGTTCTATCTTAATAGAATTAATCAGAACTTGGATTCCCCTGGCATGGACTTAAACAACCAAGGGTTGCTTCATGCCACAGTAACCAAGGAAGAAAACAAGCATTTATAAATTATCTACCATATGCCAGTCTGTACTAGGCATTTTACAAATATTGTCCTATTTGATCCTCACAACCATCCTAGGAGGTAGCTGTTATTATTAGTACCATTTTATAATTGAAGAAACTGAGGCAGACAGAGTTCAAGTTCTAGATCATACAGCTCAAAAGTGTTAGAAACCAGATTTGAACTCAGGTCTTCCTGAATTCAGATCCAGAACTCTATCCATTGAGCTGCCATCAGATTAGTGTTACTATGGGTATAGATGATGGAAAAATCCTCCTAGTCTGTGAAGTATCACTCATCACTGGGTACTGGAAAAGGGTGGAGAGGAGAGGCTAAATGGTTTCCCAGATGGATCTCATTTTTATTCCATAAATCCCTTTTTCTCCATTGGCCCTCTCCATGGTTCTTGGCTTTCTAAATAATCTTGTGGGAGGCTCTAGTTGGTAAGCTTGGCCACTTGCATCATAAAGACAATGCCAGATGTCTCATGGAATTACATCAGGTTGCTAACAACCTAAATTCATCCCTGATTTCTGTGCCATGCATTGACAGCCTCTTTCCTACAGGAACATCTGATGTATTCATTCCTGGATCTGGCAAAAGAAAACATCATCTACCATTTGAACTGGTGACTTGAGAGCCAGGGACTCCTCCTTCTGGCACCAAGTAAGTCAACTGTTAAGGACATCAATCATGCTTTACTCTGCCTAAATTTTGGCCACATGTGAGGTAGCATGATGTAATGGAAAGAATATTTATTGAACTTAATCTCAAGAAACCTGAGTTCAAGTCTAACCTCTGAGCAAATCATTTAACATTTTTAAAATAAAATTGAGATGGTAATATTTGCATTACCTGGCTCATTACATTATTGTGAAGGAAACATATTATAACTATAAAGCACTACATAAATGTGAGTTGGTACCCCTAGAGTACCATTCAGAAGGGTACCATTGATTCAGAGGAAGGCCCTCATCTCTTCTTTATTATAGTTTGGGTAGGAATGACCTCTTATTATGATCATTATTAAAGAATACCAGAGCTGGATAAAGCCTTAAAAACATGCCAAAGAAAGTTAAAACATGAGAATTTTGTGGCAAATGTGACTCCAAACTATAGTTTATAAAACATTAGAAATAGAAATGAACTTAGAACTCTCTATATAATAATATTCAAATCTCTCCACTCCAATCCATACTCTAAAAAGTAGCCAAAGTGATTTTCCTTAAGCATAGTTCTGCCCATGTCATACCTTTTAACTCAATAATTTCCAGTGCCAAATTATCTCCTCTAAGATCAAAAATAAACTTTTCTCTTTGGTTTTTAAAACCCACCACAATCTGGCCCCAATCTACTCTTACAGCCTCATTACACATGACCCTCTTTCCTATATCCTGTGATCCAACCAAACTGACTGTTGCTCATTCATGACACTCCATCTACGATCTCCATGCTTTAATACTAGCTGTAACCATTATTTCTGGAACATACTTTTCTTCACTTCTGCCTGATAGAATCATCATTTAATGAGCATTTATTTTCTTCAAGGCTCAGCTCAAAGGCTGATTTTAGAAAAACCTGGAAAGACTTATATGAACTGATACTAAGTGAAGTGAGCAGAACCAAAAGTACATTGTATACTGTAACACTAAATTACACAATGATCAACTATGATGGACTTGGCTCTTTTCAACAATGAGGTGATGCAAGGCAATTCCAATAGATTTGAGATGGAAAATGCCATCTGCATTTAGAGAAAAAACATGGAGACAGAATGTGAAGCAAAGCATAGTATTTTCACTTTTTTGTTGTTATTGTTGAAAAAAAATGTTGTGTTTTTTTTGGTTTGTTTTTTCTTTCTCAATTTTTTTCCTTTTGGTCTGATTTTTATTGCAATATGACAAATATGGAAATATGATTAGGAGAATTGCACATGTTTAAACTATATTGGATTGCTTGCTATCTTAAGAAGGGGAAAGGTGGGAGAGAAGAAAAATTTGAAACACAAGATTTTGCAAAGGTGAATGTTAAAAACTATCTTTGCATGTATTTGGAAAAATAAAATACTCTTCAAAAAAAGACTCAAATCAAGCACATTAGACCTTCCTGATGCTTTCTCTCTCTCAAGTCCTCAGACTCTCAGGTCCTCCCTCCCTAAAGTACCTTGTATTTCTTCTATATCTATGTATATTTTCATATGTTGTCTCTCCTAAAGGAATGTAAAATTTCCTTGAGATCAAGAACTGTTCTATTTTTGTCTTTGTATTCTCAGAACCTAGCATAAGGATTGGTATATTTGTTGTTGCTATTCACTCATTTCAGTCATATCCAACTCTTTGTGATGCCCTTTGGGGTTTTCTTAGCAAAGATACTGGTTTGCCATTTCTTTTTCCAGCTCATGTTACAGTTGAGGAAACTGAGTCAAATAGAATTAAGGGACTTGCTCAGCTTCACGTATCTATTAAGTGTCTGAGATCAGATTTAAATGCTGGAAGAGCCGTATTCCTGATTCCAGGCTTATAATTCTATCCATTGTGGCACTTAGTACTTAATAAATGTGAGGATTGGCTTGTTGATGTTGATCTTTATCCTTCTAACTATAGCACTAATCAATTGTCTAACTTCCCACAAATTTCCTGACTTCTCTAAGCCTCAACTCCTCATATGTCAAATAGAAGTAATTTCAGCCCTACATTCATTTCAAAATTGTTCTGAGGACACAACTAGACAGTCATGTAAACATCCATGTGTAGAGTAGTGATATGATATGTGTGACATAAAATATCAATAAGCCCCCATATATTTCACATTCAGTAACATGAATTTCTCCATCAGATCAGTGTAGTAGAAACAGCATTGCATTTGGGAATCAAATGGCTTAGGTACAAATCCCAATATCACAGTTTCCTTCCCCATTTAGTAAGTGTGTGATTGTGGATGAGTTGTAAGAATCAGAGCTTAGAAGAAACCTCCAAGATCAATTAGTCTAACTTCTAAAGAGATAAAAAAGCTGAGTCTCAAAAAGGACACTAATTTGCTTAAAGCCACACATGACAGAAATTCTGACTGGACCTTTAACTAGCAGAGGAAAAACAGATTCACTCTGTGGCTTTTCTCCCTGTCTCTGCCATCTTATAATCTGTACCTTACTTAGTGTTTTTCCAGAAACACTTGGTACAGTGGCCCTCGTTGTATCCACCAATGGTTCAGTTATTGGAGTCCCTGCTTGTGGTCTTCCCCACAATCTCCACTGTAGGATAGGACACACCTTCCCACTGTGAAAGCACCTCTACTTGGATTACCTTCTTTATTGCATACCAAAATATACCATACCATCAAATTAGTTTATCTTAGACTTATTTTCAGGTAGTTCGAATTCTGACTCCAAGGCCAAGTGTTCTTTCTGCTACATCCCCTCACTATTGTTAGACTTTTACTTAATCCTAACTAAAACCCTACCTTCTACAGGAAGTTTTCCCTATTTTCTCTTAATTGTAGTACCTTATCTGTGTTAATTATTTCCTATCTATCTTGTATGATATTGTAATAATATATGTATTGATTTGTTTGCATGTTATCTCCCCAATTAGACTGTAAGCTCCTTGTTGAAAGCTGTAACTATCTTTTTTTTTTTTTTAGTATCTCCAATACTTAACATAAATGAGTGAATAGCAACAACAATACTTAACATAACAATACTAACATAACAATAACTTAACTTAATGTCTGTTACATTGTAAGTTCTTAATGTTTATTGATTGGGTTTTTTTTCTCATTTGTGGAATGGTGATGATATTTCAGGACCACCCTCACAGAATTACTGTGAGGATCAAAGGAAATAATATGTATAAAGTTCTTTACAAACAAGAACAAACAATACATTTCTATACTACTAATATTCTATATTGCAAACAATACATTCCTATACTAATGTGACCTCAGTAATATAAAAAAGATCATGGAAGGATACAGGGGATTATGTTGTTATGAGCTCATTTGATAGATCAGCTCTGAGATAGAATAAATTTATTCTTGCCCATCTGAATCCTTTTTTGTCCCCCAAACTCTGAGCTCATCAGTAAAGCAAGATGCTTCGTGTTCCTTAAGACTGTGTCTTGAAGAGCGGAAAGAAACATATATGTGCCAAAATGTTTGTGGCAGCTCTTTTTGTTGTAGCTAGAAACTGGAAGATGAATGGATGTCCATCAGTTGGAGAATGGTTGGGTAAATTGTGGTATATGAAGGTTATGGAATATTATTGCTCGGTAAGAAATGACCAGCAGGAGGAATACAGAGAGGCCTGGAAAGACTTAAATCAACTGATGCTGAGTGAAATGAGCAGAACCAGAAGATCACTGTACACTTCAACAACAATACTGTATGAGGATGTATTCTGATGGAAGTGGAAATCTTCAACATAAAGAAGATCCAACTCACTTCCAGTTGATCAATGATGGACAGAGGTAGATACACCCAGAGAAGAAACACTGGGAGGGGAATGTAAATTGTTAGCACTAATATCTGTCTGCCCAGGTTGCATGTACCTTCAGATTCTAATGTTTATTGTGCAACAAGAAAATGATATTCACACACATGTATTGTACTTAGACTATATTGTAACACATGTAAAATGTATGGTATTGCCTGTCGTCGGGGGGAGGGAATAGAGGGAGGGGGGACAATTTGGAAAAATGAATACAAGGGATAATATTATAAAATATATATAATAAAAAATAAAAAAAAAATAAATAACTATATAATTGCTATAGTTAGATTAATAGATAGATATTTTGATGTAAGTGGAGTTTTGTTTTTTGTTTTTAGTTTTTTTAAAGATAGTACACTAACTACCTAGGCAAAATGAAGTAAAAAGAAACAGAAGAAAAAAAAAAAAAAAAAAAAAAAAAAAAAGACTGTGTCTTGGCCACACAATGCCACTCTACACTTATAAGACAAGTTGATTTTCTTTGTCCACAGAAATGGGAGCTAGATAGGTTTTTTAAAGTCCACCTAATCCCTCTCAAGTGATGATGTGTTGCTTCATGGGAACTTCTGGAGATGCCAATTTCATGTTTATTCCAGATGCAAAGTCCATTCTCTCCAGACCTCAGTGAACTTGGGCGGAATTTTAAGGACTTGTGAAATATGTATAGTTAATTAGTCAGCCTTGGCAGCAGTTCTTGCCATTATTCAAAGAGGATGCAGCAAATTCTGCCAAACCTGCAAGGAGAATAGCAGTCCACTGGGCACGAGACGGAGTTAGGAGACTTGGCTTTAGCCCTGGCTCTGCCATTTATTCCCTGTGGGACCCTGTACAGGGCACCTCCCTTCTTTGGGCCTCAGTGGGCTCATCTGTAAAAATAAGGGAGTTGAATGAGATAATCCCTGAAATCCCTTCCAGAGCTAGAATTATATTACTGATCCCTTTACTTTGTGCTTCTACCCCCACACCAGTTTTCCCAGCCAGCCTTCAAACCTACATTGTGACAGAGCCCTTGTTGGACTAGGGGAAGGGGGAGTGGGAGTCAGAAGAGGTCAAGCCTAAGTGCTTGGTGTCCTGAGCTCCCCTCCAGCTCCGCTTGGCAGCTAGAGGAGAGAGGAGGTCACTGACATGCATTCTGGTCTTAAAGGCATTTAGGAGGAAAAGAATCCCATGAATGTGAATCCTCTGCCAGCTCTCAAGGAAAGAGTCATCCCAGTGAGGGCTGGGACAGCTCCATGTGCTTGCTCTTTTGATCCCAACACATCTAGTATCTTTGGGATTGCGGAGGAGGCAACAAATTACTTGGAGATACAGATACTCCCATTGGTGGTAAAAACCAAATCCCTTATTTCTAAGGAGTACGAGATTTTATGAGAGACAGTATCCCAAAGTAGATGGAGTTGACCTTGTAGCCAGAAACACTTTCAAATCCTTCCTGACACATATAGGCTAATGTGACCCTGGGCAAGTAATTTAACTCATCAGTGCTCAAGGCAACTCTCAGTTTACTAAGAAGGTATCCAAAAAGGAAGCTCCTCATCAGGAGCTTCTTATACTAATGAAATCACAGGTGTAGTCCCTATTCATATAGGAAGATATAAAGTTTTAATTATAGATATAGCTAAAGATATAGATGTAGCTAAAAATACCGAAACAGATTAAAAGTACACACAGTTATAGATGTAGATGTAAATATAGATACATTTAGATATATAGGTACAGAGAGATAGATACAAACACAGACATAGATGTAAATATAGACATAGATATATAGACCTAAATATATAGATGAGAGACATATAGACACATAGACATAAAGAAATATAGATATATTTAGATTAGATCAATATAAACATAGAGATAGGTCACTTTTTAATTTATATTTACAAATGAGTAATTTGGAGTCAAAAAATCTGATTTTGTCAATTGTTCTACCATTTATTATCTGTGGGACTTTGGGCAAGTTAATCTGTCTCTCTAAGGATCACTTTATAATGGTGATTATAATACATGTTACCAATTTCACAGGATATTAAAAGGAAAGATTTTGTTGGCTCTATAGTGTCATATTAAATGTGAGCCATTAGTATTGAGAATAATTCTGGCTTTCTTGGAGAAAATCATTGACTTTCATTCACACCCTGGCAACCAGTGAAGGTCCTTGAGTTCTGAGTGTGTCAGACTAAATATGCAGAGCTTTCCCTTAGTGCACTAATGGGTGTTTTCTAAGAGGCAACACCATCAAAGTGAAGTGTGGAAAACATCCTGCTGAGGCTTAAGGTCTTCAGGATGCCCTAAAAGTCCCAGGAAGTGACAACCCCGCAAAAGAAGGGGAAACACACAATGTCATTTGTATGGCTAAGCACAGTTCTGCCTCTCTGCTAACAACGTAGTATAACAATGAAGTGGAGAACTGGGAATTGAACTGAAAGAGGAAAAGCATTTTCAGTTAGGAACCCAGATAATATTCTTCCTTCATCAAGAGTCTAGATTAATCAAGTTAATTAAGTAATTATTTTTACTTAAATAATAGCTAAATTTTACATAACATTTTGTGATTTACCAAGCACTTTACCTACATGATCTCACTTTACCCCCACAATAATGTGAAATAGGTAGTGAAAGTAATATTTTCTGTATTTTATAGATGAAAAAATTGAGGTCTGGAGAGGGGATTTGACTTCTTCAGAATAACACAACTAATAAATTGAAGAGTTGAAATATGAAGCCAGATCTTTTCCTTCTAAAATATTCCCACAATATTCTACTATTTCAAAAGTCTGTATTTAGAACCTGTCATGTGTTTAGTCCTGTACAAAGATACAGAAGAAATATAAAGTCATGGTCCTTGCCTCAAGTAACCTACAATCTTGTTGAGAAAACACATGAAATTAATAAGCACCATATTTTATTTCACAATCATACAATGTCAGATTTTCAAGGCTTTTAGGACACAAAATAATAAACCTGAAAGAAATACATAACGAAAATGGAACTAAGACTTTTGGAAATTAGCCTATAGATAAAGAAACTCAGATCCAGAAAAGATAATGATAATTATTCATATCTATGTATGGAGCGCTTTAAGTTTCACAAAGAGTAAACAATAACCCAATGAGCTAGGTGACAAAAGAACAATTATTCCCTTTTTACAGTTGAGGAAACTGAGACCAAAAAAAAAAAAGTAACTTGCCTGCAGTCACCCAGATAGTTAATGTCGGAAATGAAAGTAGCTATCAGCTTTATATGGGATATCCCAAAAGTTTCTAATAATTTAAGCAACACTTAGACTTTTGGGGTATCCCAAAATTCTAAGTTTCTAATAATTTCAGTAACACTTAGATTTTTGGGACATTGTATATTGATATAAACATAATAAAGCATTTAAAAAGAAGGAAATAAAAACCAAAAAAGTACTGATTATGTAGTATTGCCAAGTACAAAAAAAAAAAAAAAAAAAAGGAAATGGAAGAAATCAACATGAGACATAGGGTTCTAGATCCCAGATTCCATACATAGAAGAGAATTTTTCATCATATTCATAAACTTGACATGATTTAGCATAGTATCCAACTGTAAATACCATGGTGTTTGTTGCTTCGTCCTTCCCTGTGCACATCTGGAATATTCACAGTTCTCCTATTCAGTGAAGCAGATAACTTTAGAGGCTGCAGGATTTTTCTGGCATCACTATGTTCAACTAATAACTATAATCAGTCTGCAGATCAAGAAATTGTCTCTGTGTTGTCAGCACTGTTGTGACTCTTTATTTACCAATCCAATGAAGTATTCTAGGTGTGAGAGTAAGTGGTGGCTGGCTTTGCAGACAGGGAGACCTAGACACCTCTGATGCACAGAGACTATGTAACCCTAGGCAGCTCCTTTTATTGCTCAGGGAAGCTCTCTAAGACTGTAAGTTATGGAGCACTTTTTGAATTGCATCAGCACAGAGAGTTCTAAGAACTGCTGAAATCATAGATTGGGCCCCCAAAAAATAGTAAGCTCATCCAAAAGTATATATTTTAAAGACATACAATATTTTAAAATATTTAATATAATTCAAATATAGCCTAGCTTCCACTAAAATAATAAATATATATGCATATATATATAGGCACATGTGTATGTATATATATATATATATGTAATATAAGTACACATGCAAGCATTTATACCCACACGTATGTCTTCTTTAAGAAATACTGAAAAAATGGTCTTCCGGCATGTGCTCTCTATTCTGCCTAAAATTTTGACATTCTCAAATGGTTGCACCTGGCTGGATATCCTCCTGAACTCCTGCCTTCCAGCAGCCAGACACCACAGGGTGCGTAATATATTCACCTTTGCCTGGACTGTCTGGCAAGGGAGAAGTTAGATATGACTGATCCAGTTGTTTAAAAAGAAAAAAGAAAGCATATTTCATCTATAGTTTGGCAATACCTCCTGCATTTGACACATAACTGGCTAATTTCAGAGTGGAACATAATAAAAAAAAAAAAAAAAAAATTTAAAAAAAAAAAAAAAACCCAAGGCTGAACCAAGGAATATAAGGGAAAAGCCAAGAAAAACTTGTAGGTCATTGAGAAAACTTCCATTCCTAGGCACTAGAAAGGTTGCTAACTATATACAAAGATAAAAATGACTAAGAGCCACTTTTCTCATTCCTGGGTCTGAATCATTATCTAGGGCTTCTCAAACTACAGCCCTCGGGCCAGATACAGCCCCCTGAGGACGTTTATGCAGCCTGCCGAGTTATGGCAAATGGGCTGAGGGGTGGAGACAGTGTGAGTTTTTGTTTTTACTTTAGTCCGGCCCTCCCACAGACTGAGGGACAGGGAATTGGCACCCTATTTTAAAAGTTTGAGGACCACTGATATTCTAGCTGAAGAAAGTAGGGTGATCTTGACAATAAATGAATGAAATACTATATTAAAGCATTATGGTGGAACCCTACAGGTAAAAGGAAATCCTGACAAAAAGAGAAGCTTATTAGTCCTCAGCAGAAGCTAAAAGAAACCTTCCTAATAAACAGATTTTGCCATGTCATTCCCTGATTAAGAAGCCTTCAATGGCTCCCCATTGCTTATAAGATGCACTAGTCCTGGCAAAGGCCCATTGCAATCTGGTTCCAATCTAACATTTCAATCTTATTTCACTCTATTCCATTTTATGTGAATTCTAACCAAACTGGACTACCAGTTTTTCCCCAATCTCACCTTGCTATCTCCCACCATTACCTTTGCACAAGCTATATTAATCTAAAATACATTTCCTCATCTCTTCCATAAATCTTCTATAAAATACTCTTTGATTCCACTCTCCTCATTTCCATATGTACTCCTCCTCTTCATGTTTCCCTAGAACACTTTTGGCCTTTTCACATTGTACTTTGTATAATAAGTATCTATGTCTAGGTTATATTCCTACCAATAGATTATAAGCTTCTTGAGGGCAGGGCCTGTATCATCTTTTAATCATTATTGCCTTACAGATATTAGCTACTTCAAAAAATGTTGCTAAATTGAACTGAATTGAGCTACCATTTATCAAGTGAGCAGACACCAACTAGAGACATAGAACAAAAGGGAACCACCTCACTTTGGACAGAGTGCATGAAAAAAGCTTAAAAGAAAAAAATTCTATTTGTAGTATCTATCACAAGAGATACTTTCTCTGGAGACTTGAAAGGAAATTTTATCTTTTGGAAATGGTTTAGAAGCGTAGAATTTTAGACCTAGAAGAATCATTATTGCTTATCTAATCCCAACCCATTTCTAGATGACTAAACTAAGGGCTAAAAAAAATAAATTATTTACCCAAAGCTATATATATAACCAATAATAAAACTCATCAAAACTCATGTCCTTATTCCAAACCCATTGCTCTTTTCACTTTATATATCTGCTTCTCTGGATTCATTTATAATTCCCCTATAAGTCTCTCCTCCCTCACATCTTATAAATCCTATCTCCCAATATTTTTCATATTTATATCTTATAGACACCACCCTAGTTGAGGCCCTCGTCATATCCTCCCAGGACTATTAAAATAGTTCTAAGACTATTTTCAGTCTCTAGTATTTCCCCTTTTCCAAACTTGGCCTTTAGATAGATTTTTTAAAAATCATCTTATGATCCCTTTCTTCATTCAAAAACCTTCCAAGTTCCCCATGGCAGCTTCTAAGAGAAAGAACAAAATGGCTCTACTGGTTTTTAAGGCCCTTCACAATCTAGCTCTCAACTAAATTTCTAGTCTCATTTCACATTACTCCCCTTCCCCAGTTATACCTTGCAGCCAAACTGGACAATGAGCTGCTTCCTGAACTCAGTCCCTCATAGCCTTCCATCCTTCTATGTGAAGGATTATCTGATTTTCCCAGTTGCTTAACCTCTCTAATGTTCAAATTGATTGAGTCAATCAAGCATTTTGCTCCATTCAACTTAAATCAAGTGACAAGATGTACCCATCAATCAATGGTGTAAACTAAATATGAACAAGGCTTAGATTCTTTATTGAATCAAACAATTAATTATAGGCTTTAGACTACTGTGATAAAAAAAAAATATTTGATAAATGTCCTTAAAAAACCCTTTGGAAGAATTGAGATGATGCTACACAGGAAGTGTGTTTGGATTAGTTGCAAAGAATGTTTATAACTTGTATGTTTTGTGTAAGAGCCAAATCAGAACACAGACATTTGAGCATCTGGAAATTTAGTCCCCCGTCCTCCTCCCTGAGAAGGAATTACTTAATTGCAAGAGGAAAACTCTTCAATTCATCTCAATCCCCTCCTCTTCTTCTTTACTGGAATGAGACCTTGCATACTTCAAAGAGTTTAGAGAATTCTGGACTTCCCTTTGGAGTCCTAACCCTAATCATTAAATATGTGATAGCAGTATCTACCCTGAGAACTAAAATAAACTGGATGTGACACAATAACATCAACATTATATGCTGATCAACTTTGGTAGACTTAGCTTTTCTCAGTAATACTATGATCTAAGACAATTCCAAAAGGCTCATGATGGAAAATGCTTAAAGCTTACTCTTTTCCCTTCTTTTTTTTTTTGCTTTTGCTTTCTCATGGTCTTTCCTTTTTATTCTGATTCTTCTTTCACAATATAACTAATATGGAAATATATTTGATATGATTATACATGTATAACTATAAAGAGATTGCTTATCATCTTGGGGAGAGGAAGAAGAAAAAAACATCAAATTCAAAATCTTATAATAGGTGACGCAGTGGATAGAGCACCAGCCCTGAAGTCAGGAGGAGGACCTGAATTCAAATCTGATCTCAGCCACTTAATACTTTCTAGCTGTATGACCCTGGGCAAGTCACTTAACTCCAATTGCCTCAGCAAAAACAAAAACAAATTTTAAAAAATACTTATAATAAATGAATGTTAAAAACTATATATATATATATATGTATATATATATATATATATAATTGTAAAAAATACTATTAAGTGGGGGGAATGATAATAAAATAGATCGGCTATGATTAGGAAAGACAAATTCAAGACAAATTTGAATTTGTCTTACTGTAATCAGTAAGACCTAGCTTCAGACACTTATTGGCTGCATCACCCTGGGCAAGTAAGTCACCTAATCCTCAGTTTCCTCATCTGTAAAATTAGAAGGCTGAATGAGAGGGTCTTGATCCTTTCTGGGATAATTAGGTAGCATAATGGAGAGAGTGAGTTCAGATCTGACCTCAGAACCTTATTAACTGTATAACTCTGTTTGCCTTAGTTCGTCATCTATAAGCTGAGCTGAAGAAAGAAATAAGAAACTACTCTAGTATCTTTGCCAAGAAAACCCCAAATGGGGGACACAAAAAGTCTGAAATGCATGAACAATAACAGAACAAATAGTTACTTCTAACTCGGAATCTATGATCCTACATACTGTACATTAATAGAATAAAGTTAAAATGCTCATAAAGAAATTATTATATTTAAAACTGCAACCTACTCATTCAGAAATGATTTTCATGTTGGTGTCAACTGGCTTCCTGTCTATGAAAATATGGTAAATTTCATTTTTATGAATTTATTCAGTGCTTGCTCTGTCTGGTGACTACTTGCCTCAGTTCCTCTCTGAAAATGAACTGAAGAAAGAAATGGAAAATCACTCTAGGATCTGTATCAAGAAAACCCCAAAATGTGACCATGGAGAATTGTACATGACTGAAATGATTCAACAACAAAATGTGTAGTGCCTCCTTGCACTTCTTAAAGTATTAATGATAGATAAAACAATGACTGGCTGCTGGTCATGGATGAAATATACTTAACAAAAGTTTGTAGTAATGTATTACTACTTTACTAGAATCTTGCAAACTTAACTGAAAGAGATTTTTTAAAATTTTTAAAGAAAAAAAAATTCTGATCTAGTCAATAGTTAACTATTGGACCAATAAGGAAGCAAGCTATCAGACCTCCTAATAGAAAGATAATGGGTTCAAGGTACAAAATAAAACACAATGTCAGACTTGATTTTGTTTGATTATTCATATTTATTACAAAGGTTTATATTTTATTTTTCTTTTAAGTTTTTTTAAATTTTTGATTAGATAGCATTGATTAGAAAATGCAAATTAAAACAACTTGTAGTTACTACCCCATATCTATCAGATTGGCTAATGTGACAGAAAAGGGAAATAACAAATATTGAAGAACACATGCAAAACTTGAAATGCATTGTAGATGAAGTTGTATATTAATTCAATAATTCTATAGATCAATTTGGAACTATGCCCAAAGGGCTATACAACTATACATACCTTTTGACCAAGCAATACCAGTATTAAATTTGTATCCCAAAGAGATAATAAACAAAAAGAAAAAAGACTAGTACAAAAATATTTATATCAGCTCTTTTAGTAGCAGCAAAAAAAATTAAAATTCAGGGGATGCCCATCAACTGGGGAATGTTTGGACAAGTTGTAATATATGCTTGTAATGGAATACTATTATATTATGAGAAATGAAAAACAGTGCTATCTTGGGAAAAGTGAATGCAAGAGAGGGAGAAAAATTCTGAATACAAAATCTTACAAAAATGAATGTTGAAAACTATTTTTACATATATTTAAAATGGAAAAATAAAAACTATTGAGGGGGGAAAAAAGAAAGAAATAACAAGCAAGGTGCTCTTAGAAAATCTAGGAAAGATTTATATGAACTGAGGCAAAGTAAATCACCATAATCATGAGAACATTATATATAGAAATAGCAAAATTGTGTGATGATCATCTGTGAATAAGAGCTTTTTTTTTTTAGCAATATAATGATCCAAGACAATTGTGAAGTATATATGATGAGAAATGCTATCCATCTCTATATAAAGAACTGATAGAGACTGAAAGTATACTGAAGTATACTTTCTCTTTATTTTTCTTGGTTTTTTGTCTCTTTTATTCTTTCCCAATCTGACTTATATAGAAATATGTTTTGCCTGACTGTATATATGTATATGTATATATATATATATATATATATATGTATATATATATATATATATAAAATTGCTTGACTTCTCAGTGAGAAGTTCAAAAGGTGAGAAAATAAATGGCTGTTATTTTTTAAAAGTTTTAAAAATTTTCTCAGTGAAAGAAGAGGGGAAAAGGGAGAGAATTTGGAACTCAAAAAAAAACTTTGAACAAATGTTAAAAATTGTTTTATATGTAATTGAGGGAAAATAAAATATTAACTTTTTAAAAATTAAAACTGCAATATAAGGAATATATAGATATAAGGGGGGAAAGTATTAGAGCAGGTGTCAGAAATTTTTGGTTTCAGTTCTGCCTCTGACATGATTCTAAGCCAGTCCTTTGTACTTTCTAGGCTTAAATTTCCTCTTCTGTAAAATGATGAAGTTAGATGATTTCTAAACCTCTTACACTTCTATAACTTCTGTGAATATAAATAATAATAATAAGCTTGTGTATAGAGCCCCTTAAAGACTATTAAGAAGTTTGGACTCAAAGAAAAGTTGAGAAAATTTATTTTCCTCTGTTCTTTGCAGAATTGGGATAAAGAGGGAATCAATGGGTACTGAAAATTGCTTGAACTTTCAGAGCTGAGGTATTGATTGGTTTTACTGAACTGTTTTTTTTTTTCTATTACTTTTGCATTCTTTATTGCAAGAGATGGCTTATTGGATAGGAAAGTAAGAGAAATATACTTGCAAATGAAAGTGATTTTTTGAAAGGTACTAATAAAAAGTTTTAAATTTACTTTTATAAGATGTAAAAAGAGGTTATTGTTAATTATGTTAATGATGTCAAAATTTATTAATAAAGATGTAGCACCGCCTTCTTAGGAAGCTACATGCTCAGAACTTGAAATAATATATAAGTAGGTTGGCCCTTATCATTTCTCACTTAAACTAATACCAATAGTTTCCTAATTGATTTCCTTTTCCTCAGATCTCTCTCTCCCAATTCATCTTCCACTCAATTGTCAATATGATATTCCTAAGCACAAGTCTGACCATGTCTGCCTCTGTTCAATGTACTCTTATGGCCCCCTAATAGCTCTCAAATCAAATATAAATTCCTCTAGCATTCAAAGAGCTTCACAATATGGCTCCAAATAACCTTTCCAACCTTATCATACATTTGCTTCTTTCACGCATTATATAAGATCCAGCCAAGCTAGCCTTGCTAATCTTCACACATGTCATTCCATTTTTCATCCCCTTACTTTGCCACAATCTGTCTGTCCCCTATGCTCAGAATCATTGTCTTCTCACCTCTACCTCAAAGAATATCTAATTTCCTTCAAAGTATAATTTAAATACCACATCCTGCATGAAATTTTTCCTAACCCCTACAACTGCAAATGTGTCCCCATCTCTACCCTACCATATTACATCATATTTATTTTGTGTCTAAATTGTATATATGTACCCCAGTTGTGGTTTTCCATCTGGTATAATGGATCACTCAAAGCCCAAAAGTTCAAATAAACTTTTACTTAAAAACACATTTGAACATCTCACAAGCAATAGAAGCTCCCAAGGAGGTTCAAAAAGAGTTCAGAAAGATAAAACCACTAGCAAGGAGACTCCCAAGAACTCTGTACCAAAGTCCTAAAATCTGCTTTAAGGTTCTTTTTGCCCAATGGACCACATACAGCTGGGTCTCAGATCAGTCTACCCTAAATCCAACTGCTCCGTGTATATACCATTGCTTCTGTATTCATAACAGTTGCAACTAGTGTTGTAGGTAGGAGTATGTGGATGGATGGGAGCTGTATAACTAGGCAGGTATTATATAAGTGGGTATATGTGTGTGAGTCTAGTAGAGAAGGGAGTATTAGCTCATGTCTCCCAAATTATACTACCAGTATTCTGACCCTCAGCAATATCTGTATGTGTTACATCTCTACATCTAATATAGATAGCTATGTATGTATATATATATATATAAATTATATATGTAAGTCACATATATGTATGTATGTATGTGTATATGTGTGTATATATATATATATATAATATATATACATATGTATATATATATTATCTCTCTTGGAATGTAATTGCCTTAAGGTCAGGAACTATTTCTTTGAATCTCAGTGCTTAGTTCACTGCTTGAAGTATAAAAAGTATTCAATAAATGATTATCAATTGATTGGGCCATTACTGTTTCATTGACCTGCCCTGTTTCACTATATCTATTTTTTCTGTCTATAGGTAATGTTATATAGAATAATAGGATATAATGATAAGCTTAGCCTAATAAAATTTAATTTAATTAAGGATAAATGTAACATCCTACATTTTGATTCAAAAAGTCAATTTCACAAGTCAGGAGGGGAAAACTTTGACTGAAAAACAGTTTGCACAAAAAATCACAGTGGGGCAGAGAGGAGTTAGTGGGGTACAAGCTCAATATGAGTCAGTAGTATATCTGGTCAGTAATTAAAGTTAATGTACTATTAGACTGTATTCATCAGACATAATATCTAAACCAGAGAGAGGAGCTCCATTATATTTTTCTGTGTTCAAACATATGTTCTATTTTATTCAGCTCAAACCATCACATGAAGAAATCCAGAGGAGGACAACCAGGATGATGAGAGCTTTTAGGAATATGCCATATGAAAATCTGTTAAATAATCTGGAAACATTTAGCCTAAAGAAAAAATATTTAGGTGGAACATGATAGATGTCTTCAATTATTTGAAGAATAGTCATGCAGAAAAATGGTTAGATTTGTGCTGCTTGGATAAGGAAGGCAAAATTAGGAACAAAAAGATGAAAGTGATAGAAAGATCAGTTAAAGATTAGTATGAAGGAAATTTTCTAATAAGTAGAATGATTTCAAAATGGAATGGGTTGCCTTAAAAGGTAGTAAATTTTTCATCCCAAGAAGTCTCTAAGCAGAGACTGGATGGCCTCCCACTTGGGGGATGTGACAGTGGAATTTGCAGGCTAGGGATGGGTTGGCCAATGAGGCCTTGTGAAATTCCTTCTAACTTTGGGATTTTTCACTGCTTGGATGCCTCTGATTAAAGAATAGTAAAGTATTTTGGTCTATGTATTTTTCTCTTTTCATTGCAGAGATTTGGTATCAAATTACATCAGCTTATTGCAAGTAAAGAAAAAGGATCTTCTCTAGTTTTCACTCACCACACACATTATATACTCTACATCATGTATTTTCTGAACTGTACATTACTTTTTCCTAATGAATGTCATGTTGAGTGAAAGAATAAAAAAACATTTATTATACCTGTATTATTTTTGTGATTGATAAGGCAGGCTATAGACTCATATTGCATTTATAGGAGTATGCTGGAAAAATGGTAGGTAGTCCCTGATTTGAAAGGAACTAAAACTCTGATTGAGGAAGACAACACATCAAAGAAATTCTACTCTGGAACAGATGGGAAAGCCTAGGAGTTTTACAGGTGCCACAAAGGGGTAAATGGCAGGGCCCAGAGGTCCATAGGCTATAGCAGCAGATCAGATGGCATAGAAGCAGAGGATGGAATAAATTGTAATTGATTTTTTTGTAAAAATTTTAATGAGTCCAGGCCACAGTAGTGTCTCTTGTAATTTTTGTTTTGTTTTGTTTCATTTTAATTAATGAAGCCTACAAAACATAACACTGTGTGCCTTATCATTCACAAATATTTCTGCTTTGACACAGAAACACCCCATTCTTATTTTAAAGTTAGAGAAATGTATAGGATTAGGCCTTCAGTATTTTGAAATATAATCACCATCTCAGGTATTGTACCATAAACAGAGATATAAGTACATTACAGAATTACAAAACAATGTGCTGTGTTGGGTGATTGCTGATTGTAGAAATCAGAGAAGGCTTCATGGAGGCATTTGAGTTGGACTTCAAAGAATGAATAGGGATTTAACAGACATTCCAGATATTACTAAAGTCATAAAATCAGAAAGGCTCGAGTGTTTTGTTTTCAGAAAACAGGGAATAGATCAGCATTTAGGTTGAGATTTAACTGATTGGTAGGAAATCAAAGGTGAGAAGAAAACAAGGAAGGCATTCTAGGCTTGAAGAATAGAATGAGGAACATGGAGAAAGAAGAGGGCAGGATGAAAACAAAGGATGCTTGAAGCCTAGAGGAAGATAGTAAAAGATAGGTCTGAAAAAGTAAGGTGACAATAGATTGTGAAAGGCCTTGAATTACAGTCAAAGGAAGTCTTTCTCTGATCATCTCAACCAGAAATGACCTTTATTAAATTCCTATAGCACTATCTAAAGGACATTTTTTGAGTAGTATCTTGCATTTCAGTCTGTATATGTTGGCTACAGATTCCTAATACTCCATTTTGCATTTGATATCCTGATTTCATCTCCTTAGAACAAGAGGCCTTTCCCATTAAGTTCATCACTTCTAAAATCACCACCATGTTGCTTGCTCAAGCCTTGATTGACACCATGTCCCTCAGCCTCCCCTCTCTTCTGATTGGAGTCCTGGAGAACAGAGTATCAAATCCCTTCCTTAATAGAGGAAAGAAACTGGAAACTTAATATACTCTATGTAGAATGCTTAATTTAATAAATACTATATAGATGAACAGTCCCTGCCTTCCAGGAGCATACATTTTAATGAGTAAAGATAGTATATAAAGGGAAAGAAAAAAGGAGTAGAGGAAGAGGTATTCATGTTGAGACCTGGTAACAAAGTCTGGAAAGTGAAGACTGGATGATATAAGCCTTTCTCAAAACAGAGATTTCAAGAACTCATTAATGAGAGAAGGGAGCCACAGGGATATTGGTAAGGGCAGCTGAGGTATGATGGCAACAAAGTCTAGGGAAAAGAAAGAACAGCAAGAGAATTTAGCTAATGTGACCTTCATCTAAGCAAGAATTCAGTCTATATCATTTACAAGTGATCATATCAACTCTTAAAGACTTCCTTAAGGGCTCTACTTGTTAGGAAGTTGTTTATTTACATTGATCAGAATTCTTTCTCCCTGAAACTTTTATCCATCACTATTAATTCTGGCCTCTGAGTAAAACATAACAAATCTAATGTAATCCTTCTTCCATATGACAACTCTTGAAATGCTTGAAGACTGCTGTCATGTCTCCCTAAGTCTTCTCCATGTTAAACATCTCCAGATCCTTACAGATTTCAAATGTCATGGTTCCTGGCCCTCTCACCACCTGGCTCACCCTCTTTAGTTTGAGAAAATAATGTAGGCCTTCAATGTTTATAGCCAATCATCTATATCTAAACAGACCACTATGGCAGAGAAAATGCAACCCAATGAATTCAGAAATGAACAAGAAGGTGGGTAGAATATGCTGCAAACATGAGTGACTACTACATCAGTTCATAGATTTAAATCTGGAAAAGACCTTGGAGATCAGAGTCCATTCCCCTCATTTTGCATGGAATAAAATTGAAACTCAAGAAAAGAGGATTATTGCCAGAATCACACATTCAGGTTCAGAGCTGGAGTTGAAATTCAGCTGCTATGACTGCAAATACAGGTTGCCCTTCCCTCTATTCGTACTGCTTCTCATTTTTACTTTGTTGCAGCTACTAAAAGCATTTGCTACAAGGTTATCAACTGTGCAGGCACTTTTATACATGGCAACATGTGAAACAACAAACAGGATGACTGCTAGTATTTTAGCAAAACCAGCCATGGTTTCTACAAATTATAGGAATTTGAGGGGAGAGGATAGAACCAGAGAGGTTTCTGGACATGGCTGAATTGCATAAAGCTGCTAGTTAGAGACAAAGATAACCCAAACTAAAGATTTTTTTAACTGCAACAAAAACACAGTTGGGTAGGGAATATTGTAGTTCTATCCATAAGTGCAATTCTGCTGGGAAGAGGAGAAAGCAATCCCCCAAAGATCCACTCCTATCCTTTGCAAAGGAAGGTCTAGGTACAGTTGCAGCACAAGTGGTGTGGAATATGGGGAGACAAGATGGGGAGAGAGAAAGTGGGGAGATGGGAAAGGGAGAGGAAATTGGGCTGTGTCCAAGGGTTAGGTGGAAAGGAGATGAGCAGAATGGCCCTGAAACAAAGCCCTTTTTTACCCCATGCTAGTTGTGTCTCTCCTGTTGTAGATGAGCTTCTCTCTGAGCTTCCTGACAACTATATCCTCTGAGCTCTGTCTCTGCTTCCAATCTGTGTCAGAGTTCTTGGAAAGGCAATTCTAGAGAAACTCCTTTAGAGTCAGAGGACCCGGTTTGAATCTCAGCCCAGCCTCTAATTCAGAATATAATCTTGATCAGACCACTAACTTTTGCGGGAAGGGCTTCTGTTCCCCTCATCTATTTGAACTAGAAGTTCTATAAATACTTTTTACTTCTAAGATTCTGTGTTTATAACTAAAATGCTGTAAGCTCCACACCATGCTAATCTGAAATTATTCAGCAATATGTGGAGTTAACAAAGTCCATTCTTGGGACAGATTCTCTCACTGATATGTGTCCCTCTGTTCTGTGCTTGGGCGCAAATCATCATGATCTACTGAAGGCATTAATTAGGGACAGATTCATAGACACACACACATTACCCCACCTCAAAACACGTTTGCTCTGTCTACTTGTATGGGGAACAGGGAAGGACAGAGGGAAAGAGAAAGAATGAGAAAAGAGAAAGACAAAAAGAAAAGGGGGAGGGACAAGGAAGAGGAGGGAAAGAAAGAAAGAAAAGAGGGAGGAGGGAAGGGACAGGAAGAGGGATATTATTTACAGAGACAGTTCTTGTTACAAAAGATTATCTTTCTGAGTCTCAATGAAGTAAGCTATAAAGAAAGTTTCTTTATATCCTATCAATAAGGTCCATTCCATGGGGAGGTGCTCTTCTGATAACTCCATATTCTTAATTTAATTGGTTGGAAACTTCATCAAATTGTTCAGGGACTGCCCTGATACATCTCTCCCTTTCCCCCTTACACATGAACAAAAAAGAGAAAGGAAATAGCACTTTGGGCTGGCCTCGAATCTTGATCTGGTGCCTGGAATGAAGTAAAGAACCAGTTCTCAAATAAAATGACAGACTCCAGGAAACAGGAATATCAAAACACACAGTGTGCTGGAGCAAGAGGAAAGGACAGCTGTGACTGCTTTGAGTAAAGGCTCTTCCCTTGGATGGGAGCCCAAGCCATTGCATTCTCGAATGATGGGATTATGAGGAGGGTTGAAATGTAAGATTCAAAGCTGGAAGGGGCCTTCGGAGTCACCTAGTCTCGTTCCTTGCAAAGAGGATTCCTGGGTATGATTGACCTAGATAACCTTTGGATTGCCTTCCAGTTCTGAGGCTGGGATTCCAGACTCCAAGACCAATATTCTTTCCACCATCCCATGATGCCTCCAGTCCCAGCTCTGCCACGAACTTGTTTTGCAGCTTTGAGCTAGTGATTTCCCCTCTGCGGGCCTCAGTTTTCTTCTCTTTTAAGTGAATTGGACCAGATGATCTCTGAGATCCTTTCCAGCTCTGACGTTCACTGAGTCTGTCCTGTCTCTGATTTCCTGAGCTTTGTATTAGTGGCCAATCACTGCACCTTCCCCATTAAGGCACTCTAGATTTATTTGTCCTGAAGTTAACTAACATTTCAACTCATGGCCATAAATAGGAACAACCAAAATGATCTCTTCAAAGCTACTTAAACTGCACAGAAAAACTTTTATGCCACCTAAGTGTAGCAAAGGTCCTTAATTCTTTTGTGTTTCAAGACGACTTCTTTGGATGGAGTGGTAAGGCCTATGGATCTTTTGTCAGAATAATCAAGTCAACTCAATAAATATTTAATAAACTTCTACTATATGCCAGACACTGTTCTAAGGCACTGAGACAAAAGAAAAATAAACACACAAAAAAATAAGTATGATGAGGGAGAAAGCATGAACACTATCCAGAATATGAATTTGAAATAAACTCAGATGGAAGACACAAGATTTAAGAGCATTGGAAAAGGCATCTTACAAAAGTTGGGAGAATGTTTTAAGTAACTGAAGAAAATGCTAAATTTCAATTAGAATTTTGTGAAAATAAAGATTTAATTTTTTTTTTCTCATTAAAGTTAAGCAGATCTCCTTTTCAGGGGATTCAGTGTAAATTATTCTTGACTGTTACCTTTTGCAATATTATTTTTAAATTATTTTATTTTTTCAATCAGCAAAAATCTGCCTTCATTATTCATGGACCCTATGTTAAGAATACTGGATCTTTGATAACTTAATGTTAGTTATTTAGAGCCTTCAAAAAGGGTGAGGTCTATTGTGGAAGATGTTAAACTTTTTGTTGGATTAAATATTTTGGAAGGAAATATTTCTAAAACATGTTAAAAGTTACCCTGATTTCTGAAACAAGAGGACACTGAAAGGAATCCAAACTTTTGATGACTCTGGGACCTGATGAATATCAGTTATGTTGTAATGCAGCAACATCTTCAGGGAACACTGAGATATATAGTCTGGTTCTACCTCAATGCCCTAGAACAAATAAAAGAAGGTGGTGGAAACTTATATCTATGACTTTAGAGATTATAATCCAACCTCCTCTCTTTATAGATCCAGAGGGGGCTACATTTGCCACAAATCACATAGTTACGTAATTAGTTGCTAAACTAGGATTTGAATGCTGGTTTTCTGACTTCAAATCCCCTTAAGTAGGGAGTTGTAAGTTCCTTGAAATGTAGGTACAGTCTTGTAGTCTCCATTGTCCTATGCACAGACCCTATGAAATATTTTAGAATTAAATTAATTTTATAATTTTTTTATAATTTTACTGTCTTTTCCTTTGTTATCTGTCAGCTAGCACTTCTAATAGCTATTGTTCCTCATTAACAATCATGTTACTCCTTTTTAATCTGTTTTTTCTAAAGTGATGTAGACTAGAAAACCAGATCATCAATTTGGTTAGAGTTGTATGAAAAACAAAAATAAATAGATTATGAGTAAGTTTCCCAATGAGTAAAGTTCATGAATTCTAGTGCATGTGACAACTATTTTTGACAACTTAAGGGCCTTTTTTGCTTCCTTCTTCATTAGATAAAATGACTAGGGAACTAGAGTTTGAATAGATGAAGGGTCATTGTGTGTAGGCTGAACTGAGGCAGTTCATTAAGATAAGTCAGAAAACTGGTCATTATTCTACAGTTCCCCAGCATCCTATATGATTATTATATTTTCATCAGTTCTAAAGGCCTACTACCTTCTGGGAAGCTGCCTTGGTTGCCATTTTGAGCCAAAATGCCAGTTTTCTTAATAACATACAACTTTCTTGGCTCAAACTTGATGTTTCTTGGGTCAGTGTCTAATCCTAATCTGCCTATGTAAAGAACACAAAAGACTCAGGTTTAAGTTTATATGCTAAAGCACTTGAATCTGAAAAATACATAACCTTAAACCCCAAAAAAGGATAAAGCCAATGAGTCAATCCAGAACATTTGGGAAGAAAACTCTGTGGGATTTATTTAGTATGAGAGGACTGAACTTGATCATGACTGATCAGGAGGAACTCTTGCCAATAGAGAGTTGCAGGCTGATAATAAAAAAAATAATAATAAAATTTTCTTGAATACTTCTCTAAAATCTAGGGAAAAAACAAGGAATGGGGAAAAGTTTCCATTTATTCTATGAATGCTATGGCTGTGTCTTCTACCTTTAACACTCAAAAGACTAAATACTATATATTTAGGGCCTATAAATACTACAAAATGAAACAACAGAAATGGAACTAATAGCAAGCTTTTTGAGGGCAGAAGCTATTTAATTTTTTCCTTTTGTTTCCCTAGCATCTAGTACAGTACCCATTATGTAACAGGCACTTTAACATGTTTGTCATATTTAATTAAATTGGATCAGAGTGAAAAGAATAGAATTGAATTAAATTTATATATATATATATATATATATATATATATATATATATATATATATATATATATATATATATATATATATATATATATATATATATATATATTTATTTATTTTTTTTTTTTTTTTTTTTTGAGGCTGGGGTTAAGTGACTTGCCCAGGATCACACAGCTAGAAAGTGTTAAGTGTCTGAGATCAAATTTGAACTCAGGTCCTCCTGAATTCAAGGCTGGTGCTCTATCCACTGCGCCACCTAGCTGCCCCGAATTTTATATTTCAAAATAAAATATCACCTCTTTCCATTCCTTTATAGAGGTGGATATTTCCATGGATATGGATCATTGTATATATTGTCATATTTTTTCCATTTATTTATTAGTTTTACTGATTTTCCCCCTTTTTTCTTTTAATTTTGTTACTGTTATTAAAGAGAATGATTCTTTTGGAAGAAGGAAGGAGAGAAAATTTCAGGAAAAATTTAGGCAAATGTGGATGATATCAATAAAAATTTATGAAGTGTCTTCCTACTTAGACTTCCTACTTCCTTGAGTCCTGTGTATAGTATGTGTTCCTGCATTTTGGTGATTAATTGTAATCTCAATTCATAAAATAAACTTGGTTAACAAATTGCAAAAAGAAAACTGTCATGGGATATGGAGTACCAGAAAGAGGGGGCAAAGCAACTACATAGTGCAATGTGCATAGAGCACTTGAGTCAGGAAAAACCTGAGTTCAAATCCAGCCTCAGACATTTTTGAGCTGAATGAGCCTAGGCAAAACACTTAATTTCTGCATGCTTCGGTTGCCTCACCTATAAAATGGGGATGATACAAGCACCTACCTCCCAAAGCTGTTGAAAGGATCTAATGAGATAATATTTGTGAAGTGCTTAATACAGTGCCTGGCATATAGTAGGCACTTAATTAATGATGTTCTCTTTCTGAATATTAAAAAATTACTTAATTTCTCAGTAGATATTAGAAATAGGAAGAAGTCTAGTGGGAAACACAAATAAGCAGACAATTTGAAAATATGTTGAATGTTGTATCTTTTAAAAAAGCAAAATTTATGTAACAGATTTGTAGCTTCGTGTATAATCATCTGTTTCTATTCTACTTTTTATATAGAAATGTTCATGTTGTTTAGTATTAAAGTTCAGAATTTTTAATTTTCAATAGCATATAGTATTAATATTGTTTGTCTTTGACAAACATCATTCATCATGTGTAACTGGAGCTTACACATGTAAGCAGACATACATACACAAATATAAGTATGACAGTTCATCTACACAGAGATAATAGAGGTTATGAGAGCCAATGGGATCATCAAAAGGGAGTAAAAAAAGACAAAAGTCTTGAAGAGATACTTATGTTTGATGTCAGAAGGATAGCATGAGGATAAAGTGAGGACCTTAACTGAGAGGGGATGTTGTGCAAGGCTTTGGGAGATGAAAGTTTGAAAGAGCCCTGTTAGTAAGCAGGGCAGGGCAAACAGTGATGCCCAAAGAGGGGGTTGATCTGACTCCAAGAGGTATGTTAGAAGACATTAGAAGTTAGAAAATATAAAAACAGGTTACATTCCACACTCCTCAAGAGAGTCAATTTTGAAGCCTCTCTATAACACAATCCTACTTTCCATTTTCCCTAATGTTCCCTTGACCTTTGTTAAGCAAGTTCCCAACCTCCTCTAAGCCAAGCATTGACCCCTCAGGACAATTCTAACCCAATTGCTACCCGGGCACCCACAACAACAGCTTTATAGCTGCCACTGGGAAAAATTTTCCAGCCCTCCCCCATACCAGCTTGTTGCCTACCAGGTCAATTTGTAACGTTAGTACTATGGGTAGGCTCTCTACTGGGAATAGTAACCAGTAGTAAAAGATCTAACACTCCATTTACCATTTCCAGTGTGGATAAAATGATTCATATAGGATTAAAAAGTAACGGAGGGCTGTAATTTTCATAACATATCCTATTAAGTTATCTTCTTCCAAAACGTACCCCTCTTCTACACATGTCTATTATTATTGAGGGCACCATCAAACTGCTAGTCACATGTTATTCACATGTTAGTCACATCCTGCTAGTTCATAAGCTCAGGGTCATCTTTGACTCATCATTCTTCCTAAACAAACATATCCAATCAAATGAGATAATGGAGAGGCAGCTAAGTGGTAAAGTAGTTAGATGGTAAATCTAGTGTGAGGAACTCCTGAGTTTAAATCCTGCCTCAGATATTGACTAACTGTGTAACCCTGGACAAGTAACTTGACTTCTATTTAATCACTTTAGGGCAAAATTCCCAATTACTTTACAGAATAGCTGGGATAATTCACAAGGGAGCTTATATTTTAATAGAGAAGACATACAAAGGGGAATAATAGTCAAGGAGACCCTTTGGTCAGAAAGGATAAAGAGATGGTGAGTAGGGGCTTAAAAAAGTAAAATGATACATTTTATCCAGAGATAATGGTAGGGTTGGATTTATCATGGTTCATGGTCCCCAAAATGGAGGGAAGAGAGGAGAGAAGGCAAGAGGGATCTTTTTCAGGGAAGATAGAAAGGCCAAAGTATGTGTGTTAAGTGTGTGTGTATGTATATATGTAGCTACATGTATCTCTGTGTGTGTGTCTGTCTGCTTCCTTGTGAATTAACCCACAAAGGCTAATAATACGGTTGCCAACAGAAAAAACAAAAAAGAGAGCCACTTAAGTATTTTTGAAATGCACAGAAGTGAATAGGAGAAAAACCGATGAGGAGGTTAACTTTGGCAAGTAACATGTTAAATTTGCTATATCCTTAAAAACAAAAAGGTAGCTAGGTAGTTGGCTAGAGGGTCAAACCAGAAGTCAGTAAGATTCATCTTTGTTAATTCAAATCTGACCTCAGCATTTATTAGATGTGTGACACTGAGCAAGTCATTTTACCCAGGTTGCCTCATTTTCATCATCTGTAAAATAAGTTGGAGAAACAAATGATTCCAGCCAGTATCTTTGCCAAGAAAACCCCAAATGGGGTCATAAAAAGTTAGACAGGACTGAAACAACTGAATAACAACAACAACGACAACAACAAAGGCTTGCTTAATAGGCATCCCTTATTTCACATTCTCTTTTTGTTTTCTACTTTGTATAAGGAAGTGCAAACTCTAATAACTTGCTCTTGACTCTAAGATCAAACATTATTTCATTTTTAGCTCATTCTATTTTTGTATACTTCATGATATAATTTTGGTATAGTAGCAAATGATTATAATTTATAAAGAAGCAAATATATTGTATTATAAATAATTAAATATGCACATTTTGGGGAGCATGCTCAAAAATATTTTAATGATAGAAAATAGTGATATGATCCCCCAAAAATTGTGAAAAATCACTGGAATGGAGAATCAATTAGAGAGAAATAGAAAGATTACTTTGCTTTATCAAGGACTCAATTGGGAATAGATAATGTGATTTTGTAATAGACCTAATCAGCATGGTTGTTTAACTTATTTCAGTAATACACGAGTTAAAATCAAAGCATACAAATGGAATGATCCAGTAGAAACACCTGGTGAGAATAATTTAGGATTAAAGTTTGGCAGGGCATGATCAGTAATAGGACAAAGCAGAAAGGGATACTAGAGTATGAATTGCCAAAAGAAAAGAGCACAAGAACAATTGTCTACAGTTCATGTCCTTTATAGCCATGGACCCTTTGGAAGTCTGATGAAGTCCACTGACTCCTCAGAATGTTTTATAAGGCATAAAAGAAGAAACATAGCATTATTTTTTAAAAATTATATTGAAATATATTCATCAGTTTTGTTTTGTCTCTAAACCAAGTTAAACCCAAATTAAAATCCCTTGAGTTAGGGACTTTAGGCTAGCACTTCCTCTACCCTTCTCATTTCTTTTAGAAATTTCCTATTTCTAATTTAGGCAATTACCTCCTAGGTAAGGGGCAGATAAGTGGTGCAGAAGATAGAGCACTAACCCTGAAGTCAGGAGGACTTGAGTTCAAATGTGACCCCAGACACTTAACACTTCCTAACAGTGTAACTCTAGGCAAGTCATTTAACTGAAATTGCCTCAGGAAAAAAAAAAGTCTCTAGGTAAAACAAACTACCTTCAAAGGTAGATTGTTCCTGTTTACTTCCTGACACAAGATTCTGACTCACCATCTTTGTGGAAATGATTTGAATTTGACTGTTAGGATTACAAGGTGAGATCTCAGGTTGTCTGGGCAATTCTCTAGCTCAGAATTCACACCTTTAGTTCCGGCCTTTAGGGGGAGTTTACACCTTTGAACTTCTGAAAAAGAGTTTACACAACCTTTAAAAGGAGCAAGTTCATTGGCTGTAGGAGTTCTCAAAGGCACCATAGAGTTCTCACTACAATCTCTGTGAGGATAAAAGAGGGCAGCATTGGGTCTGGAGAGTAGTCTATTCTGGGACAGAGTTGGGACGGCACTCTGGAGGAAGAAGAGTCTAGTCTGGGATTGAGTTGAGATGGCAGTCCCCAAGGACAATTTAGAGACAACCAGACCTTTACAATTCCAGACCTTTACATTTGACTTCTTAGAAAGCGGGAAACAAGAGGCCTGAAAATCTGAGCCTATAATCCTGTGGCAATTCATTGACATCAGGGTTGAGCAGTGCTTTAAATCTTGAAAAACATTTATTGTACCTTAACCCTTTGAAGTAGGTAGTACAAGAATATTATCCTAATTTTCTAGATAAAGAAACTGAAACTTTGAGAATTTAAGTAATTTACCCATGAAAAGATCTAATAAGGCAGGGTTCAAACCCAAGACTCCTAACTTCAAGTCCAACACTTGATCCTTTTTTTTTTTTTTTTTTTTTTTTTTTTACCAGAGGCAATTGGGGTTAAGTGACTTGCCCAGCATCACACAGCTAGGAAGTATTAAGTATCTGAGGTTACATTTGAACTCAGGTCCTGACTTCAGGACTGGTGCCCTGTCCACTGTGCCACCTAGCTACCTCTCAACACTTGATCCTTTGTAGCATGTAGCATGTAGCTGTAGCTAATGATAACCAGAACAAATAAAGGCTAAGGTGGCTATGACCAGTTGAAAATGAAGTATGGGAGAGTGGCAAATGTAGTCAAATTTTTAGTAGATATTTAAGTGATAAAAACATATTTATATTGTGCTTTCAACCTGAACCATTTTTTACATTCATTGTTTCATCTTAGCCTCATATCTTATGAAATATATAAGGTGAAAATTATTTTCCCAATCTTACAGATATGGAAACTGAAGCTGAGAAAGTTGAGTGACTTTTCTAAGGCCTCATAATTATTTAGTAGCAAAATAAGAAATGGAACTAGGATCATCCTCAACCTTCATGGGAATGAAACAATAAATTGCCAGTGATCAAATTTTGGATCTTTGAAAAAGGTTGCATGGAGAAAATAGCAAGGAAGCTTTCTAACGTTAACTGACAAAATGGAGCAGTTTCTGGAACTCTCCCCCAAAATTCTCTTTTTTTCTGCTTTTTTGTATTCTTGTCAACCAAATATGAAATGTGCTAGAAATGTTCATTTAACTCCTATATTCAACCTTTCCACATGGGAGCTACTAAGAGATGGAAAGTATAGACATATCTGATCCCTAATAAACATCAATTGTATAGCTACTTCCTTTTCCCCCATTCTGTTTTTGTTTATTTTCCCCCTTGCTCTTCTTCATCTCCATTTCTTTCATGTTTGAGCTTTACTTCTTCTTTCTCCTGTTACCTGGCTTTACTTTTTCTCTGTTTTGGGGAGGAACAAAGGATAAAAATAGACATCTCTTCTTCCTGACTCCCCTTCCCCCAAAAATCCCCCCAACACTGACGCCACCATCCACAATGCCCAGAAGGATTTCTGCTAAAGGAAGGCCTATTTGAAAACCCGTTGTAAATCAGGAAATGCTGGGGTGGAGTGAAGGGAAATTGGAAGGCGCTCAGGACTTATGAATGTATTGAACTTTTTTGGAAATGGATGGGCCTAGTTCCAGTCCTAGACAAGGTTCGTAGATTGTCTTCATTTTACAAAAGGGGTAGTATTATTATGCTCCAGCATTCTTGTATGTGACAGATTAATAGAGTCATAAATTGCATGACTTCATAGGGTTTGATAGATGAATAGGAGTCCCAGTCAAGTCCAACTATTCAAGGGCATTGAGATCCTGGCAAGAGGTATGGTGGGGAAGGGGACAACAAAACACTGGAGTGGTTCCCAAGTGTATTGGGAGGGAAGCTAATAAAGGCACTTAAAAAATATTGACAATGTATGAAGGCATAAAAACTTCACAACCAAATGCAGAAAAGCACAAATATTAAATGCAGCATTTTCAGATCATGATACAATAAAAGTTACATTCAATAAAAAGCTGTGGAAACAGATTAAAAATTAATTAAAAAATAAATAATTTTCTAAAGAATGAGTAAGTCAAAGAGAATAAATCATAGAAATAATAAATAATTTTATTAAAGGGAATGACAATAATGAGACATCACATTTATGGGATGCAGCCAAATTAATTATTAGGGGAAAATCAAACACTACATTAATAAAACATATCAATAAAATAGAGAAAGAAAAATCAATGAATTAGGAATGCTACTAAAAGGGAAAAAAAAAACCAGAAAACAACAAATTAAAAATCCTCAATTAAATACCAAATTGGAAATTCTGAAAATCAAAGGAGAGATTAATAAAATTGAAAGTAAACCACTGAAAAAATAAGTTAAACTAGGAGATAGTCTAATTTTAAAAGCTATATATAGATAGAAGAGTGACTAATTTGATTTTAAAAAGAAAGAAAACAAAATTATTAGCACAAAAATGAAAAGCCTGAATTCATCACCAATGAAGAGGAAATTAAAACAATTATTAGATGCTAGTTTCCCTAATTATAGGCCAATAATTATAGCAATCTAAGTGACAAGAATGAATATTTACAAAAGCAGAAAATTTTTCCAAATTAACAGAAAAGGAAGCAGAATATTTGAATTAACCCTATCTTATAAAAAGAAATTGAACAAGCCATAGATGGAAAAATCCCTAGTACCAGATAGATCCCAAGTAAACTCTACTCAATATTTAAAGAGCAATTAATTCAAATATTGTATAAACTATTTGGAAAAATAAGCAAAGAAGGCATTCTACCAAATTCTTGATATCTAAACTAGGTAGAGCCAAAACAGAGAAAAAAAACCATATGTGTGTGTGTGTGTGTGTGTGTGTGTGTGTGTGTGTGTGTACCAATTTATTTATGAATATTAATAACATGAATTTTAAATAAAATCATTTTATTACCAAGATCATACACTATGACAAAATAGAATCAATACCAGGAATGCAAGGCTACTTCAATATTAGGGAAAAGTATCAAGATAATTGGCCATTTCAATAACAAAAACAACAATAATCCCATGATTATCTCAATACATTCAGAAAAAACTTTTGACAAAATGCAACACGTTTCTAGTAAAAACACTAGAAAGCATAAGAGTAAATGGAACTTTCCTTAAAAATGATATGTAGTATCTTTCTAAAACCATCAGCAAACCTTATCTGCAATGGGAAAAGCTAGAAGCATTCCCAGGAAGATCAGGAATGAAACAAGAATGCCCATTATCACCATTCTTATTCAATATTGTACTAGAAAATATTATCTTTAACATTAAAATAATAAAAAGAAATTGAAGGAATTAAAATAGACAATAAAGAAATTATTATTCTCTGCATCTGATAGGTATACTTAGAGATTCAACTGAAAAACTAGTTAAAATAATTAACAACTTCAGCAAATTGCAGGATATTAAATAAACCCACAAAAATCCTCAGCATTTCTCTGTGTTACCCATAAAGACCAGCAGGAAGAGATAGAAAGAGTAATTCCATCTAAAATAACTTCCAATGATACAAAATACTTGGGAGTTTGCCTGCCAAGACAAATGTAGGAACTGTATCAATACAATTACGAAACATTTTTCATACAAATTAAGTCAGAACTAAACAACTAGAAAAAATATTCATTGCTCATGAGTTGGTCAAAATTATCAAAATGACAGTTTTTTTTTTCTAAATTCAGTGTCATATTCATCAAACTGTTTTATAGTTTTATTTTATAGAACTAGAAAAAATATAATAATTTTTTTATTTTATAGAATTAGAAAAAATTATAAAATTCAGCTAGAACAAAAGGTCAAGAATATCAAGGAAATCAATGAGAAAAATGTGAAGGAAGTTGGTCTAGCAGTATCAGATCTCAAACTGTATTACAAAGCACTAATCATCACAACATTCTGTTACTAACTAAGAAATTGGGTGGTTGATCTGTGAGACAGATTAGGTACACAATATACAATAATAAATAATTGTAGTAATCTAGTATTTGACAAACCCAACAATCTAAACTCTGGGGACAATAACTCATTATTTTTGCTGTGGGAACTGGAAATTAGTCTGGCAGAACTTAGGTATAGACATATATAGTATATGTACATCGAAATAAGGTCAAAATGGGTATGATTTAAACATAAAGAATGATAGAAGCAAAATGGTGAAAGATGCAATATTTTACTTGCCATAGACATAGATAAGGGAAGAATTTAGGACCAAACAAGAGATAGAGAGCATTACAGGATGTAAGCTGGTTGATTATATACAATTAAAATATTTGTGCACAAACAAAACCAGTGCAGCCAAGATTACAAGCAGGATGCTTTCAGAAATTTTTGGAAAGACTTATATCAACTGATACAAAGTGAAGTGATCAGGACCAGGAGAAGATTGTGTACAGTAATAGCAATGTTGTATGATGATCAACTATGAATGACTTAACTATTCTCAGTAATACAATTCCTGACGGACTTATGATGAAAAATGCTTTTCTCCTGCTAAGAGAGAACTTATGAAGTCTGAATGCAATCAAAGTATACTTTTTAACTTTCTTTATTCTTCTTGTCTTTTTAAATTTTTTGGTTCAGGTTCTATTTCATATCATGGCTAATATGGAAATGCCTTTTGCATGATTCCTCATGTATAATCTATATCAAGTTGTTTGCCTTCTCAAGGAGGGGAGAGAGATGAGAGGTAAGGAATTTGGAATTTAAAATTTTTAAAAATGAATGTTCAAAATTGTTTTACATGTAACTAGAAAATATACATATATACCTGCATGTATACACACACACACACAGACACACACACACACACACATATATATATATGTATATATATATATATATATATATATATGAAACAAACTTTAGTTAAAATGAAAACTTATGAAGCTTCTAAAGTGCTCTCATACTCTGTAAAAGTTTGGATCCCTTCCATAAGACTGGAAATGTATAAATGTATCATCAAAATCCTTTTATCACTTCAAACTCTTTTTAATACAGAATACAGTTGAAAGAGTCCTTAGAGATTACCTCATCCAATCTCCCTAACTTTACAGATGAGTAACCTGAGAGCCAAAGAAGTTAAGAGAGTTGCCCAATATCACACAGGTAGCAAAGTTAGATTTAGAACTTAAACCTAACTTGAAATTCACCATTCTTTCCAACGTACCATGTTGCTTCTAGACTGATTGTTAGCAGCAGCCCAGTTACCAGCATTTCTTTCGGGAATATTTGCTCTTTTTCTCTCCTTTTTTAAAGTTTTTTTTTTTTTTTTAAGTGGGCTCAGTCCCATTACTGATAGACACAGAAATTTTGACTTGTTCTATTTCAGTCTTTGGCTAGTTCACACCTTCTTGGGCAATTTCCCTTCCAGCAACTTAGCATATTGACCACCACAATTGGCAGACATACAATTGGGTTAGGGTATTGCAGCTCAGAAAACCTGAGTTTAAGGGATTGTTCAACCTGTCTTCCTAATAGCTTGGACAACAAGTATATGCCACCAAGCCCAGGATGCACTTTTCTTTTCTTTTAAAATTTTAATCGTATTTTAAATTTTCAACATTCATTTCTGTAAGATTTTGAGTTCCAAATATTTTTCTGCCTCCCTCACTTACCTCCACCTTCTGGTTTCTTCATCTGTCAGATTTCAGTAATAAACTAGATGAATGTATTAAGGGGTTGAAACAGCCTCTGAAAAGTACAATACCCAAGTTCCAACCTGTTCCTTCTAATGTGTTGAGAAGGGGGATGCATAATGCTGACTCTCAAGACAGTACCTTTCTTGGCTCTCTCAATACTTTGTGTGACTTCAGGCAAGGAACTTAATTTCTCTCTGTAAAATAAGATCTTGGACTAGACAACTTCTGAAGATTTTTCTAACAATTTTTCTAACAATTAATCTATGATTCTGTGATATCTGAAGTCCTTTCTAGAGTATACATTTTAGTTTGGGTTCTAACATTCTATATTCTTAGGTCCCTTATAGCTCTAGCATTTGGTGTTATAAAGCTCCTTCTGGCTATAACATTCTTTGATTTCCAAAATTCTAGTATTCAATGGTTTTTCTATGAAAAACTCCGTTTTGTCTTTCCCTGCTTGGGCTTTGTTACTCTTTTTTTTTCCCCTTGTGCTTTCTTGGATGGAAAAGGAGCTACCACCTACCCTTCTGTTGGGGGCAATACTAATGGTGAGATTTAATCTTAAGCTACCCAATTTTTCCAGTAAATCTGAGAACCACATGTTTGTATGCTATCTGCATACATTTACATGGTAAAATGTACATTTGCACATAAGATTTGTAAAACTTCAAGTATGTAGAAAAACAAAAAAACCCACACACATTATTCAATGCCACCTCTAAAATGATATTATGGGCAAACATTCAGCCTTAGAATTGAAAAAAAAATTTATAAGTAGGGGATCTAGTTTCTCTGTACCATTTCCAAAGCTTGCATACAGTGCAGAGCCACATGCAGGAAATGAATAGTAATGGGGCCCCAGAAATCATTATGGCACACACAAAAATGTATCATCTCAAGGATTATATAGTGGAAAGAGGCTTGAATTTAGACACAGAAAAACATGGACTAAAGTCTCAGCTCTACCACTTTCTAACTGTGCAATCTTCAGTCAACCATTTCTGCTCTCTGAACTTTGGCCTTCCAATTTCTGAAATAAGGGAGGGTGGATTTGTTGATCTTTAAGATCTTTTTCAGTTCTAAGGTTTTTTGGTTTGGTTTTGGTTTGGTTTAGTTTTGTAATGGGCTAGAGGGAGAGAAATGAGAAAGAGGACTTCTACTATCAGCCCAGGCTTTCCCAAATGAGGCTGTGCCTCCAGATGCCCCAGTATGATTATCATCTTGAGTCAACAAGCATTTCATAAATGCCTATTTTGCACCAATAAGTATGCTAAGCAAGGGGCATACAAAGAAAAGGGGAGAGGGGGAAAATCTCAATATTAAACATCTTACAAACCAATGGGTGATGCAATGCAAACAAGAAATGGTAGGATAACTTATAGATAATCTGAAAGGGAAAGTTAACATTATTAATAATAGCATTATTAAGGAGGATAAGGAAAGGCTCCTTTTTGGAGTAGGTGGGATTTTAGCTGCAACCTAAAGAAAGACAGTTAGTTCCTGAGACCCAAGGCATCCTAGAAACAAAGGGACCAAAAGGAAAATCCAATTCACCAAATAAGATATAATCCTGCCCTGAACTCCTATTAAAACACGATATCATAGACGGAAATATTTTTCATGACTGCATTTATATAATCTATACTAAATTACTTGCTTTCTTAAGGAAGGGAGACAGGGAGGGAAAGAATTTAGAACTCAAATAAAACAAATTTAACATTTTTTGTTTACATTAACTGAGGGGAAAAAAATCTCAATTCTCCAACTGTATGATTCTAAATAAGTCTTTTCATTTCTCTGAGGTTCTGTCTTCATTTGCAAAAGTAGAGATAATAATAATAATAGCACTTGAAAAAAAAAACACTGGATACATTTATTTTGGAGAATAGATGACTTGGCAAGCTACACAAATTGACTTCAGGTATTTTCATGTGGTATAAGGATTAGATTTGTTCTACTTGGTTCCAAAAGAATTAGGAAATAAATTATGGGGAAGTGCAAATATAAGGAAAAGAATTAGAGCTGCCATAAATTTGGGCTGGAATGCTTTGGAAGGTACCAGGTTATTCCTACAATGGAGATCTTCAAGTGAAGGTTGGAATGATGATCACTTGTTGGAGAGATTGTAAATAGTGATTTCTCTTTTGGTACAGTTTAGCCTAGATAGCCTCTAAGATCTCTTTCAGTTCTGAAATTCTGTGAGCTTTAAAGTATCTTAGGAATGAGTTAATATAATAATAAATTGATAAAAACCCAGATCCACACTGGCTAAATGTTGGAGAAAATTCACCTGCAGTATAGGCTATTTCCAGTCCTACCAAATATTCCCCTATACATCACACACACACACACACACACACACACACACACACACACACACACACACACACCACACACAAACTCTCTCTCCCTCACTCCCTCCCTCTCTCTCACTCTCAAAAGAGGATCCTTAGACCTAATTCTAAGACTGTTGCTCCAATCTAAAATCATCTCCTTGTGATGGCTCTGTTCTGATAAGCTTTCCCAAGAACTAAGTGCTATGACCAGGAATTTTATTTGAATAATAATAACCTCCATTTCTAAAACATTTTAAAAGCTTATAGAACCATTTCCCCAGAATCCTCTGTAAAAATAGTAAGGCAATACACATAGTGTCATTCTCATTTTTACATATGGAGAACTTAAGTCCTTTGCCCCAGGTCACACAATAAGTGTTAGAGATGAATTTGGAATCCCAAATCCCAATGTTCTTTCCAACATTGTTTATAAAATACACGTTATTTCTTTTTTGTCAGGTTGTCTACCTGAGAAGAATTTTCAAAAAAAGGCTGGGCTTGCCTTCAGAGACCCTCAATGAAACTCGAAGATTCCCATTCCTTTAATTTTATACTTCTATTTTTTTTATAATTTTTTTCTACATTGTAGAAGGAAACATCTATATAGGCAAAATATTTTAAAATGTAGAGGTTTAACAAATGAGGAAAAGGAGATCTGACCACATCTCACTCGTTGAATTGGATAATCCATATTTTTTTTTTAAAATACTATTTAATTTTAAAACATAAACATTGCCTAGAAAAGAGGGGGCAGAAATCCTTGCTGCATATAGAGTAATGAACACATCAACAAAGCTTCTAAAATCCATTAACCCCCCTCCAAAAAAAAGCATATATGGACACATATTTAGTGGCTCCATATTGCCTACTAAATAATATGAATGCTTGGTTTTCAAAGCCCTTCATTTCTGGCCCCATCCTAGCTTTCTAGCCTTCTTTCATTATTCTTTCCCTTCACATATGCTATAATCAAGCCAACTTAAACTAGTTGTCATTCCCAGATACATGCTGTTCCTTTCATGCCTTTGCTCCCCCTATTCATCTGCCCTACTGAAGATCTTCCCATCCTAACAATACTATCTCTTCCAAGAAACCTTCTCTGAACACCCTTAATTTGCCATTCCAGTCAAAAGTGTCCTGAATTCCCATTCTACTTTTCCTGACATGGTTTGTCATATCTTTGTCTTAGCTCATCCTACCACACTGTGATCACTTTGAGGCCAAAAACTGCATCTTAACCAAGTACAATATCTTGCTTCTTATAATTGACTAAAAAATGTTTTTTGGATCTATATATTCAATTTATTCAACAAGCATTTATTAACTATTATTGAACATAATATGCATAACCACTGAATACATGGGCAAATAGCATTAAATGAATGCTCACTGGCTTATTACATCATATCTGGTCACTCTTTTCAAGACTGAATGACCAGGAGTAAGAGCATAATGTTTGTACTCAAGCAAAACACAGGTAGTTTTGGATCCTGGTTACTCACCAACACATTGATTGCCTTCATCCATTTGGTATCCAAAACGGCAAATGACAGGTCTGGCAATAGTGGGGTAGTTTGGAGCAGGAACCGGTGCTGGGGGCGGTGGGTACGAGCCTGAGTAAGGATTTGAATAGGGCCCTCGATATACTGGGTTGGTTCGGGGAATGCATAAATATCCACCATTTTGGTTCACACACATCATGTCTCCTCGACAGGCGTCAGGGATAGTCCTGCATTCATCAACATCTGTCAAAGTGGACAGAAAGGGCAAGAGTATGAAAAGTCCCTCTGCTATGCTGTATACACTTTTATTTAGTGGAAGCCCTCCTAAGAATCGTCAGACAAGCTTTGCCCATACCTGCACCTGACTAATTTTTCCATATGGAAAGAAGCTGTGATTTCACCTGCTTAGGAAACTCTCTTCAATAATGCAGATTGCAACTCAGCAATGAATAGGTAAGTCCTAGAGAGAAGTCTGAAGAACAGCATAGAATCCCACAGCTGCTAAATTTCAAAGGTGGGATTTAAATACAAGTTTTCCTAGCTTTAGACCCACGCCTATAAGCCCTATACCAGGCTGCCAGCAACTGACATAAGTGTAATTATTATTACAGTCCATGTGGACACAGCACTACATGATTTTCAGTACTTTTTTTTTCCACAGTAATATGTGAGATAGGCAGTATATTATTATCTCATTTTACAAATGAGAAAACTGAGGGTCTCGGGTCAGAACTGAATCTTGAACTCCCAGTCACATACTCTTTCCACAGAATCAGGATGTAAAAGTGACAAAATTTCTGCCTCCAAAGGCAAGGGGGGGTACTGGAAAAGGCAAGAAGAAATTGTTTCTGACATAATGGCTCCTTTGATTGTGAAGCTTTTTACTTCAAAGTTTACTTCCATTAGACTAGGAAATAGGCAGGGCAGGCTTCCAAGACAGCATGTGTTCTCCCAGACCTTCTGGGCCCCCACCCTGGTCTAGAGAATGTCTTTCTAGATATTGTGCATGAGCACAGGCAGCAAATAGACCAGTTAGGGGTGCCCACACATATACACACACACACACACACACACACACACACACACACACACTTCCCTCTCACCAGCCTTGGCACTGGCAGCTTGAGGGTTAGGGTGGGGAATAAATGCACACTTGGGTCCTGGAAGCATACATATGACAACCATCTGAGCAGAAGCAGAGCCAACTCACACCTCATGAAAGGGAAATTCCAGGACTCAGAGTTTACAGCTTATTCTATAGTTTGAAACCTGAAGTAATTGGTAATGGAGTTGAGATGGTCAGATGAAAAAAAAAATGCAACCTTCCATTTTTAAAGCATCTCCAGGACACAAAAATCTATTGTGAACTCTGATTTCCCATGGCAATTATTTCTACATTTTTGCCGGTTTCCTGCCATTCCTCACACCATCATTGCCTTATCTCCAAACCCCCGGGTTATCATGTGGCAAGAACAAGTTCAGAAAAAATAAAGTTTTAATTGTTTGGGATTTTTTAAAAATTTGATTGCAATATGTCAATCCTTGAGTACAAGGATGTGTAATGGTTTTGCAATCAATAATCTTAGAGAGTTGTCTAAGGCATCTAGAATGTCATAGAGCCAGAAAGCCCAGAAGCTAAACAAAGCCAGGTCTTCCAGTGCTGTCAAAATCAGCTGGGGTTAGGTAAGATATTCCTGGAGTCAGGCAAGTCATTTTGCCTCTAAAGATATGACTCAGTTTCCTCATCTATAAAAAGAGGATGCTAATAGCACATTATTATGTGCTCATAGTTGTTGGGTTCTTGGAACAATAAAATGAAAAATATTTGTATTTTGCAAACCTTAAACCACTAAATGCTAATTATTATAGATTTTGAAGCCAGTTTTGTATTCACTTTATTTCTCAATTCACAGGCAGTCAAACATAATGTGGAGGGTTAATTACATAGGGGAAAAGGAAACATTTGATTTCCCCATGAAATTGCTTTCCTCATAGATGCTCAAAAAGTTGACTCTTTGTTCACAGAACAGGGGAATGACAACATTGGGAATAGTATCTGAATTTTTTTTTATTTTTTTTTCCCCTCTGAGGCTGGGGTTAAGTGACTTGCCCAGGGTCACCACCTAGCTGCACCGCCCCCCCCCCCGAATTTTTCTATTAAAAGGGAAGCAACTACAGGAGATTCCTACCTAAACATTGTCCAGACGCACGGTCCAAGTCAAAACCATTCGTGCATTGCTGCTGCAAAAGAAAAGAAAGGGATGATTATTGATTTAAAAATACTCCAAGGATGAAGTTACACAGCCATGATCTTCACTTCCCCTAACAGGGCACAGGGGCTCTCCCCTTACTGGGGCACTGTCTCATAATGAAGACATTCTGGCTGCAGCTGATATTGCCCTCCTCCTAAGTAAATTACATTCTTTAGTGCTCTATATTCACTTCTAGGGACCTCTGAGTACAGAATTCTGATCTAGCTTCATAGAATTTAAAGATCATCTTGCTTGTCTTTTCTATTGTCTAAATTAACTGAAACCTATAGAGAGTTGGTGAGTTTTCCACAATTATGTAGGCATTAATAACTGAACTAAGATTGAAACCAAAGTTCCCTGACTCCAAATCTATCATTCTATCCCCAGTTTCATGGTACCTCTCTGCACTGCATAAATAAAAGATGCTGGTGTTAGGGCATAGCTATCAAAGTGCTATTCTGGAATGATATCGCTATGTACATTTATTTATTCAATAAACATTTGCTAAATTCATACTGTGATCCCTAAGTTAAGGAAGATGCAAAATTTAGACATAATATGATCTTTGCCTTTATGGAACAAGAAAGAACAGGATATTTTTCTTGGAATAAATAGTTTCAATTCAAGATATTCCCTACAGATGCAGGCTCCTTCAGTTGTATTAAATTAACCTTCAAAACTTCTCAGTAACTTAACAATCTCTTTTTTCTTTGCCCCTGTCCTTTAAAACTTACCCCACTATTTCCACCTCTTCCATGATTTTTTTCCAGCAAGCAACCCTTTCTTTTTCATCTTCTATGTCTCCCTTGCTACAAGCTCCTTCCCATAAGCCTATAGACTTGTTCAAGTTCTCCCAATCCTAAAAATAAAGACTTCTATTGAGACTTCAACCCCCATTATCATGCAATCATTTTTCCTTTCCTGTTTTGGCTAAGCTTCTTTAAAAAATTATCTACATCTGATTACTCCACTTCTTTACTATCTACTCTCTTCTTGTAATCTGGTTCCCATGCTCACCACACTTTCTAAAATTGCTCCAGAATAAAAGGAAGTCCAGAAAGAATCATAAACAATTAGGACAATAATTATGTTGAAATTATTAAATATTTTTAAAAAAGCAAACTCTACATAATAGAGACCTGTAATTTTATGAACAATCTTTTTCTTTTGTTACAACATATATATATATATGTGTGTGTGTGTGTGTGTGTGTGTATACATATATATATATATATATATATATAATTACTTTGTTTGATGTTTGGATTTTTTAAATTGAACTGATCATTGTCTCTCCTCCTTCACCCCTATCCCCAAGCATTTGATGTATTTCATGACATCTAAGTCCTTGCACTGTTCTTTATGCCCAGAATGCCCTTCTCACTCTCTTCACCACTTCAATTACTATCTAATTCATGTTAACTCTTTCAGGAAGTCTTCCCTCATTTGTGAATCTGTAACAATCCCACTACCTACCATCTTCATACTTCATATGATACTTTACTTCTATCTTTCTTATAGATAATATATTTTATCTTTCATTTATCTATATTTTGGTATAACTTGTGCATTTGTCACAGTTTCCCCACTAGAATATATACTCATATCAGTAGAAACTATGTCTGATCAAAATTTTGTATCTTTCTTAGGGCTGAGCACAGTGCTCTACATAATACAAGCTTAAATGTTATTGAATTGCTGAGTATGTATTTCAATACTTCAAAAATCTAAATTTCATAGATATGGATACACCCTCCACAGACGCGCATTACAGCTCCTCAAATTTAGTAGATGATATTCAAGGGAAAATTCAAAGGGAAGATAGAACTAAACTTCCTAGACTGGTGCTGTGCCTGAAAAATTCATCATCCTGAGGCCAACCTGACAATGAATCTCTTTGTACTTAACAACTCCTCAGCTCTACAATTTTGTGACCCTACATTATTATTCTAGAACTGACACTCACTACAAAAATTAGACATTTACATCTTTTGGACAATTCTCTGTAAAATGATAATGAGAAACTTTATTATCTCTCAAGGATCCCTTACCTCTAATTTTATAACTAAAAACTAGTGGGAGGAGGAAGGGTAAGGTTCATTCTCACCTGTGCATATCCAGGACTTGTAAGACAAAGAGTCAGAATGGAAACAGTCAGTATCCTAAACAGGGAAGAGAAATCAATATAAATATTTTATATATGCAAATATCTAAGTACTAGATGAATGTGATTAGCATAATACTTTGAGGGAGAAGGTCTAGATCTGTTATTTTACTGAAATTGAGGATTTTTAATGAAGAAAATTCCTTCTACCAAAAATTTGCATTGAAAAATTTTTATAATGCATTATCTTAGCTGTAAGTAAGTGAGTTGGCCTGGGTCACATAGCCACTATGTCTTAAAGGAAGACCTTAAACCTAAGTCTTCCTCACTATGAAGATATGTATCTAGCTACCTCACCATGCAGTTTCTTGTTCAAATAAGACATTTTTATAATCAATAATACCATTTTGTCTCTAAAGTCTCTAAAGACTGGAAAAGCAAGGATGACTGTCAGATGTAAATGACTTAATTTTTTTACTTTCTCTGAAAGCAAATATAGACAGTGAGGCTTGAGTTTTAAACTTTTTTATTATAAATATGTATATATATATACATATATATATATATATATATAGATGATGATACTTGTGAACTACCTCATAAGATGAGAAAAAATGAGATAATTACTGTCTTTGAACTTCCAAAGAGCAAAGTACTAGATAAATTTGATGCCAGAATATAATTTAATATAAATGTTCATCTAGCCTAAATACATATCAACCAATAGTGGGAACATTAGCAAATTTTGCCTAAGAATAATACTCTGTCATCTCAACTTTTACTCTTCATGGTTGATAGGGTGCTTGATCAAATTTTCAATGAATTTGGATAACTCAGTCAACCAAAGGAAAGACAGAACTAAACTGCCTAGACTAATGATGTTTTTGTCTAGATTGGATAATTCATTCGTTTCTTCTTTTAAAAAACCATATTATTCAATCAACAAATTCACTTTAGATGCAGATTGGACTCTACACACCCCCACCCCATACTCATTCTGTGGCCCATATGACTTTGTCTATTTATTGTGTTAGTAAGTTGAAGAACTGAAAAATAAGATGATTTGACCATTATGCAAAGACAATAAAGTCAGGAGTCACATAATTCTAGGTTCTATAAGATCATCCTCTTCAACTAAAGAAATACTCAGAAAATCCAATAATTTCTCAACTCTTTAATATTGAAGGCAGCATAAGCTAGGTTCCATATTATTGAAGACTGCTCCAACCTTATAAAGTTCATAGCCACATCCCAGAACTGTTTTGTTTTGGTTTGGTTTGACTTTTCTGTGTTTATTATGATGGTGGATTTTTTTTAAAGTTCACAATACTAAATATATATCTATTTCAAAAAAGAATAAAAACAAATTTATTTTCCAGCCTGTGGATTATGAATTTCAGTGATTTTTTGTTTCCTCACATGAAGTTTATTTTCAGTTAGTTATCAAACTCTGTCTCATTTATATTGGAGACTAAGTAAGCTGAGTGCCTTCAAGAATTGGTACAAAATCCATTTTAATATTCATCATCCTCATCTTTTGGCTAGAGGTATTCCCCACCTACAGAGCTGCCTTTCAAACTTCAAAGCAAGTCAAGGTACCCAGACAAAAGTTTTCACCTTTGGCAGAGTAATAGGCAAATTCCGGGAGTCAAAAAAAGCTTCAATCAGTAGCAAAGAGAATTTTTACTATTATGAACAATCTCCAAAATACCATTAGCAAAATGACACTCACTATCATAGGTCAAATAGCTACTACTAACCCCGTGACACTGAACAACCAAAGGCAAACAATCAAAAAGAATGAGAAAGAAAAAAGTGTCATCAGATGTATGACTAGAGACCAACTAGTGGTTATCTCTTCTTCTCACAATCCAGGGTACTTTCTAAAAGGCAGGTGAAGCATCCATTCCGTGCCTGACCCCTAAAGAAAGGAAAAGGGAGGATGAACCCACCAAATGTCATTCCTAGCTCTCAAAAGAGGTGATCCTAGGCTTACATTTTAGTTCACAGAAAAACACACAGACACACACACACACACACACACACACACACACACACACCACACCACACCACACCACACCACACCACATACTGAAATCTAGTGATTTAAAGAATCCACAGGCTTTTAAAAATTAAACAAAAATCACTGAGCTATCATTCTCCTAGAGTCATCAAGTTTATGAATCACTTAATTGTCTCTTAATTTTCCCTAAAGAACAACATAGAGTTTGCTTACATGTACTTTTGTCTGCAATCCCCACTTCTCATTGGCTTTATACTTCTGGGTCTCATTCCCTTTGCGAATCACACACAGACATACAGTACAATCCAGCACAAGAGTGTAAGTGTGTTCAGCCAGGTACGATGGCTTGTCCGGCAGATGATACATACAAAACAGCAATTTTTCTGCGAAGAGTGCTAGTAAACTTAAACTTGATCTCCCAAACTAGTAAGTTTTTGATAAATCAACTCAGAAAGCTGCTGCCAGTCTGTGAAAATGTTTTTTGCATGAAGGCACTGGCGTTGGAGCAGTAGGATTTTGCAGTCCTGGGACAGACAATGTGACTTCTAAAACTATTATACAACACCACTCCTTGTCCCTCCCCTTCTCTTCCCTCCCAGCAAAGATCTTCAAGATGGAAATTACTGAACAGCACATTTTTATAATTAGCAATCTTGTTGCATCACTAGCAAATCTCTTTTCCAGTGTCCTGACACAGATTGAATCTCAGCCATAGACATTTTCCACACAGCAGGCTATATAGCAAGTCTTTCCAATCCCTGAAGAAAGAAGTTTCGTACAGAGAACCTACCTCTTTAATCCTGGCATGTCCCAGATGTGTAGAGAGGAAAAAAAGAAGGAGGTGGGTGGGTGGAAAAAGAAAGGAAAAAAAAAATCACAGTGCCTACTACTCAAAGGAGTTTCTGAACTTCAACCTCCTCTCTGCCCTTCGATTCTTGCTTTAATGATATTCCAATACAGCAAGTAGGGAAGCGGGCAGGGTAAGGGTCTGAGCCTCCTGAGGCACTGGAGTGAGTACAGAGAAAGCACCTGGTTTTGCTTAGTCCTCTTCAGTAATTCAGCATTAAACCAATTGGAGGAGGAATGTTAAAAATGAACACTTCATTTTCTAAGTATGTTAAACAATGCAAATGGAGCCTCAGTCTGGACACAGCTGGTTCAGATTAGAGAGCTCACCAACTGGCTAGACTCCTCACAACAATCTTGGGGCGTCTGCCAGGACAAAAGTCTCAGAGCTCGCAGGGAAGCCTCTCCTCCTGGACTGCAGCAAGCAAACACACACACTCTCTGCAAAGAGCATCTTTATTGGCAAGGGCTGGTTATCAAGTGCATGGAGGGGGGTGGGGCTGTGGGGATATGTTCACCCTTTAGTTTCCTTCCCTGCTAGAACATCCTAGAGCTTTGGAGAGATCTTGGGTAGTCAGGAGGTAAGAGAGAGTTATGAAGATTTAGTCCTTCACTATTTCAGGTTACTGGCATTTTGAAGAAAAGTTTTTAGCCTTTGGGAGAACAACTTGAGTTTATGATAAATGAAATTGCAATGACCACTGCACTTAATTTATTATTAAAAATTAGCACCAGTTAAGTGAAGAGTTAGAGATAAGAAATACAAAGACTGAATATTTTAAAAAAGAAATGGAGTGAGGAAAACCATATGATACCAATGGCTAGTAAAATTAAAAAGACAGGGTTCTAATCTTTCCCTTCAATACTTAAACAGTAAATTTCTAACTCTGATCCTTCCACTATCCCTTTATAGGTGATCCATTATTTTGCTATTTTTAAAATAGATTATAAGTCATAGTGAATTTAAAGTTGGAAAGAAGAGATTGCCCAGTCAAACCTCCTTCTTTTATTGATGAAGAAACTTGAGGTGTCTTCCCCCTATATAGTCAGTGACAAAAGTGAGATTCAACTGCTCAAATTCAGTGCTTTTAAAAATTAAAAAATGTAATCATTACCTGATAGGGAGAGGTGAAAAAAAAAGGAGCAAGGATGGGCATATGGGGTGATCTCTGTAAGGAAATTCTGCTTTCAAAATGTCTTAGAATTCAGTCAGTGATATTTATCAGGCACTCTGCCAAGCATTGGAAATACAAAGAAAGGCAAAAAAAGAGTTTCTACTCTCAAGGGGACTCACAGACTAATGGGAGTAACAACATGCAAACAACCATATATAAATGGGATAAATGCAGCATAAACTGGAGGAACATCCTTGGAGAGAAAGTATTAAATGCATTATGGGGAATCAGGAGACTTAGAAGGTGAGATGTCAGCTGGAATTTAAAAAAAGACAAGGACACCTGAAGGCAGAAATGAGGAGGGAGAGCACTCTAGCCATTGGACAAAGTCAGTGAAAATGTCTGGAGACAAAAGATGGAAGATCAAAGGGGCCAGTATCATCTGACTAGAGAGTTTTTAAAGGCTAATAAAGTATAAGAAGGATGGAAAACTTGTAGTGATAGGGAAGAGGAGTGGCTTTCAATGCCAAATGATTTTATTTTTGATCCTGAAAATGATAATCACTGGAATTTATTGAAAAGTAAGAAGATCCATGGTTAAATCTATGATTTAGGAAGGTCATTTTTGACAGCCAAGTTGAGGATGGAGTGGAGTAGAGAGAGGCTTGTTACAGGCAGACAACAGATTATTATAATAGTTCAAGCATGAAATAATAAGAGAATGAGGCAAATACAAGAGATTTTACAAAAGTAACATCTACAGGTCTTGGCCACACATTGGCAGGGGAGGAGGTAAGAAAAAGAAGATGGTTAAAGCTACAACCTGAATTTGGATCCTGGGAGGATTGTGGTACCTTCAAGAGTAATAAGGAAGTTTGGAAGGGGGAGAAGGTTTGGGCAGGGAGTGGGTAGAGATAATGAGTTCAGTTTGGAATGTGTTCCATTTAAGATGTCTCCAGAACATCCAGTATGGGAAGTTCAATAATTAATTAAAGATGCAAGTCTAGATGTTAGGAAAGAGTTTAGACTTAGAATCATTTGCTTAAAGATGATAATTGGATCCATAGGAATTGATGAGATCACCAAGTGAAAGAGTATAGAGGGAGAAGAGAAAAGGATCCAGGACAGATCCTTGTGGGACACCCCAGGTTGACAAATATGACCTGGATGAAGATCTAACAAAGAATACTGATAAGGAATGGTCAGACAGGTAGGAGGAGAACCAGGAGAGAATGCGGTCATGGAACCCATGAAGGAGTATCAAGAGAAAGAGAGTGCTAGACAATGTCAAAAGCTCCAAGAGGTCTAGAAGAATGAGTCTTGAGAAAAGGCCTAAGCTTTTCTTTTGCAGAGCTCATAATGCTTTTGTGTATTTTAGTGAAATAAGGAGAAACTAGGAATTAATATTCCCATTTTATAGAGGAAATACACCCCAAGAGTGAAATAACAGCTTTAATAGCAAACCTAGCCTAGTAATCATTTCATTTAGAATCAGGTCCTTTAAACAATCGGATCATATTCGCCTAATCCAACATTTAACCCATTCAAGAAATCTTCTCTGTAATAGTATTGTGGGATCATGGAAGGAATCTTAAAAGTCTTATTTACTACAAACCCCACATGTTACAGGTAAGGAACTAATGCCCAGAGAATATTGTGTGCTCATGGTCACACAAGTGAAAGAGCCAGAATTTAAACTGAAGTTTTCTGACTCCAGAACTAGTAAGATAGTTAGCTGTGATTCCTCCTCTGCTTGGACAATACCAGTGGCAGAAAACCCACTGCTTTATAAGGCACTCAATTACCTTCACAGCCCTGATGGTATTTGCCTCAGTTTCCTTCTACATCCCCACTGAGTGAGATGTAGAGACCAGTATAGCTCCAGCCATGCTTCCCTTTACTCCCAGACATCTTATCAACAAATGCTTTGTTCAGATCACCTCCCCTCTGCTTACTTCCTCTCTTCTAGTTCTTAAATCATGATCAAATCAACTCTGTAATTGCTCCTGGAAAGTTTGTGCCAATTATTTCCCCTAAGGGCCCATTTACCAACTCCATGCCTTTCCAAGCCAAAATACTCATCACTGAACACTAACTTATCTACAGCAAGCCTTCTTAAATTTTTTCCACCGATGATCCTTTTTTGCCCAAGAAGTTTTCATGTGGCATATATAGGTATATAAAATAGGCATACAAACCAAACATTTACTGATGATATATCATAAAGAAATTTATCTTAAAACAATTCTTTGGTATACCTATGATTTTACCATTTATTAAAGATGAAAGCAAATTTGCATAATAATGAGAATGGATGTTCTTATTTATTTTTACATAAAGAATTAAATCTTGGCAGATATTTGATATCTTTTACTGTTGCCAAAGTTTTATGACTCATATTCAATTACATGATTCTATGGGGTTCTAAGAAGCTTTGATCTACAATATATGTAACCTTTCCCTTTATTTGTGACTAAGCTCCTTGAAGGCAAGAAGAAGTATCTTAAATTTTGTGTTTTTATCTCTAGTACTTGGCACAGTTTGGCTTAATAATTGTTTTTTTTTTTTTTCATTAATTCTTTCATTCAATTGACAGACAACTCTGATTATTATTATTATTAGCAAAAACTAGCAATTAAATAGATTTTTTCACAATCTGAGAAGTAGGCTTAGAAGATATTATACAAATGAGTAAATGGAAGATTTGAGAGACTAATTTGCCCATGTAATCATGTCTTTTTCTTTCTAGACAAGTGATCTTTTTATAACACCATGGAAGTTTTCTTGAAATTTGTCAGGCAAAGATATGGAGTCAAGAAGTAGAACATTTACAAGGAACAATTTGCCTAGACTGACTCCATTTTCTTCATCTAATTTCTTTATGGTATCTATTCTTCTGTGTATAATTCCAGCTGAAAATGTACATAATGTGGTTTCCTGTAATATCTGGGCTAGCTCTCTGAAGGGCCTCAGGATCAGTCAGAGTCAGGATCAGTCAAAGTCCTTGGTCTTTAGGAGGAGAAGTGAAGGAGGCAGGCAAGCTGCCAGGAGGCTCATCAAAGATGGATCCTGGACTCTGGAGTCTGGAGCCTGGGGTCTTCCCTCCTGAGTGGCTGGGCAGAGAGACTCTGATTCTTTCCCTCCCTCCTCCAATCCTTCCCTATGATGACCTCTCTACAACACATTCAGCAACAGTCTGGGAGGAAAATTATCACATCACCATCTCATCTAAACATATGTATATAGAACCATTATCTCACATTGAGTAGGTACTTAGCCTTAAGTACTGTGCTGTTCTGGATTCAAGTACATCTTTTCTGAGTTGCTCTACAGTTTCCAGAACTGAACATAGTCTTCTAGATGCAGTCTGGCCATGGTCTGACCCTATAACTTCTATCTATAAACTTTAGTTCTATTATATAAAATCATTATAAATATATATGTACATATATATATTTTATGGAATGAAATTAGACTGGATTATTTCTTAGAAATGACACCTATTCCCTCCTCCACGTGAAGGTTTTCAAATATTGGAAGTTAATCATCATGTTTCCCCTACATCTTTTCTTCTCCTTGTTAACCATGTTCAGTTTTTTCAACTGTTCTTAAAACACTGGGTCTAGAGTCAAGACCTGAGTTCAAATCCAGCATCAGATACTTACTAGCTTTGTGACCTTGGACAAGTCACTTAGCCTGTCTACCTCAGTTCTTCATCTGGAAAAGAAAATGGCAAACTATTTCAATCTCTTTGCCAATAAAATTCCAAATTAGGTCAGAAAAGTCAGACACAACTACAATGACTGAAAAACAACTAAAAGAAATGTTTACAAAGTGCATTAATATTCTTTACCTCATTTGGTCTTATGATGTATATAATAAATCTAAAGCTTACATATTGTTCTTAGCCACAAAATCATATGAGACTCTATCAAATGCCTTTATTAAAATTTTTTAAAAATTTGTTTTCCCTTGACCTAAAAGCTTCTGAGAATTACCATCTCCATTTTACAAAGGAAGAACTGAAGCTCAGAAAGGTTAAATTATTTGCCCATAATCGCACAACTGCTAAATGGCAAAATCAGAATTTGGACCAAAATCTTTTGATTTCCCTCGCCCCCATCTGAGTATTCTTTCCAGTAGAACATGATTCCTTGCCATAACAGAGATCAAAGCTAGACTGTGATGGAATGGAGTTAAATTTGTAGTTAGAGGATGGGGGTTCAAATCATAGCTCTACTATTTACTGTATGCCTCATTTTATGGAATGAAATTAGACTGGATTATTTCTTAGAAATGACCTATTCCCTCCTCCACATGAAGGTCTTCAAATATTGGAAGTTAGTCATCATGCTTCCCCTAAATCTTTTCTTCTCCTTGTTAACTATATTCAGTTTTTTCAACTGTTCTTAACATGACAGTTTCAAAGTCCTCACCATTGTGGTCACCTTCTTCTGGACACACTCATGCTACTAAAATACTGTGTTCAGAATTTATCACAGGACTGACTTTGTGGTCTGATCAGTGCTAAGCCTAGTGAGACTGAACCTAATGAGTAATATAACCTAAGATTTAGTTCACTTTTTTATTGCCACATAATAGTCTTGGCTCACACTGAACTTACAGTAAACCAAAACACCCAGGTCTTTTCACTTGAATTGTGCTTTGTTAAGCAGGACTGCCCCCATCCTGTACTTGTGCACTTACTTTGTTTTAACCAAGAAGCTGGACTTTTAACAAAAGTTAACAACAATCAATATCATTTTAGCTTGATGGTATTTTCTTGAATTCTGATTCTTCCATATTAGCTGTCCTGTCCAACAAACCAATTTGTGTCATCTATAAATTTATTGACTGACTTCTGATTTTTCTTGCAAATCTTTGACAATAGAGACCTGCAGGATCATCACTACAGGCCTTCTTTTAAGTTAATAATAATCCATTATTCAACATTTTTTACCAATATCATTACTCAATCAGCTATGATTCCATCTAAACATATTATCACCTTCAAAAAGGGGAGAGTGATCATCTCTTTAAATTATAGACCAGTAAATTTTGCTTCTCTTCCAAAGAGATTAGTAGAAAAAGCACTCAAATTGAATTCAAAAGAATTGTGGTGATCCACTCAGGCTCCTAACTGGTGCTACTTTAAACAATTTACTTTCTTTTCTTTGTTTCAGTTTCCTCATCAATAAAATATGGAGTTGCACTACATAATATGTTTCCTTCAAGCTCTAAATAAAAGGGTCGTTTATGAGCCTTTGGGAAAGAAAATTGCAATCACTATAAGCCACTATGAATTTCATGCAAATAAGTTATATCAGCAACCATCAATCATGAAGAGATTCATCACATCACCATCTCATCTAAACATATGTACATAGAACCATTATCTCACATTGAGTAGGTACTTAGCCTTAAGTACTCTGCTGTTCTGAATTCAAGTATATCTTTTCAGAGTTCCATCCCTCTACAATTTCCAGAATTGAACACAGTCTTCTAGATGAAGTCTGGCCTTCAAATTTTCTTTTCTGATGAAATAACTTAGGTAGTAAGTCAAGAATGGTAAATAAAGAAAATGGGACAGACAAAATATACTTGAATCTCAACAAGGCATTTGACAAAAATTCACAATTAGTCTTATAGGCGTATGACTGGATTATAATAGGTAGATTCAAAAATGACTACACTAACAGACTTCAAAATTGATCAGTGTCACCTGAAAGAAGATCTCTAGTAGAATAATATGAAATTCTTTGTCTGGGGCCTTGCTCAGATCAACATTGTTACTATAATATTGCTTTTCCAATTTTCTTACAGTAAGAAAGTGGGAGTAATAACTAACATGACAATTTGGATCTTAAAAGATCTTGATAGGTTTTAATAAAGGTCTACATCTAATGATATCTTCAAATTCAACAATCGATTCAAAATATCAAATTCATGAGAATAAAATGAGTAAAACATGACTAAATATCATGTCGTGATCTAGAAATACCCAGAGGGTTAGAGTTGGCAGACAATGCGACATGAGTAAATAAAGAGGAAACCATGTAAGCTAATGCAATCTTATATTTAAATGATTGAAGTAGAGCGCCTAGCTCTATTCTTCCTTGATAAACCATATCTAGAGGATCATGTTAATTTCTGGAAACTACATTTTTAGAAAGACTTTTTTTGGCTGGAATTAAATCCAGAGGAAGCTGTGCCATAAGGGGCTCAGTTGATGGAAAGGGAGATAACAATCCAGTCAAACTGTTCCTTATATGATCTCTTATCTCTTGCTTTTGGCTAGCATGCCCTCTTCCTAAGTTATTCCTCTAAAAACTCCTAATTTCTATTAAGGTTCAGCTAAAATGTCAAGACCTTCAAGAGATTTTTCCTGATTTCCTCTATGTTAATTAATTATGTTAATTAGAATCCTCCTAAAATCTATTTATTTGTGATAATATGTGAAGGGCTGAAACTCTTGAGTCAATGCACTGAGGTTGGACAATCGAGCACTTGAGGCTAATTACCAATTGGACAATACTCTACAAGAATATGCTTGGAAAATGGCCTTTCCCACTATCCTGTGCTAGCCCAATCATTTGGTATATATAAAGAATTGTGGAAGGGACTAGGAGGTGGAGTGAGAGTAGCCAGACTCAGTCTGGGCAAAAGGTGAAGAGGTGAGGTTGCAGAGATGCTGCATCAATCCCCTTCGCTTTTTGCCTGTCCTGACTCCTGCTGATTCAGAGATATCCAGGGTGCTAACAAAGTCGTCACAATAATATACCACTGGAATATGTTTTCCAGGAACAGTCTAGCTAATCAGAGAGGTACATCACTATTAATTAAGCTGGCCACCTGGTAATGAATTTCTTTTTTTCTCCCTGAAATCCATGAAGCCAGAAAGTCATCCCAAGTCACCCTCAATCCTATATGGACCCTTTATTCTTCTGTAGGAATAGCAGCAGAGTACTAGGAAAAGGTTAAGAAAGTATTAAGAATTACCCACTTTGGGTAACTTATCCAATAGCTAGATTTCAAATCCATTTCTCTCCTGACTTCATCTAGTGCCACTGTATTATATTAAGCTATCTTAATAGATAGAATTAGCTTTGTCTTGCTTAACATCCAGAAAATAGAGTTAGCAGCAACAGAATTGGGGGGAAAAAAACAAAAAGACACATTTTCACAGAAAGAAAAAAATTCTAACAATCAGAGCTACCTAAAAGTATAATGAGATTTTTCAAAAGGCAAGTTTTCTATCATTGTTTAAATTGTTTAAATAAAGTCTGAATGGCTCATTGTTTTAAAGGACATTTCTATTCAGGCATAAACTAGACTACCATAACCACCCCAATACCAAGAATCTATAATTCAAATATCAGTAGTATTCTTGTAGGTTGCATGTTAACTTGGAAAGTAAAAAATTAACATTAGCTATGTTGTATTATATTTTTATTTATTTAGTAAAACATTTCTCAATTATGTTTTAATCTGGTTCAGGCCATGCTAAGGAGTTATACAGGCAGCATTGAGTTTGACATCTCTGATCCAGCCCACATTTCTCTGTTTTGCTGAAATGAAAAATGTTTTGTGTACAGGATTCAATTACTCAATAAGCATTTGATAAGTACCTACACTGGGAACACAAAAACAAAAGTTAATAATCCCATACACCAGAGGAATTTATATTCAAATGAGCGAATCTACCAGCCTAGTTAGAATGGCTAATTGGCACAATAGAGTGTTAGCTCTGGATTTAGGAAAGCCTGAATTCAAATTTGGCTTCAGAATTACAAGCTGTGTGACCCTAGGCAAGGATTTAACTCTGTCTCACTTTCCTCATCTGAAAAATGAGGGAGGGAAGGAAGTGGCAAACCACTTCAGTGTCTTTGCCAAGAAAATCCCAAGTGGGATCACAAAGAGATGGACATAACTGAAACAACTGAACAATAAGAATAACCAATCTAGTTATGCTATCAAAAAAGAAGTGAGGTTACCTTGTTAAGTGTTATTTCTACATGACCCCTAAGACTCTTAGCAATCCTCTTCCTTTTTTAAGTATTAGTAAACCATCTGTTTAGTTGTACTCTTATGATTTAATCCTATCTCAATTACCAAAAGATGCGTTTGCATCTTGAGAGAGGAAAGAATGCAATGTTAAATTGAAAAAGCTGCCAAAATATTCACATTAGTTTAGCTATTTTGGCTTTTGATGTGCAAACACTTACATTTTTTTTCTTAATTTTCCAAAAAAGATCTACAGACTTCCTGTAAAGATGGCTGCCAAATAGGAGGCAGACCACCCAGTTTCCCTTTTCCCTATTTCGGCAAAGCCCTAAAGTTCACACAGATGGAATAATGATTTTAAAAATCTAATGAGAAACCACAGTGACTTATTCTGCTCTAGAATGGCAAAAAAAAAAAAAAGAAAAAAAAATCAGTGAGAAGCACCATGGCTCTAAGAACAGGACCCCTCTAGAAAAGCAAGAGTCAGTGTGATAAGATAAGAAATATGTAGCCTAGAAAGTTTGGTGTCCAGAGGCAGCAAGAGGAGAAAACTATCCTAAGAAAATCCCAAAATTATTGAAAAGAAGGTCCTCGGTGCAGATCTTGGAAGCCATAGGGAGCAGCAGCAATAAGACTAGTGTGGTTCACAGGGCTCCAACCAACTATTGTAGTACCATAGCACTCATACCTGGACATTCCAGACACAGGGACTCTGAGCTCCCTAACACTCTGTGCTGAGAGATCAAAGTGGTCCCTGAACACTCAGATTTTGGGATCTCAAGATTCAGGGGAGTATCATCTTGGGAGATGAAGGTCAGCACAACAAAAAAGTGACTCATGGTCAGACTGGAGCTGAGACTGGAGCCTTAGTGCAAACAACCAGTTCAGGAACTAAGGCAGAATTAATGAGTATATCAAAGAAAACATCAATTATTATCAAAAAATTATTACAAATTCAGGAAGGAATTTGAAGCAATTCAGAACTCTGATAAAATGTGTGATAGATTTTGAGTTCAGAAGAATGCTAATGAACAACCAACATCTTGGCAGAGGAGATTAAAGGTACAGAATGAAATATAATATCAATCTCAGATGTGTTAAATTACTAATTTGTTTTGTTTACTTATACATTTTTGTTATGAGAGGATTGCTTTGAAGGTAGAAGAAGTGGGTAGTAATAGAAATGCTAAAAGTATCAATAAGACAAAAAAAGGGCAGAAAATTACAAAGTAAATTTGTTCCTACTTTGTTAAATTTTATATATACATATAAATGTAATATGTAGCATATATATATATGTAAATACAACTTACTTGTAATCATACACATATATATGAAATGAATAATACATGAGAAGTCAGTTTCTTATACAATCCACACATCGTAGGAAGGATCTAGTAGGAGGAAAATCAGTAAAACAATATCTCTAAAGCCAAGAGAAGAGACTTCAGGAAAATTGTATAGACAATGCCAAAGAAATTTTTCTAAATTCTATAATAAATTCTAATAATTCTAAACTATATAATTTCTTTTTCTTTGTGTATTAAAATATTTGCATTTATTAATGATTGCTAGATTCAAAATTAAAAGGAAAAACATTTTAAAGGAAAAGAGCCTATAAAATGACATTTTGCTCTTCTGAGCCAAATGCTTTTTCATAACCAGCAAATGATAAAATATAATGGGTCTGATATTCTCTACATTTTTTAGGGTATTGTAAAATGACATAGATGTGATCCATTGTTGAATATTGCTTTTAAGAAAATGCCAATTCCCTACTAATACCCTTATCCAGTATGCTCCTGATTCTTATTCATATGTTAGATGCCTTGTATAAAGATTTTGTATGGATAGGACACAAAACTAAAAAAAAAAATTCCATGTCTTCTAGGGATATGCATATGAATGGATCAATAAGTTGTGCTCTCTCCTTTTAAAAAAAAAGTTTAAATTTATAGAATAAAACAAGCATTTCTATAACATGTAATTTTTTTTGAAAAACGATTGCACATGAAACTGCAAATCTATTATATGCAGCTTGCTTTCCTTTTAAATATATAATAAAGTATCATGTAAATTTCTTTTTTTCCCTCTTTTTTCTTTTTCCCACCTCTTGCCCCATGATGGCTACTACTGGACACAGATATGAATACATATAAAATTATTCCATACAAATTTCTATTTATCAATTCTTTCTCTGCATGGAAATAGAATATTCATATGTCCTTTGTAGTTTGTAGTTAATTTGGGCATTTATAATAGTCAAAGTTTGCTCAAAATTTGCTTAAAATTGTTCTTAAAATTGTGAATGTTAATCAGTGTTCTCTTGGTTCTGCTCATTTCATTCTTCATTATTTTGTGCATATTATCCATGTTTTTCTAAGGTCATCAAGTTTGTCATTTCTTATGATATAGTAATATTCCATCAAAATCATATACCAAAACTTGTTCAGCCATTCCCCAATTGATGAGTATCTCCTCAATAAAGGATCTGGACTTTAACTCCTGGCTGCATTTGAGGTGATTATTGAACTGAACTGAAACTAAGGCTGCTCCCAGAAGCTCTCCAAGAAACCTGCTCCCAGAGAACTTTATATTTTAGAAAACATTATATTTTGGCACCCAACATGGGGCAGACACAGTCCTGATTTCAGTGGAAAAGTATCCTCGACCCAGAAATTAGGGTGAGTACAATAAGAAAACTTTATTAAGGGCTAAAATAATATTTCAGCTGAAATGAGACAGATATTTAGAAAACAGCCTTCCATTTCTCTTCAAGTATAGAGAGCATTGTCAGACTTATGAAAAGCCAAGGTTTGATTACAATTTGGGAGCAGATCACTGAACTTTAAGAAACTGTACAGTATATATCTCGTTGGTTCTCTATGGAAAAAGAATTGGATCTAGAGGAGTGGAAATTAGTAGGAGAGCAACTTTGTTAATTCTATAATGATAATGGACCTGATTCAATTTCCAAAGACACACTTAATACATATAATTTAATACAACTGGCTTTAAGAAATTATATAAGTATTAGAATAAGGAAAAAGAAGAAAGAGCAGGAGGGGGAGGTACCAACTAAACTAGGTGAAAAGGATGAAGAATCAGATAAGAATGGAGTTAAGTACAATTCTGAGTGTGGCACTTCTGCACACCCTGTAATTGAAGAGGGTGACCTTTCAGGTCAAAAAAGGAGAAAATACACTCCTTCTGATCTGGAAAAAATTAAGGATTTGAAAAAAGATTGCACTCTTTATGGGGCAACATTCTCTTATGTGAAGATATTACTAGATAACTTGACTAATGAAATCCTAACCCCCAGTGATTGAAAATCCATAGCAAGGACATGTTTAGGATATGGACAAAACTTTCAGAGTATCATGAATTATGTAGGATTCAAGCCAGATGCATAGGCAAACAGGAATTAATGTACAAATCACTTTTGACCAACTAGCAAGTGAAGGTCAGTATGGAGAGAATTCAGAATAGATTAATTACCCCACAACACCTTATGAACAGATCACCACTGCTGTAAGAAAAGCTTGGGGTTCCCTCCCCAGACAAAAAGATCAAGGGGAAGCTTTCACAAAAATAGAGTAAGGTCCCAATGAACCCTTTGCAGATTTTGTGGGACATCTGCAAACAGCTGTCACAAAAACTATTGGAGAAAGTGCAGCTACAGAAATAATGACCAGAAATCTGGCTGAGGAAAATGCTAATGAGGTTTGCAGAAGAATTATATGAGGACTCCACAAAAATGGTCCTTTAGAGGAGATCATAAGACACTGTGCCACAGTGGGCACAAATGCTTATAATACCCAGACTATCATGAACATGGGAAGACAGGTCCCTCTTGGCAAGAGACTTCTAGAAAAACTCATCGATGTTTTCAGTGTGGAAAACTAGGACATCTTAGAGCTCAATGTAGATATGGAGATAGAGAGGACAGGGTGAGAGAATAAAACCCAAAACCCTATGTCCAAAATGCCACAATGGCTTCCACTGGGCCTCAGAATATAGACTGACCCAGGGAAATGAGAGGCATAGCCCAGCTCAAAGATATCATAGAAAAGACAGGTGGGGCATGATGGCAGCCGAGGTTACACCCAGAGAGTCTTTAAAAGTTCAGGACTCTGCTGTGTTCTATTAGCCAAAAAGCAATCAGAAAGGGATGAAATGATCAACCAACAGAAAAGCAATCAGATAGCAGAAAGGGATTACAATTGGGGAGAATGCAAGCTTTTTAAACCAACAGGACAGTGTCCAGTGCAAACAGCTCCAATGAAATTGCCAGGTGATGAGGAAAGATCTAGAAAGTGATAAATAGAAGGAAAATTAGGTTAACTGCTTGGGTGAAAGGATTTGCTTGTATTCCTACAGAGCTCATGTGTTTTATGCTTTTATAGTTATTTTGAATGGTATTTCCCATTCTATTACTAGTTTCATTTTGATATTATATAAAAAATATTTTTGCAGCCAGAAACTTTAAAGCTAATGTTTTTACCATTCTCCTAGAATTTTTAAGTAAACTATAATGTCATTGGCAAATTGGAATAGTTTTATAACCATTTTGCCTATATATCTTTTCACCTTTAACTTCTCTTATTTCCAAAATTACATCAAATAATAGCAGGAAGACTGAGAATGCTTGCTAATGGATCCCCACTTATGTGTTTTCTTTTGGTTTTTGACTTATTTTCTGATATTAATAAAAGCTCTCTCCATGCCTATATTTTGTAGGATTTATAAAATGAAATTAATATTGTACTTTATCAAAGGCTTTTTCTCTATCAATTGAGATAATCACATGGTTTTTAATGTTTTTTTTTTAATAGTTTTTATTTGCCAGATATAAGCATGGGTAATCGCCAAACCTTTTGTTCTAATTTTTCCTCCCCCCCCCCCAAGATGGCAGGTTGACTAATGCATGTTAAATATGTTAAAAGTACAAATTAAATACTAGATAGATAGATAGATAGATAGATAGATAGATAGATACATGTCTAAACAGTTGTTTTGCTGCAAAAAAAAAAAAAAAAAAAAGAATCAGACTTTGAAATAGTGTACAATGAGCCTGTGAAGGAAATCAAAAATGCAGGTGGACAAAAACAGAGGGACTGGGAATTCCATGTAGTGGTTCATAGTCATCTCCCAGAGTTCTTTCCCTGGGTGTAGCTGGTTCAGTTCATTACTGCTCAATTAGAACTGATTTGGTTCATCTCATTGTTGAAGATGGCCTCATCCATCAGAATTGATCGTCATATAATATTGTTGTTGAAGTATACAAGGATCTCCTGGTCCTGCTCATTTCACTCAGCATCAGATCATGTAAGTCTCTCCAGGCCTTTCTGAAATCATTCTGTTGGTCAGTTCTTACAGAACAATAATTGAATGTTTTTATTCTCAATATTTTGAATATTCAGTGATTAATATTCACTGATCTATAGATTTTGTTTGCTATACATATCCTTTATATGGAATGTAATGTCATTATATGGAATAATGTCTCAAAAAATTTGATAAAGCAATTTCTTGAGTTTTGAAAATAATTTGTACATTAAAACAAACTATACTTTAGAAGTTTAAATTATCCTGTGAATCTACCAGGACCATTCTCCTTTCACAATCCCTTTCTTACTCGTTTTATTTCTTTTTTTCTGAGATTGGACTGGTGAAAATCTCTATTTGGTCTTCTGTTACTTAGGTACTTTATATTTTTAAAGGTATTACTCATTTGCATTCTGAGTTTTCTCATTTGATTTTGCATAGGGGGTTCTGGGAATCCTTTTTATTTCTTTGGGTTTGTTGTGATATCCCTTATTCATTTACTATCATGTTGATTTACTTTTCTGCCCTCTTGTTTTTATAACAGATTTAGCAATTTTGTTAGGCTGTGTTTTTTTGTTTTGTTTTGTTTTAAGAACTAGGTTTTACTCATCATTTCTATAATCTTTTTAGATTTCCGGTTTGGTTCTCTACTAATTTTCATTATTTCTTATTTGGGTTTTTTTTTGGGGGGGATATTAACTAATTTTTTTTTTTAAAGTGCATAGTTTTTCATTTTGATGTACATTATTAATGCTTGTGATAGTTCCATGTTATGTCCCCTTCCCTAAACTGCCTATGGCTCTGAAAGGACTCCACTGTAAAGCCAAAGCTTTAGGGACATGAAAATATCTAAAATCACCCCTTAATGATTTACAAGTTCCCCAGTTATCTTACCCATTCCATTGATTTGGAACTCCCATTCGTCATTATTCAAACCCTATTTCTCACCCCCCCCCCAAAAAAAAACCTTATTTTCATCCTCTTCAATCCACTCTCTCCAATGTCCCACTCCAAAGTTATCAACCCCTTCCTCGGTTTTCTCTGGAATGTCTACTCCAACACATTTGTTTTCATCTTAAATCTCCATTTCTCAGTTTTACGATTTTCTGGTTCTCCTTGAGATCTGGCTCCCTTCTATGAAACAATTTCCTTGGTTCCCTTTTCCAGCACTGGCTACAATTTCATTCAATTCACTGGTTAAGATAGGGCAATTAGAATACTCCTTGCTCCCTTTTACCACTTCGAGATTTTCTTTCTATCACCATCATTCAATAATTTCTCCACCCTTGAGGTTCAGTATATCCCTATCACCCAATCAAATTTCTGGCAGCTATTATCTACCAATCTCCAAAATACTCTCCTGCTTTCCCCAAATGAATTTAGTATCTAGTTCACAATCTTTCTCTCCTCCCATACTCTTGCCCTTGATTCTAGGGGATTTCAAAACATTGATATTCTCTTTAAACACCCTAAACTCCAACTCCACTCTATTTAACCTTCCAATCTATCTTGAAGCTGCTATCAATAGAATTTCTGTTATGAATGGATCTAGTGCTATTCTTTGGGTACAAAAATCAGGGGTTCCCTGTCATCCACTGAGCAAAGTTCAAACTCTACCTAGCATTCAGGGACTTCCATATTCTATCACTATCATACAGATTAGAACTTTAATCTTCTTTTACTCAATTCCACTCAATTATTCTTTTCCCACCATATATAGCCTGAACATATGCAAATCAGAACTCAATTGTTCTCTCCCTCCCAATCATTTCCTGCTAAATTCCATGCCTCCTCATTCATGTTACCTTACCTCTTGGATTTTAAAATTACAATTCAATTTGTTACCTTCTAATGCATTTATCTTAAATATTGTTTATTATAATTACATATATAACAGTTGTTTTATGTCCTCATTTACTATTAACCACTTAAGGCCAAAGTCTACCTTTTCCTCCCAATACTTAAAAAGATAGTTCTCTGGATCCAGTAGTTAATTTACTCTTTTTTATTATTGCAAAGAGTTCACACTAACCAAATTTTTAAAAAAATAATAATAAAAGTCAAACTGATTTATGACCTCAAAGAATAAAGAACCTAACAACTGGCCTATTATCAGGCAGTGGGAAAAATAATTCAAAATCCATAGTATCTGGATCCCTTCATCATCATCTCTTATACTCTTATCATCTTGATTTGTTGAAACTAAAAGCAAAAAAACTTTTATACTTACATTTCCAAAGTTTACATTGCACAATATAACTAGAAATATCTGGTTTTCAACTATAAACTTGTGGAAGTTGGGTGCAGTAGTTCACTCGTTGCTGTTGTAAACAACATGTGTAAGTCATTTTTCTCCCTCTTAAAGAAAATGCCAGCAGCTGCTTGCTAATTTTTTTTTGTTGTGTTATACATTGCCAACTTACATATATCATCTTTGTTTAGAGCTTTTAAAGACTCGCAATGCTCCCAAAAAGTTCAGAAATACGTTAGCCTGTAGCTTAATAAAGCACAAAGTGATCTGAAGGCTGTATGCTATAAATTTCAAGCTTTCAAAAAAATTATTTCTCTAAAATCTAAAAATTAAATATTCAATATTATTATGTAAAGGAAACTTTGAAAATTTTATCTTGCAGGAGAACAAATGTGCACAAGTGTCAGAAAATTAAAAGTACTCTTCTCTCCCTTCTGCCACAGGAACATGCTTCAGTGTGTTATTTATGCAATCTTCTAAAATAGTTTTGGTAAGTGGAAGATCTCTTAAATGAATATATGGGGGGGGAATGGATTACTTTTGAAAAATACAATTCAAAAGTTTTTTTTTTTTTTAAATAGTTCTGATTACTGTTCCCAAACACAGGCTTTTTTTCTTATTCATTTGGTAACAGTTTTAACCATCATTTCTCCAAATAGAAGGTATTTCTCTGTTTAGAAAAGAAAATGAAAATGAAAAATGCAGAGATTTTAAATAGTTTCCAATGAAACCATTCCCTCCCTCTTCAATTTCTTTTTCAATCAAATTCTTTTTACCTATTATAGAAGCAAGCAGAAATCAAATAGTGAGATGGTACATGATTATATTTTGTATTTGGTCAAATTTTAAATTGTAGTGTAGTGGTTAAACAATTAGGAATGTTGTGAAAAATTGTGACTTTTAAATGATAATTCAGCCACAAAGTTTAAATATAAGAAACCAGTGAAATCACTTCTAGGCTCAGCAATGTTTAAGTGCTAACTTTAAAATGTATCCCATCCCTTCAGATAAAATGATTTACTTCTGAAATAATGTACATTGGCATCATGCCAGACATATAGTAAGCACTTAAATATTATTTTTTATTTTTATTCATTCACTCACTCATTCATTCAATATTAAATTTTCAGAAGAAAAGCCCGGGTGTCAGAATAAAATGACACTGCCATTAAAGGTTTCAACTGTAAACACCAACAATAGGAATTTAGTAGCAATAATGCATATCTAAATCATACAGAGTACAATTTTAGAGACAATTGTCATTCAAATGTTAATTATTTAAAACTATACTTTATTATGGTAACTAAGTAGTCAGTGCACAATTACATAACTACTTTTATATTTATTTTAAGCCACAGGAAAAAAAAAAACCTAAAACTTGGGCCAGAGAAGGAATAACCCAAAACATTATCATTGGTCATTCTAACATCCACCATACATTTCTTTTGTGGTAGAAAATGAAATAGCATTTCTGTATACTCCACTTCTTCCTCCCCCCCACCAAATAAAAATGTATGTATTGTAAATATTCTTTAAATATTTAGGAATTGTTTTTCTATTATTCTAAAGAAATGATGCTTCAACAATAGTAGGAAACATTTTCATTGACTCAAAGTATTACCACAAGGTGTTATTTATGAAACAAAACCAGAAAGAAATTCACACTACTGTGAGACTCCCCTACCAAAAAAAAAAAGTTTTGCTTCTTTGGTATATATTTCAAGATATGTAATGAATTTCCAAGTGGCAAATTTCAAAAATTGTAAGAGTTCTTTTATTATTATTTATAATCTTTAAAATATTTTCAGGCTAGAAAAGAAATACGAGTGATGAATGGAAAAGTTACTTTAACTGAGTAATGGCTTCAATTTTCACAAAACTCGTTTCAATTTCTAAAATATCCAAAAAAAATAAATTTCTTAAATATCAACAAGAAAAAAACCCTGAACAAATTTTACACAAAAGAATGGAATTACGATCAGTTCACTGCAAAAAGTTGAACAACTGAATCTTTTAATCTTCACTTAAATAATAAAAAACCAAAAAGCTTGTTATATTTATTGTTTTGGAAGATTCTATACAATCTTGTATTTTAAATATGCTTTATAACAGGAAAAATTTCAAGGGGAAACAATGGAATATAGCTATTAGAGTAGTGTGACAGTTCTAATATAGAACTTGAATGACAACTTCCTTTTTAATGTAGACTTAATAAGGAATGAGGATAAAACTAGTTAGGTGATGAAACAAATGAAATGATATCTGAATATGAGACAGCATTGTCCTAGGGATTCAATTTTCCAGAAAGGTAAGTTCTACCTATCCACATATAATTAAAAATCTTCCAGTCTGTCTCACAAAGTACAAAGTATACAGTTAATTATAGCAAAATTTATAAATAACCAGCTTCAGTTCTGGCATTAACCATACCTATTTACATATTTGGATAAGTATCTTTTAACTTTTCATTTCTATACAGATGTTTACATTTTAAATCCACATGGAAATTTACAAAAATGGCAAGAAATGTGTTTTTAAATGTACATCTTCAACTTCTAATACAAATATTAACATCCTGATATAAGTAATTAAATTCCAGGTTAGCATTTATTTCTTTATGAAGGTTTTGTATAAAATTAAAAGAAATACACTTTCCCTAATTTCAAACTCTTGGTGCTGGTGGTCTAGATTATGTCACAGTCAAAAACAACTTGACTTTCTTAGTGTGTCTCACAAAAACCCTCAAATCAGAAAAAAAAAATGCTATCTTGAAACTAAATGTACCATTACATAATTAATTTGTATATAGTTACTTAACTACAATACTCCATCTATTTATTAACTACAATTATAGTACAACTAATCATGACACCAACTGCCTCATTTAAAAAATGCTAATGATCACAAACCAGTAACAACCAAATACAGAAAATTTCTGATTTGGACAGACTCTTTAGAATTTCAATTTTAAATAATTTCTTTTTGCATATTTGATATCAGTAATAGGCTATCCTCTTAGAAATAATCTCAGAATCAAGCAGCACATTCCACTTTGGCTTGGCTTAATAAATCCTTCATAATTTATTTAAGGAAAAAAATTAGGCATGCCTAAATTAAGTGCTCTAGAACAGCTTAGAACATGCTTTGATTCTGATTTCTCCACTAAACAAAGAAGTCTAGAATTACTCCACCAAATTCCTGTACTTTGGCTATTAACAAATTTTTTTTTCCCCTAAAAACAACTTGGGCCAGAGAAGGAATAACCCAAAACATTATCATTGGTCATTCTAACATCCACCATACATTTCTTTTGCGGTAGAAAATGACAGACCAAATTTCCATCAGCCAAAAATGAGCTTACAGAGTCAACAAAGAAAAAAAAAAAATACTGGGCATTGGGCACTTAATTTGGGATATATGCAATTCCCAAAAGCATTCACTACTTCATAATCAAATTTAGAGAAATAAGTAAAAAATGCAAACAAGTATATGACTTTTTCCAAAAGGCCTCTTGTGGTAAGGTATTTACAAAAAGTGTTCACGGCTTCTTTAAAGTGCTATATCTTAACTCAGCTTTCAGCATCATCTATTGCTTTAAGAGATCTTTGAGCACAGCACCAGCACTGTTATCAGGTAAAACTGGCAAAGGTGTAAATGTAGGCAAAGCATCTGAAATGGGCTTCATAAGCAAATGTCCAGTTCCACTAACTCCATGCACAGCTGGGGTAATTAGAGGTACAGCTGCAGAACGTGGTGCCAAGAATGGATTTACATCTGGCCGTCTACTACTTCCAGATCCTTTTGTATCTAAGGTATAAAAAAAACAGTTTAGTTAGCATCATATTCTTAATAAAAATCATTTCATGCTAGCATAAGCTTATTCTCTGAATGCAATAATGACAAGATTTGATATTTATCAATAGTAATATAAACATGAATAACATAAATTTTCAATCTACTCTTAAAAATGTAATAACTTTTTAAACTTAACATCTGTATGAATTTTAACCAGTGTAATATTAATAAACACATTTTTAATGCTCTAAACCTTCAAAAGAATACTTGTTTCTTACTATGCAAATGGAGATGAATAGATTTGGGACGGACCTAAAAGTTGTACAATACATATGCAGATATTTTAAAATGAGAACTTTGAGTACTAAATGAACAAACCAAAGGAAAAGAGGTTTTATTTACTGTGAAAATCCCCTCAAGGGGAGGGAGAATACACTCAAATTCCTTATTATGGTGAGGCAATAAAAGATCAAGTCTTTAGAATTCAAGATTTGGTAAGTCTTATCAATCTGGAAATGCTTCAAGTGATCCTACTTTAGTTCAGAGAGGTTCATTTACATTGAAATAGCATTTTAGTTTAACACAAAACTTAGTAATGATTAAGATGTAAAAAGACTTCAATTCTTAAGTTTATCTGCTAACTTCCTCCTCAAAAGAGGGAGAAGTTTAGATTACACTAAACAAAAAGAAAAATGTATTCTTCAAAGAATCTGTGATCTTAATGCACATATTTTGCCTAAAATGACAGATCACAATTAATATACATATTCACACATCCTATGTAATTCTTGGTCAAGTCTTTCCATAAGTTCTTCATAGAGGACCTATTCACTATGAGCTAGACTTTCTTCTAAGTTCTTTAACATTTCATGATGTAAATATAATACTTATGTTATCCATCTGTTATCCTTTTTGATCATACATTTTCTAGTTATATTTATTTATTTCTTGTAAATCACTATTGATAAGGTATTGTACTCTATTCATACCCACCACATGCATTTCCATTCCTCTCTATATAATTCCTGTTATAATTATGGAAAATACCTTAAAATGCCAAATCCTGAATGACCAAACAAATTATTAATTCAAACTGTAGCCATAGGGTAAATACCAAGGGTTTTCATTAGACCACCATGAAAGTTCTGAACCTTCTATTCAAGAGAGATCAACATTTCCTTCCCTTTAAAAGGGATATTTTTAGTTATGGATTATAATAATTTAAGTAATATTTTTTTCTATTACAGAGAGTAAATTCTTCCATCTTTTTCCTTGTATTAGGATATCTGACATGTATTTTTTAAAAACTAAGAAGTATGGAAAGATGGATGTAAAGGGCTGAAATTCCAAAAAGGTAAGCTTGAATCAGACAACCAAGCACTTATGGCTAATTACCTATTCGATGGAAGACAATGACTCTATTAGCATATTTTTGAATGTCTCTTCTTCAGTAGTTGCTTGCTGAATGTTTGGTGTTAAGATAATCATAGGCCAGGATTTGAAGGACGGAGAGAGGCCAGAGGCACTTGGCGGCAGGACAAGGAGGAGAGAGGACAGGCTGGTGACTCTGGACTCTAGAATCCAGGATTTTGCTTGTCTGCCTCCTTTACTTTTCCCCAAGGACTTTAATTTATTCTGACTCTGGCTGACCCCTCCAGGGAGCTAGCTAGTAGTTTTCAATCAGTATCCTTAGAGTATTTACAATGTAACTCAGGTTAACAGAGGTTGTTTTTTTTCTCCCTCTGGACAAGGAGAACAAGGATTCCAAAAACAAAAGTATCATTTTCAATGACAATTCTTTATTTTCAGTGGTAATCAGGTCCACAGAACACTGGATCAAAATAGGCACCTGAAGTATTTTATAATTCATACCTAGATCAATTGACTTGGTCTGTTACAATCTTTATTAATTAAGGCTGAGATTGTGAGTTTGAATCCCAAAATGGTAGCTTTAGACAGAAGAAAATGCCATTTATTCTTTGACTATAATATCATGTGGTACACTCTTATCACTTCTGTCACAAAAGAAAATCATGTGACAGTATGGTTGAATCAACACTAATTCTTCATTATTATTAAAATGTCAGGTTTCAGACAGGGTCTTCCCGTAGTAGGTAAATAAAATTTTAAAATTTAAAATATATCGCCTATTGAATATAATTTTAGATTTGGTTGGTGTGTTGATTAGTTTTGTTAAACAATTTTTTCTTTTTTTCTCCTTTGTTATTTAAGTAGCTAAGTGACAAAGTAGATAAAGAATTGGGCCTACAGTCAGGAAGAGCTGGCTGAGTTAAATCTGGCTTCAGAATTAATTTGACTTTAGTCAAGTCACTTAACCTGTTTATATTCGTTTCCTCAACTATAAAATGAAGATAATAACAGCACCTATCTCCCAAGATGGTTATGAGAATTAAATGAGATAAAGTGCTCAGCAGAATATAAAGTGCTTAGCACAATGTCTGAAACATAAAGGAGCTATATAAATGTTAGCTTAGCTATTATTATTCTATGTTACAAAGGATGGCTAAGGAGGCAGCTAGATGGCAGAGTATGGCTAGTGCACTGGGCCCAGAGTTAGGAAGACCTGAGTTCAAATCTCACTTCAGACATTAACTATTTGTGTAACCCTAGATAGTCATTTTATCTCTGTTTGCTTTAACCACTAGAGAAGATATGGCAAACCACTTCAATAGCTTTGCCAAGAAAACCTCATATAATAGAATAGACCATGGGGTCATGAAGAGTCAGACATGACTTAACAACTGAACTATCAACTACACAGCTGAGTAGGTGAGAGGAAAATGACATATTTGAAAAGCTAAGTGAATTATCATTAAAAAATTTAAAACAAAACACCCAGTGCATGCATTCACAAATGTAAATCAATCATTTTATCATGCAATTGCATCATTCATAGTAAAAACTTAAAAAAAACTTGTCTATTATGTACAAGGCAGAAAGAGAAAATCTGTTTCCTTCATAAAAGACATTCTATTTTACTTAACATTACTTTAAAATATACATACAAAATGAAATATTAGCAAGGCATAATGAATAGGAAGAAAACCTCAGAGCCAAGAAAACCTGGATTCAAGTTCCACTTGTGGAACCCTGCAAAATTCATTTAATCTTTCAATGCCCCAAGCAAACTCTCTAAGACTACATAAGTTGCAGAAAAAGGTACTGATGTATATTAGTCTTCAAAAGGAACTTCCATGCATACAGAATCACACACTAAATCCAAATTTTTAATATATGTTTTTATCTATAAAATTACCTGATGCTGGATTAGTTAGTTTTCCCCTTTCTGGTGAATCTAAAGGTTTCAAACCATGAACAGAGAGCTTTGGTGGAGGAAGGCTTGGACAGGATTCTGTCTCCAGAAACTTGACAAAGAGTTCTGAAAAAGACTAAAATTAAAAAAAAAAAAAAAAAAAAAAGACTGTAAAATATTGTTTATTTTTGAACGATAATTTTAATTGAAATCTTAAGGTCTTTTTTCAAGAATTAATATTTGCTTTGCAACATGGATATCACAATAGAAATTTCAAGATTTAAATAAAAATATCTTAATGTTGCCAACCTATATTTGCCATTATTTTCTATCATATAGACTTAATATCTTCTAAATCTCTTTAACACTCACTGACACCAAAAACTATAGTAACATTTTCCTCTTCTTAAATCCTCCTTTATTACACCAATGGAATATATGTAAAAAGAATCGGAAAACACTAAAATAAACGTGAAAATGTATAATATTTCAAAATTGCAAGGATCAGCAAAAGTACTTTCTTTATTGACATGACAACACAATCCTTCTATAATTTTGTAGACTGTCTTCAGGAATTTTTGTAGCTAAAACAGTAATCACTGTGAAGACAACTAAGGATTGAGTTTCTTGGATCTTAGTGAGAATGATCCACACATAGAAGACAGAGGAAGTTTTGCTGAGTCCATTCTCCAAGTCTTTCCAGCTTGGTAAGACTTGGTAAAGCTTGGGATCCAATGCCATAAAGTGTTCAAGAACCTAGTGTTGCCTACACATCATGAGGAGGCCTCAGGAAAACTTTGGTGGAAAAAGCAGGAAAATTTTGCAATGATCCTATCAGATTAGATAAAAGTCTCATTTTAGATGAAATCCTATCAGGTTAGATGAAAGTTTCACATGACTTCCCCAAGGTCACATAATCATTAAGTAGTAACCATGGACTTAAAACACAGACCCCTCTAATTCCAGAATCAAAAATTTGAAAAAGACTTGAGAAGTCACCTACTCCATTATTCTTTACAATGCATAATTCTATCTTTCTAAGAGTATTTTATGACAAAACATGACATTTAACAAATGACAAAATGACAAAGCTGTCATTTTACTTCCCGCATGTAAAAAAAAGTAAAGAAATTCTTACACTATTGAACATTGATTGCTGATTTGGCCTTAGAGGTGTGCTAGGTACACTTTTTGATCCTCCTCCACCAAGCCATCCTGCCATCCATCTAGTGACACCATGCTGATCTTCATTCAACAACTAGAAAATTAATCACCATAATATCAGTCCATAAAAAGTAAAAATGTTATATTTTATTTGGAATAATAGCTAATACTTTATCCCAACCTGATTTAAATTTTAAAGCTAAGATTATAACCAAATATAATCCAAACAACTGCTCCCCCTTCCCACAGATTCATTTTCACTTGATTTGAATTGCATCTCAAAATACTATTATTCTAAAACATGAGGGAAAGCTGTCATTTAGGGATTCCATGATGCTGCAATTCTATGGCTTCTCATTTCCATGTACATTCTATTTCCCTTCACTGGTTCTTCTTCCTCCTCTTACTTTTTAAACACAAAGCCCTCAAATTTTAGACTTTCACTGCTTCGTTCCATATTCTCTCTTCTATGATTATCCATTCCTATAGTTTCAATTTAATATTTATAAGCATTTATCAGCTTTTTAAAGATTAACTCCAAAATTGATAGCTCTTCAAAGACCTAATACTATATTTTCAGTTCTCTGCTGAAAATATTCACTTATATTAAGGTTGTATTTCCTATAAAATACAAAACTGAATTCTGATTTTTCACACAGCTATTTTATGAGAAAATATTGCCCTATTCTTTTACTGAGATGGGAGTGCACAGGGATAGAGTATTACTCTAAGCTCACAAAGTTTGTTTTTGATGTATTAATTTTGCTCATTTTTCTTGTTTTCTTTTCTCTTTTTTCCTTTAAAAATTCTTTGTTATAGGGAATAAATCTCCAGAAAAGATGATATAAAAATAAGAATTATTGATTGAAAAAAAAATCTAACAAACTGGCACCATTATCAGCCACACTTTTGAAACCTTGATTTATTTAAGATGCTTCCCTTTCCCATATTTTGAATTCTATTTCTGCAATATCATCATAGATTTAGAATTGGAAAAGGATCTTACAGGTCATCTAATTTAAACTCTTCATTTTTCAGTTGACAAAACTGAGACCCAGGGAAATAAAAAGATTTATTTGCCCAAGATGATAATGGTAGTAAATGACAAAACTTATATTTGCACCTATTTCCTATGATTGTACATCCAATTTGTTTTCTACTATGCATATCCTTTCATATCTATCGAGTCCTTCTTACTCCTAAGTAATTTATTAAGTAGTTCATTAAACCTTTTTCTGCTCTTTTCTGCTTCTAATCTCTCCCCTCTACAAAAAAGTTCTTCAATTTAATAAAAATTCATCAAATGTCTTCTATGGACCACATTATACTAGGATCTAGGAAGCCACAATTTTACAATATTTTAAAGTGAAAGCCCTAATCCTAAAGTATGAAGTCTAAAATGACAAAACAAACAACTATAATAAGTAACATAAGATAAATTTAAGTAAAAAACAAAATGCCACATTAGATCTAAGGAGGGATAGTTACTGAGGCAATCAAAAAAGAATACACTGAAGGAGTAGTATCTTAATTAGGCATTAGTATCCTAATTCAACAAAGAGAGAGTAAGTGAATGAATATAGTTCAGATATAGGCAACAGAGTGAACTAATAGCATGGAGGTAGAACAGTTTACTAGTAAGTAGTATATAAGAAAAGAAGTAAGATGAATTAAAGTTAGAAAGATTAATGTGGTGCCACACTATGGATATAACTTCAGGTTATAAATTCAGGTGGATCAATAGGGAGCCAAAGAAAATTTACAATCAAAAAAGTTGTATGGTCAGATCTCTATATAAAGATGTCTGAAAGCAATAAGGAAAATAGATGAATCGAGGGGTTTTGCTTCTTTATTTTTGGAAGGGAAAGTTGTTTTTATTCCAAAGAACCAAAAAAGCAAATTTCTACCTCAGGACACAAAAAGATGTCTATATGAAGTTATAAATCTTTACTACCATACCACTTGCTTTTTAGAAATAAATTCTATACATCACTTTCAAAATTGTCTTGCTTATCTGTTTCTTCTGGACTTCCTTTTGTTCTCTTCTGTATATCTTTAAAAAATGTTACAATATACTTATTTTTTATCTTCTTGCAGTACTATCTATCTATCTATCTATATATATATGTGTATATATATATATATATATATATATATATATATATATATATACACACACACATATATTTACTTTGGAAAACTGGATTTGCGTGGGACTTTTATTTTCCAAGTGGTTCTTTCCACTTTTACTTTCCCCTCTCATTCTAATTGTTTTCATTTATTTTTTTTTTAAATATAAAATAGCCAAGATTTTCTAGTATCAGTTTTTCTGAGAATTCAATTTAAATCCTCTTTCCCTGAACATCTTTTCTAGATCAGTTTTTGTTTTTGTTTTTTTTTAATGCAAGAGATCTTAATTTTTGTCTATTTTACAATTCTCAGAGGAAGAAATTGAAACTATATCCACTCACATGAAAGAGTGTTCCAAATCACTACTGATCAGAGAAATGCAAATTAAGACCACTCTGAGATACCACTACACACCTGTCAGATTGGCTAAGATGACAGGAACAAATAATGATGAATGTTGGAGGGGATGTGGGGAAACTGGGACACTAATACATTGCTGGTGGAGTTGCAAAAGAATCCAGCCATTCTGGAGAGCAATCTGGAATTATGCCCAAAAAGTTATCAAACTGTGCATACCCTTTGACCCAGCAGCACTACTACTGGGATTATATCCCAAAGAAATACTAAAGAGCGGAAAGAGACATATATGTGCCAAAATGTTTGTGGCAGCTCTTTTTGTTGTAGCTAGAAACTGGAAGATGAATGGATGTCCATCAGTTGGAGAATGGTTGGGTAAATTGTGGTATATGAAGGTTATGGAATATTATTGCTCTGTAAGAAATGACCAGCAGGAGGAATACAGAGAGTCTTGGAGAGACTTAAATCAGCTGATGCTGAGTGAAATGAGCAGAACCAGAAGATCACTGTACACTTCAACAACAATACTGTATGAGGATGTATTCTGATGGAAGTGGAAATCTTCAACATAAAGAAGATCCAACTCACTTCCAGTTGATCAATGATGGACAGAGGTAGCTACACCCAGAGAAGAAACACTGGGAAGTGAATGTAAATTGTTAGCACTAATATCTGTCTGCCCAGGTTGCATGTACCTTCGGATTCTAATGTTTATTCTGCAACAAGAAAATGATATTCACACACATGTATTGTACCTAGACTATATTGTAACACATGTAAAATGTACGGGATTGCCTGTCATCGGGGGGAGGGAATAGAGGGAGGGAGGGATAATTTGGAAAAATGAATACAAGGGATAATATTATAAATATATATATATATATATAATAAAAAATTTAAAAAAAAAATTTTTTGTCTATTTTAGCAATCTTTTATTTTGTCCTAACATAACTTGCCTTCTAGGATCACTGATCTATTCAAATTAAATTTTTGTTGTTGTTGTTGTTAATTTGGGTAACTTACCACTTTCTATTCTAAGCTATGTGTTTTCCCTTTGAGTTCTTTTTGTTAGAATTATTTTATTTTTTACTTATTTCTTCATTTCTTCTAGGTTTTGATTATCGTCCTTGTAAAAATGCTGTTAGAGAATTAATTCCTTCCAGGAGTTCTATATATATGCAACAACTTTTTTTTTTTTAATTTTTGATATTGTATTTTTATCTAATTACATGTAAAAAAATTTACATTCATTTTTTTAAAGTTTTGAGTTTCAAATTCTCTTACTCCTTCCTTGAAACCTTTGCTGATAAGTAATTTAATATAGGCTATAATATGCAAACACATAAAACATATTTTCTTATTAATCATGCTGTTAAAAAAAAAAAAAAAACCCACCTCACAGACACTCCCCCCTCCTCAGAAAAGGCAAGAAAAATTAAGAAAAAGATATGCTTCGAATTGCATTCAGACTCGAGCAGCTGTTCTCTAGAAGTAAATAGCACTATTCTTAATAAATCCCTCAAAATTATCTTTAGATCATTGTATTGCTGAGAAAAGCCAAGTCATTCTCAGTTGATAATCATAAAATATTTCTGTTTCTGGATACAATATTCTCCTGGTTTTGTTCACCTCACTTTGTATTATGTCATGTAAGTCTTTTCAATTTTTTTTTTTAAAGCATCATGTTTATAATTTCTTACTATATTTCATCACAATCATTTACCACAATTTGTTCGGTTATACTCTAACTGATAAGCCTTCTCTCAAATTCCAATTCTTAGCCATCACAAAAAGAGATGCTTCAAGTATTTTTGTACATTTTCTTTTAAAAAAATAAAAATCTCTTTGGCAGCTCTTTTATTGATCAAAAGCATAATTTTATAATCTTTTGAGCATAGTTTCAAATTGTTCTTCATAGTGCTTGGATCAGTTCAAAACTCCACCAATAATGTCTTGTTGGTGTTCCAATTTTCACACATCCCCTTTCTGCCATTTTCCCTGTCACAGTAGCCAATCTGACAATTATGAGGTGATCCCTTAGAAGTGTTTTAATTTGTATTTCTCTCTCTTTTTTTTGTTGTTGTTATTGCTGCTGCTGAGGCAATTGGGGTTAAGTGACCTGCCCAAGGTCATACAGCTAGGAAATGTTAAGTGTCCAAAGCCACATTTTAACTGAGGTCCTCATGACGTCAGGGCTGGTGCTGTATCCACTGTGCCACTTAACTGCCCCAATTTATATTTCTCTATAAATAGTTTAGATTTCTTTGTCTGAAAACTGTTTCATATCCTTTGACTATCAATTGGGAAATACTCTTGAGGACTTTATCAGAGAAACTTGTAAACACTTACCCCTAGTTTTCTGCTTTCCTACTAACTTTGGCTGCATTAGTTTTGTTTGTGCAAAAACAATTTAATAAAATACAAATTATCTAATTTATATCCTGTAATGTTCTCTCTCATTTGGTCAAAAATTTTTCCTTTATCCATAGCTCTGACAGGTAGAATATTTCATGCTCCTTTAATTTGCTATCCACCTTGCTAACTGCTTCCATTTTACAGATTAGTTCATTTCATTCACAGTTATGACTAATTCTGAATTTCCCTCTATTCTACTTTCCCTCTCCTCTTTCCCCCTCCCTCTTTCCCTCTCCTCCTTTCAATTTCTATTTTATCCTCTATTTCTAGAATATCAGGGAGTTTTGCTTGATAATTTCTTAAAAAATGATGTCTAGGCTTTTTTATTGATCATAGTTTTCAGATAGTTTAACAATTCATAAAACTTCTCCTAGATCTATTCTCCAGGTCAGTTGTTTTTCCAATGAGATATTTCGAGATTTCTTCTATTTTTTTATTCCCTTGATTTTTATTGTTTTTTTTATGTTTCTTGAAACTTAGCTTTTCATCAGCCTGATTCTAATTTTTAATGAATTATATTCTTTAGTGAGCTTTTGTGACTCCTCTTCCTAATGGTCAACTCTGCTTTTAAGAGAATAATTTTCTTCAGTGAATTTTAGTACATCTTTTTATATTTGGTCAATTCTACTTTTTAAGGAATTCTCTTCAGTGAATTTGGTGGTGGTGGTTGTTGTTTTTAACCATTTAATCTATCCTTTTAAAAGGGTTTTTCTTCATTATTTTTTGTGTATGCTTCTTTTACCAAGCTGTTAAATTTTTTTTCATGATGTTCTTGCATCACTAATTTCTTTTTCCAATTTTTTTTTTTTTCCTCTACCTCTGTATTTGATTATTAAAAACCTTTCTGAGAGGATGGGAGACCAATTCACATTTTTCTTTGAGAATTTCGGTATAGTTGTTTTGACATTATTGTCTTCTTCTGATTGCATTTTGATTTTCCCTGCCATCATCACAGTAACTTTTTGAAACAGATTCTTTGTAGTTTGCTCATTTCGCCAGCATATGTCTTGACTTTTAGTTTTATGTTAAAGTTAGGCTCTATTCCTGGAATGGAGGGAGAAATTTTCTAAGTTTCAGGTTTTTGGTGCTATTATTTGAAGAGCTAGTTGAGGGGAGTGGGGATCTTTTAAGTTTCCAAGGTGGTATAATCCAAAGAGAGATGTGGTCACTGCTCTCTTTGTATATGCTCTGGTCTCAGAGCATCCACAAGCACTCTTTTATACCCTGGAACTGTGCCCATGGCTTCTGCTCCTGCTACAGCTCCTCCTCACCCTAGGATTATCACTTGGAATTGATATAATATGATTTTGTAGTCCCCTGACCTGGGGGGTCAATGCATCAGTAGTCCTAAATCTTCTAGCTTTGGAATCTGCCTCAGGAAACTCCCATAACCAATCAGATTCTGACCACTCCTTAGTCAGATAAGCTTCTGGCCTTAGGAAACTCTCATAGATCAGACTCCTGAGACAATAATGAATAAAACCACTCCTCATTTCACTGTAGACTGGTAATCTTGTCAGTAATAATCTGGTCAACTGAGAACTACTACTTCTGGAGACCACTCCTTCCTTCCTAAGAGTCATAGAATTAGTATATCTATGATTGAAAGCTGTATAAAAATATCTCCTTTGCTTCTATTTTTTTGCTATTCAGTCTACTTTGTAATGGTGTACCATTATTTTCAACAAACCTGACAGGGAGATAGATTCAAGCATGCAAATTCTTTTGGGAAACCTTATGACACTGGTCTGGGATCCCAAACTTTTGGGGTCTCCCTTTCCCAACTTCAACAGAATCACATATGGGCAATGCAACAGTCTTTTCTTCAATGCCAACAAAGGATCCCCTGTAATCTCCTTCTGACCAGTTTTCTGACTCACTTACCGTGGGTTGAGAGCTCCAGAAGTTATTGCTGTACAATCAATCACACTCCTTCCCATCCCCCCACACCTTCTTCCACCCCTCCATTTCCCATTATCCACCCCCAAAAATATGCTGCTTGTTTGGCAGAGCTGGCCTGCATTTCTTGATGATCCACTTTCTCCCCAGTTAAACAAAATTTTTTGTTGACCTTTTTAAGCTGTGTCTCGAGCTGAAAATTGGTTCACTCTGTCCTTTAGTTTTGCTGCTTCAGAATTTGTTTAGAGATATTATTTAAAGTTGTTTGGAGGGGAACTTAGGATAGATTAGGTTAGTCCCTGCCTGTTCTGTGACATTGGCTCCATCCCCTCCAACAACTTTTGATATTTTACTTCTCTTGTTTTTTTGTTTGTTTGTTTTTCTCTCACCTCTCCAGCTTTAATGGAGATTTTTAAATTTATTGAGATTTCTATATTTCTAGCAGTTTAGTTCTTAAACTGGGAGTTTTATCTCCTGATACACTTTTGGATGGACTGATCAGTCCCAATATTGAACAGGGCCTTCTCTATAATTTCAGGAGAGAGTGTTAGGAACCTCAGAATTCCTAGACCCAGACTGTCTTTGCCTGAGTGTTATGGTAACATTGTTGTTCTCTGATGCTTTCAACATCCCCACCTTGGAGCTCCTCATGATTTTTACTCCTGTTGCTCCCACAAAAATATTGCTGGCTACACATATATCATCTCTGTTTCTGTTTGGAGGCTACCTTGCACTGGCATTCCTGGCATGGTCCCCTTTTTTACTAACACTGGCTTCTGGCAGATTCATGCAGTTCTAGAGTAGAATTATAAGCCATTTTACTGTAATTTCTCATTAGATTTCTTTATCATTATTCAGTCTGGTGTAAACTTTACCACAGCCAGTATTTATGGAAGCTAGGCCAAACTGCCTCTCATTCAGGTTGCAATCTTGGCTGGAAATAAAGAAAAACAATTTGGAAGGGGGACAAAGCAGAGAGAGAATCCTTAGTAGGAGAGTAATGAAACAGTCCAGGTGTATGGCAGGAATCCTAAACTTAGATTATTGTAGAAAGTATAGGGAGAAAGAATAGTATATCAGAAAGTGAAGAGAAAGAATCAGGATTTTGTAACTGATCGAAAAAGCAGAGGTGTAAGTCAGTTTCAAACAACACTAAAGTTTCAAATGTGAAAGACTAGAAAAATGGCAGTTTAGTTGACAGAAATAATTAAGGAGAAAGATCAAGGTTAATAGGAAAGATAATAAGCTTAGTTTGAAGTAAAACTGAAACATCCAGGGAGAAATTTCTTATCACCAGTCAAAGATTTAGGTCAAGTGCCCAGGACTGAGATCAGAACTGGAGAGAAAGCTTTTTGAAGTCATCTAGATAGAAGTGGAAATTAAATTGATAGGATAAAGGGAGATTGCCAAGTGAAAAAATTCAAAAAGGAAAAGAGCAAAAAGCAAACTCTGAAAGTAGCCAATTTAGGGCAGTGGGAAAAGAACAGGAAGCCAACAAAGCAAACATAAAAAAGTGATATTACTGGGACAAGAATTTCATAAGAGTATAGAGTTTTTGAAGCCCCAGAAAAAAGGGTGAAGATCAGCAGATTCAAATGCTACAAAGAGGTAACAGAGGATGAAGAATAAGGGGAAAAGCCATGGATTAGTAAGCAATTTATGACCTTTAAGAAAACAATTTTAGTAGAGAAGATGCTAAAACCATTACAAAGGGTCAATGAAATAGTAGTAAGTAAAGAGTAGAAGCATCAGATACAGATAACATTTTCAAGGTATCTGATAGTAAAGCAATCAAAAAAAGTATAGAAAATGCAATAATTGAAAAAAAATTAGGGTTTTTTTGGTTGGATTTTTTATGAAGACATTCAAAAGTTAATCATATTATTAGATAATCATATTATTAGTGATGTGGACACCTGAAGATCCTTAAAAGAGATTGATGGAGTAAGGTAGCAGAAAAGGAATTATTTGATAAGTTAAGGGCATAAATAGAGATAAGCTTTAGTAAAATGACTAGGAATTCCTTTGTGATTATAGGAAAATAGGTGAAGATATTGAGAAGTTTTGAGAGGAGGTGAGTTAAAGGAATTTTTTGGAATGATTTCATTATCTCCAGTGAACTTTGAGTTAATTATTTTAAAAAGAAAAATTCAGAATATTCACTCTGTAGGAATTTTAACAAATAACTATAGGATGATTCAGAGGGGTTAGCTGATGTTAAACACAAGATTTATAGTGTTTCACACTGCAATTCACACAATTTTTCTAATGAATACCTGATTATATCAATTCTCTACACAGAAAGCTTTAGTGGCTTTGGTCTGTGAGTCTACCTTTTACCCTCATTTCATATTATCTACCTTCATATATTCATATATTACCTTCTCTTATTCCATTATCTATCTCCTATACCTATGCCTTGTTAATTCAAGACTAGAATTAACTCTGCCTATTTTTCTCCATACCCCAAATTCCAGTCTTCAGTTTTAGCCTGTTTAAATCCCAATCTAATGAAGTGCCCTCCAGAAAAATTTATTGATTCTTCTCCTCCATCCTCCGTGCATACTGTTTAGCTCTTTTTTTTCACTTTTCATAGTCATATATGTATATTTTTAGTGACTGTAAGCTCTAAACTATCCTATTTCATCTTTGTATTTCCATAAAGCTTTGTTCAAAGGAAGCAACTGTGTTAGCTAAATTAACTTCAGACTACATGAATCAATTTTTTGTAGAACAGAATGATTTACTTTTACATTGATCTAAGTAAAAATATTCTTCCCATTTATATTTACCAAGAAAGAAAATTTTAAACTGGAATAATTTTAGTTAAAATTAAAAGCTTATTTTTAGATTTGATTTTTATCATTACCTGTTCCATTTCCTCTTTTTTAATTCCCAAGATACTTCCCATTAATCGTAACACTTCATGACGTTTATTCTTTGGTGTATGGAAATGTCCAACAAAGAGGTTTCTCATTAATACTCTGAAAGACAAAAAAAAAAAAAAATTAATTTAGATCAACTGCTACATAAATATTCATTCCAAAGCAAATGTCATTAAATATATTCTTCCAAGCACCAAATATTCTTAAGTACTCTCCCATTTTCTTATTCTAAGAAATTCAATTAAAGGTAAAATTCAAATCTTACATCCTCCAATAGATGATAATGATAATAATAATAATAACACCTTATTAAATAATAACTTATTATTCTTATATTATATTTATAGTTATATTATATTATATTAAAGTTATATTCTTATATAACTTATATAAATTATATATTATATTATTGCTTATTATTATATTATATCTTATATATTATATTATTTCTTATATTATATTTAAGTTATACTCTTATATAACTTATTATCTTATTCTAACTTATATTCTTATTCTAAGAAATTCAATTAAGGGTAAAATTCAAATCTTACATCCTCCTATAGATGATAATGATAATAATAATAACACCTTATTAAATAATAACTTTGTATAGCAAAATTTTAAAGTAAAAAAATCATCTCTAAATTAATTTTTAACATATAGGCTAGTTTTTGCCTACCATAAGTTTTGCCTAAACATAAACTTGTCAAATTTCCTTAAGAAAAATAGGAAACTGGGACAGCTAGGTGGCACAGTGGATAGAGCACCAGCCTTGAATTCAGGAGGACCGGAGATCAAATCTGCACTCAGACACTTAACACTTCCTAGCTGTATGACCCTGGGCAAGTCACTTAACCCTAGCCTCAGAAAAAGAAAAAAAAAAAAATTAAAATTTAAAAAAAAAGAAATAAAAGAAAAAAAGAAAAACAGGAAACTCCAGGCCCTTCAGTTATTACCTTTTTTATAGTTTCACAATTATCCATGGATAATAGTAAACAAAGAATGATTCTCTCAAATACATGTACAACAACAGGTAAGATTTATAATTTGCAAAATGGGTTGTTTTTTTTTTAAATAATGAAAAACCTAACATAAGATTAATTAAATGACTCCTAAAGATAACATAAAAATAGCTGACTTTATATAGTGGCTTTAAGGATTGCAAAGCAATTTCCCTATGCTATTTCATTTGATCCTCACAACACCTTTATAGAGGTGCTACCAACATCACTTTTAGAAGCAGAAGAAACTTATCTAAGTTTATCTAAGTCATTAAGTGTGAGAGATAGGATTCAAATCTGCTCCTGTCTCTAAAGCCAGAACTCTTGCCAATACACCCAAGGACCACTTTAATCAATCACACTAGGATTTGAATCCAAATCATCTGACTTCAAATTCAATGTTCCTTCCACCATATCATCTTGATTATAATATTCCTGAACCAATGAGGATGCATAAAGTGAAATAAGAGCCCTTGTTTCAATAATATTTTAAGAAATGCAAAACACCTTTCTCACAATAATCCATTTTAAGAAAGAAATGTAAAAACTAAAAGCATTAAAATTTTTTTTCTATTTTGCTTTGAATTTTTAATTATATTTTAAAGCAATAATCAACTTTGCCTCCAAAAAAATTTTAAAGTAAAAAAAATTGTAAAAGAGGAAATGAAGTATCTATGCTATTAAATTATTATATAATATTTATAACATAAACAAATGTTGAAACAAATTACATGAAACAATGTAAATATTTATATGAATATGACAATTTTTTTAAACTTTAAAAATCATTTGTGGGATAAAAAACAAATCTCACCATAACATGAAATATAATAACAAATAGAAAAATCTTCCTTACTTGTCCACTTTTCCTTCTGTGCTATTTATTAGGTTTACCAATTTGTTCTGTACATCATCTAACATTTCCTGACGGAGCTCACCTAAAAAAATTAAAAATATAATAAGGTAATATATCACTGTCATTTTGTAATAAACAGTATATTAAAAATAATCAATTGCAATATGATTTATTTAAATTTTACTTTGAACTTTAACATTTACTTTATATAATTGTAAATATTCAGTCCAATGAAAATTTGGAGACATTTTCAAATTTAGAGAATTTCAAATGAGATCAATAAACGTGTACAGTAGCTCCAAATTATTTAACTCGTGTCAGAGTAAAATGATTAAGGCAATAAAGCATATAAAAATGGTCCATGGTACAAAAATGTTCAATAGTACATTTTAAATACATTTAATGTTTTTCATCCTCTTTGGAAGTTCAACTGAGCAAAGGAAAGACTTTTCTTATTTATTTGCTTGCATTAGAAAGTCTGGCAAACACTTTTAAGTATGTTAGAAATATCAGTGGCAGTTCCAGAGCTATTTGGTAAATGCTAGGAAATGGAAAGGATTATTTGTTTTCCTTTATCCCATTTTCCTGGCTGGACCTTGTTCTTAGTAGGCTGTCTGGGAAGACTGTCTAGCGGAACTAAGAACATGGCCCAGGATACAGATGGCAAGACAAGGTACCCTGGTTGAAAAGGTATAAATTGAAAGCCAGGATGTTTGCTCTAATATAATGAAGTTATAATAGCTTGCAACTGAATTACAACAGATTCAATGGCTACAAAACAATTTTAATTTTTAAAAAGAAATTCTTACTATATAAGAAAAACCTACAAAATCTTGAATAGTTAATCCTTAAAATTACTTTTTATAAACCCAACTATATACCAAGGCTAAAAAGACTTTTGATCAAGAATCTCTCATATCAAATTCCTTGTTTAAATTAGTAACTTTGTAAACTGAAAAAAGTACTTAAATAATTTAAGTTGGGATAGAAAATTATCTTTTTTCAGTACAGCAAAAGTGAATGAGACAAAAACTTGAAATGTAATATACAGATAATCTTTCAAAATAAGAAACATACCCATATCCCATAGAACTAAAGTGACCCACCACTTTTTCTTTACATTTTATTAATTTTCATAGAATCAAAGAATGGCAGCATTTTATGAATCCTCAGAGGTCAACTACTCCAGCCCATATAGCACAAATCTCCAGAATAATGTTCAAGTGGTCATCAAGCCCTTTTTTAAGGATCCTAGAATGAAAAGGAATCTCAACTTCTTGGGGAAGTCAGTGTTTTCTATAATTCTAATTGTTAGGAAAATTTTCCTTACAACTACCTCTCTACAACATTCATTTTTTAAAAGGTTTAACTACAGAAACTCATTAATGCACAAAAAGGTTTCAGTGTACATTGATGGAAGAGTGCTCATGTAAGCAGAATCAAGAAATAAAATAATAATTGCCTCCAACTATATGATACATTACAATTAATAAAATTATTTGACATGTATTCTTTTATGGAAACTTCTATCTTGAGGCTTGCTTTCTGGCTGGTGAACTCCTTATCTTAGCTTATTTCATACAAGATTTCAACAATGCTCATTTCCCTTCTGGCTTAACTTCTCTACATCCTTAATAACCACATTATTTCTATCCTGGTAGACTTTCTGCCCCCTCCCTTTCTGGCTCCTGTCTTCCTCCATTAAAATATAAACTCCTAGAAGGTAGAAGTTTGCTCTAGTACTTAGCACAATGCATGGCAAAGAAAGCACTTAATAAAATCTTTCTTCTTCTATCTTCGCAACAATCCCCTGAAATAGCAGCACAACAACCTCTCAAATAGTAGACAAGTATAAATGTCCTAGGAGTACAAATGCCTTCCATCTCTCTGTTACAGAATCATGGAATGTTGGAGCTAGATCTTACATGTCACTAAATCACAAATATCATAGGATCAGTTAATCAGAAAGCATTTATTAAATGCTTAGTATGTTCTTAGCATTGAAAAAAGATAAAAATAAGTTTCTGTACTCAAGAAGCTAACAATCTAGAGGATTCTATAGGATTCAACTCATAGACGAGTTGAAGTCTACCTATTCCAACTTGCTCATTTTGTAAAGAATCAGCCTCAAACAGTTAAGGCAATTTGTCCAAGCTCAAATAATGACTTAAGTAGCAAGCCAGAATGTGAAATTAGTCCCTCTGGTTCCAAATATAGTGTTGTTGTTTTTTTCCAGTGCATACAAATCAGTGGCATTCACTTTTCTACCTATTTTAAAGCCCAGTTCAAGTCTTCTCTTTTTCAGCTGACTGCAGTGAAAGTGAACTTTTCCTCCTCTGAAGTTTATTGTACTTGTCTTACCACCTACTTGAAACTTCATCACAAAATCCCTGCTCATGTTATTTAATTTTTCATGTGTATGACTTTTATCTCCACATAAATCATATGATTACACTGAAAATGGTCCAAATTTTTATAAAAATAATACTTAAATTTATTTAGAAAAATAAAAGACCAGGAATATAAAGAGAACTTATGGAAAGAGACTGAAATAAAAGGGGAATTAGGATGGCATTTTCTGAACTCAATTATTATAAAACAGCAGTCATCAAAGGCATGTGTTAGTCCAAAAAATGTCTAGATCAATGAATGGAACATGCTAAAAAAAAAAAAAAAAAAAAAAAAAAAAAAAAGGAAAATCATAAACAATAACCCAGTGTTTGATAAACCAAATGGGCAGGTTACAAGTAGGTCTGGTCCTTCAAAAATCTTTTAACTCAAATTAAAATTTAAAAACTTAAAACTAACTTTAGGTCCAGTTATAGGTAGAATGGAAATGTCCCTGAGCTTTCCTATATCATTTGTCTTCTAAAGCAGTTTGAGCCCTCAGTAAGCTATACTTTCCACTTTCTGGCTCAGAAATCTCAGGACTGTTTATCAAGCACACTTTCTTTAAGAAAAGAATCAGTTAAGTACTTTACAAGAAGAACTTCAAATACCCTTACAAAATTGAATAATTTTAATAGATAAGGAATGATTCACTAGATATAGAAACCACTCCTAAATCAGCTATGCAAAGTCAACCTAGCAACAACTTATTACAGCCAATAATCAAAATTCAAAGCTATAATAATAAAAATTAAAATGTAATGCATAATTAATTTAGTCAAACAAGAAGCATCTTAGCAAACTTAATTGCCAAAAGCAATACAAATTTAGAATAGAAACTCATTTATAAAATCTTAAAAAGACTAAGAGGAAATAATGAATCAAATCATAAAGCAGAGAGGTGGTACGAAGTAAAATCAGTTCAAGGAAAGTTTGCCAAGAGATACATGTAGTTATCCCAAAGACATTTAAAGGGAAAATAGATAAGAATGAGAAGAAAAAAGTAGAAAAGATATGCAAAGATCTTTATAACAATCTATTTTCACCATCAAAGACAGCAGGTCACTATAACTGGATTCTCACTCTTAATATGCTTATAAAAGAAACAGAAATAAAAGAATAAATGTGAGACTATTAATAAATTATTAAATAATTTACTATTATATATTATAACTTATTAAATAAGAGAATAAATATTATAAATATAGGGAAATAAGTTGCAATAGACTAATGTATATACAGGAGATACATCCCAGAGGAAATACAGCTATGAGAACATTAAGGAATGAATTCACAAACTATATGAAGGATGACAATATTAAAGTTATGGAGAATTTGTAATGGAACTTATATGTTTTAAAAAGGCAAATATCAGTATCAAAAACTACCAACCTATATGTTTACTTTTCCATCCATATACAGTTTTTTCCCGCCCTGAGGCAATTGGGGTTAAGTGACTTGCTCAGAGTCACACAGCTAGGAAGTGTTAAGTTATCTGCTGCCAAATTTGAACTCCTGACTTCAGGGCTGTTTATCTATTGCGCCACCTAGCTGCCCCCTCATATATAGTTTTTATGAGACTTACCTACACATAACACATTGAAAACATCTTCAATGAACAGACTAGCAGAGAAAAAGGAATCCCTTTTTACAATGTTTTACATTATGAACAATTCTTTGACCTGCTTATTCACATTCTTTAGATAAACATTCAGCCCTGATTTTTAACTATACATAAAAATACTAAATTTGAAACAAACACTTAGAATATTAGTAGATAGGAACAATTATTTTCTCTATATATGAATAGTATTATCACATCTTTGAGGGAAACCATCTTCTTAAAATTTGCATGATTGATATAATATCTAATAAATATTTGATCCTAATAGCTTTGACCTTAAAGCTGGAAAAATGTTATAAATAGGCAGTTCTCAAGGGAAGAAATCCAAGTGATACAAAAATGCTCTAAATCACTAATAAAAAGATAATAAAGATTAAAACAACTCTGAGGTACAATTTTAAACAGAATGGCAAAGATGAAAAAAAAAGAAAGACATAGCCCTTTCCGTTAAATTTGTCTCTACTAATTATCATAAATTTGACTTGTGTTAAATATAAATTTAACAATTTAGGTAATATCTTCCTGAATTCTATTATATTTACCATTTCAAAGCCTACTGTCTTATACTAAAAAAAATATAAGCAAAAATTGTGTATGGGGAGAAATTTCTCCCCAGCCCTTTAAAAGGGATTTTATAACCCCTATTTCAATTAAATAATCATATAGAGTACAAGTATTTCAAATTGTGGAAGATTGCTTTTTTTTTTTTTTTTTTTTAATTTTAAATACTTTCTCAAAGCTAATTTCTGTTACAACGAATTCAGGAAAAGAAAAAAATTTCAATTAAGAATTAAGAGATGAAAAATTCATTTGCATGAATATTTATGTGTTCATATAACAGAAGACAATGTATGGCAGATTTTGTTCATAAACTTTCAGAAAAAGCTGATTGTTGAGTATAAAAATCATTCAAAATATCCCATTTCTTAGAATTAAATTACACGTTTTAATAATTTGTCTAAGCCACAAGTTATTCATACATACAAGTTTGCTAAATTGAGCTATTTAACAGTTTTTATATATCATTTTTCTCCCTTGCTTAGCAACAGCATAGTGTATATACTAAGTGCTTAATGAAAATATGCTAAATGTATAATCAAATGAATGAATAAAAACAAAAACATAAGGAGTATGCTTAACCAAAATTTTTTAAAAATTAAAAAAAAAAAATCCTAACAGTTGAAATCATAAGATTAATACTTACAAGAGAGAAGATTAAAGACAGAACTTCAGGGAATATCTACAATAAGGAGACAGGAAAGAAGCTAAGAAATCAAAGAAGAAAATAAGAGGCGAAAAGAATCAGGAGTTAGTGGTGTCTCTGAAAGTTGGAAAGCGTAAGGATGATGACTGAAGAAGACCACTAGATTTGACAAATTCTATTTATATAAAAACATACCTTGGATATATTAATTTTACTCATTATTAGAAGATTCAGGAAATATTCCTACTTAAAAAGTTACCAAGAGAGTACTATATAAACCTGAAATGAATAAAATTACATCTTTTTAAAAGTTCTCATTAAACTAACAAACATCTAAAGAACAATTAGCCCCAATGTTATATAAACTATTTGAAAAAATAGGGGATAAAGGAGTCCTACCAAACTCCTTTTATGACACAGACATGGTACCGATACCTAAACCAGGTAGGTTGAAAACTGAGAAAGCAAACTATATCCCAATCTCCTTAATGAATATTGATGCTAAAATCTTAAATAAGATATTAGCAAAAAGATTTCAGAAAATCATCCCCAGGATAATACACTATGATCAAGTAGGATTTATACCAGAAATGCAGGTCTGGTTCAATATTAGGAAAACTATCAGTATAATTGACCATATTAATAATCAAATTAATAAAAACCCTATGATCATCTCAATAGATGCAGAAAAAGCATTTGATAAAAACAACATCCATTCCTACTAAAAAACACTTGAGAGTATAGGAATAAATGGACTATTCCTTAAAATAGTCAGGGGCATATATTTAAGACCGTCAGTAAGCATAATATGTAATGGTGATAAACTGGAACCTTTCCCAGTAAGATCAGGAGTGAAACAAGGTTGCCCACTATCACCATTATTATTCAATATTGTATTAGAAATGCTAGCCTTGGTAATAAGTCGAGAAAGAGATTAAAGGAATAAGAGTAGGTAATGAGGAAATCAAACTATCACTCTTTGCAGATGGTATGATGGTATACTTAGAGAACCCCAGAGATTCTAATAAAAAGTTATTAGAAATGATTCACAACTTTAGCAAAGTTGCTGGATACAAAATAAATCCACATAAATCCTCAGCATTTTTATACATCACCAACAAAATGCAACAGCAAGAGATCCAAAGAGAAATTCCATTCAAAACAACTGTCGAGAGTATAAAAGATTTGGGAATCCAGCTACCAAAGAAAAGTCAGGAATTATATGAGCAAAATTACAAAACACTTGCCACAAAAATAAAGTCAGATTTAAATAATTGGAAAGACATTAAGTGCTTTTGGATAGGCCAAGTGAATATAATAAAGATGACAATACTCCCCAAACTAATCTATTTATTTAGTGCTATGCCAATCGGACGTCCAAGAAACTATTTTAATGACCTAGAAAAAATAACAACAAAATTCATATGAAACGTTAAAAGGTCGAGAATTTCAAGGGAATTAATAAAAAAAAAAAGTCAGATGAAGGTGGTCTAGGTGTACCTGATCTAAAGCTATATTATAAAGCAGCAGTCACCAAAACCATTTGGTATTGGCTAAGAAATAGACTAGTCGATCAGTGGAACAGATTAGGTACACAGGACAAAATAGGATACAACTATAGCAATCTAGTGTTTGACAAACCCAAAGATCCCAACTTTTGGGATAAGAATTCATTATTTGAAAAAAAACTGTTGAAAAAAAACAGAAATTAGATATGGACCCACACTTAACACCATATACCAAGATAAGATCAAAATGGGTCCATGATTTAGGCATAAAGAATGAAATCATAAATAGATTAGAGGAACAGAGGATAGTCTACCTCTCAGACCTGTGGAGGAGGAAGTAATTTATGACCAAAGGAGAACTAGAGATCATTATTGATCACAAAATAGAAGATTTTGATTACATCAAATTAAAAAACTTTTGTACAAACAAAACTAATGCAAACAAGATTAAAAGGGAAGTAACAAATTGGGAAAATATTTTTACAGTTAAAGGTTCTGATAAAGGCCTCATTTCCAAAATACATAGAGAACTGACTCTAATTTATAAGAAATCAAACCATTCTCCAATTGATAAATGGTCAAAGGCTATGAACAGACAATTCTCAGATGATGAAATTGAAACTATTTCTACTCATATGAAAGAATGTTCCAAATCACTACTGATCAGAGAAATGCAAATTAAGACAACTCTGAGATACCAGTACACACCTGTCAGATTGGCTAAGATGACAGGAACTAATAATGATGAATATTGGAGGGGATGTGGGAAAACTAGGACAGTGGTGCATTGCTGGTGGAGTTGTGAAAGAATTCAGCCATTCTGAAGAGCAATTTGGAACTATGCCCAAACAGTTATCAAACTGTGCATACTTTTTGATCCAGCAGTGCTACTACTGGGCTTATATCCCAAAGAAATACTTAAGATGGGAAAGGGACCTGTATGTGGTAGCTCTTCTTGTAGTGGCTAGAAACTGGAAAATGAATGGATGTCCATCAATTGAAGAATGGTTGAGTAAATTATGGTATATGAGTGTTATGGAATATTATTGCTCTGTAAGAAATGACCAGCAGGATGAATACAGAGAGGTTTGGAGAGACTTAACATGAACTGATGCTGAGTGAAATGAGCAGAACCAGGAGATCACCGATACTGTATGAGGATGTATTCTGATGGAAGTGGATATCTTCAACATAAAGAAGATCCAATTCACTTCCAGTTGATCAATGATGGACAGAAACAGCTACACCCAGAGAAGGAACACTGGGAATTGAATGTAAACTGTTTGTACTACTGTCTTTCTACCCAGGTTACTTATACCTTCGGAATCCAATTCTTACCGTGCAACAAGAAAATTGGACTTACACACATATATTGTATCTCGGTTATACTATAATACATTTAATATGTATGGGATTGCCTGTCATGTCAGGGGAGGGAATAGATGGAGGGAGGGGAAAATTTGGAAAAATGAATACAAGGGATAATGATGTAAAAAAAAAATTACTCATGCATATGTACTGTCAAAAAAATAATAATTATAAAATTAACCAAAAAAAAGAAGAAATGTTATATGTTTTTTTTAATGTAAATAATGGCCTAGAAAACAGACTATTTTTTAATAATGTGAAACTTTTATCAATCAATATCATTAAAGCAGTTCTATGAACATTAGAAACTTCTTTTATGCATGCTGTTTTAATACTTCATTATGCAGAAAAAAATGAGTCCTATCTCACAAATTCTTAAAATTTTTTCTTAAAGAAAAACTCTAAGTTACTTTTTCATTCTCATTTTTAAAAAATGAGGTGAAATAAGAAACTAAATTTTCTTAAAAATGAAAAATAATAGTAGAGATAAGATTTTCCACAAGTCTTAGAGCTACAGTAAAAATATCCACTTAAATTCTACAATATATTCACCTTTCTTCTAAGTACTTGCTCCCTCCTTTCTCAATGAACACAATGCCTGGCTAATTCCTTCACTTCAACTTCTGCCTTTACACTAGAGACTATAATAGAGATGGATGTTCTCTCAAACACTCATTTCCCAGTTTTTTAATCCACTCAACTCCCAGGACTTACTCCTTCTAGTATATCTCACATCCTTGATCTCAGCATTACCCTACAGTGTTCCATACTTATATGATCAAGAATTCCAAAATTCTCTTACTTAATCACAATCTACAATTCTATCTTTTCCTATACTTTAGTCTTCCTAAACTCAGTCTTCATTCTTCCTGAAACATCCAATCTCTCTACTCCTTAGTACATTTTTTTTTCCTCTTTTAAAAAAATACCGTTGATTATGTGAAATTGTTCTCAGAGAGGGGAAGGGCAAATGGGAAGAGGGAGGATGCTAAGGATAACTATGCCATAAAAAATAGAAGCATATCCATAAAATATTCATATATTTAAGAAAAATATACCTCTTCACAATCTAGCCCACTCCTATCTTCCTAATCTCATTAAGACTTTACTCTCTTCTACACATATTTTCTCCAAGCCAAAATAGCCTTCTTGAAATTTCTCACATATGATATCCCATTGTCTCAGTGCCTTTGTCTTGGCTATTTGGCACAGTTAGCATCTCTTTATATGAAGCAGGCTACTAGAGCCTTCCAGGCCACCTTATCCATCTGCTTTATATGTTTTGTGTACTCCTATATCCATTATATTACTGCTGCCATCTCTCTCCTCCACTACAATGTAAGCTTTAATAGGGCAAGAACTATTACCCTTCCTGCTGTGCTTCTTGCCATTCCAGAATTCAATTCCTCACATCTCAGCTTTAATTCATCTTGAAATCTCCCTCAGCACCTGGGGCCCTCCTCCCTTTGGAATATCCATCCATCCTCACAGTGAAATATCCCTTTTGCCATGCCAGCCTTAACCCATTGTTAAGTTTTCTTCCAGAAGTCTCCATTATTTCTTTTCCAGCTATGATTCTGATCTTCAGGTCTATATCTTCCCCTGCCTTGCTCCTCCCTTCTCTGTGCTATATTCCCCCATTAGAATGTAAGCCCTTTGTTGTCAGGGTAATTGACTTCCTTTTTGCTTGTATGTGTATCCCTAGCACTAGATACAGTGCTAGGCATATAGTGCCTAACAATACTAATTGCATGCTTATCTTTAATTTTTGTCTTTGAATCCCCTGCACTTAGGACAATGATTAGCAAATAGAAGGTGCTTAATAAAAGACTGCTAATTGACTTTGGGCTTTCACATTATTTTCTGTCTTCTATTTTTAACCATGCAACTATCTAACAGCATTTCTTTTACATAAAAAGTTTTGAGGATGGATAGAAAGAACAAGAGCTTATTAAAATTTTTTAAAATTGAATTTATAATGCAAAACTGCATGACAACTTAACATGAATATTCATTTAAAATCAAATATAAATTCCACTCTAATGTTTTATTTACTCTGAAACTAATGCCAATCAAAATAATAATGTCTGGAGTGCCAATATTCTTTTTGAAGAGGGGATCCCGAAACTCTGAAATTTTCACTTAAGAAAAAACACATAAAATACCTTTTGGGGAATGATAATAACTGATATTTATATAACAAGTTTAATTTTACTGAAGCTGTACATAGATTTCCTGAGATTCATAAGTATAAGGCATTATTATCTTTTAACCTACAGATGAGAAAAGACAGTCAGAAAGATTAAGTAACTTATCCATGGTTGTACAGTTTGTTTCAGAAATTTAACCCCAGGCCCTTGAAAGCCTGGAAACACATTTTCTAGGTAAAAGTGTTATGCAAGTTATTCCCAAGAGATTGGAAAAATTACATTACAGATCACTACTTATCTTTCAATTTATACAGTTTAAAATAAGAGACTTGCTGATTCATGTTACTTTTCATTATTTTTTCATGCTGAATATTTCAATGATAAAAGTTCTCCTACTGGATAATAATCTAGGTAGGATTCTTGCCTCAAGTCTCTCCCTATTCCACATAGCTGTCAACGTGATTTTCCTTAAGTCAAAATCTGTCCCTGTTATTCTTCAACTCAACCAATCCCAGTAACTTCTTATTCCTGTTATGCTACAGTTCTCTTTTATTGTCCTGACTCAGTTTCCCTCATTAACCTGACTCAGACCTGCCTTGGTTTCCCTGATTCTCAGTTCTGCAAAACCTCTCCTCTATCTTTATCAGAATACTTGATAAAGATAAAAGAGCTTATGTTTTAGAGAATATCAGAATGCCTCTCCCCATCCCAAGTTATTAGAATATCAGATAATACCTTATCAAGATGCCTCTCCCCAAATCTGGAGTGCCTCCCCCTGATTAAGTCATCCCATCTCAGGTGGCTCACCCCACCCTGTCAGAGTCCTGTGCCCAATCTTAGCACTCTGACTCGGCCCCTGCTTCAGTCTACCTGTATATATGGCTGAACCACGTGTATTTTTGAGAACTCACATTGTTTGCTAGGATTCTTGGAGAGGATAGGTTCATTCAGTCCTGGGACCAAACCATGGATCCATTTGGTTCCAGTATATCTCTCAATTTAATAAATTATTAAATACTCTCTAATCTCTATCTTGCTCTGTTTCTCCACATGACATTCCCTCTAGAATATTCTTCTTTTTAACTTAAATTTTGTAGCCTCAATAGATATTTCTCCTTCTGCATTTTGCAATCAAGCCTTTGATTACTGGCACACTATGCTCCAACTCCAATTTTCCACACCCAGTTAATTAGTATAGTGAATATCCCCCTCGACTTGGTCTCAAGTACTCTATCTCTCTCTTCCTCTAACAACAACCAAAAAAAAAAAAAAAAACCTTTCCTGAAATCCCTTCTACTACTAATACCCTTCCCCCAGAGGTAAGGACGGAGCCAACTCAAACCAGCAAGAGCCAATTGTTATAGGGATGAATAAACAAGTATTAAGCACCTATTGTGTGCCAGGCCTGGTACTAAACACTGAAAATAGAAATAAGAAAAACAAGGCAGTCCTGTCCTTGTTCTTGAGGAGTTTACAATCTAATTGGGAAAATATTTACACTACAGCAACTGGATTAATGTTACAAATCAAGGTGGGCTTACTATTTATTGACAATTTACATTTTTGAAAGTGATAGAGAAAAATGTTGATAAAGCAGATTAAATTTATAAATGCCCATTGTTTCTCGAACCATTGCATCTGTATTCCTAAATTTTTTAGTATTTACTAACACAATAACTGGTACTTAATATATGATTATTGATGATACCAATTTCTTACCCCTGCACAGGAATTTTCTAGCCATTTACTATAAATTGATCAGGGCTTTCAAAAATGCAACAGAATGCCTTGTTAAAAGTTCACCATTACTGAAAACTAAAATTTAAGCATATAAGACATGTAAAGGACACTGCAATATTGGACAGAAGTCATACTAGATAGATGACTACTATGGTCTTATCTAAATGAAATTTATGATAAAATGTTAAAAATTAAACATCTAAAATGAATGCTCTGTTGTTAGGCTATACTGTTTCCAATTGAATTTAGCTTTTCCTAGACTTAGTACTCGACAAAAAATTATCTCATCTTTCCAAAGATGAGATAATTAAAAACTTTGGATAAAACAAACTTTTTAAGAAAGTATTTCCTTATATTGTTTAAGTGTTGAAACTTTATATTAACTAATCATTCCAATCCTCAATCTACGGATGCTTATAAAGAAAAACAATCTATTAACTTTTCCGCTACAGTTTAAAGCACTATGTACATTCTTACAGCAAAAGCCATTTATCTTTTTCAAACTTGTTTCTTCTGGCAAATTTCTTTACTGTCTGGCCAAGTTTTGTGTTAAAAATAAAGTACAGTATTACAACATCCATCAACATTTAAAGTGCTTAATGATCTATGAAAGCAAAAATACAGTGATTATTCTCAATCAACCAAGTTAACTGAGGAATGTATAATATCAAAAAAAGTATATAGCTTTTAGAATTTAAATCTTTTAACTGTTATGAATGTATATAAGGCAAATTAATCACTCAGATGAATATAAGATGACACCTTTAAAGAATGGTTGTAGAACTGGCAAAAAACATTTAAAAATTTAACAGAATAAAAGTCTTTTTTTTTTTTCTTAAACCATTTTTCTCTCTGAACACTGGTTCAAAAACTATGCTTATTTAAAGGTAACAGAACTTTTATGTGGTTTTTGTTAATTCTACAAAACGAGTCAAAAGTCATGGAACACAAGATGAGTATTACTTTGAACTTCTAATGAACTAGACAGTACAACATGACAATAAATATGTAGAGATAAACACATGTAACAAAATCTGTTGATAAAATTTTAAAATGACGTTGTTGTTAAAGGGGTAATATTTTTAGAAAAGCAAACAGTTAAGGGACTTTGATAATATATGTCCTCTATGATATAGCAGAAGAATTTTTGACTCACCAAAGTTCCTATGGTGAGGCATTAAGAAATCAGGTCAAAGTTTTCAAGCATAAATATAGTTATATATTACATAACTAGCACACCATGTACTACCATTGACATGACAATCTTTTGTAAGGTGAAAATGTTTCTTGGCTCTATTGTCTGTTGCTAGGATATAGATTTATCTGTTTTTAGGGTTTGGGGGGGCTTTTTTTGAGACTTGCCCAATTTCATACAGCTAAGAAATGTTAAGTGTCTGAGGTTGGATTTGAACTCGGGTCCTCCTTAATTCAGGACCAGTGTGCTATCTACTGTGCCATCTGACAGTCCCAAAGTGAATTTCTTTAGCAAGTAAGGTACACTAGAACATCCCAAAGGTTTCTAATTGTCTTATGGACCAAACTGTATAAAGACTTAATTTTCTTTCTAATTTAATTAATTAATTCTAATCTAATTAATTAATTGACTGCCTGTCAGTTATTGAGAATCTCTCTACCATTCCTTCATGAAAAATAAAGAAAAACAAAAACCCTTGTAACAAAGATGCAAATCCCTGTATTGGTCATGTCCAAAAAACAGGTTTATTATAGAAAACTAATGATAGAACATGTTATCTACTTCTTAATAAAGAAGTGATATATTCAGAATTTTTTTCCCAACCACATATTCTTAAAGAGATGAAATCCATTTCCGTATATCTACCAATGAGCCCAGGTACTAAGAATATTATGAAGTGACTCAGAACTAAGGAATTTTTGGTGCTGGTGTCTTATATTTATTTTTCTGGAGAAGTCTCTGCTCTCGAGTTTTTAAAGCCCTTCTGTTTCCTAATAGGATGCCTCAAAATTTTTGATTATCCTTTTATTTCTTCTTAGCTTATCACCTGCCTGATTAATTTATGCCCTGACCTTTGTTTGTAAGGTTGCTGACACAATGTGAGTACTCTGAGTACCACTATCCTATTTTCTGACTCTCCAACCTTTTGATCAATTATCTACTAGACACCCTACTAATCAGCTATTAAGGAGTTATCTAATATATATTCATGTCTCTGATACATTATCTCTTCTGAACCACATATCTCGTGATCTTAGGACTTCTTTGAAAAACAGCACTTTCAGGCATGGCCCTGAAGTAGACCCATGAAAGTGGTCTTTATCCTCTAGTTCAACTTGTGACAAAAGATAAAAATTTATTAGATGGCCAGGTTACAGTTACAGTTGTGATCAGAGAAAAGAGTAAAATTAAAAAGCCTAGAAAGGAACAGAATTAAGGCCCTGGTTTTTAGTACTACACTTCAATGAACTGAAATAGCACAGAGTGCAAGACACACTACAACGAGACTGTGTTTTACTATTAAAGTTATTAGATGCCTGTCTATACACTTCAATTATAATACTACTCTTTCAGAATAAAGATGTATATTTATACCTTGTTTTTTAAGTTCTTCAATTTGTTCTTCCTTAAGATCCAATTGTTCTGTGAGTCTTGATGCTGAATCTAAGGCAGCATTTGCTTCTTCCAAGTTTTCCTTGTAAGTAAATCAGAAAGATCATTAGAATTTACTATTCAAAATCAATAGCACAGAATTTAGGTCTAGGTTCCACATCATAAGAGAGGTTACTAAAACTGGAGCACATTCAATAAGGGCAACCAGGATAGTGGGAGGAAGAGGGGAGGAGAAACAATTTTTAAAAATAAGAAGGAACCAAGGTGCTTAGTTTGGAGAAGACACTGAGAAGTATAAAATTTAAAGTACTTAAAGAGTTATCGTGTAAAAAGAGGATTAAACTTATTTTAGGCAGAAATAGAAGAAATGAGTGAAAGTTGCAGAGAAACAGATTTTCTGCTTGATAGAAAGAATAAATTCCTCTAACATACAGGCAATCTAAAAATGGAATGGACTGCCTATCAAAGTTATTGAGAATCTTAAAGATAATGTCCAAATTTGATATTCCATGAATTACAGATGGAATGAATTACAAAGATTATGGAATCAATCAGTCCCTAAATTTTACAGATATTTAGAACACTAAGGTGGCAATGAGGCCCAAGGCCATATACTTAGTGTCTGAAATGGCACTCAGTTTCAGGCTTCCCAACTCACAATACTCCTCTGTTCTTTCTACTCTACTATACTACCTCTCCTAGAAGTAGAAACTTAAAAAGTAAGAGGGGGAAAAAGTTATAGGGACTACAAGATCATGACATGCTAAAATCAAGGCCATAATCACAAAAATTACAAAAAACAAAGACTCAAAAAGCATAGCATTTTATAGAGCTACTTTGCAGAATTATAACTATACTCATTCAGAGTTTCAAAGAACATAATTATATCCTGGGGAGCTAGATGGCACAGTGGATAGAGCAGCCCTGGAGTCAGAAATCTGAGTTCAAATTCAGTCTTAGACTGAGTTAACTGGGTATGTGACCCTGGGCAAGTCACTTAACTCCAATGGCCCTTCAAAAAAAATGTATATATCTTTCTTCAATAATTGATATTAATATTGATGACCCTGAATTATCAAAAACACATTATTAAATTATGTTTAGTGTTCTTTGCACCTTAGACATGATATTGAATAAAAATGAACTCAAAAACCTCGATTCTATTAATATACTAGGCTTGAAAAAATCATTTTCCCTTGCTGGGCCTAAGTTTACTCATCTAAAATGATGATGTTGAACCAGATTCCCATCAATGCAAACATTCTATGAATGATAGATGCCAACAAAAATGGTTAAAGTAAATGTCAATATCTAAAGGCAAAATCTTCAATTATCTAGAAAATTCATTCATGTGGACTTCCCAACTATTGTGTGATTTTGGTCAAGTAACTACCTCTTTTGAGTCTTAGTGAGCATAGTGAAAAGAACAGTGGAATGTAAACCAGTAAAACTGAATTCTGATTTTTGGCTCTATTCCTCCCTGGTTACATAACTATGATTCATTCCCCCTCTCTGGATCTTGATCTCTTCATCTGCAAAATGAAGTGCCTAGACTAAAAGATCCCTAAGGCCTTGAAAGAGCTAAAACTGATCTCAGAAACAGGAACATTACAATACTAATGATCCAGAGGAATATTGCAAATGTTATGTATTTAAAGCTTTTGTAGCCACAAAAATCTTAATGTTAGATGTCCACAGAGTAAAGCTATCATATACCAACCAAACATACAATCTAATCATGTCTTATAAAATTATCCCAAATAAAATAAAAAAAGAGTAAGGGTGGGGGCAAGATCTCTACAATCAGAAAAGTAGTAAAAGTGAAATGAATACTTGTATAAATAAAGATGAAGGTAGATTTGTGCATCTGATATTGTAGGTATTCTATTTCCCAATTTGTTTTATCTAGAAAGACTAAGACTTACTTGATTTTAATACATATGTGTGTGGGGGTAGGTGGGGGTGGGGGGGGTGTAATATTTATTTTCTAAATATTTTTTAAATGCCTAGTGGCAGTCAGCAATTTATTTTTTGTCAATTAAAAAACATCGCCTGGAGAGCAAACAATTTATTCAAAGTAGAAAGTCAGGGGCAAAATTTATATCCCTTGTGTTTATTACAATGTTGTCCTTTATTATACAGGAACTCTCTATCCTGATGTGATTTCACACATACAGGTTAACTGTTCAAATAAATAAGAACAAGAACTTTGTAAAAGATTATATATTTTGCATAATTAAAAGGAAAATCCCTTCTACTCACCTGTAATGACATAACCTGCCCTTCTAGATTCTCTGCTTTTCTCCTCCATTCAGTTATTTCTTTCTTTTGCTTTTCCAGTTCAGCTGAATACATAGCTTTTTCTTCTACAAAAAAGTTTATTATGTTTTTCATTTTATTTAAATTTTATACACATTTTAACTAGTTTTCAATGATTCAATAGAAATATCTGAAATGTTTTCTTAAAGGGAAAGTAGCTGTGCTTTACTTTAACGATTAACATTAGAAAAAAGAGATATTACTTTATTCCCAGAAAATTATCTGAAATCACATTAACTGCTCCAGTTAATATATCAAGTACATTCTAAGTACAAGTTGAAAAGTTATGATAATGTTTCATCAGCTAATATAGTTTTAAGAGCAATAAATAATAGGTGCTAAAGCTCTGAAGCTCACTGCATCACAAACAGCAGAGTAAAACTTCCAATACACATTTCAATATCCATTGCTAGTCTTTTCCCTCTATAAGTTTTTTGCCCTCTTTTCCTTCTTTCATCCTCATATCCACAGATATTTCTTATGGGCCAGTAGACCTCAGAAATAAAGAGATTAGATCTTATACTTTAAAATTAAGAAAGAAAAAAAAAAAAACCCAACACCTTATCTCTATTCTTTTTTTCACTAGACCAGATATAACATAATTTACCTTGCTGGAATTGTTCTAGTACCATCTGTAGATTAGTTAGTGACAATGCATACTGTTTTACTTGGTCCTGAGAAAGAGAAAGCTGAAGTACAGTTTCATCTCTCTGCCGGGAAACTACATTCAATTGTTCTTGCAAAGATTCCACCTGGAGATTGGCTTGATGACTTAAAAACAAAACAAAAAATAAAAATACTTTAAAGAGACACCTTAACAAGAATGGAACATTTACAAAATAGGCCTTTAACATGAACCATTTAAATATTAATCTTATTTGTTAAATTAAGTAGAACTATCTTTATTGAGTTATTATTGACAGTAATTTTCAATAAATGGTAGTAATATTAAAAATCAAGAAGTAGGAGGCAGTACTTAAAATGCAAAGTTATAGACTCTGAAGTGAAGTTATTGACTTTAGAGTGAAAATATTTAGGTTCAGATTACATCTCTGATGTTTACCACCTATCTGGCCCTACACAAATGACAATTGCCCTCTCAGTTTCCTCATCTATAAAATCAAAGAGTTATGACTAGATGATCTTTCAGGTCCCTTCCAGCTCCAGACCTCTGATCCAATGACTAGAGACAGCAAAGGAAAATAAATGTTAATATAATTCTGCCAACATGTGTCAGTGCTAAAATTCTAAACTTTAACTTTTCACAGAATCATAAAATCTTAGGAGTTGAGAGGAACCTTAGCAGTCATTTGGCCCAAGCTGAATCAAATTGTCTGATCTGATTCTAATTTTTATGAGTTTTCTTTATTTTGATATCAAACAGAAGACAGATGGGAGGAACTTGAGTCAGAATTGTCCCATAAGAGACTTTGAAAGGTAAGCTTCATGGGATATAGCAGAAAGTAATTATAGTGTGATAGAAATCATACTACTTCTTTATTACATAGCTCTATATTGCATAGTCTATATTATATAGTCACACAACACCTTTATAAAGTTTACAAAGAATTTTCTTCACATATCCCTTATTAGCTAATACAAGAGTTATTCTATTTTACAGGTAAAAAAAATGAAGTTCAATGAGGGTAAGTTATTTGATCAAACTAAAAAGTGGCAAAACTGTGAAGAAAATTTAAGTCTTTTGATTTCAAAACAGGTTCCTTAAATTACTTGTAAGTTACAACTAAGATTCTATGATACTGTGACGAGTCAATCATGTTTAAGAATTTTAACTTTAAAGCACAATCAGCATCTTGGTTTCATTATTTCCTGCAATGACTTTTCTTTTAATCACAATATGACTTTTGATAATAGTTTTTAACAGACCACATTTTCTGAAAATCAATGTCACAAAATTGAGCTTAAAAATACCCATCTAGGACATGGTTCTCTTCAACAATGAGATGATCCAAATAAGTTCCAACTGATCAGTAATGAAGAGAACCAGCTACACCCAGCGAAAGAACTGTGGGAAACGAGTGTGGACCACAACACACCATTTCCACTCCTTCTGTTATTGTCCACTTGCATTTTTGTTTTCAGGTTGTTTTTACCTTATTTCTAAATCAAATTTGTCTTGTGCAGCAAGATAACTATATAAATATGTATACATATATCGTATTTAACATATATTTTAACATGTTTAACATATATTGGACTACCTGCCATCTAGGGAAGGGAGTGGGGAGAAGGAGGGGAAAAGTTGGAACAGAAAGTTTTTCAAGGGTCACTGTTGAAAAATTACCCATGCATATGTTTTGTAAATAAAAATCTATAATAATAAAAAAAAAAAAAGAGTATCACCAACTGGGAAATAGTTAAGATATATAGATATGGATATTTGCATCTATATTTACATCTACATCTATTGATATATTAATACATTATTCATATAAATATCCATTTAAATTTATATGTCTGTATGTGTGTGAGGGAAATCTATTGTAAAATAAAATATTGTGAAAGGAAAAAATAAATAAAATAAAATGGGATTAAAATTCTTGCACTACCAAAAAAAATACCCATACAACACTAATGCATTGTTGGTGGAACTGTGAACAGATCCAACCATTCTGGAGAGCAGTTTGGAACTATGCTCAAAAAGTTATCAAACTGTGCATACCCTTTGATCCAGCAATGTTTCTATTGGGATTATATCCCAAAGAGATCATAAAGGAGGGAAAGGGACCCACATGTGCAAAAAATGTTTGTGGCAGCCCTCTTTGTAGTAGCAAGAAACTAGAAACTGAGTGGAGAATGGCTGAATAAATTATGGTATATGAATGCTATGGAATACTAATGTTCTGTAAGAAATGATCAGCAGGATGATTTTAGAGAGGGTTGGAGAGCCATACATGAACTGATGCAAAGTGAAATGTACAGAACCAGGAGATCATTATACACTACAACAAGAAGACTATATGATGATCAATTCTGAAGGATGTGGCTCTCTTCAACAGTGAGATAATTCAAACCAGTTCCACTTGTACAGTGATGAAGAGAACCATCTACACCCAGAGAACGAACCATGGGAAGAGAGTGTGGAACACAACATAGCATTCTCACTCTCTCTGTTATTATTTGCTTCCATTTTCTTTTTTCTCAGTTTTTCTTTTTCTTCCTTTTTGATCTGATTTTTCTTGCACAACCAGATGGCTATGTGAACATATATGCACATATTCGATCTGGCATGTATTGTGGCATATTTGGCATGTATTGGACTCCCTGCCGGATGGGGGAGGGGATAGAGGGAAGAAGGGGCAGAGGGTTATCCAGGGATCAATATTGGAGAAATTACCCATGCTTTGTGAATAAAAAGCTTTAACATAAAAAAAAAAACATACAAAGTTCATGTGAACTTTTCAAGTAAGGCTTAAACAATAAACAGGTATAAATATATACAGAACAATTAAAAAATTATTAAATATAAGGTAATATGGCAGAGAGAGCACTAACAGTCAAATGGAGAAGAAAGACCAGATTTAGAATATGATTCTTGACTGAATTTTAAAAAGGACTCTACTTCTTTTTTTTTTATTGAAGCTTTTTATTTTCAAAACATATGCAAGGATGATTTTTCAACACTGACCTTTGCAAAATCTTGTGTTCCAATTTTGTTCCCTTTCCTCCCACCCCCCCACATCTCCCTGGATGGCAAGTAATCCAATATATGTTAAACATGGTAAAAATAAATGTAAATTGAATACAGGCATATATATTTATACAATTTATACAATTATCTTGCTGTACAAGAAAAATCTGATTAAAAAGGAAGAAAAATGAGAAAGAAAATAAAATTCAAGCAAGCAACAACAAAAGAGGTGAAAATGCTATGTTGTGATCTACACTCAGTTCTCACAGTACTTTCTCTTGGTGTAGGTGGCTCTCATTATCACAAGATCATTGGAACTGACCTGAATCATCTCATTATTGAGAAGAGCCACATTTACCAGAACTGATCATCGTATAATCTTGCTGTTACCATGTACAATGATCTCCTGTTTCTATTCATTTCACTTAGGATCACTTCTTGTAAGTTTGTCCAGGCCTCTCTGAAATCATTCTACTGGTTGTTTCTTAAAGAACAATAATATTACATTACATTCATATACCATAACTCACTACTGTTTCAAATGGTACACACAGTTTTATTGCTCTCCAAAATAGTTGGATCAGTTCACAATTCCACCAACAATCCATGTCTCAGTTTTCCCACATCCTCTCTAACATTCATCATTATCTTTTCCTGTCATCTTAGACAATCTGAGAGATATGTAGTAGTATCTCAAAGTTCTTAATTTGCATTTCTCTGATCAATAATTTAGAGCATCTTTTCATATAACTAGAGATAGTTTCAATATTTTCATCTAAAAATTGTCTGTTCAATATCCTTTGACCATTTATCAATTGAAGAATGGCTTGAATTCTTATAAAATTGAGTCAATTTTCTATATGTTTTAAAAATTAGGCCTTTATCAGAATCCTTTTTTCCCTAATTTATTACTTCCAGAAGGACTCTATTAGAACTCAGTAAAGAAAAAGTACATTCCAGGAATAGGAGACAGCCAATTCAAAGACAAAGATGGGAAGTAGAATCTCTAGTATGAGAAAAATAGAGAAAAGGCCAGTTTGGCTAGACTGCAAAGTGTGGAAGGAGGAATAATGCTAGAAAAATAACATGGCCAGGTTGCATCAGACCTTAAAAGCTTAAAAAGAAGAGTTTATATTTTGTCCCAGTGGAGTCTCTGAAATTGTTTCCATAGGAAAGCTGCAAGATCAGACTTAAGGGTCACAAGTCAATTTGTTGTATTGTAATGACAGATATATGAGACAAATGATTCACTGCTCTATAAGCAGACTTCTAGATTTCATTTCACGGATGATAATATTCATATTATGGATCTGGAGGTAAGGGTTAGGATAAACTGTACAACATGGAAAATAAAAGAAGTGCTATTTCTATCTCTACAACAACTTCTATGAAAAGCCCTTTCTCTCTTCTCTACTCAAACCTTAACTCAGAACCTGACGCCTAGACTTCAACAGGCTCCTAACTGATTTTTCTACCTCAAGTTACTACTAAACTCCGGTCCAACATTCATGCTGCTACCAAAGTAATTTTCCTCATTCACAGACCTAGCCATAGCATTCTGTTCACTTAATAAACTCCAGAGATTTCCAATTGCTTCTAGGAACAAGTTCTTTTGCTTAACTTCTTTAAACTTTCACAACCTAGCTCCAACCCACCTTTCCAAACCTAATGAGAATCCCTAGCACCTAGAAAAATGTCTGGTATATAATAAGTGCTTAATAAATGCTTGCTGTTCAAGAGATACAAAGAGAAATTCCATTCCAAACAAATGTTGAGAGTATAAAATATTTGGGAATCCATCTACCAAAGAAAAGTCAGGAATTATATGAGAAAAATTACAAAACACTTGCCACAAAAATAAAATCAGATTTAAATAATTGGAAAGACATTCAGTGCTCTTGGATAGGCCGAGCGAATATAATAAAGATGACAATACTCTCCAAACTAATCTATTTATTTAGTGCTATACCAATCAGACTCCCAAGAAACTATTTCAATGACCTAGAAAAAATAACAACAAAATTCATATGGAAGAATAAAAGGTCGAGAATTGCAAGGGAACTAATGAAAAAAAACTCAGAGGAAGGTGGTCTAAGTGTACCTGATCTAAAGCTATATTATATAGCAGCAGTCACCAAAACCATTTGGTATTGGCTAAGAAATAGACCTGTAGATCAGTGGAACAGATTAGATACAAAGGACAAAAAAGGATACATATATAGCAACCTAAATCTTTGACAAACCCAAAGATACCAACATTAGGGATAAAAATTCATTATTCGGAAAAAACTGTTGGGAAAACTGGAAATTAGTATGGCAGAAATTAGATATGGATCCACACTTAACACCATATACCAAGATAAGATCAAAATGGATCCATGATTTAGGCATAAAGAGGGAGATAATAAATAGATTAGAGGAACAGAGGATAATCTACCTCTCAGACTTGTGGAGGAGGAAGGAATTTATGACCAGAGGAGAACTAGAGATCATTATTGATCACAAAATAGAAGATTTTGATTACATCAAACTAAAAAGTTTCTGTACAAATAATACTAATGCAAACAAGATTAGAAGGGAAGAAACAAATTGGGAAAATATTTTTAAAAACAAAGGTTCTGACAAAGGTCTCATTTCCAAAATATATAGAGAACTGACCCTAATTTATAAGAAACCGAACCATTCTCCAATTGATAAATGGTCAAAGGATATGAACAGACAATTCTCAGAGGAAGAAATTGAAACTATATCCACTCACATGAAAGAGTGTTCCAAATCACTACTGATCAGAGAAATGCAAATTAAGACCACTCTGAGATACCACTACACACCTGTCAGATTGGCTAAGATGACAGGAACAAATAATGATGAATGTTGGAGGGGATGTGGGGAAACTGGGACACTAATACATTGCTGGTGGAGTTGCAAAAGAATCCAGCCATTCTGGAGAGCAATCTGGAATTATGCCCAAAAAGTTATCAAACTGTGCATACCCTTTGACCCAGCAGCGCTACTACTGGGATTATATCCCAAAGAAATACTAAAGAGCGGAAAGAGACATATATGTGCCAAAATGTTTGTGGCAGCTCTTTTTGTTGTAGCTAGAAACTGGAAGATGAATGGATGTCCATCAGTTGGAGAATGGTTGGGTAAATTGTGGTATATGAAGGTTATGGAATATTATTGCTCTGTAAGAAATGACCAGCAGGAGGAACACAGAGAGGCCTGGAGAGACTTAAATCAACTGATGCTGAGTGAAATGAGCAGAACCAGAAGATCACTGTACACTTCAACAACAATACTGTATGAGGATGTATTCTGATGGAAGTGGAAATCTTCAACATAAAGAAGATCCAACTCACTTCCAGTTGATCAATGATGGACAGAGGTAGCTACACCCAGAGAAGAAACACTGGGAAGTGAATGTAAATTGTTAGCACTAATATCTGTCTGCCCAGGTTGCATGTACCTTCGGATTCTGATGTTTATTGTGCAACAAGAAAATGATATTCACACACATGTATTGTACCTAGACTATATTGTAACACATGTAAAATGTATGGGATTGCCTGTCATCGGGGGGAGGGAATAGAGGGAGGGGGGGATAATTTGGAAAAATGAATACAAGGGATAATATTATAAAAAATATATATATAATAAAAAAATTTAAAAAAAATAAAAAAAAATATATGCTTGCTGTTTAACTGAAATTGGACAAAAGATTATGAATACTTAAAGCTCCCAATTAGCATCACCTATCCACTACAAGTATTTGGCACAATGGAAAATAACTGAATAAAATTCAACACAATGAATATAACTAAATAAAATTATGGCAGATGGCTGTAAGTGGAATGTATCGTGTTCGAGGATTGATACAAAATGAAATAAGCAGAATTAGGAGAACATTTTATACAATGACTACAATAACATAAAGACAGTTTTGATAAACTTAAAATAATAATGCACTATATGTGCAAAAATGTTTGTAGCAGCTTTTTTTTTGTGATGTTGAAGAAATGGAAAATGAGTAGATGCCTATCAGTTGGGGAATGACTGAATTAGTTACGGTATATGAAAGTAAAGTAATATTATTATTCTATTAAAAAATGATGAACAAGTTGATTTTTAAAAGGCCTTGAAAGATTTATATGAACTAACACTAAGCAAAACAAGTAGAACGAGGAATATATCATACACGGTAACAACAAGATTGTGTGATATTCAACTATGAAAGACTGTTCTTCTCAGCAGTTCAATGATCTAAATCAATTCCAACAGACTTTGGAAAGAAAATGCCATATGCATCCTGAGAGAGAACTATGGAGACTAAATGTAAATCATCAACACAAGCTATGTTCACTTTTTTTCTTTTTTTTTTTTTCCTTTCATGTTTTTCCCCTTTTGTTCTGATTTTTCTCTCCCAACATAATTCATAAAGAAATATGTATTTTCATTGTTGGTGGAGTTGTGAAAGAATCCAACCATTCTGGAGAGCAATTTGGAACTATGCCCAAAAAGTTATCAAACTGTGCATATGCTTTGATCCAGCATTGCTGTTATTGGGCTTATATCCCAAAGAAATACTGAGGAGGGGAAAGGGACCTGTATGTGCCAAAATGTTTGTGGGAGCTCTTTTCGTAGTGGCTAGAAACTGGAAGATGAATGGATGTCCATCAATTGGAGAATGGTTGGGTAAATTATGGTATATGAATGTTATGGAATATTATTGCCCTGTAAGAAATGACCAGCAAAAGGAATACAGAGAGGCTTGGAGAGACTTACATCAACTGATGTTGAGTGAAATGAATAGAACCAGAAGATCGCTGTACACTTCAATGCTGTATGAAGATGTATTCTGATGGAAGTGGATATCTTCAACATAAAGAAGATCCAACTCACTTCCAGTTGATCAATGATGGACAGAAACAACTACACCCAGAGAAGGAACACTGGGAAGTGAATGTGAATTATTAGCACTACTGTCTACCTACCCAGGTTACTTATACCTTCGGAATCTAATACTTAATGTGCAACAAGAAAATGGGATTAACACACATATATTGTATCTAGGTTATATTGTAACACATGTAAAATGTATGGGATTGCCTGTCATCAAGGGGAGGGAAGGAGAGGATAATTTGGAAAAATGAATACAAGGGATAATGTTATAAAAAAAAAAATTACTCATACATATATACTGTCAAAAAATTTTTATAAATAAAATAAAAAAAGAAATATATATTCTAAAAAAATTAATGTACATATATAACCAGAAAAATGAAAAAATTAAAAAGGGAAAAAAATAATCCAGTGACTGACCAAAACTCTAAAAGACCAAAGATGAAATTATCCTTCCCAAATCTTTATTAAACATTTAAAAAGATACATACATTTTGTAGATGTTTTGTATGATTAACTTAATACGGGGCAAGAAAGTAGAGGTTAGGGAAGTTGTACTAGTACTAGCAATATTTAAAAAAAAAAAAAAAAAGAATAAAAAGAACATCAATGAGATACTTTAAATTTTACAGGAAAGAAAAGGAGAAGGTTGAAAGGAAACATAAGCAAGGTTGAAAGGAAACATAAGCAAACAGGAGAGTTTCTGGAACTAAAGCACTACATATAGTCCATATTTTTAAAAAAAATAAACTGTATATATATAATGAGTGTCCTGGTTTAACATGCAATACTTTTTTCTGATCTCTGTATATAGAAATATTAGTTTGCTGGTATTTTATTTTTCTTATTTAAGTTTACTCACTTTAAGTAAAGTAATCAGAAGCAATTCTAACTTTGTACTTTTTTTTGAAAAGCTAAGTGTATTTCCATTCCTTTAAGCTTTCTGTAACTATCTTCCTCAATATTGCAATAAATCTGTGACCTCATTGTTACTGCTTCCAATGGTCCAGATCACAACCTATTCAAGTCCTTCCATTCTCTGTGACTTGCATTTCTTCTCATAAATTTCAAAAGAATTCTACCCAATATACTAGAAGCCTTCCTCTAAGGTCTTCATCTATTGCCAGTTGCTCTTATAAATAACCTACCACTAATATTTCTTATTCTGAATAATAGCTTTTATGCTACCTCATATACAGATAGGCATAATTGCAGGTAACTGCTATGTGCATAATTTAGCTTATGGTTATTATTATTCTACAACCTATTTATGTCTACCACATAACTTTCTAGCACTTTTTGAAGGACTTGCAACTTTGATTTTTCATAGGCTACAAAAATGTAATATTGCTTCAATATCCATAAAACAGCTTCACATTTATAAAAAGACTTAATGCCTATCTATCAATGAGTCCAATGCCCTCACTTTATAGAAGAGAAAACTGAGACCTATAGAAGGGAAAGCAACTGGACAAAGATAACAAAAGTATCAGTGGCAGAGTCAGACTTCAAATTCTGGTCCACTGAACAGTATGGTCCTCTTCCCATAACAACATGTTCCCCTAAATATCTGAAAATCCACTAATACAATTTATAAGATGATAAACTACACAAAACCTATAAAATACTTTATGATAATATAGTATTATAAAATTTATTTTTTATAATTTTCCACTAAATAGCCAAAGCTTCATGTTTATAACAGCATCAATTTGGGGGGAAAATCCCACTTATTCTACTGAACCAATATAATATTTATTTAATATTTTACTTTACAACTGAAGTCTAAAACAATTAAAAATAAACATTTCAAAAATACTTTTCTCAATTTAATACATGAGAGAATTTCATATACAGCTGATGCTAGAGTATAAAAATGACAAAGATATTATATACCTTGAAAATTTGATGTGTTTCTCTCAATACATTTCCAGGTCCAAGGCACTACTACATAATGACTAAATGAGAATATGCAAAATTGAATAAGATATGATCTTTGCTCTCAACATTATTGTCTCAAAAGAAAGAAAAATACCAAGTTATATTCCCCAATTAACTTAGTTTCTATAAGATAATTTACTACCTTATTTCCTATTTTCTAGCAATTAACCTATAATAAAATGTTAAATTAATATTCCATTGTGAATGCATCCAACCATTCTGGGCTTATATCCCAAAGAGATTTTAAAGAAGGGATCTGTATATGCAAAAATGTTTGTGGCAGCCCTTTTTGTAGTGGCTAGAAACTGGAAACTGAATCAATATCTATCAATTGGAGAATGGCTGAATAAGTTGTGATATATGAATGTTATAGAATATTATTGTTCTGTAAGAAACGACCAGCAGGATGATTTCAGAAAGGCCTGGAGAGACTTACATAAACTGATGCTGAGTGAAATGAGCAGGACTAGGAGATCATTATGTTCTTCAACAACAATATTATATGACAATCAATTCTGATGGACGTGGCTCTCTTCAAAAATGAGATGAACCAAATCAGTTCCAATTGTTCAATAATTAAGAGAACCAGCTACACCCAGTGAAAGAACTATAGGAAATGAGTATAGACCACAACACAGCATTACCACTCCTTCCGTTTTTGTCCGCTTACATTTTTGTTTTTCTTCCCAGGTTATTTTTACCTTCTTTCTAAATCCAATTTTTCTTGTGCAGCAAAATAACTGTATGGATATGTATACATATATTGTGTTTAGCACATATTTAAACATATTTAACATGTATTGGTCTACCTGCCATGTAGGGGAGGGAGTGGGGGGAAGGAGGGGAAAAGTTGGAAAAGTTTTTGCCAAGGGTCAATGCTGAAAAATTACCCATGCATGTATCTTGTAAATAAAAAAAACTATAATAAAAACAAATTAATTAGTAGTCCATTGAAGCACATATTCCATGATAATCATTTATCCAATAAAATCTAAAACTACATGAATTGTAGCAGTTCTTTGCTTAAAATTTAAAACAAATATTTTTCATTATGTCAACAAAAGTTCTTCATATATTAAAAAGGTTGGTCTCATACATTTTAATTCTAAAATTTTTAAATATTACCTGGCATTTTCCACTGCATTAGAGGATGAAACTATTTTTTCTTCCAAAACTGTAATTTTCTTTTTTAGTTTAGCTTCTCGATCTTCTGCAGCCAAAGCTTCACGGGTATAAGAATCTTCCATTTCTAAAAGATGGTTACGCAATCTTTCTAGCTCCTGGTTTAAGCGAGATTCTTTGTCACGAAAATGTTGAACCTGAGCAGAATATATTTATGTTTTATGTTTATGATACTTCATTTTTTTAAATAAATTATTTTGTTAGTAGATGTCACAATTATTAAATGGTTATTTTATCAAATTATCATGTGTATTATATTTAAGGGTAAAAATTCCACAAGAGTTGCTGATCTCTATTACTAGAAGAAATTTGGAAAATAAGAATTCCCCTATATAGACAAAAATCAGTTCTGAGACACACACACATACACACACAAAAAAAAATAAGCATAAACAATTGACTAGATATTATCCTATAACTTCTTCTATGAGTACCCCTAGTTTTTAAGTTTATAAAGTTATAAAGGGCAAAAATGAAAGAATTCAAAAACTCTTGACTCCAGATGCCATTCTATTTTACATTATTATTTCCAATTTTTCAGGAGAGAACAAGAATATCAGTCTTTTTTCATAAAATCTTTCATTTTAAAAAAGTTAAAAAAAAAAAAAAACTCTTGAAATGAAATGTATCACAACAGAGTATAAGATGCTTCTAAGGCTTTGGAAAGTCCCAAATCTACTACACTAGATCAATAAATCAATCAACAAACATTTATTAAATATCTATCTTGTTCCAGGTTGTTATGAGCTTTAAAACCTAAAAAAAGTACTACATAATAAGCAAGAAGGGGCTACTTGAATTGAATGAATAAGAGTGACTCATTAAAATAACACTTAATCCAAATCACTTTGAAAGCAACAAGACTGGGAAACCATTTAGGAAACCATTCTGGGTAAGAAGTGATGAGGGCCTAAATTAAAATGATATCTGTATCAGCAGGGATAGAAGATTTTTGTGGAGATAGAAACAGCAAGATCTGGTGATTGATGAGATACATGGGATGACTCAGTAAATACATGTATATTAAGCACCTACTATGCTAAGCACTAGAGACTGCCACTTCCTTCAAAGGAGTTCATAATCTAATGATGAGTGAGAGTGAGATAAAACAACACTGGAGATTTGAAGAATGGTATAGAGCTTTAAACAGCATTAGGAAAGTTTGGAAGAGAGGAGGTTGGATTGGAGGGAAGTAGGAGAGAGGTTAGAGACAAGGAGTTCTATTTTGGACATGGTTTGAGATGTTTCCAGGATATAGTTTGAAATGTCCAACCGACAACTGGCCATGTGAGCACATGCTCATCTCTACATCTCCCCTCACTTTATTCCAAACCCTCTATAATCTGGCTTCCAACTTTATTATTTAACTAAACCTTCTTGAAAATCATCCACAATAACTTGTCAAATCTAATAGCCTTTTCACAATCTTTATAATGCTTCAAGACCTCTCTGAGACCTTTGAGAGTTGATCACACTCTCTAGGTTTTCATGATTGCTCTCTCCTTGTTCTCCTTCTGCTACTCATCCTTTAAAAAAAAAAAAAAAAAAGGGCAGTGACATAACAGGTCAGGTCTTCACTCATGCATGAAGTAGATTTAAATGAGGCAGAGTTGCACAAAGTCATCAGCCTCATACTCTCTTCCAGAGTCAATGAAGTCCACTGGCAGGACAAAAGTTAAGGCAACCAATGATGGTCCAAGATGCAGTGGATGACCTTGGTGTTTTCAATGCTTATCCAAGCTTTAAGCAAGTACACAGAACTTGCTTCAGACACTTTTGAGGCCTCTGAAATAAACTGGTCTCAAAGGTCAATTCCTGACCAAGAAATCTTCCCCCTAACTCACAAACAGTTTTGAGATGTTACTCTCAACCTAGCTTAGCCTGTTTGCCAAGATGGTTTACCAAGAATGTGGCCATTGCACATGCTACAGATTCTTGAAGCTATAAAAGTTGGATGAATCAAGTGGATACCAAAAATAGGAAAAACAGCCCTAATATAGGCTCATCAAGCCCTCACACCATAGGTGTTAGTTCTCCTGAACATCTCACACTTGTATAACTATTCTTTTTCAGGCTCCTTTGGACGTGTGTGTGTGTGTGTGTGTGTGTGTGTGTGTGTGTGTATATAGAGTTTTTTGTCTCCCTCATTAATATAAAGAGTACACTGAAGGCAAAGACTATGGTTTTGTCTTTTCTTTTTCCCTAAGCAGGACACCAGGGAAGCACTTAATAAATACTTGTTCACAAACTAAAATCAGGCCTCAGAAAATAATAAGGGTTAGAAGAATTGGACATCAGGATGAGGGCAAATAGGTTTAGAAGAGTTGAGGAATAGGAAGAGATGTTATTATAGGTGACTGAGGTGAATGTCATTATTTTTGATGTGCAAAGTAGAATACTTGTATATTAACAAAGTATGAGAAAAAGAGTAAGGAAAACTATATCAAATTAATTGTATTTGAAAATATTTTTCTAACTTATTAATCAAATAAGTTTATTTAATTCTTTATTATTATGGAAAGGAAAGCTAAGTGTCTCACTGTATCGAGTGTCAGGTCTGGAATTAGGAAGACACTAGCTGTGTGATGGAAAAGTCACTTAATTATGTTTCAGGCTCCTGATCTAAAAAATGAACCAGAGAAGGGAATGGCAAATCATTCCTGTATCTTTGCTGTAAAGGGCTACAACTGAGCAAATGCACTTGGATAATCGAGCACATGAGACTAATTGCCAATTGGAAGGTTCTCTATTAACATGATTGAAGCTTGACCCTCCCCAGCTGTTCTGTGCTGACTTGATTGGTGGGACAAAGAGGGAAGTGACGTGTGTGGGTGGAGTAGGAAAAGGAAATTGAGGCATTCTCTCAGCGGTGGAGAGAGAGGAAGGTGGTGGAGAGAGAGGAAGGTGGTGTAGAGATTACTAGATCTAATCCCCTGACTTCGAGCTCAAGAGACCAAGAATAAAGACTTTTGATTAGCCTGACACCAGCTGATTTCTGAGACGACAGAATTCCAGCACTTTGCCAAGAAAACCTCAAACAGGATTACAAAGAGTCAGACACAATTGAAAAAAATGAACAACAAAAAATTCTTATAAAAGAATATACCTCATTCTGTAGGGAATTGCTTTCCATTTGTTTCTGCTTCAGGGCCAACATGACTTGGTCTCTCTCCTGCTGAAACTTAACTGCTTTATCCTGCATAGACTTAACTTCATTTAATAACTGATTCAACTCCCCAGTGTTACCCTTTTGGAAGGATAAAAAAAAAAAAAAAAAAAAAAAAAAAAAAACCCAAGTTTTAGGTTTTTATATAGTCTTCCTAAAAAAAATCTTAAATTCTATAAAGAATTAGGTTGCATTCATTAGATATACATGCATTGAAAGTTTGTAGAATCAATTAGTAAAGATAGCAAGCTATTTGCTAATATGGAAACTTTAAATAAAAACACATACATTTTTGGCATAGATTTAAGGAAAACAATTTGAACATGCTAACCACTAAGAAGTCAGTGCAAGTACAGTATATTATTACCTTCAGGAAGAAAGCTAACATCTCAATTTTAGAGAAGATTCATGTTTTAGGCAATAGCCAGATTTTAGAAAAAAATTTTTTTTTTAATAGTAGGTAGTTTTTATTACTGATTTTCCTCACTATATAAATATGTACAATATCTGCAAACATATATTATGTATTATAATAAGGCTTTATGAAAATATTTTACTTATATAACATTTAGTATATATAATTTGACCCTAAAATATTCAGAAATATTTTGAAACCAAGCATTTTGTTACTTATATTTCAATCTTTTTCTCAGAAAAGGAAGCTCCAAATTTTCAAACGCAGATATTATAAGATAAATTAGGAAGAAGTGACCTATAATATGAAAGCTTAAAAACATTTTTTTCAATAAAATGATTTTGCTCAATATACCTTTCTCAATGAAAATAATACAAAGTATATTTTAACTGTATTAGGCATTAAAAATCCCATGGGATAACATACTCAACCACAACTACAGTCAAGTTAAAAAGTTACTAACTCTAATGCACCTGAGAAGAGGGTCTGTTGGGTGGTAAGTGAATTTTATAGCAATAATAGAAACACTCCAAGGGAATGCTAGTGTTAACTACAAATCTAATCCCATCAATGTATTATATTACCCTTTTTGGGCAGCCATCCTATAAAGTAGCAGAAAAATTCTTACAATATTAAAGTTTCCATTCAAATGGCAGTACGAGACAAAAGATTCAATTCAATTCCTGCATTTATTAAGTAATTACAACATGCAAGGCACTGTGCTAGGCAATAAGCACATAAATGTAAAAATAAAACATTTCCTGGCCTAAAGGAACTTATATTCTACTACATTGTACCATGTACACAATTCAGGTTCTTTCTTGGGATATTTTGCTCTTTAAGTGTTCTCTTCTTTGGATGTAACAGTAAGAGCTATTAATACATGTGCATTCATCTAACACTGTGCTATGTGCACAGGACGTATTCAATAAATTATACTATTAAATTGCTTCTACAATTAAAAAAAATCATACAAAATAATTAGGGTTCCTGTCTAAAAACACTGTATAAAAAGGACAGATAGTATTTGGTATTGAGATATTTTTTTATGTTTGAGTAAAATAGGATAAAAGACTTTTAATATGAATAATGAATAGCATTGCTATTTTATAGATAGAAGGCTGTGAATCTAATAGCAAGCCTTAAGATTCAAAAGATCAAACTAAATCTAGTATGAAAGAAGCAATCACTTCAAAACTAGCAATCCCTCAGCACTTGACAATTATATTTCTACATATTCATCAAAATAGATGATTAAGACAAAATCATGAAGAAAAAAGATTTCTCCCCAATCCCCAAAACCCTTTTGTATACCTACAAAGAAAATGTACCTGTTCTTTTTCTTTTAACAGTTTCTCAAAAGCAAGAGCTTTTTCCTTCATTGAATTTGATTCAAACTCTTTTTCTCTCAGCATCATAGAAACCTGCATATTGGTCTCCTGAAGAGCTCGAAATTCTGTTTCCTTTTCCCTGGACATGACTATAATTTTTTCATTTTCTTCCTTTAGTTTACAAATATCCATTTCTAAAATTAAAGTTCTCTCTTTAAGGTTTGTTACAGCCTGCTTTAAAAGTTCATTTTCATTTGTTTTGTTAGTTAGATTTTCATTTAAAGAAAGCAACTGATCACTTTTAGCTTTGATTAAGAGATCTTTTTCCTTAAGAGATTTTTGTAAAATATCTCGTTTCTCCTTAATCTGCTTAATCTCTGAGTCAATTTCTTCATGTTCCTTTCTTTCAAGTCCTGATGTGGCAGCAACAGAATCACACAATCTATGATTATTCTCCTGAAGAGTCTTAATTGTTGCATCTTTTTCTTGTAATATTTTCCTTAGCTGGTCTAATTCTTGTTGTAGAGATTTAAAAGTTTCATTTGGTATTTCAGATTGTCTGTCTCTTGTAGGCAAAACAACTGAAGATCTAATTGACAGCTGTGGTGAGACAACATCAAGTTTTCCCAGAAGAAGATCCTTGGTATTATGAAGCTGCCCTATGCTATGCTGAACTTGTGCCAACTCTTGACCAAAACATTTGAGCTTGGTTTCATTCTGTTCATAACTCTGGATTAAACCATTATAGTCTGCCTGTAACTTGGAATTATTATCACTATCAACCAAAACCTGAGCTTGAAGTTTATGAAGCTCCTCTTGAAGCTGAGCAGACTCATGCTGCATATTTTGCACTGTTGTTATTACTTGCTGCTTCCACTCTTCCATCTTCTTTACTTGCTGTTTTAATTTATCACGTTCCTGTAGAAGTTCCTCAAACTGATTACTATTAACACTCCCAACCTCATTACCATTACCAGAGTCAGATGTCTGTAAAACAGTCAGTAAAGTCTGACATTTCTGACTTAATGCATCTATTTCAATGTCTTTTTCTCTAATGATACGAGATAAGTTCTGAATGGTTTCTTTAAACATGTCCTGGCCACTATTTTCAAATCTACTATTCAATTGTTGGTTTTCATCTTGAAGTTTTAAAAGAGCTGCTTCTTTGGCAGCTACTATATCCATGATTTTATGATATTCTGTTTTCAACTGACTATTTTCCCTAGTCTTTTCATTCAGAACTGAAAATAATTGTTCTCTTTCCACAACATAAGCTTGAAGTTGCTGTTGAAGGTAAACAACATCCTGCATGTAAGATGCAGAAGAAATTCTGGCATGAAGAGCTTGTATCTCCAAATCTTTCTGATTAATGATTTGCTTCAATTTACCAACTTCATCTTTGGACAACTGATCAATCTGTCTAGTTAAAGAAACATTCTTTTCATTTAAAAGCTTAATCTCCATCTCTCTTTCCTTTATTCCCTTTACCAATCTTTCAATTTCAGCTTTTGATAAATCATGTTTTTCATTTCCGTTTTCTACATTAAGTGTCTGAACTTTAGTCTCCTGAAAGATATCAGAGGTTTCTGTCTGGATGTCCTGTCTTTCTTCATGCAACTGAGTTTTAATTTGATTGATTGTCTTTTGTAAATTTTTTATTTCTTCATCTTTTTCTAAAAAGAGTTGTGTATGTGTAATGCTCATTTGTTCATGTTGGGATTTAAACTCATCTATTTCCTTTTTCTGTTCTTGTAAAGTCTGTAAAAGTTTCATTTCATTCTGATTTTGATCCTCAATTGTCTTTTGGCAACATTTTATTTCATCTTCAAGATTTCCCTTTATTACATTCAATTGTGTTACCTCAGTTTCAAGTTCAGTGATAATATCCAAGGTTTTAGGCTCAGCTACAGGTACAGATCTACTTTGTTGGTCCCTGAGTCTTTCAAGTTCTTCCTGCAGATGATTATTTTCTTCTTTCATAATTGCAAGATTTTTATCTTTTTCTTCTAAAGTTTGTTTGAAAATTTTGGTTTTTTCTGAAATCTGAATATGTGTATCAAGTTTCTTCTGAAGTTTTAACTGTTTGTCTTGAAGCTGTTCAATGAATATCTCTTTCTCTTTTATGAGTTCTGTTAACTCCTTTTGCTCTGCTAAACTTCTTGTTAGGATTTCTTTAGTTTCTTTATGGTCACTATCCATCTGCTCAATTTTGTTTTTGAGTTTTGCAATTTCAAAATCTCTTTCTTGATTAAGTTTAATTAAACACTCATGTTCCAACTGTAAGGCAGAAGTATTCATCTTGCGTGCATCTGATAGTTCTTCAATAGTTTGCTCATATTTGTGAGCTTGCTCCAACAATCTCTTTTCAGACTGATGTAACTGTACTTCTAATTGCCCTTTCTCCATTTTTAAAGCTTCAATAATGGCATCTTTTTCTAGGGAAACCTGATTCTTAACAGTAACTGATTCCTGTAGTTGCTGTTTTACATCTTCACAAGCTAAAACCAATTTTTCATTTTCCATTTTGACATTAAGAACAATTTTCTCTAAATTTTTATTGAGTTCTTTCATTTCTGAAAGATGTTTATTTAAGTTCCCAATTTCTGTTTCCTTTTCTTTAAGTAAGTGACACTGAAAGTTACTATTAGATTCTTGATTGAGAAGCTTAGTTAAGTCATTCTTGGTGATAAAAAGATCCTTTTCATTCTGTTTTAATTTTTCCTGAAGCTCTGAATTTTCCTTTTTAATGTTCAAAATGTATTCTTGTGATTTATCTAGCTGATCTCTTAAATCCTTAATCTTATTCTCAAGTTCTTGGTTATTTATATTTAAATCATGAAGGGTAACTTCTCCTTGGTTAAACTTTTCTTTCTGTACTTCTAGTTCTTTAGTAATTTTCATCTTTTCATTTTCAAGTTGAGAAACTCTCTTCTTTTCATCATTTACATCTTGTATTAGTTTGCTAATGGTAATATCTGCTTCATTATGTTGTTTTGATAGTTGCTCTTTCATCAAAATCATATGCTGAAAAAAATACAAATTGAAATAGTGATTTTAAAACATTTTATCCTATATCAATTATGCAAGTTTGAAACTATTTAAAATAACTTTATATTATAAAGTTTGTTTTAGATAACCTTAAAAACTAGTATTTCCTATTAAGGATAAAAAATTTAAGCAAGAAGAAAAGAAACCATTTTGTTTATTATTTGTTTATATAATTGTAGCTTATAAAATTTAAAAGTAGACTATAATTAATATCCAGTGCAAAGAACATATGTATCTGTGAGTAAAGATCCTTTTTTAATAGATGTACTTTATAAGCAGCAATAAAACTTGTTTTTAAATAATTTTAAAATATAAAATTTTTAAAAGATATCTGTCTTTCTAAAACTCTTTAGTCTAATGAATTTTATATAGCAATAAATCTGTAAAATAAAGTTCTCTTTAGTATTCTAAAACAAAATTAAGATTCCTTTATCATCATCTTTGTATGAAAACCCAAGCCATGATATAAATGAAAAGCAACCAATTTTCCTTGTTGACAAAAAGATAAAAGCAATTAATTGAGAACTATAAGGTATCTCTACACTAAAAGAACAGAATAGAAAACATTTAAGTGTATTTAATACAGTACCTGACAACACAAAGGTGTTCAATAAACACTAACTAACTAAGGTCTCTTTATTTTAATGTGGTAGTTACTTTATATTCTAGAGGTATCTTAATATCCAATTTTAAATAAATTAATTATAAGAAGAAAAAAAAACTTCCTTTTATTTACTTGTCTTTCCTCTTTAGGGTTACATCTCCCAAAATCTGGCAGCCCCTAAACAGTACTCTAGCTTAACTGGAGTAATTTATAAGAAATAAGTTTTCATATTTGAGAGCAACTAATATATATCTGTGTAATGATTTAAGCAATCATACCATTTAGAAGGCTTCAATATACATGAATTATTCCAACTAATATCTAGATCATATGTTTGAAGATTAAAGGATAAAATGCTGAAGCTAAAAATGTTTTTATTTTTCATTTTTTTGTAGGCATTTTAAGTTTTGGGAAACTTACACATCTACACAATTTTATGTTGAGTTTTAAATAAATTAACAGAAAGGGAAAATATGAACAAAAAAATTTCCTTGTTATTTGCAATCTTTCTTCAAGGTGGCATTTCCTTTGGGAAATGTAAAAATCCCAAAAATTGCATTATGCAAAGTACACAATAAGTTAGGTATCAATCTTGTTCTGCTACTAGTATATTATTACATAAAAACTTAAAATAGTGTAGAACAGAAACAAAATCCAGAGCTTGAATCAAATACAAAGACCTAATGATATCACTAATAGAGGTACAACATCAAAATGGTCATCATTTAATTATTTGTCAATACCTAAAAACAACTAAATACGATCATAAAAAACTGTTAACAAGACAAATATTTTCAAATAAGTCAAATAGCCCATCAATTTACACTTGTTACAATGAAATTACATTAGGATATAAAAACATATGTTTATAAAATTACTTTAAAAATGACTTTCATTGAGTGATTGCCCATCAGTTGGGAAGTGGCTAAATAAGTTATATGATGGAATATTATTGCTCTATAAGAAATAATGAGCAGGCTTATTTCAGAAAAGCCTAGAAAGACTTACATGAACATAGATGGTAAGTGAAATGAGCAGAACCAAGAAAATGTACACAATAACAATAAGATTATGGGATGATCAACTGTGATGGACTTGGCTCTTCTTAGCAATGTGATGATTCAAAAAAATTCTGACAGGCTTAGGAGGGAGAATGCCATCCATAACCAGAGAGAGAACTCTAGAGACTGAATGTGGATTGAAGTATAGTAATTTCACCTTTTGTTTGTTTTTTTCTTTCTGATTTTTTTTTCTTTTTGGTCTGATTTTTCTTTCACAGAATGACAAATATGGAAATATGTTTAAAAGAATTGTACATATTTAATCTATATCAGCTTGCTTGCTGTCTTGAGGAGGGAAGTCAGGAAGGGAAGGAAAAAAATTTGCAACACAAAGTTTTGCAAAAGTGAATGTTGAAAACTATCTTTACATGTATGTAGAAAAATAAAATACTACTGAAAATAAATTTTTAAAATTGAATTTCAATTCAATTGAGAGAACTTACTACAAAAAGATCAATCTACTTTTATTCAATTAACATTTACTGGGGCGTTTTGAACAGCCATCTATTTTAGAGAGCATAATCCAATTCTTTTTTTGTTTTTACCTATGAGAATGAACAGCCACTAGAAAACAAATATATTCTTGGAAAGTTTGTGTATAAAGCAGTTTCACTGGCTGATTTTTTTAAGGCTAATTAGGTGGCTCTCCATTTAAGGAACCCTGAAGGTTACAGAGAAACTTCTTGTAATCATGCTTTATGTTTTATAAATTTAGAATTTTTGTTTTGAGTTTTCTTAAAAATGGAATTACCTTCACAGTCTTTTAAAAAAAACTTAGAAATTGGTATCTTAAACTGTTTAGTGTTAATTTCCTGAACTAAATTAAATTGGTTATTTTTTAAATGACATATATTTTAAAAGAAACTATTTGATGGAAAAAGAAAACTGCATTAAAATGACAAAAAAAAAATATATATATATATTCTAAGCATCAAGAGTGCCCTCCAGTGGAGTTGGTGCTTTTTGAGGTATATATTCCTTGCTCCACTGGAAAACTGAAAAGATTCTTTGCTCAGTCATGAAACGATAATCTTATAGTCACTTTCCAAAGTAACTAAATAATTAAAAAGTACATCATGATAGACACTCATAGAAGGTCTGGCCTATTTCCCTGACAACAATTATACTGAGAAAAATTATTTGAAGTAGATGTATAATGTGCAACAAAATTCATAAAATCACAGAAATTTAGAGGTGAAAAGGGCATCAGACACCAACTAGACATCCAAGCCATGTGCTAAGAACATTTCTACATTTATGTGATCTGTATGCAAGAAGTAGAAAATGCAAGTGACATCATCTTTGACAGGTGACTGAAAAGCATTTACGGGGAGAATGTTTTGATCAAATTTACAATGCCATGTCAGTCAGTGTAAAAGCAGAGATTTAAAGACACTATTTTGTGTCTCTCTCTTGACAATTCAGTGAATTAAAAATAGACATGTAAACATGTTAAGTTCTATTTCTTTTCTATGTTACCTTGGTAGCTTCTTGATTCTGTTTGTCCAGTTCTTCTAACTCTGCTATTAATGTTTCTTTTTCAGCAATACTTTCATTAAGTTCTAGGTTCTTTGTTTCCAAATCAATTTTTAAGTTATTTAATTCTAACTTCAAATTCATGTCTTCAGTAGATGTGAACTTAATAATGGTTTCAGGTTCATTTTGAAATGTTAAAAGTGTTTTTTGAAGTTCTTCCTTGAATTTGGAAGGAAAAAAAGGAGGGAAGTTTAAAAATATTTAAATTAATCTCATATAAACAAAAATTCAGAGTACATATAGTCAAATCTTTTATTTTACAGAACATTTCAATAAGTATAATTTTGAAGGAAATGAAGTAGAAAGTAAAAAATGAACTACACCTTAAGAATTCCAGTAAAATCACAGATTATTCACAAGAATTTATTTTAAATACTACAATAAATATTTGTTGAGATGAATTCTATGATACAGAATCCTCTATATTTGTCTTCTTGGCATCAAGTAGACTGTCATAAATCTTACTTATTTACTATATTTACATTGTAAATATAAACAATGATGCTCAGAGGGGAAAATGCCTGGGAACAACTTATTTAGAAAAACTCTTTAAATAAAGTCAAGGAAGCTTTTTGTTTTGTTTTGTTTCTTTTTTTTAAATAAATCATCAGCAAAGAACTGCCTTTGTTGAGTACAAAACTAAAGACTATGGGAACTATGTTCCCAAACATTTTTTCCCTGCATTCTCCTCTCTAATTCATCTCCCTTCTGCCTTCAAAAGTCCAAAAAGCTCTTTTCTTTCAAAACCCTTTCCCTTCAACAAAATGAATAAACCAATCATTTATACTAACTTGACTGTTTAATCAAATATTTATTCACACAAATTAATTATCATAATAATACAGCTGTTTCTCAACTTCAATTGCGAAATTCTTTCTTATAAGCTAATGGAAACTTTAACTTTTAACAGTTAAACTTTCTCTACAATCAATATCTGGTCTCCTTCCCAGATGCCCCATAAGAGTAAATGAAGAATAAGATGATAACTGATCTGTATTTTGTGTTTTCTAAATGGGACACAAATTGAATCACTAATAGGAATACCCATATCCACAATGTGGATTTTGTTTTGATATTATTCTTATTCTCAATATCCCTCAATTAATAACATACGAGACTTTCCTGTGTTTCCTATACTAGGGATAGCAATCAATTTCATTGTAACTACTACATTATTAATTATACTACTGACTTTAAAAAAAAAATGAGAAAAGCAACTATGAATTCAATAGTACTTTTTTAAAAAAGGTCCATGGTCTACATACAAATAACCATTATGTGTTTATATGTAAGTATATGTCTTTATGTGCATACATGCACATATCTCCCTTTGTTTTGTAGAACTGCTAGTCCATCAACAGATGCTAATTAAACTTATCTTCTAAAAATGAATAAATGAATAAATCACTCAATAAACAAATATCACAACTTTCTTCAAATGGGGAACACACTTTCATACTTATAATTGAAAAATTAAAGTTTCAGTAAAATACGAAAACTATTGGTTAGAAGATTATGTAAATGGATTCTACTTAACTAGAGTAATTTCCAGAAACAGGAAATCTCTTCTATATATTTTCTCTTCTTGTGACCATCAATTCACACAGGGACAACTATATAAACTTTATGTAATTGACTTCCAATTAGAACTACCTCATTCAGCTCTGGTGAGTTCCAGTCTTGAATCACCTATGGCACATCCATTTCGAAATGGCCAGTAGAGAGGAGTGGGGGCTGAGAAAAAATTGCAAACTATGTATTCCACTCACTGAGGAAGGAAGGGAAGTGACCTGGAGATCTATAAGCAACAGCTATGAAGAATTTGACTAGATGATAGAATAGCATGAACCTCAAGAGAGAAAGAGTCTACTAAGTGATGAAAATAGGAGATATATATATATATATATATATATATATATATATATATATATATATATATATATATATATATATACACATATACTGTTCCTTCTAAATGGAATGTCCTATACTTTATTTTTCTAATAGCATTAATTACATTCTACCCTTAATTAGTTAATTGCAAATGTCTTCTCTCCCCTGATTTTAAACTCCTTCAAGGAAAGATCTTCTTAATCTACCTATTTCCCATTGTGTCTTGCATATAATAGGAATTTAGTAAAATATTTGTTGAGATGAATTCTATGATACAGAATCCTCTCTATTTGTCTTCTTGGCATCAAGCAGACTGCCATAAATCTTACCTATTTACTATATAATCATTGATCCAGGATCTGTGTATCTATTCCTCCTTCCAGTGCCTTGCATTGGGGTCATCTTCTAGTTTTCAAAACTATTTCAGCAGTACTAATGGAACTGTTTTTCTTGTTACATAAATTGCCCTACTTCCTTTTCTGACAATGTCTTTCTACATTCCAACACTATTATAATCTACTTAAATACAATATCAACTTCTCATTAACATTTGAATCATTTTAAATTTGGATTATTTCCAAATTTGTATTGTCCCATGATTTGCAGCTATATATAACATCATCAAGGGGAAAATGGTATTAAAACTGTGAATTTTTCCAGCAATGATTGGTTTATCAAACATCATCCAGTCTGGGCTTTCTCAATTTTTCAGAATTTTCAATTCTGAGTCGTTTGATCTATAGAGCCTGTTGAAAACACACACACACACACACACACACACACACACACACACGTGCACATGCGCACGTATGTAGACTAATTGAATATCTGGGCAATATGAATTTTTTTACCCAATGTTTTTCCTATGTGAATGGTTAAAGCACTCTCTCACCGCTATGAATTTCACTAAGAAAGCACAGTAGTATTCCTAGGTTTGAAGCAACAATGCAATGTCTTGCAACGCATATTAAGGCCTTTCAAAAATTTCCACAAAATGAATAAGTGGGTGGATTTAAATGAATGAATGGATAGATGAATAAATGCTAAAAAATTCATGCAGAACAATGATCAACTAGACATAAGTACCCAAACCCATCTTTCTAATATCAGAAAAATCAGTGAGGTTTTGCTAAGTCTATCTTACCAAATACAAAAATTCAACAAAGATATTAAAATGTATGATGGCAGTAACCAAACCAAAAATAACCAACTTTCCTATGTGTTACAAATGAAAAATAGTTTTGGCTAAAAGCCATTTCCTCCATTTGCAAAAATAAAAGAAATTTCCATTCTTCCCCATTACATGCTCTGTCATTGAGACAAATTCCTCCTCTTTTCCCTTACCAATTCAAAAAACATCCAGTAAATAGTTAACTAATATTTTCCTCCAACATACTTACTCTGATGCCTCTGTATAGAAAAGCAATGACTTCATATTCAATAATAAAAGACAAGATCAGAAGAAATCTTACAAAACTGAAAAAAAAAAAAACAAGCCCATGGGAATAGAATGATGTCCTGACATCTGAGGACCAACCTGATTAAGTTCAGAATGAGCCATCACAACAACACTACAAATTACCAGATCACAGATTAAGAGATGGAAGTAACCTAATATGTCACCTAATCCAACCTCCTAATTTTATAATTGAAGAAAGTGAGATCCAGAAGAACTGAGAGTCTTGTCCAAGGTCACACAAAAAGAAGACAAGACTCAAACTCAAAAAAACTCCTCAGACTCCAAAGACAACAATGTTTTCATTACATTCACACAACTTCCCACTGGGTTCTTTTCAAGACAACAATTCATGAAAATAAATCTACTGAAGTTCAAAGGAGTTGCAATCTATAACAGTAAAGAGAATACTCACTGATAAAAGCATAGATCCTTGAAGTAAAATGTATCATTCCATTATAATTAATTCTATTTCTTTTCTATAACCACAAACCACACTGCCAATTCCACTTAAAAGGATGTCACCCCTTAACTTGTAGGTATTACAACTGCACTTCAACTTTTCATTCCTTAGTCATTATAATATTTCAAAGGTACTCTGGTCTGCCTTCTGGGACTTCTAATCATGCCCCTGATATCAAACCCCTAATTGAACTGCCAAAAGAGCCTGTGCCCCCCAACTCATGATTTGTTGCTGGTGCCCTAGAGACGGAGAAGTCCCTGATTCCATTGACCCTCCAGAGAAGGAAAAAGGAAGCAATTCATGTTCTCTAGAAGTTAAGGCTGCAGTAAACAAATATTACTTGATATATCAAGATGGAATTCTGAATACATTCTTCCATAGAAATAGTATTATAAGTGCTGATTAAGTTCTACAGTCCCATTATTAGAAATTTTAGAGTTCTCTTTTTTTTTTTCCTCCTGAGGCTGGGGTTAAGTGACTTGCCCAGGGTCACACAGCTAGGAAATGTTAAGTGTCTGAGACCAAATTTGAACTCGGGTCCTCCTGAATTCAGGGCTGGTGCTCTACCCACTGCGCCACCTAGCTGCCCCCTGTTTTAGGGTTCTCTTCACCTCAAGCCAGAAAATCCTACTTCATTTTCAGGGAAACCTCATACGAATTCAAGCTTTACCTTTTAACATCAAGTGAGCTAGCTAAAATAAAAGAAGAAAAATCAAGTAAGAATAGATCAGGAAGGAGAATTAACCTTGTCATAATTGCAACATCACATGGCCTTGACTGTCTGCTCTAGTGTCAATTATGTGCACTAGGCCTGGATTCAGAAAAGCCCCATTTCAAATCCAGCTTCAGAAACTTTCAAAAACCCTGTACAAATCACTCAACTTCTGTGATTTCCTCAACTATAAAATGGAGATAAGGGCTGTTATGAGGTTTACATGACATAATTATCTGTGAAACAAATACTCACTTCTTGACTTCCTTGTTCAGGTTCTTCTACTCTGCCTTCTCTCGAGCCTCCCCTCACAAACTCCAATTATCACCTGCTTACCAAACTATGTTTGTGCATGATGACTATGACATTTGCTCCAGTTGGGTCACTCAGTGTTGAGTCTGTTCATCTATTCAATTGAATTTTCCTTCTGTGTTAGTTTGACCTAACACTTTGAATCCTAATTTCAGTTTCATTAATACAATTCAAACTAACTATAAATCCCTTTTTCAACATAAATCCTGGCCAAAATTTCTAATCTTCATCCTCTATTTCATAAGATAATAGATCTAAAATTGGAAGGAAGTCTGGGTTCTCAGCCAACTGATCTTGTACTATGAACAATGGAAAAAAAGGACCATATACATTTACTTAGATTAAAAGTTAAATAAATTTTTATAGGTTGGCCTAAGAACACAGTCACCATTACTCATTCTAAGTTTGAAATAAAGAATGAACTTCAATTTGTTTTTGAGAGTGTTTTAAATTCTTTTTTTTTAAATATTTATTGCTTTTAATTTTACAGAGAAAAAAATAAAAATTTAAAGATTTTTAAATGTCATTTTCACACCATATGTACCTTTTCTTGATTCAAAGATGAATTTTCTTCTTTTAGTATTTGCAAATTCTTCTTAAGTTCTAGACTGTCTTCAGTAAGAATGTTTCCCTATAAAAATATTCCACAGTAAATGACAAAGAATTTCAAGTGAAAATACTAGTAAGCCATACCAGTTTACACTAGTAAACTACATTAGGGAATAGTATGAACTTCAACTGCCCTATCTGTAAATTAAGAATGACTTTATTTGCACTACTTACCTCATAAGGCGATTGTAAAAAAAAAAAAAAAAAAAAAAAAAAAGCACTGTTTAAAAAAAAACTATAGAAAGTACTTAATTCTTTTCTCAAATATTCTTAATATTTCCATAAATCTCAAGCAATTTTTAAAAAGAATGTTCTTCTGTACTTATTTGACAAAAAATTCAAAATATATTCCAAATCTAATAAAAACTGATCTATCTTCATAATCCAGTGCTCTTTCATACTTAGTTACCATGTGTCTTAAATTAGCCTTTGCATTATAACAACTTCCTCAGTTCTATATTTTGAAACAAAAACTTTGTGATATTAATAGAAAGAAATAAAAGTACAAAGGATAAAAGTTTTAAGTAAATACATGTGACAATTTAGCAAAAGTTGAGACTAAAATCAATTGTGTAATTTTTCTTATAAATGCTTAAGAACTCATGTTATAACAAAAATTCTCATTAGAAATGAATTTACCTGATTTAAACTACTCAGTCTCATTATTTCCTTTTGTGCATCTGTGAAAACAAAGGATTTCATGTTAAATTTGAACAAGAAAATTGAATCCCTAGTTTTAAAACTTTCATAATTAAATTAGCAACCATAAATTAGCACTTACTTTGTCAAAAATAGTAACAATACATATAAGCAGAATGCATGTTTGCAAACAATTAAATGAATAGCACTGATGTGCTTATCATAACCATATCCTAACGTACTAAATATTTCATAGTATAACCACCATATCATTGTACAACATAATTCAATGGATCAGTGATTTTTAAGTCAGCCTTCCTTATAAAAATGCAGATTACAATCTATCCATGCCTGTGCTATATACTCAAAACAAAAAAGCTGTCAAACAGCATATAATTATTAACAATTCTATATGGGTTTTTATTTTTTATTTTATTTTTTACTTATTAATATAACAAATAAATAAAATTATAAAAATATATATATACATATATATATATATATATATACATGTATTTATATTTATATAAAAGAAAGAGTTCTATTGTCATCTTTCTCCAATGAAGAAGGTATAAAAATTTCTCAATAATCTGTATGCCTTCTTATAACATAAACCATATTCATATGAAAATTGGAAGGAAAGAAGAGAGAGGGGCAATTTGGCTATTACTCATTCTTAGGATTTCCTTGAAAAATGCCATTCACAGTCCAATGATACGTATCAACAAATAAAACAGTTCTATTCATACTTTCTAGACATTTTAAGGTCAGAGCTCTTCAGCAGTGGTTTTTATGCCATGAATAATAAATTTTCTTATGCAAAATACTGTACAGAGAAGCAATTTATTCATATATTTAAAAACTATCAAGGAACTCCTACATGCTAAGATTTGTAATAATCTGAAATTCAAAAACTTCCCATACCAGACAATGCTTGTTGTAGTCTCAACAGCTCCTCTTTGACAGACATATTATCTGGGAGAATTCTTTCTTTTTCAATCATAATAAACTGACTGACTTCCATTTTCAGTCTTTCACATTCTTGTATTATTTGACTTTTTTCCACATTTAAAAGTTCTTGTACTTTCGTTAAGATTTCTTTGTCATTTTCTGTTAATGAAAATTTTTCATGTTTATCTTTTATTTCAACCTCAGTTTCTTGTATTTTCTTCACTGACTCAGTTTTTTCAGTTTGTAGAATTTGAATAGTTTTTTCCATTTCATGAACTTTGGAATGATCAATGAGTCTAATCTCTGAGCCATCTAGAAAACAAAACAAAAAAAAAAAAAAATTTAAGACTATTAATTAAGGATTGACAGCTCAATGATATAAATGTGCTAGACAAAGCTATGAAAATTACTTAAGATGCTTACTAGATTTAAATGAAAACTCAAGTCTTTGAAAGCCTAAAATGAAAAGTTCATGCTCCATTTACTAAACAAAACTAAAGCTACCATTTGAAAAACATTGTTTCTAAAGCTATCACTTTACACCCATCAGACTGACAAAGATGATTTTTTAAAAAAGAAAATGACAATTTAATGAAGGAAATGGGAAAACAGGTTCACATGTACTGTTGGAGGATTGTGAATTGGTACAGCCATTTTAGTAAGCAATTTGGAACTGAACCTAAAATGTGCATACTTTTTGACAAGGGGATACAACTTGAGGCTTATTCTTCAAAGAGGTCAAAAAACGGACAGAAAGGACTCATATTTTAAAAAAATCATAATAGCACTTTTTTGCTACAGAAAAGAACTGGAAGTTAAAAAAGGACCTATCAACCAGAAAATGTCTAAACAAATTAATGTAATGGTATTATCAGTATACCTTAAGAAATGACAAAAGGATCAAACTCAAGAAAAACTAGGATTGATAGGAAGTCTGCTGAACTAGGAGAACAATTATACAATTACTGTATTATGGAAAAACAGTTCTGAAAGTCTTAATAACTTCAATGCAATGATCAACTATGACTATAAGACAGAACATGCTTCCCATGTCTTAACAACACGATGGACTAAAAGTAAAGAATGAGACATACACTTTCAGTAATGTCCAATGTGTGAATATAAATTACTTTACTAGGTTTATTTATTATAACTGAGGATTCTTTTCTTTTCTTGGGGGATAGGGCAGGAAAACATAAAGTAAGAATGGCAAAATGGGGAAAAATAAGACAATGGCATTAATCAAGCATTTTTTAGAAGTGAACGTTTTCTGAACAAAAGATAAAAAACACAATTAAGCAAGATAGAATTGGAACTAATGTGTTGTAACAAAATGTAACAGAAATGTATTATTTCATGCACATTCTTCCCAATTTTTCTGTCTTCATATATGGAAATTCTTTCATCAAGTTGAAAATAATAAAAACAATTATAATTATGTTTTTAAAAGCACTAAAGTTTTAAAAAAAAAAAGTCATTTGAAACATTTGCTGAAAAGTTTGCACTTAAGTTTGAAATAAAATAAAAACTCCTTCCATTATTTTTAAAGTGTTACCAAGATGTGCAATGGAAATTTGTATTTCCAAAACATTTGCCACTATAATTCTGATTCAGGTTATATTATATGACTTTTAATATCTTTTCACACTTTGAAATATTATAAGTCAGCAGAAGTTGTTGAGAGATGACAAAAAGTTTGGATAGTCAAATTACTATTGCTGCAAACTTTTAAGTAGGGTTAGGTCATTCTTCCAAAGTAGCTTCTTAAGGGGAATTACCATACAATGCTCAGACTGTACTGGAATTTTCATGATCAAGAAACTGAAGTTTAACTTCCTGACCTGAAATCCAATTCCCTAACAGAAATTCCAGTTTTGCATATAAAATTAGATTCTGACTCCTTGATCTGGTGCTGTAGGAGATAGTATTGACTGCAAAAAAGTGGTAACAAAGAAGAGACTAAGAAGGTATGGAAAATGGTCATATGTGGACAGCTCTATTCCACTGTGAAGAGACAATTCCACCACCACCCCCAAGCTGGAGTTAAGTGACTTGCCCAGGGTCACACAGCTAGGAAATTAATTAAGTGTCTGAGACCAGATTTGAACTTGGGTCCTCCTGAATTCAGGGCTGGTGCTCTATCCACTGTGGCACCTAGCTACCCCTGAAGAGACAATTTTTTGATGTGGAAACTATCAAAAAAATATTTCAACTACTATATTCTTGTAAATATAAGACTAATTCCTACCAACAAATTAACAAAAATATAAGGGGTCTGTTTCTGATAAATGAAATTGTTTAAATTGAGTACTTTAGACCTATATAACTAATAATTCTTTCAGTTAACTCTTAAAAGAAGCAAAGAATAATAATAAATTTTAAATGTTTCAAAATATATCAAAAGAAAAATTATATTTCCAAAAGTTAATAGTTAATAAAAATTAGTTAATAGTTATAGTAATTATATAATAGAGTGAATGTAAATTAATTCTGAATTCGTTCTTTTATACTAATCATTTGTTACTACTGAATGAAATTATTACTAGGAGAAACAAAACAGAGATCACAGTTGCCTTGTTAGTAAATTCTTCAGGCTGTGATTGCCACTAAACAAACCAATCAAATCTCAGCAACCTCTGCCACATATATTATATATACTGATCTTGTATCAGTGATTTTCAAATAATAATAATACATTTACTTAGACAATTTATCAATTACAAAGTAACTATAATGAAAGCAAAACTTAATACCTTGATGTAAAAGACTTTCAAGTTCTTCAATTCTTTCTTCATATTCACCCAATTCTTCTCTATGCCTACGACTTATCTCTCCTAGTTTATGCCGATGCGCATCTTGTAATACTGACAATTCATGTTGATGATCATCAATTTCCTGACTTAATTTCTGTTTAAGCTCCTAAAAATAAAAATAACAAAAAAAAAAAAAAAAAAAAAAAAAAAAAAAAAAACAATCTTTTTAAGGTACAATAAGTAAAAGAAATATAAAATGGTTGCTGTTGTCAGTTTTAAACTTTTACATTAAAATATTCTAAATACTTTAAGGTTAAGAGAAATTTTAACTCAGAACCTAAACTTGGAATACTCTAAAATCATTCTTTCTCTCCAATTAAGCCTCCAAAAATAAAGTTTCTATGTCTACTCAAATTATCCATATTTAATGGAACAAGAATAAACTCAAAATCAATAGAGAATAAGTAAATCAAAAACAGTAAGTAAATTATTTAAAATCATTTTGGCTGACATTATGACTTTTCTACAATCATTTACATTTTTATTTTACTTGGTTGTAGGCTAATAAAATTGTCCTTGTGCATACACCAATTAATTGAAGGTAAAAGCTACTCTAAAACCAAATTGGTTATCAAAAGAGTTAAAAAATTTTTTAATTGTTAAAAATAATCCCCAAGTGATATTCCATATACAGATATGGAACAAACTACATAAAAACATATGTAAATTAATTATGCCCAATAACAAGTACTACACTAGAAATACAATTTTAACAGAAATTGAATTATATATTACGGTAATCTATTTATAAGCACACTATCTTATCTTGCTAGAATTCTGTAGTTTATAGAAATAATTCAACCCATAAAAAACAATTCATTATACACACACACACACACACACACACACACACACACACACACACACAAATAGTTTTCTTCAAAGAAAAAAAAAAAACTGATACAAATTGGAAGGAGTCTACTTCTGGGACAAAGAAGTCAATTTTACTGAAAAACGTAAAAAAAAATTGTTAACACCTGAAGTAATCAACAAATCCTCACCTGAGTAGCAATTAAATACTACATTAACTTCTGTGACCTGGGAATTCTTATTTAATAAAGATAAACCATATAATCAATCTTGGTCAAAACATATAACCTTATAAACTCTTTTATCTCTGAGTGAATGAAAACTACTTACAATTCTTTAGTGCTTTAAGACTTACAAATTATTTACAACAACCCTGTGATTTAGTAATAAATGTATTATTGTCCCCATTTTAGAAATGGAACTGAAGCCTAGAAATTGAAAACTAAAATTACTTATCAGTATAATACAAGTGTCAAAGTTAGGGCTCAAACTCAGGTCTTTCCAAAACCTTGTCCAACATTCATGACAAAGTTTGATTCACTTATGAATCGCAGAGTGGTCTCAAATGAGACTGGCTCAGTTTAGAGACCAGTCAATTAAAAAGGTTATTCCTGAACTAAATATGCCAACGTCATAACTGTAGCAGTGCCTCTTCAACAAATCCATAAGAACCCCTTAAAAAAAAAAGCTTTTTGGAAACATGGAGAACATTGTTCTGAGAATTAAGATAAAGGATGATCTCTTTGCAAAATTGTATTTGGCAGAATTTTTGAGTTTCTCACTGAATAAAAATTATAACTATATTTGACAAGAATCTTTAAAAAATCCTTCCCTAAACTCATATTATTAATGATTTATGATTGTTTTACTTTTAAAATTTCAGAAAAATTTCTGAAGAATGTTATACATATATACATATTATGTGTAGACATGTATATATATTTTATGTATACATACATATATAAACAAACACGTGTACAGTGTACTATGGAAATCAAAATGTATAAAGAGTTGTCTTTTTATGTACCTTAAACAGGGAGCTGAGATGGTATGAAATACAGATAGGAAATTGTTGTTGTTGCTGTTTGTCCTTCATTCTTGAAGAGGACCACCGACTTCAGGGAGGTGATGCTATGACATGCAAATGAATTGGATTTAAGTAAAAAAGGGCTGTGCAAGGTCACTTGCCTCACTTTCTTCTCCAGAATCATCTAGGTCCAAAGGCAAGATCAGGATGACTGGAGATGGCCCTGAATGCAATGGGAGATCTAGGTCTTTGTAAGTTAAGTTCTTTAATTGGTCTCATTTTGACTGAAGAAATGTCCATTAATTAAGACTAAGTACAAAATGAACAGAAAATAGCTGCTTTTATCAAATAAAAAAAAAAAATTACTTTGGGAGGGAAAGACACTCAGGGTTTCTGGACAAAACAGAAACAACTGCTATTTACATTCACTCTATGCCAATCAAGGCTCAAATAATGACCAAGGTGGGATTTGGTCTAGAACCTATTGTTGGCCAATGGATGAGAGTGGAGTGATTGGGGTTTAAGACAAAGTCCCTAAGAAAGAAATCTAGCCTGGACACCCCAAGAGATCTTGCCACAGGGAGCAGAGATGGTATAAAATATAGACAAGAAATAAGTTAACATTAGTCACAAAATCACTTATTAATATTTTACATTAGAAGTACAATTTTAACAGAAATTGAGTTATATATTATGGTATTCTATTTACAAGCACACCATCTTACCTTGACAGTATTCTGTAGTTTACAGATTTCACTCTGCTCAGAACTATTTGTTCCTTGTGCTTTGGAAGACTGAAAAAAACATTTTTCTATTTTGATTTATACATTAATAAAAAGTTAAAACATTATTTATTAAAAAACGTAATCCCAGTAAAATTGATTTTTCAAGAATAATATAAAATATCTTAATATAAATATGATTATTCAAAATAATAGAGAAATTGCTCTATATCTAGACATTTCCACACCTGGCTCATGTTTCTTGGCTCATAAAAATATTTTCAGGGTTTTAACAAGAGAGCTTCCAAAATATTCCATAAAATTCTTCAGCAAACTTAAATAATTTTAATTACAAAGTTTTCCCTTCATCCAGAATGAATGCATTACAGTAGTTGTTAGAATACAAAAGAATCAGAAGACACAATACCTATGTAAGAAGTCAATAAACTTACTGAGGAAACAGTATTTCTATAAAGATTAAAGTAAAGAAACTATAGCTGTTACTCTTTTATTGAGAGTAAGTTGTGAAACTGAAATTGTAATGTGGTAGTTTCTTTAAAAAAAAAAAAAAGAATTGCCAAATATAGGCAATGTTAATATCAGTCCTAACTTAGTAATAGATACTGTATAATTTTTTCATATAAAAGATTTCTTGCTCTATAATAGAACATTCTTTGGCTCTAAAATTGAATAACGACACAAACTAAATTTCATTCATAGTCTTTATACTTAAGGCACAAAATCTCTCATTAATCTTTCTCACCATTTAGGATTTACAGTAACTTAAAGATCTTATATATTTGTCAAAACATAGAGAAGCAATTCCTAAACTTCAGGATTCTAAGGAAATGAGTTGGACAAATAATGTCCCTTTATAAGGATTCTTTTTAAAGATTACCAGAATCTTTGGTGTCTTTTTAAAGAAAGCACAAATTTATAGGGGTCTTAACCATAAATAATCCTTATTTTAACATAACCGGGAAAGGTTTCTTCTTAATATGACTGGTCCACAATCTCAAAAGTAAAATAAATGAAAAATATTTTCAACTTAGGCACTTTAGTTTCTACAATGGTAAAATTAATTCCAGATGAGAAATAATCCAATTTTTCTGAGTCTTAATACTTCAAAAATGAAATCCTGGCTTTCACATTACATTCTGTTGACCCTCATAGGCAAATAGTTTCTTTGGGGGAAAGTGTGGTTGGTACTGATGATCTCTGCTCTTATCTTAGGTTCCAGCCTAACACTGTACACTAATTCAATAATAGAGTATAAAATACAGAACAGTCTCATATCCTACAAAAATCATCATATAATTATAGATTTTTATCTTACAAGTAACTATTTATATGCCTTTTTTTTTCCTTGGAAGAAGTTCCAGACTTGTGATTTCACTGGTATGGGGAATGTGTAGCAAGAAAAATTTCTTCCATTACTATAGATCTGCAATTGCTCTGCAACTTAATAGTTTTAGAGAGTTGCCTAGGACACTGAGAGTTTAAACATTTTTCCCAGAGTCACACAGGCAGTACTCATCAGAGGTAGAACTTTGACACAGGTCTTCCTGACTTCAAGGAAGGCTTTCTATCCATCACTCCATGTTGTCTCTTACTATTTCAATTTCTACTGATAAAAAAAAACACATAATTAACCTGAGCAATATGTCTCCAATGGCCAACTTCGGATTCAAGTCTTGAAACTTCATTTGACAATCTGTTTATTTCTTGCTGTGACCAAATAATATCCCCAAAGTCCATGTCATCTCCATGAAAAGCTGAAACATGATGACTAATTCCAGGAACAAAGGAAGCGGATGTAGTTGTTGAAGGTAAATTGCCAACTTCCAAATTCGCTGATTGAGCAGCTGTCTGCAACTTCTGCAACTGATCTTGTAGTGCATTCTGCCTTGCTTTTAGATGGCTGACTTCCACCTACACATTTATAATATATATTTTAGTAAAGATATTCAGGAAAACAGCATTTACCATTTTATAGTAGGTTAACTGTAATACGATAATAAAATGACTTAGGTCAAAAATTTTGCACAGCATACGAAGGAACCCTCAGTCAACTGGAGCCCTTAAATTTTAAGATTTTCTTCATTGGGCTCCTTAAAGCAACCCAACATGATATTCCTAGAATTTAATTATTAACATGTCAATTTAGTTTATATAATAAAACCGCAGCAATGAACTGCCTTAGTTATAGATTTTCTGTATAACAAGAAAAAACAGGGTCAGAAAGATGACAGCTAAAATAAGTCTGTTTCTATATATGTAAAAACAATACAACACAATCCCATTTCATTTACTGAGTTATTTTAAGTAGACATGGTTTTTAAGACCTAAATTGCCTGTTTTAAAGTATCAATTCTCCAAGTGCCATAAACAAATTTTTTCATTTAAATATGATTGTATTGTACACATACACAGTCTTAGTCTGTCTCTCTCTTTCTCTCTCTCTCTCTCTCTCTCTCTCTCTCTCTCTCTCTCGTACACATAAACACATCACACACTTCCCATAAGTGCTAACTTTACTTGTTGCTTTTTCATTGTATTTTCCTTAAAAGAAACAGAATTAAGCCATTCTTCTATTGATAAATGGTTAAAAGATATGAACAGATAATTTTCAGATCAAGAAATTAAAGATATTTCTAGTTATATGAAAAGGTACTCTAAATCAATATTGATCAGAGAAATGCAAATTAAGATAACTCTGAGATCACTGCACATCTCTCAGATTGGCTAAGATGACAGGAAAAAATAATGATGAACGTTGGAGGGGATGTGGGAAAATTGGGACACTGATATATTGTTGGTGGAACTGTGAATGGATCCAAGCATTCTGGAGATCAATTTGGAACTATGCTAAAGAAGTTATCAAACTGTGAACACCCTTTGACCCAGCAATGTTTCTACTGAGATTATATCCCAGAGAGATCTTAAAGAAGGGAAAGGAACCTGTATGTGCAAAAATGTTTATCTCAACAAGTTCAAAATAGAAGTCATCATCTTTGCATCCTAAACTCCATCTCTTCTAGGCTTTTCTATTAACTGCTGAAAGCATCATCCTCCCAGCCACCCAGGTTTGCAAATTTAAATATCATCTTCAACTCCTTATTCTCATATCAAATCTCTTGCCGAATCCTATCATTCCTACCTCTGCAATTATTTCTCACATGTTTCTCACATACATCCCTTTCTCTCCATTTATCTAGCTACCATTCTAGCTTAGACATTTATTGATTGTACATATTTAACCTCTTATCAGTTAGACTGTTTCTTTTCTTGGGGAGAGGAAAGGTTAAGGGAAAGAGGGAGAAAAAATTTGAAATACAAAATCTTATAAAAATAAATGCTGAAAACTATTTTTAAATGTATTTGGAAAAATAAAACACTATTGAGGGGAAAAAAACAGTTTAGGCCCTCAATTATCTCCTCACTAGATAACAATGTCCTTCTAAATAGTCTTTATTTCAAGAACCTACCTGTCCTCCAATCAGCAGAAAAAATTGTCTTCTAAAGCATAGTTCCTATTTTATCACTCCTCTTGTTCACTGAGTTCCAGTGGCTTTCAATTACTTCCAAGAACAAATGTGAAATCCTCTCTTTGGTGTTTATAGTCCTTCACTGCTAGTCCCTACCTCTACATTTCCAGTCTTCTTAACACCTTGCTCTCCTCCCCTTTCATATGCTCTATGACTTCAAATAAGATAGTAGGATTTCTGCTGAACACAATACTCCATCTCCCATCTCTTATATCTTTGTACTAACTGCCCCACATGCCTGGAATACTCTGCCCCTTCACTTCTATCTCTGAGCTTCCTTGACTCTAAAACTCAAATCGTAACTTCTGCAATACAAGCTTCCCAATTGCTGATATTTTATCCTTTCAAACTATTTTCAACTACTTTGTATATACCTAATTATTTACACATTTTTTCCTCCATTAGAGTTCCTGGAGGTAAGGGACTGTTTTTTTGACTTTCTTTGTATTCCTGGTGCTTAGAACTGTGCTTGGTACATATTAAAAACTTAATAAATGTTTTCCTGGCTTTTGAAAGAAAAATCTAAAATCTAATAATTCATTTTATTTTTCTGCTCTAATATTGGAAGTTGTCAAATGGATCTGAGGCACCCAAAAAACTGAAGAATTACAGAAGTTTGGAAAATTGAAATCTGCCTTAGAGATTATCTAGCAATTCCTAATTTGAAATATAGCAAAACATTGGTGGGAGCTTCCAATGAGAAAATTCCCTCTACCAATACAGATGAGAACTTGTTCTGCAGTTTATGTATTGTATAGTTTCCTAGGGCAATGAGAGATCAAGAAACTTGTACAATATCACATACCCAGTATGTGTTAAGAGGTAAAACTTTTTATCTCTCTGTTTCTGAGGCTAGGTGTCCGTATAGTGTATCACACTTCCTGATTTTTTTAAGTTCTAAACAAACAAAAATTTTAAATAAAATACTTTTAGTGATGTTTGTTTTAGTCTGATAAATTCCTCTTTTAAAAACAGATATAGAACTACCACTACTCTGACCAAAAATCAATTAATAGCATCAAAAAAATTTAAAGCTAAAAGCATTAGCATTGAAGAGTTTTTCTAGTCCCAGAATCTCATTTTACAGATGAGGACACTTAGGCCCAGATAAAAGCAATTAACTTGCCCAAAGTCAAGTAATTTACGTTCCATAAAATAGGTCTGACAGAATTAGTAATAATCTAAATTTTATATACATCTTCTATGTAATTAAACATGAAATGAAAAAAATTTAATCTATTGTAGTATGTTTCAACAAAGTAAATAAATATTTTCAATAATATAAACTGAAATTTCCTATTACCTCTTTCTGTTGTAGTTGATTTCGGTAATCTGAAGATTGCTGTTTTATTTGAAGCTCTGCTGCTTCATGCTTCTCTTCTAGGTCAGTACAAAGTTTCTTAAGTCTCTCATTCTATAGGGAAAGAAAACTGTATATTAAAAATGTTTAAGTTGTAATAAATATTAAGATACCATTCTGTATTAAATTAATTTTCAAGGTAGCTGTTTTTCATATAAAAGACTCAAAGTCTAGTGAAATTTTATTTACCATATCAAGGTTACAAAAACAAAAAAATATATAAGTGGCTGAATTTTGAAGCAAAATAAATTCATTAAAGATTTATTAATATAGCAACAGCAGCTTGTCTTAACACTTCTAAGTAGAAGTGTTAACAAATTATGTTAGATGAATGGAATATTATATAAATATATAAAAATATTTTTAAAGCAAAGCAAAAAATATAAACACATTAAGTTGTAGCATTTCCAATATTAAATTCATTTTAAACTTAATGTAATTCTTTTTGATATAAAAGTGCACAGTCAGGATAGTAGAATTAAAATTAAAACACTGCTGCAAAAGACAGATGTAGAAGTTATTGTCATCCTTCAGTTACTAAGAGTTTTATGCTGTCAGCACACATACACACACTTTTAAAATGGAAAGTGAATACTCCTGATAATAATAATAATAATAATAATAATAATAATAGAGAGCTTACAAAAAAAGTTATGGAGTTAACAGGTGAGGGAGGAAAATGTTCTATCTCTTGTTCCGTAAGCATTTCTAAGTACCTAGTATCTGATACTGTCCATGTACTGAGCATAGAAAGACAAAAATCAAATAATCTCTGCTCTCAAGAAGTTTGCATTCTACTGGTTATGAAACATAGGAGATACTTGAACAAAATTGCCCAGCATAGCATGGCATGCCTGCAACAAAAAAGTCACTATCCTCAATGAGCAATATAGAATTTCAGTGATTAAAAAAAAAAAAACCAATAACATGAGATGCACAAATTTAGAGCATCTCCAGCAAATGAACTATTTGTATCTGACCTGTAATAGAGTTGGCATACTATATCTTGATGCTAACATAGTGATGCAAGCACTAAGCACAACAATCAACCTTCTACTGGTAAAATGTATATATACTGATATGTAAATAAAAGAGAATTTAAAATTGTTTACATTACATCTACCCAAAATAGGAACTATCTATTAACAAGTTTAAGAACAGAGGCCCAGAAGTTTGCAAAGTAAGTTTAAGAAAGAATCAAGAAACCATGCTCTCTTCAACAGTAATTTTGAATCATAGAATCAAAGACCTGGATGGACACTTAGAGACCATCAAGTCCGACGCCCTCATTTCACAGAAGAGAAAAGTAGGATTTTAAGTGCTTTACCCAAGATATCAAGTGGTGGGCTAGCATTCAAACCTCACAACTCCAAATCCAGCACTATTTCAACTCAACCATACTACAGAAAAAAGTTCACCATTTAACTCCACTTGGATTACAAGAAACCTCTTGCTGGCCAAATTCACAGACGGTTTTTTTTTCCACAGTCCTTATCCTTGTTTACCTTTCTGCACCTTGCAACATTAATAATCACCTCCTTTCCTCTGGATACTAATTTGTTCCTTGTATGCCAGGACACCACTCTCTCAAAAAGCTCCAATCTGTATAAATTACTTCTCAGTCCCTTTCACGTTGTTTGCTGTCATTTTTTTGCCCTTTACACATGCTTGGCCCCAAGGTATAGTTGTAAGGTCTTTCCTCTCTATAGGCTTTGGGTCCAATCTTTCTGAATTTTTAACTACCTGCTGAACAACATTATATGGATGGCCTGTTAGCACTTTAACTAATGGATTCAAAACTGACCTTATTATCTTCCCTCAATAAACTTCTCCCCTTACATTCCATAAAGAATCAACATGCTCTCAATCATCTAGACTCCAAATCTAAAAATTATCCTTAACAGATTTCTACCTCTCCCACAATCAGTTTTCAATCCCATTCATTATACCTCTTGTATCAACCCCTTCTTTCTCTTTCAATAGTTCAAGCCCACCTTGCAGCTCTCTATCACCTGGGCTTTACCATAATCTACTACTGCTTTTTCTGTTTGCAATCTACCTCTTTTCCAAACTATCTTCCATGCTTATTCTACTTTGAATTACATGTATTTGAATACAAACAGTATTCAACACACAAATTATAAACTTCTTAAGAAGAGCTAGGACTATGTCCTTATTCATATGTATCTAAAAATACATCTTAACCACAGTTAAGAGCTTAAAAAACATTTGATGTCTGAAAAAAATTATTAATATAGTTTTTGTCCTAATCTTTTTTGCCTCACATCACTGTATTATCTCTTAAAATGGTTTTCAAGCAAAACTACCATAACTGAAAAAATAATAAGGCAGATATGCATGACAAATATGGAAATATGTTTAGAAGAATTGTACATGTTTAACCTAAGGTGGATTGCTTACTAAGGAAGAAAGTAGGGAGGGAAAAAAATTTGGAACACAAGGCTTCAGAACAGTGCATGTTGAAAACATGCATTTGGAAAAATAAAAAGCTATTTTAAAATAATAATTTTTGAAAGCCTATCTTAGAATAAATTGAACAAATCATTCCCTAATGAATAACTGATGAAAAAATTTTAAATAAAAAAGTTCAGAGCTTTGGCCCATAACAAAGATCTTTACTCACAGCAAATCAGCAACTGAGACTTAGGTTTTGGCCCAGTAAGAGCAGAGCACATCAGTGGAGCAGCCTTCAGTCCCAGTTCAAAAGGCAAATTCTGGGAAACCAGGCTGTTTCCTGGAAAGAACAGATAAAGCTACCAACTGCAAACACAAGGGGCCCGTGAGCTCAAAACCAGCCCCTTTACCCCAGGAGCAGAGATCAACCATATAAATATTTTTTTTAATTTTAAAAAAGAAGAAATACAAAGAGAAAAGGAAAGTAAATGATCAACAAACAGAAAAGAACTTTTGACCACAGAAAGCTACTATGGTGACAGGGAAGACCAAAGGACCAACTCAAAGGAGGACAAAATGTCCATAGAGGAAACTCAAAGTGTGATATAAATTGGTCTCAATCCCAAAGAGGCTTCTGGGAAGGACTCATAAAAGATTTTAAAAGGCAAATAAGAGAGGTAGAAGAAAAAAATGAGAAAATAAATGAGAGGTATGCAAGAGAGAGTCAACAACTTGGAAAAGGAAGGCAATTCCTTAAAAAATACAATTGGCCAAATGCAAAAAATTCCACTGAAGAAAACACCACCTTCAAAAGTAGAATTAACCAAATGGAAAAAGAAAGAAAAGCTAACTGAAGAAAATCACACATTAAAAACCAGAATAAGGCAAATGAAAGCTAATGACTCTATCAGACATCAAGAATCAGTCAAACAAACTAAAAAGAATGAAAAAATGAAAGAAAATGTAAAATACCTCATTGAAAAAACTGTCAACCTGAAAAACAGGTCCAGAAGAGACAACTTTTAAAATTACTGGTCTATCTGAAGGCCGAGACCAAAAAAATTAGCTAGATAGCATTCTTTAAAAGATCAAGAAAAATTTCCTGAAAAGCAGTCTAACAAAAACTAGGTATAGACAAATATCTCATATCATATACCAAGGTAAGCTAGAAATTAATATATAATTTAGACTTAAAAAGTGATATCATAAATGAACAGGGGACCATGGAAAAAAATTACCTGTCAGATCTATGGAGTTAAAAGAGTTCATGACCAAACAAAAGATAGAAAAAAATCACAAGAAGTAAAAAGGATAAATTTGGCTATATTACATTAAAACGTTTTCATACAAACAAAACCAGTACAATCAAAATTAGAAGGAAAATTTTAAAAACAGGAAAAATTTTTATAGAAAGTTTCTTTGATAAAATTCTCATTTCCTATATATATATATATGGAAGTGAGCCAAATTGATTTTTTTAAATAACCATTTCACAATTGATGACCAAATAAGAATAGGCAGTTTTCAGAAAAATATCAGAAAAACTATCAATAGACATATGAAAAAATATTCTAAATCATTAATTAGAAAAATGCAAATTAAAACAATTCTAAGGTACCATTTCATATTATGAGACTGGCTAATATAACAGAAAATGACAAGTACTGGAGAGGAGATATGGAAAAATAGGGACATTAATGCATTGTTGGTGGAACTGCAAAATGGTCAGACCATTCTGAAGAATAATTTGCAACTATGCCTGAAGAGGTACAAATTGTGCATTCCCTTTGACCCAATAATACCATTACTAGGATTGTATCCCAGAAAGAGCAAAGAAAAAGGAAAAAAGACCTATATGTACAAAAATATTTATAGAAGCTCTTTCTATAGAGATAAAGAATTAGAAATTGAGAGGATGCCTATCAATTGGGGAATGACTGAACAAGTTATGGTATATGTTTGGGATGAAATATATTGTGCTATAAAATGACAAAGGAAGGCAGCTAGATGGCACAGTGGGTAGAATAATAGCCCTGAAATCAGGCCCATATTAGTTCAAACCTGGCCTCAGACACTGTGTGACCTGGGAGGGAGGACTTTAGAGAGGAAAAGAGGAAAGGAGGGAAAGAGGAAGGAAGCAGAACTAGGATATCATTGAGCACAGTAACAGCAATGTTGGAATGGTAATTATCTACTTTGATCAGTACAATGATCTATGACAATTAACTTACTAATGATGGAAAATGCTATGCTATCCACTAAAGGAAGAACTGATGAACTCTGAGCGCAAACCAAAATATTTTTTACTTTATTTTCTTGCTTTTCTTTTTACAACACAGCTAATATAAAACTGTTTCGCATAACTTCATATGCATATTGTTTTATTTCCTGCCTTCTTAAATGAGTATGGGAGATGATGAAAGGAGGGAGGGAATTTTGAATTGAAAATAAATTTTTTTTATAAAGGAATGCACAGATGTTTAGCTGTTTACCATTGATTTCAATGTTGTTCAAATAAACTACTGATATCCAAGCAGAACAAGTAATAATTCTTTGGCATTTTCCAAATAACCAACACTGTCCTGTTACTGATAAAAAAATCACAAGAACACTACATCAATTCTTCAAAAATTGAGAGCAGTATGATTACTAAATCACCCTGGAGAGCAGAAAAAACTTATCATTTTCAAAGACCTCCAATGATTTGTTTGTTTGTTTGTTTGTTTTTTTGTTAATGCATTGTAGAGTTTTACAATATTGTCAGGAAATATTTCTTTGAATTCAATGGATTCATGATCTTATTTATACAGACTCTCTTCAATTCCAATGCAATTTAACATACCTTCACATTGTGATTTTCATGGTCTTCCCTAAATCCTCTATAATGCATTTACCCAAAGTGCTGGAAATCTCAGAACAGTATTTATATGACTGCATTTTCACTATGTCCTCCTTGTATCTTTTTCCAAACATAAATGTTCTTGTTCAAGTCTGTTATGCCATTTTTCTGTTATGTAAATCATGTTTAATATGCTATAGTTTATATACATCATGTGTCTTTCCATGTCTTTAGTCACTTGCAATTTTGATGGTTCTGAGATTATGATGTTCCAATATTTGAAGACAAAGCTTCATCAGAAGAATAAAAATGTTAAAATCATTATTTGACAGAGAGGTACTTGAGATAATGGAAAGCATAACAGAGTTCTCAAAAGTGATCCAGCACATTTTCTTCCTATTTAATTCTTGGTCCAACTCATTGGCAATTTGTAGTGCCTGACCAAGATAATTATAGTATTGTTAGAATGGAATGGCTTGGCATTGTGACCAGCACCAACAATGTGATCACCACCAACTTTTGTGACCAGAAAATATTAAGTCCCTCCCTCATCCTTTTCTTTTTCAGACTAGTAAGCAGAGTCCTAGCAGTCTTTCTTCAAAAGTTCTTTTAATTTCTATAATCACCTTGTGGCTCTCCTTTAAAACCTTTCCAAGTTATCTACATTGCTTTTAATCACAGACCATAAAGCATATAGACTCAAATATCCGCCTAAAGCTAAGAAAATTAACTTATAGTTCCAACATTTTCTATTCTAAGTTCACCCCCAATAAAATCCTGACATTTTTTTAAGTTGAGAAAAAATTTTAAAATAAACAACAGAACTACATTAAAACTGTTAATCTGAGTTTATAACATCTTTCTATAGCTAGTAAATCAAGATGATGGTAAAAATTAAAGAGAATAGTAAACCATGAAAATATGTAAGTAGTTTTCATATATAGGAATCAAGTGAAGCTGATTTCCTATTATTCTCTCTCAATATTATGTATAGCAATACAATAAGAGAGCAGGTTCAATTGGTAAAAATTATCTGGACATTGGACTAGTTTCTCAAAGGAAAAGGCTTTATTGTCATATAAAGCAAGATGAGACCAAGTAGCATCAAGAGACTGGTTGGCCTAAGGAAGTACTCCAGGGATGGGTATTTTATAGGGAAAGGAGAAGGAAGAGAGATGTTTAATCTTTGCTCATTGGTTCCCCCTTCCAAGGGAGAACTTTACTTCTAACCATTAGTCAAATTTTGAGAAAAACAAAGAATTTATGTAGCAGTACTCAAACATACTGACATCCTGTCTACTAGGACCCAAGCTCCTTGCACCTGGATGTGTGGTTAACCAAGTCTTGTTTACCAAAACCCAAGCCCCCTATCTGCCTTGGAGGGCAACAACAACTTGTTTTTCTTCCCCTGCCCTAATTACCAAGGCCCTGCTGTGGCCCATTCCAGCAAATTCAGCAACATAGTACAGGAATGAAATATCACAAAGCAATCTCATACCAATTATATTTGTATTAATTATTTTTAACATGCAGTCTCTGAAGTTATTTTAATCAATATTTTGATAATTATTACAATACAGTTTCTTTTGAAGTCTCATGTATCTTATTTTATGCATTTAAAAACATTATTCTGAGAAGGGGGCAGGGCTCACCAGAATGTAAAAGGAGTCCATTGTACATAATATCTGATCATTTCCCATATATTTTGACAGTAATCTCAATGATCATAATTGATATTGCATTTTGCTATCTTCAGTCAGTAATGTAAAAACTAACACTGCTCAGAAAGAGGAAATAGAGTAAATTCACATAGTGGTAAAATCTACAATTCTCCTTACCTCTGCCCTTAAGGTTATATGAATGGCTTCAATTTCCTTCATCCTAGAACTGGATATTTGGAATTCTGCAGTAGTTTCTGGAAAGAAAAAAAAAAAAAAAAAAAACAATAGATCCTAAATCTTTTAACCATTGCTATATAAACAAATATACCTAATTATTAGGTTCTTACTAAGTGCTAATGAGATATTAGGTTCTTACTAACTGCTAAGTCGGGGAGAGAGAGAGGAGAGAAAGAGGAGAGAGAAGAGGAGAGGAGAGGAGAGAGAGAAGAGGAGAGGGAGAGGGAGGGGGGAGGGGGAGGGAGAGGGGAAGGAGAGGGAGAGGGGGAGAGGGAGAGGGAGGGGGGAGGGGGAAGGAGAGGGGAAGGAGAGGGAGAGGGGGAGAGGGAGGGGGAGAGGGAGAGGGAGAGGCAGGGGAGGGGGAGGGGGAGAGGGAGAGAGGGAGGGGGAGAGGGAGAGGGGAAGGGGAGAAGGAGGGGGAGAGGGAGAGGGAGAGGAAGGGGAGGGGGAGAGGGAGAGAGGGAGGGGGAGAGGGAGAGAGGGAGGGGGAGGGGGAGAGGGAGAGGGAGAGAGAGAGAGGGAGAGGGAGAGAGAAGGGGGAGGGAGAGAGGGAGGGGGAGGGGGAGAAGGAGAGGGAGAGAGGGAGAGGGAGAGAGGGAGAGAGAAGGGGGAGGGAGAGAGGGAAAGGGAGAGGGAGAGGGAGAGAGAGAGAGAGAGGGAGAGGGAGAGGGGGAGAGGGAGAGAGAGAGGGAGAGGGAGAGGGAGAGGGGGAGAGGAAGAGAGAGAGGGAGAGGGAGAGGGAGAGAGGGAGAGGGAGAGAGAGAGGGAGAGGGAGAGGGGGAGAGGGAGAGGGAGGGGGGAGAGGGAGTGTTGAGACAGCAGATCTCCTCCCAGAGAGCGATAGGCAGTTTCTGGAGATAACAGAACATAACATATTGGCGCCCAACTTGAGGCAAGGACTTTTGCTTATCCTGACAAGGACTTATTCTGAGCCCTTCAGAGGAGCTAGCCCAGACCTTCCATTTAAGGACTTATTCGGAGCCCTTCAGAGGAGCTAGCCTGGACCTTTACACCTAATGCTATGCAAACATGTAATGTTAAAAGATAGAAGAAACCTAGGAGAATATCTAATCCAACATCTTCATTTTACAATTTTACAAATAGATTTAAAGCAAAGTCCAAACTGAGCACTGACTTGCTCAGATCTAATTTACAGGCAGAGCTAACTAATTTACAACTTGGTGGGCTTTCTACTGTATTATCCATTGCAACCTCTTACTGAGATCAATTTTAAAATTATGAAACAATCATAAAACAAAAACCTGAATGTCAATCACAACTTTGGTACTGTCTCTATTAAGATTCTTTCATGATATGAATTAAAGACATTCCTTTATCTGACGTACCTAATGTGTGATTATCTTCAAACTAAACATGGATAAGATACCTCAAGATTCTCACCCTTTTGTAGATTTTCAAGTAATTCTGGTAATTGAAAACTAACTATAACTGACACTGCAGTCCATTGTTCAAAAGTCAGTGGCAAGAATACCACAATTTTTTAGAGCAGTGGTATCAAACTCAAATAGCCTTGCCAACCACATACTGACTTAGAGAACAACAAATGAACATTATCTATGTTTCTGCATTTTGTACAAAATTTTAATATATCTATGTATTATATTTTGTTAAACATTTCCCAATTACATTTTAATCTGGCTCAGCCACATTTGAAAGTTTTATAGCAAGTTTGATGCTTCTGCTTTAGGGTATTCAGACACTACTGCCTATATTTAAATACTTAATTATTTTTCTTTTTAAAGTAACATGCCAAAGTAATCACCATTATGTCATACCCTTGGGGCACTAAATAAATATTAAATTCCATCTATTACAGGAAAACAATGACCAGACAAGCAAAGATGTAAGCCTTCAGTAAATCTTAATACCTACATTTCTATCTCATTCCTGGCAAAACTTAGTGAAAGATATAGTTTTATTCCATATATTAGTTCATTTCATCCAAAATTATGAAACTGCATCTTATATATCTTTATACACTTTTTAAATTTAAATTCAGATTTAAATGTTTCCTTCACCATGGCCTGTTTTGCCTTGTTTTTTGCCTTTCCAATAAACAACAATTATTTAAATATGGGTCAACACAAATATGCAATGACTTTCATTTCCCCTATTAAAATTGGAGGATTTGCTTTAAACACAGTGAATTGTCTTTAAGAGAATTTTAAAATCCCATCAAAAAAATTCAAAAATAGCACTGTTCAAAGAAAAATATTTCACAGTTAACAATGAAGAATACAGTTAGTATAAAGTACAATGTATTTGACACCATGACACTTAGGTTCAAAATCTGGTTGTCACTTACTATAGTCTACAAAGCTAACTTCTCCAAATTGCGAAATAGACAATTTTTAGAGAATTTACAAGTAAAATAATACTTGTAGGGGCAGCTAATTGATGTAGAGGACAGACCACCAGCCCTGAAGTCAGAAGGACCTGAGTTCAAATCTAGCCTCAGATACTTAATACTCCCTTGTAAGGGCCCTTTAAATGGGCGGACACAGTGCATCGGGATTGAGGCCCAGAAGTAATTTCTGTGGATATTAGGACTGCCCTTGGGCGGGATCCTGGCCATATTGAGATAGTTTTGTAATGGGTGACTCTCTTTGCTTATGTGCACCTGTGAAACTAGAATTGTTCTAGAATTGTGAAAAGTGCAATAGAGAATTGTGATAAACTAGAATTGTTCTAGGATTGTGAAAAGTGCAATAGAGAATTGTGATAAGCTAGAATTGTTCTAGAATTGTGAAAAGTGCAATTGAGAATTGTGATAAACTAGAATTGTTCTAGGATTGTGACAAGTGCAATTGAGAATTGTGATAAGCTAGAATTGTTCTAGGATTGTGACAAGTGCAACAGAAAATTGTAAGAAACTAGAATTGGTCTAGAACTGTGATAAATGTAACTAGAATTGTGACAACCTACCTACTGATATTTGTTAACTAGAATTGTGATGTTTTACCTTGTTGACTTCCCACCTCAGTGTTGACATCCTACCTCATTGGCATCCAATCTCTTTGGCCTATTATCTCGAGTATGACTTTGATGAATGGGTTGAACATTTGGGCCACTGTTGAGCCTGGTTCTCATTGTCATACTTCTGTTTACTGATCTGCTGCTTTGTACCTCCTTGGGCATAACACTCTGTCATCTCATGGACCAAGTGAACTATAGCTGGTGCTAAAAGTTTAGCTTGGTGAGATGTGCGGTTCCCGCAAAACAAGAGAAAGGGAATTGTAAGGGCCCTTTAAATGGGCGGACACAGTGCATCGGGATTGAGGCCCAGAAGTAATTTCTGTGGATATTAGGACTGCCCTTGGGCGGGATCCTGGCCATATTGAGATAGTTTTGTAATGGGTGACTCTCTCGCTGATTGGCTGTGTGTGTGACCTCACAGGCCCTATATAAGCCCACTGCAGGCAGCAACCGCCCTCTTTAACCTCCTGCTGTTCACCCTGGCTCCTAGCCTGGGTGGCCAAGCCAAGATGGGTAGCCGAAAGAGGTAAGGATTTTGGTAGTGAACACATGGGTCTTCTGACCAGGTGTTCACTCGGGAACCAACAAGTCAGGGCATCAGCTAGGGCATTATGTGAGTAGGTATAATAAAGGCTTTTAAGATTACACGTGGTTGTTCTTGAGTGCGCTACCGGTTATTAAGCTATAGATTCAAGAGATTGTGACCAGAGACCTTAGAAGGCCTCAGAGGAGGCGAGCCGGGTAGAGCTCACACTGCAAAGGACAGTGGTCAAAGGTACTCTGGTGGGTCTAGGACAGACTAGTAATTGTAACTGCCAGGAGAGCACGTTACACTCCCTGGCTGTGTGACCTTGAGCAAGTCACTTAACCCCAATTGCCTCATCAACAACAACAAAAAAATAATAACAACAACACTTGTATAACATACTACTCAAGATTATTTAAAGAAAAAAACTATTAAGTCTGAAATACTATAAAAGTATATTTTAGACAAGTAATTTAAAACTCTTTGATCTTGCTTCCCTACCTATAAAATCAAGGGATAATAGTACTTGATGCTAACCTACTTCACTGATATATTATGAAAAAAGGATTTTATAATTTTTAAAGAATTATATAAACATGAGTTGCTTACACAGATGCATACATACTCTATGCATGCACATATATATGGGTATAATTTGCTTTAAATTATTACAATTTTAATTATTTTCCTATCTTATATCAGAGGTTCTTTATGGTTACTTGTGATTTCAAAAGACAATGATTTTAATTTTAAGTGCTCTTCTTCCTTAGCTTCACCTCCTAGCTTGTCCTGAGATATTTCCCAGCCCTCCTCTCTTCTTCAAGTGCCTTCCATCTACACTGTACATATCTTGTATGTATACAATTCTTTCCATGTTCTCTCTCACACTGTAATGTGAGCTTCTTCAGAGCAAGAGGAATTTTTTTTTAACTTTTTTTGCAACCCCAGCAGTTAGCACAATACCTAGCAAGTGGTAGATACTTAATAAATACCTGTTGATTGCTAGATTTAATGATCAATAAACAAATTCATTACCAGGGAAAAACTTATTTGATATAGTGAAAAAAAATAATGAATCTTTAAAAAGGGAAAAGGACCCACGTGTCCAAAAATGTCTGTAGAAGTCCTTTTTGTAGTTGCAAGGAATTGGAAACTGAGTGTATCTCCTTCAGCTGGGGAATGGTTGAATAAATTATGAATGTTATGGAATATTATTGTTCTATAAGAAACGATCAGCAGGATGATTTCATAAAGGCCTGGAGAGACTTACAAGAACTGATGCTAAGTGAAGTGAGTAGAACCAAGAGAACATTATATACAGTAACAAGAAAATTAGGCAATGATCAATTCTCATAGATGTAATTCTTTTCAACAATGAAGTGATTCAGGTCAATTCCAATAGACTTGTCATGGAGAGAACCATCTGCATCCAGAGAGAGAATGATGGGAACTGAATGTGGATTACAACATAGTATTTTCACCTTTGCTGTTGTTGTTGGTTTACTTGTTTGTTTTCCTTTTTGATCTGATTTTTCTTGTGCATCACGATGTGGTGGTATGTGTGGACGTATGTGTAGAAGAACTGCTCATGTTTAACCTATATTGGTTTACTTGCTGTCTAGGAGAGGGGGGAAGTTGAGGAGGGAGAGAGAAAAATATGTAATACAAGATTCTGCAACTATCTTTGCACATATTTTGAAAAATAAAAAATTATTATAAAAATAATAATAGTGAATCTAAAATTACTCTGAGGTCAAATACCTGCTCTGATACTACTAACTATATGACTTTGAACAAACCTTCAAATTAAGGTTTTCTGGGCTTTAAATTTCCATACATATAATTTGTAAGTATAATTAATGCTTGGGCAACCTACCACACAGGATTGTTGTAAATAAAGTACATAGTACAGTACCTAATGCTTTCAGAAGCACTATAGAAATGTGAATTATCCTTATCATAGGAGATAAAGCTAGAAAATGATAGACATAAGCTGGCCCAGGAATTGACAAATAACTGCTCAAGGGCCAAATTTAGCCTTCTACATTTAGAAATAAATATAATATAAAAATAAAATAGATCATTTAAGGGAAAAAAAAAAACCAACTTTTTGTTGGAGGAAGTAAGGAGGAAGCAAGGAGAAATGCTATTCCAGAAAAGATTCTCACCAAGGAGAAAATGACTGTAGTTGTAATTAAAATCCGTAACAAAAAAAGAGAGCATATATGAGCACAGTCTGATATATACCTAAGATTTTGGGAAAATAAGAGTTCAACGGCTAGATAGGCTTAAGCAGAAAATTCTAACAAGATAATCAACCTAGAAGAAATGGAACACTCTCTACACAAAAATTCTGAAGATAAAAAGAACAACAGTTCTAAAGATGGGAAAGTTGTTAAACCAACAGATTTCAAAACACAGGGAACTCAACAAATTTAATTTTTAAAGGTATATGCAAAAGATGGAAGGAAAAGGAAGTGACCAAAATAATTGTGGATATAGTCTTTTAAGAATAGTGTTGAAAGCCTAAAATATTAGAATAAGATGAGACTGTCAAGAAATTCTAAAGACAAAGAAAAAGAGGACTTGTGTGGGTTTTGTTTTGTTGTGTTGCATTGTGTTTTGCTATTCTAGGAGAAAAAAAGAAGACTATAAAAAAAGGAGTGGGCATCTGACCTTACTGTTCCTCACAAATGACACTCCATATTCCAACTTCATGCTTTTTCACTAGTTGTCCTTCATGAGTGGAATTCTCTTTTCTTATCTTGGCCTCCTGGCTTCCCTCAAGCCTAGTTAAAAATCTAATCTCCAACAAGAAACCATTTCCAATTTCCTTTAGTACTCCTGATTAGGTATCTTGAGTGACCATAATTTATATAATATCTTTCCTATTGGACTGAGAACTCTCTAAGTGCAAGAACTATTTTATGCCTTTTTTGAACGACTGGAATATATAGTAGGCATTTAATAAATCCTTGCTGACTTGTTTACATGACTCAAAGAAAAAGTAAGACATCTGCTCAAGATGAAAAGAATGAGGATAAAGAGAGAAAGCAAAGTTCTTGTCATTTCTCTATTCTCTTCCAAGTATATTAATTTTGGACTGCAAAGGCAAAAAAAAAACCAAAAACACTTTTAGTTAGTTGATACCTAAGATATGTAGGGAGGTAGAAAGAGAATAGTACCTTGATGCATTTTTTTTAGGCCCAAAAGAACTATAATTCTAGGGTAAAGAAAGAACTCAAAAGATGTGATTTCTGAAGCACTGTCAATACTCTTTAAGATGCTAAAGAATGGAAGAGATATTGGTTTTAGAATTGGAGAAATACAAATGGCCCTCTTTAAAAAAAAAGAAAAGAAAAGAAAAGAATAGGAACGGTCAATTATAGGATAGTGTTCTTGACTACCATTCCCTTTTTTTTTTTATAATTATAAATTTTTTTGACAGTATATATGCATGAGTAATTTTTTTTTAAAATATCATTATCCCTTGTATTCATTTTTCCAAATTATCCCCTCCCTCCTGCTACTCCCTCCCCTAGATGACAGGCAATCCCATACATTTTGCATGTGTTACAGTATAACCTAGATACAATATATGTGTGTAAAACCAATTTTCTTGTTGCACATTAAATATTAGATTCCGAAGCTATAAGTAACCTGGGTAGATAGACAGTAGTGCTAACAATTTACATTCACTTCTCAGTGTTCCTTCTCTGGGTGTAGTAGTTTCTGTCCATCATTGATCAAATGGAAGTGAGTTGGATCTTCTTTATGTTGAAGATATCCACTTACATCAGAATACATCTTCATAAAGCATTGAAGTGTACAGCGATCTTCTGGTTCTATTCATTTCACTCAGCATCAATTGATGTAACTGACTACCATTCCTACCAAAGTTCTTAATATATTTTTCCTGCTATGGCTATTGGGGTCAAGTGACTTTGCCCAGAGTAACACAGCCAGGAAGTGTTAAGTGTCTGAGGTCACATTTGAACTCAGGTCCTCCTGACTTCAAAGCTGGTGCTTTTTCCATTGCACCATCTAGTTGCCCCTGTATTTTTCAAAGGATGGTTAATGAACATATGGAAAAAAAGTGTTCATCACAATGAAACACCATGACTTCATCAATAATAACTCATTGGAAACTACCTTTGATACTAACCCTGATGCAGAGTTTCCTTAACTGCTAAATGAATATTAAGTCAAAACTTATATCAATCTAATATATCTAGGTTGCCCCATAGAAAATTTTATTCTATTGCATCATCAGCTCACCTAGGTCTAACCAGTTAAAGACATACTGCAAAATCCCGATGCTATGAAAATTCCCCTTCCATTGGAATCCTCATTTTATTTTTAACAAATAGTCCTTAAGAGTCAACCTTCTCCTCTAATCATGTAAATCTGGTTTTCCACTGAAAACACTGTATCACTAACTAGCTTAATACTAGATATTACTTTCTCATGCATTTTACTATAATGGATAAGTAGTAGAAAGACTCCTTGATTTTCAATTGTCATTTTCAGGCTTTCCCTCAACTACTTGTCCTTTCTTGCTTTGAGATTTACTACATTCATATATATCCTATCCAGAACTTAGTGATTTATTAACTACTAGTCCCAAGAATAATTTTTTCTCTTTTCTATAGAAGTACAGTACCAACTCACAATCTTTTCTTCTCAACACCAAACCCTACCTTTAACACTTGAAGAAGTTAACTATCTATGTTATATATGCTCTTTTCAAATACTATCACTCATTAGTTTATCAACTTCCTCAAAAGTTAAGATACAGTTATACATATATATGTGTATATGTGTGTGTGTGTATGTATATGCCTTAATATGACCTTAATCAAGACACAGGTATTTTCATACCCTTGATATCATCATCCAAATTGTTCTATCTCTACAATCAATAAAACTAAAATTTCCTTCTGACTATAGCTTCCTGTCCTTTTAAATCTCCCTGTGCCTTTCCCCTTCCAAATCTCTTACTATGTTCACTACAACTTGTAGTGGACGAAAGAATAAGAGGAAGGAGAAGGGAGGAAAAAGGGGGACTTAAATCCATATAACTATGATTCTCACTGACTGGCAATAAGCCACAGGCCAAGACTCATATGTAGGTCCAGGTTGACTCAGTGAATATAAAGAGCAATCATTCCTATTTTAGCCAGAAACTCTGAGGGTCTTCTCTTCCTAGATTGATTTAAGTCATATTTGTTTTTATTTTTTGACCAGGTGAAAGAGAAATCTATCCTTAATCACTGAATGTGACCTCAAATTGAGACCTGTTAAAGACGAAGGTCTTCACCTACATCTAGGGCCATTTCCAGTCATCCTAATCTAGATCTGACCACTGGATCCAGATGGCTCTGGAGGAGAGAGTAAGGTGACCTTGACCAGCCCTCCCTCACTAAAATCCAGTTCACTTGCATGTCATGGCCTCACCTCCCTGATGTCATGGTCCTCTTCAAGAATGAAGGATGAACAACAATTCTAGTCACTCCACCCCTTCCTTGCACTCCCAAGCTTCAATTCCTACTTTGGATTCACAAGTCCTCCCTCAGAATGTTGACCCATTGATTAATCAGTTGAACACTATTCTGTACTTGAACTTTGGATCCCTTTTCCCATTGTCTTCTTGTTAATCATCCTTTTTTCAAAATCATAACACTAAATTATTTCCAAACCTTTTGTTTTCTCAGCTCCTGTTCACTTATTGTTGAATGTTAATGAATGTAACATAAACATGCTTTATTAGTTCCTTTATTTAATCCAATCTCAATAGTATGGCATGCCAACTCTTTTATACTTTCCTGATCAACTTTTTTTTTTTTTTATCACAATACCCCTAATGATTCTCAGAAACATTTTATTCTCTCCTTGAGCAACCTAAACATCATCAAAACCTAAGAATAGAGCATCTCACTTCATATTTCAATATCCATCAAAGCTCCCTCTCCTACTCTATTTAAAATTTCAAATCATCACAGAAGCTTCCTGTTATGGGCCAGAACTCTGAACTTTGAAACAAGGATTCTTACAAGATACTAACTCAGTGGAATTGATGAGACAATGGTAATCTAATTTAGCATGGTGCTTAATAGTTCTCTAAATTCAGTATGATTGATTTAATCTTACAACAAATAATGATTTCCTAGTGATATAATATAAGCTGGGAACATATAAGCTGGGAGCCTCAGCCAGATTCAGGGGACAGAGAAGACAAAGGACTGGAGGCTGAAGCACAAACCCTTGAACTCAGATTCACTTCATCTCATACCACCATGGGTGGCCTGTCCTCCTGCATTTTCTCCACTGAAACCAAGTCCCCTCTGAAGGCCACAAGAAAACTAGCTGAGCACCAGGCAAAGGAGACAATAAAGACTTTTGGACTTTAACAGCTGGCTATTCTTATAGTGATTACTGAAAAGAAGGCTGCCCCAGAGACCTCCAGGAAAACGGAACCAAGAACATTATAGCTTCTTATCCTATCTTTTGCTCATCTTAGGACAAGTTACCCTTCTTCTTGTCCATACCAACCCCATTTGTACCCATGAGTGCATCATCTTCCACTTCCCCTGCAGTTTTCCCCTTCATTATTCCTTTTTAATCATATTTGATTTCTGCTTTTCTTATAGCTCTTTCCTTTATGCCTTCAAAATAGCCAAAACTTCCATTATTTAAAAAAAAAAAAAAAAAAAAAAAAAAGACTTATACTAGAACTTACTAACTCTTCAACCTATTGGCCTTCAACTCTTCTCCCCTCTCAGCCAAATTACTAGAATAAACTCTCAGCACTTCATAACTTTCCAAGTAATTCTCAACTTCATACAATCTTATTTTCATTCACATCACTCAAATGAAATTGCTTTCTCCAAGGTCACCAATTACCTATTACTCAGTCTGATGGCTTCTTCTCAGTTTTACTCAGTCTGATGGCTTCTTCTCAGTTTTTATCTTTCTTGAACTTTGTATTTGATACTATTAACCATTACTTCCCTCTGGATATTTTCTCCTAAGTTTTCTAGACATAATTTTGTTGTAGTTGTCTTTCTACCTATTGCTGTCTCGCACCTGTCTCCTCTGCAATATAACCATCCATATTCTATATGTACATGTAACTCATGCACTCTTTCTTTTCCCTCTCAAGATTATCTTAATGATTTTATCACTTCCTTAAATTCAATGATCATACCTATACAGATAATTTCCAGATCTATATATTCAGCCCTAATCTCATCCCTAATCTCCAATATTTTACCTCCAACTGGCATTTTACAAAGGCATCTCAAATTCAACATCTCTAAAACAGAACTCATTGCTTTCCCCCCAATCCACACCTCTTAATTTCCCAATTTCTATTTAGGGTACCACCATTTAATTGCATAACCTTGGAATTATCCTCAACACTTCATTCACTCTCATCCTATTAAATCTAATCAGTTGCAAAATCCTTTTTATTCTGCTTCAATATTTCTTATATCTATTCCCTTTTCTATACCACTCTGGCCCAGGCCCACATCACCTCTCATCTAGTCTCCCAATTTATCTCCCTGTATCTCTCCCCTATTCCAATCCATCCCATATACAATATAGATCTTACAGTAAGATTAGTTAACTAAGAAGCATCAGCATATGCCCATTGCTTTTATGATAAAATACAATCTCTTCTAGTATTAAAACTCTTCACAATATGGTTTAAATCTATTTTTACAAACTGATTACATATTAGTCCCCTACAGAATCCATCCAAAGTAGAGTTTGGCTGTTTGCTGTTCCCTCTACATGATATGCCATTTCCCATCAACATCTTTGGACAGCCTTTACCTCATTCCTAGAATGCTCTCCCTCTCACCTCTGATTTTTATATTTCTCACTCCTTACAAGGCTCAGTTGTAATGCTACTTTTTTTCAAGAAAAGTCTTTTCTAATTTTCCCAGTTATTAAATGATTTGTCCTTCATATATTTATACATTTATTTTGTATATGTCCCGAATTTACTTATACATGAACATAAGGGAAATAACTCTTACTTTTGGATGTATCCCAGTACCAAGTAACATGCCTAAAGCCCTTTATGCACTTTAAAAAATCTAATGGATTGTAGATTACAAATCATAAGAAATTAATTGTAAGGCTTGTAAAATGGGAATGCTGAAGATACAATTTATCTAGATTTTAGAAAAACATCTGACAGCCTCTCATGTTATTCTTGTGGAAAAGATGGGAAACTGTGAATTAGTGTTTTCCTAAGTTTTTTATCACATAATTCTTAAGAGCAAAAAAATTTTAAGCGTGCATTTCCAATAGTTATGCAAACAATTCTTGCTTTACATTAAGTTCCCATTACTCAATTACTCTTTTTATCTCTCTTTCCCATTCTCCATTAAATTGGAAACCACTGGATTAGATAACATTATAATTAGATAGATTCAGAACTGGTTGAACAGCTGGACTCAAAAAGTAATCATTATTCAGACTCCGCACAATGGACTGCCCTAAGGACTTGTGCTTAATTAGTCTTAGGCAGTTTAACAATTTTATCAATGACTTGAAATAAAGGCACACAACATATGCTCATCATATGCACAAATGGTGAAAAAGACAAATTAACAATGAATGACAAAGTCAAGAGTAAAAGAGCGGACAGTCTGGAGTATTAATCTGACTTATAAGAAGAAATAAAAATAAATGTAAAATCTTACAAGATTTATAAGAAAGCCAAGCCCAGAAGTATGGAATGGGAAAAGAATATTTAAAAGAGTAGACTGTCTTAGAAAAGAAAAGAAAAGAAGAGAAGAGAAGAGAAGAGAAGAGAAGAGAAGAGAAGAGAAGAGAAGAGAAGAGAAGAGAAGAGAAGAGAAGAGAAGAGAAGAGAAGAGAAGAGAAGAGAAGAGAAGAGAAGAGAAGAGAAGAGAAGAGAAGAGAAGAGAAGAGAAGAGAAAAGAAAAGAAAAGAGAACTACATTTTAGTGGCCTAAAAGGTTAACATGGAACAAGAACGTGACAGGCAGTCAAAAGGTTAATATGATCCTGGGCTACATTAAAAGCGAGATTGCTATTTTTAAATATATGAAAGAAAACAAAGAAATTCAGAAGACATACAAGAGGAGAACAACATTAACTACCATGTTAAATATGACTGACAAATACAGACATACTTTAATTTTAAAGTCTAACCTGCATATAATATATTCATAGTTTTATATAATCTTTTCTGGTCTACTTTGCACATGGAATATTTTATTTCTGTTATTTTCTAGTTCAAAATATAGTGATACAATGCTCCCAGGAGTGCAGAAGTAAATAGCTCCTCCATACTCAGTTTTGAGTACTGTATTTAGTTCTGATGATTACACTTTAAGGACATTTATAAGTTGTAGAGGAGAACAACCAGGATGATTTCTTCTTGAGGCCAAATCAAGTATATGAAGACTAATTGAAGGAATATTTATTCTAAGTATGTTTATCCTGAAGAAAAAGCACTCAGGAACAATTTTAAGTTCTCAAGTATCTAAAAGGGCTTTCTTATGGAAGATTAGATTTTTTTTTTCTGTTGTTCCCAAAGAGCAGAACAGTAAACAAAAATTGCAAAGAAGTAAATTTAAGCTTGATTTCAGGAAAAATTTAGTGAGAAGTTGTCCAAAGTGCAAAGGGCTGAAAGTGTGCGTACATGACATTGAAGATCCTCTACGAGGGCCTAGACGACCACTTTTCAGGTATTTTAGAATAGAGATTGTTTTAGAAGAATGGGGTGGGGAAAAAAAGGAGATCGGGGTGGACCATGTACCATCACAGTAAGATCACAGATTTACAGCTTACAGCAGTCACTAACTGCCAGAAGAAGAGAGAAATATTATTAAATCTTAGTTTTCAATTAATTTTATGAAAGGTATTTAGATATCATGGAAAGACCACTGAACTTTGGGTGTGAAGACCTGGCTTTCAGAAGCACCCTTTGTGAGTGTAAGGTTTGAGCCTGTGTCATAGGGCTGTTGGGAATATTACATAAGATACAAGATACATATCAATTTGTAATCGTGTAGTGCTATATAATTGCAAATAGTTATTATGTGCTATTGTGAAACTGGGTGAATCACTCTTCTTTACTAAAGTCTAAAAGGGGCGAGAATCTAAAATATTAAAGCTCCAATGGGCCGGGGACTCTCATTTTGCTTTTCTAAACTTCAGTTTTTGGACTGTAAAAAACATCTATCCTGACTATTCACAACGTTGTCAGAGCTGAACTAGATAATTGTAGAAAAAGGCATTCCGGAGTAAGAAGAACTCGGACAGCTGTTTTCCCTGCCCAGGAGGTTGGAGACTAAACTGGGGGGAGTGTCCTCGGCTCCGAGAAGGGGACTTCCGGAAAAGGACGGGAGGGTGGGCACCTGCACAGAAAGAGCTCGGGCAGGGGAAGGGAAGGGGGGGCTAAAGGAAAAAACACGGGCACTGTTTCCGGTTCTGTACAGGCCTGGGTATACTCTGGGAGACGGTGGAAAGGTGAGGGAATGAGGACCCAGGCAGTACCACCCGCAGCGTGACCTTCCGCGTCCCTCCCCTCCCGTGCCCCAGTGTCCCCCCTTAGGGACAAGCCCAGCTCCCAAGGCTTCCGTGGGGTCTCCAGAGCCCTCGTTACCTTCCACCTCCTCCGCGCCCTCCAACAGCATGTCCTTGGTGAAGTTGGAGATCTGGCCCGTGAGAGAAGACAAGCTGCCGCCCACTTGTCCCAGGGACTGGCCCAGGCCAGAGCCCAGGCTGCCCAGCCACGAAGACATCGCCGCGGTGGACTTCGACACAGCCCCCTCCGCGTCCGGGTGCAGCCTCGTTCCGTAGCTGCGGTCTCGAGCCCTTATTTACATAGGGGCAACCTCGAGGTCTGGTGCCCGCCGCGTTCCGCCCCCGGTTGCTCGCCACCGGTTTCCAAGGCAACGCCGACCTCCGAGGTGCGACAGGCAGGCCCCTCCACAGCCCACCACCGCCCAGACTGCTCCGAGCCGCGAACGATGGACACTCGCCAACTCTGAGAAATCCTTCTCCGCGCGGGAACCCCGGCTCATCCCCGGGAGCTCCCGACAACCCGAGCCATACGTCTGTCCGGCTACTTCGGCCACTTTCCGCCAACCTTGCACACAACTCCTGCCAACTCGACGCCGGCCGCCATGACACCCGCCCAGGGGGCTGCGGCGGATCACCGAGAGGGCGCCGGGCACCCGCGGCGCAGAGCGTCTGCCAAAGCGAGGACGTGTCCATGTCGCAAGGGACGATGGGATGCTGGAGGACCAAGCGAGTGAAGACTATTCAATCCTGGGAGATCTTCCTCCCTCCTTGTAAACCGTCACCCTGGAAAGAAAGAAAGACTTCTATTGTACCTCCAGTGACGTGTCCTTTACCGTGGGCTGCATCTTGGGCATTTAACTATATGTTGTCTCCCCCCCATACATAAGAGAAAATGAGCCATGCCGAGGAGGTGGCCGGTGAAGCCGCTCATGAGATTTTTAAATGTTAGTTGTTATATTAGTATATTTAGGGTAATATTAAAGTTAACTTAGCATTTATAAAGGATTTTTTTTAAAGGTTCAAAGAGTTTTCTCTCTATAACGTCCATGTAAGGGCCGCAGCGATTTCGCTGTCCAAGTCCCGGACTCCAACAAATCTTCCATTAACAAACCTTATGCGGCGTGGAAGGGGCTGGGCGGGGCGTTCGCATAAGGAGGGGGTACGAAAAATACTCCTATAATCAATAATCCTGAGAGAGACATCTTTGGGGGGAAGGGTTGGAGAGGCCCGGATGGGAACTGGGTCCCCTTTAATCTGGGGAGGAAAGGTGGTTGGGGTCTTTCCCCTGGTGGGGCACGTCCTCATGTCCATAAAGGGAACTCCCAGGATAAGTAGTCCCATTCAGGTTTGAAATTGAAAACCGGTCTTCCAGATTCATCCTGTAGGCAATAGGGAGCCAGCTACTGAAGTTCCTTGATCAGAGGAGTCACAGTCCATGTGCTTCTGCAAGATGCTTTTTCAGACAGAGCAGCTCATCCAGAGGCAAGGAGTTATTGAGCCCCACTGGAGCTGCCTGTGTAAGCCAGCAGCGGTGGCCAATGCTGGACCAAGTGGCACATGGAGGAACTCCTAAAGCAGTTGGGAGTGTGAGCCAAGCAGACAAAATCACAATACCTTATCCTTTTTTTTGATACAGTGAATTAGAGAGGGTCAACTAGTGAACCTGGCATTTCTGACAGGAGACTGAGGACAGCATCTACATTGCTGTAACTAATAAGACCAAGAAAAGTGAGGTTCAATGAAGAAAGAGTTGTCTTTACCATTTAAGTGTTTGGCTGTGTAAGTCCTTTTTTTACTGGGCTAAATAAACTCTTCCTATATGCAGTTTTGGTTTTTGTTTTGTTGTTTTTTTTTTCCTTAGCTTGAGTGCTTGGATGGTAACAGAAGGGCTCTACTTTTGCAAATATCTAATTACTATATAAATCCTTATATCCATATAAGGAATTCTGGGTGGGTGCATTAGCGGAGGAAAGGGAGATACTTAGTGAGAAAGCCCCAAGATTGAATCCAGTATATGTAAGAACAAAGTTTCAGGATTATACAAAAAATATTGACTAAATTGGAACTGAGTCATTTCAATTATGTTTAACAGGTCATGAAACAAGGGATAAAGGCAATACAAAAAATAAAATAATTTTGACTACAAGCATTTGAAAAGCTTCTGCACAGGATGATTAAGAGAGGCCTGGAGAGACTGACTTGAACTGATGCTGAGTGACATGAACAGGACCAGGAGATCATTGTATATTTCAACAACAATACTGTGTGAGGATACATTCTGATGGACGTGGCCCTCTCCAACAATGAGATGAACCAAATCAGTTCCAAAAGAGCAGTAATGAAGAGAGTCAGCTACACCCAGAGAGAGAACTATGGGAAATGAGTATGGACCACAACACAGCATTTCCACTCTTTTTGTTATTATTTGCTTGCATTTTTGTTGTCCTTCTCAGGTGTTTTGTTTTGTTTTGTTTTTTAATCTTTCTAGATCTGATCTTTCTCGTGAAGCAAGATAACTGTATAAATATGTATACGTATATTGAATCTAACATATACTTTAACATATTTAACATATATTGGATTACCTGCCATCTAGGGGAAGGGGTTAGAGGGAAGTAAGGGAAAAGTTGGAACAGAAGGTTTTGCAAGGGTCAACGTTGAAAAATTACCCATGCATATGTTTTGCAAATAAAAAGCTATAATTAAAAAAAAAGATTCTGCACAAACAAAATTAACCATATTTTTGGAAATATGTTTAAAATAGTTGAACATGTATAATCTAGATCACTTTATTTGCTATCTTGGGGAAGGAAATGTAAGGGAGTAAAGGAGAAATTTTAGAACTCAAAAATCTTTTAAAAATGAATGTTGAAAACTATCTTTACATGTAATTAAGGAAAAATAAAATACTATTAAGGGGGAAAACACATTTTTAAAATGTTCCAAATCACTAATAAACAATGAAAAATCTCAAGGTTTTACCTCACATTTAGCAAATCAGCAAAGATTACAAAATGTTAGAGCTATAGTAGGAATACAAGTACACTAGAGCATGATTAGTGAAGCTGTGAGTCAATGCAACCATTTTGGAAAGCAATTTGAACTCTTTGATACAAGGATTTCACTCATTTTAGGATTATATTCCAAAGAGATAATAAATAAGAATTAAATTCCCATATCCACCAAATATATGTATATATAGAAGCATTTTTTGTGGTAGCAAAGAACTGGAAACAAGATGCCCAATGATTAGGGAATGGTCCAACAAAGGAATGTAATGGGATATTACTATGGTATACTTCAATTCCCATGTAAGTACTCAGATGAATATAATGAATACATATAAACATAGTAAAACTTACATGAATCAGCTAAGTGTCAAACTGGACTTGGAGTAAAAAAATTGAGTTCAAATCCTATCTCAGATGCTTGTGTCCTTGTGAACATCATATAACCTCTCTCAGCCTCAATTTCCTCATTTGTAAAATAGGGGTAATGATAGTACCCACCTCATAGGATCAAATTAAGTCATAAAACCTATGTATAAATGCTAGATATTACATAAACCGTTGAAAAGTAATGAGTCTATTATGTGTGTGTGTATACACAGTGACAACGTAAATGAAAGGAATAATCATAAAACAAAAGAGCATGTTACAAAATTACAAAGACTCCAAAGAAGAGATATCAGAAGATAACTCCCCCCATTACTTTGCAAAAGTAGAGAATTCAAAGTTCCAGAACTTTGCATATATTTTTGGATTTTTTTTTCAATAAATATATTGATTGCTAATTTGGTTTTTTCTTCCTCTTTTTTTGTTTCAAAAATTTTTTATCATATGAGACGGATCTCTGGGATAGGGAAAGAAAAGGAACGTGAAGAAATTTAGGCAATAACATTTTTTAATTTTTTAAAAAGATCAAAGAGCAGGGCAAATTTTCTCTCTTAGTCATTAAGAAAGTCAAGAAAATGAATTCTGCAAATAACCATGACTTTAATTCCTGATAAAAATTCAGAACTCTATATTTAAAAGATAGTTTGTAGGAAACACCATACACACTAATAAGAAGATTATGGGATGATCAATTGTAATAAATTTGGCTCTTCACAAAAATGTGGCGATTCAAGGCAATTCCCTAGACTTGGGATGAAAAATGTCTTCCTCATCTAGAGAATTATGTAGACTGAATGTGGATAAAAGCATAGTATTTTTACCTTTTTTGTATGGGTTTTTTTTTCCTTTTCATGGTTTTTTTCCTTTTGGTTTGATTTTTCTTGCACAACGCTGACAAATGTAGAAATATGTTTAAAAGGATTGTATATATTTAACAGAGTGCTCGTTATTGTGGGGAAGGGACAAAGTAATAGGGGAAAGAAGAAAATTTTAAAATTCTACTTTTGAGTTGAAATTTTCAACTTCACAAATATTCCCTAAATGTATTCCCTAAATTAGAAAAGAGTGAAATACAGACTCGAAGTGAGTTTGGTCTGTTATGGTAACAAAAAACACCTAACACTAAGTTTCAAGGGAAAAAAAGCATTGTCCCTGCCTCAACTATCTTCCTGTTTTAGTGCATTCCCCACACAGCTGCCACATAGAATGCAGTTGAAATCTAATTCCAGAAGAATTATAATGTTGTATAAAGGAAATATTGGCATATGAATGGATATTCTGTAACAGGTTTACTATCACAAGTAGGCTATTCATGCGGTTGAGAGCCTTTTTCTATTGGTTATGTAGTCAGAACTATCAGCATTGTTAAGTAGGCCCATTAGTTTCTGGTCCTTTGACTTTTTGCTCACCTAAGTATAGGGACTTACTTCTCTATCTTGGAGAGTTATGAGAGGTCAAGATATTGGGCTTCATAAATCTGAGAGTCAGAGTCCAGGCCAAATCTCATGGTCACTCCAGCACTAATATCCAGGGAAGAGAAAGCAACCTTGAGGAAGAGTTTCGGGAATCCAGCTTGCTAGAGGCTGGGGTGAGAACTTGTCCAACAAAGATGACACTTCTGGATGTGGACTTAGTGGGGCTAATATTACATAAGAATTGAGCAATTTATAACCCAAATTTCTCCTAACTCCCAAAGATAAAGGCAGAATGGAAAGATTAACCCCTGAGATGCTAGGGATATTTGTTGTTCTTGCTATACCTTTGAAATAACCTTTTACAAAAGGTAATTGATGTTCAGTAGTTAAATACTGCTTGAATGATAGTTACTGCCCTCCTAAAAACTAAAATTGAGATGGGAGACATAGTGAATAGTGATCTACAGTAGAGAAAAGGCCATTCTCAACCCTTCAAGGCACTCTGGAACACTGAGGTTAGATGGAGGCCACCTGATCTTGAGAAAGTAGGGTCAGAATAAAATTAATTACAGAAGGAATGCAGGGTGAAGGAAAAGGAAAAAAAAAAACTTAGGAGACACATGACAATTACCTTCAAGTATTGAGAGCCTGAAGTGTGAAAGGCATTAGATTTGACAGTCTTAAATACTTAATAGAACTCAGAAAGGGAACATACATAAGTGGCTCTATTTAGGACATTTCAAAAATGGAATGGCCTGCCTCTGAAGTTATTGGGCAATACTGTATAAGTAATTCTTGGGCAGGTTCACGTTAAACTAAATAGCCTCTGAAGGATTCTGAAACTTTATTGGATAGCTGTTGTAGGGCTACAGTATAAAGATAGAAATAGAAGGAATGCTAATACAATAAGGAAACTATAGGACTTCTTCTGAACTCCAAATCACTTTAAATAATCATAGCTTTCAACTTTTAGAAGGGGCTTCTTTAGAACAGGACTTCTTAAACTTTTTCTACTCACAACCCTTTTTCACCTGAGAATTTTTATATGATCCCTAGTATATAGGCATATGAAATCAAATATTTTATTGATAACAACTTATAATTTCGCAACCTCCACATTTATTTATAAGACCCCATATGGGGTGGTGACAGTTTAAGAAGCTGGGCTTTAGAGCACTAGGAATGGGAAAATAAGCAGTAAGAGGAGACAACTTAGTATTAAAATCATAAAGCATTTTATATAAGTGTAAGACAATTATTATAACTATTATTAGAGTTCTTACATGAGCTCAAGAAATATATAGGTGTAGTTCTATGAACATATCGATAAACTTAAATCAGGGAATTGATTCATTCAACAAACACAAGATTATTTACTGTGTACTGAGTAAAAGGCATAGGAGACAATACAATACGTAGATGAGACTAAGCCTCTTTCCTCATGAATCTTAGTCTATAAAGTGATAGGACACTAATAAAAATAGCCATAAGAAATAACATTACATGATAAATGAATTACAGAGAGTTTTTTAAAGTTCTATTTATTCCACAAATATTTAGTAAGTTCCTACTAAGTCCCAGACTCTATGATAGACTATGGGAATACAAAGATAAAAATTAAACAATCCATGTCCTTGGGTTATTCACATTCTTCTCAGAAAATATAACATGCTTACCAAGTGGCACTGCCAGTCCATAATCATAATTTTCAATAGGAAAGCTCAGGTATTGAGTGAATTCCAAGTTCATTCTGATGGTTATGGTGCTCTACTTCCCCTGAAAAGAAGTGTAGGGAAATAAAAAGTTTTATTTGATTCTCAGAAATACTTTTTCTTCTCTGGCCCCATGTCTCCATGGATAGCTTTACTTACCTCTTAATTTAGGATGTATAGTTAGCATAGCTTTACCTACTTAAATCATCTTTGAGCACCAGTCTACCAGTTTAACCTTGCTTCCTCCCTTAAACTTGTTATATTTCATTGAACTTTAATCACATGTCATAATTCCAGACAAGAAAAGACAGATGTTCTACTCTATACAGTGCTTTAATCTCAGCATAGAAACCATAAAAGCATTGAAAAAATATATAATAAAATAGCATCCAATTGCATGTCTTCCATTTTTCCCAAAGCAAAGCAAGATTAACCATTTCTTTTCCATCTTTAATTGTGAAAGCTCCATTAGATTATTTGATTTTTTTTTTTCATTCTCTCTACATTGCTATTCCTGGCAAAGTACCTGTCACACAATAAGTGATTTGATTAGTGTTTTTTGACTGGCTGACTTATGAGATGGTGTGCAATGGCAACTATAAAACAGGGATCTCTAAGAAAGACATTGTTTGGTTTATTTAGTTCCCCATGATAAGTTCTCCTATGTGTAGAGTAAGAAACAAAACAGTCCCCCAAAATGTTCACCTCATACTTTTAGAAAAATTAGTTTTTTTGTTTTTTCAAATGAAAACCAAGGAACTCTTGAGTTAAACCTTGATTCCTATTTTCTTCATAAATTTGGGACTTGGGACCTAGAAAGAAATTCTCTAGGCCCCATTGATCATTTTACCCCATCTTTTCCCACATATCTCTGACCTTGAATGCAGCAGCTCAAGTTTCCTATATCTAAGAATACACTATATCTCCTCTAACAGATGAAATGTTTAGTTTTAGGGAACATATTATAGAATTTGACTGAAATATTTAATGTATGATGAGACTAAGGGAAAACAAAGCTGGAAAGGTAAGTCAGAATTAGCCTGTGAAATGCCTAAATGTCAATCTGAGGAGTTTGTGTTTTATCCTACAGTCAAGGACTAGGCTATGCTGCAAGATGGGTGCTCTACTTTGATGTGCAAATTTTGCAAGTCACTAACATAGGTAGTCTTGATGGGGGTTGATGTCCCTTTAGGATTCCTTTCTAATTGCCCAACCCATGGCTGACCTTGATTCACAAATCCTGGTCAAAGGCACCCTTTGAATATCCAGGCCCAGCCCCACCATCAGCTCAGCTTCCCCCAGCCCTCACCTGATCTGAGCTAACTGAAAAGCCCGCCAAGGACTTGGGGAGTATCACCCATCATCTTCTAGGTATAAAAGAAATGAGCCGGAGAGCTCTCTTTGCAGGAGCCCTCCTGCCAACACATAGTATCCTTCCAGCCATGCAAGGGTTCCTGCCCGCCTAGCAGCCACCTCTGGCCCTGGCGTCTTTCTAACTGGCAAATTCCTACAATAAATCTTTTATTTATCAATCTAAGTTTTTGGGCCTGTAAATTCATTTACAGGGGACACTACACCTCATGGGATTATTTTACTATCTATGCGCAGAGAAATGGGGTTCCCCCTTTCCTTTCCCTCATTAGTCTAGTTGGTGATAATTTCTACCACAACTTAAAGTCAAATTATTCTATTAAGCATATAAACTGGAGTTCAGTATCCCCAACTCCTATTCTGTGCCCAAGTCACAGGTCCATATTCTTTAATGATTCTCTCTGGGGGCCAAGTATCACCTTACCCATTAGCATCTCCAGTGCTGGCAATTGATGCATCGATTGCTTTTCTCTCTCTAAATATTCCTATAAAAGAATTCCCAAATGTTTTCCTTCCTGGCCTCGTAGGAAGAAGAATTTGGTTCTAATTAAACCTATCTAGCATACTTTGGTCCAATTCAAGGACAAACGGGTGTATGCAGTAAGCCCACATATCCAGTAATGTCCCTTTAAAGAAGGCTCTGATCAGGGGGATATGTGAGCTGAATTAGAGACTGCAGGATATATTGCATATTCTGGTCCCCCAAGGGACCACCTTGGTACTGTACTCTACCAGTTTGCAGATATTGACATTTCCATTACTGTTGTTTTTCCCTCAATAGGCACTCTTTTACATATGATTCACTTCTGTTGACAGCACTCCAGAAAGTGATAAAGTATTCTAATCAGATCCGGTTATGCCAGATCCATTCATAACTTGGGAGCCTTAGTTTCCTGGTAAAGTTATTCTCCATAGAGTCAGCTATACTACTCTCCCCTTTACAATTTTGTCTTGGATCCCCTCCCACCAATAGGTATTCAAAATTCTTGTCATAATTGACACCAGATAGTGGTTCATTATGGCATGCTTTTCTTCAGGGTTTCATCCTGATTCTGAGCAAGGCAAGGAGAAGGTCCAAGGGAGTTGAGTTTCCAAGGCCAGTTTTGTGAGCTGCCTCTTAATCGCTTGATTCATCCTCTCATCCTCACCAGATGAGGGAGGATACTAGAGAGTATGAAACTCCAAGGTAATGTCCAAGGCCTGAGCTGTGGACTGCAGAAATTTTGCTGTAAAATGAATCCCCTCCACTTGAGTCTATCCATTCCACAATACCTTGGAATAATCTGTTCTAATAAGACCCTGCATATAGTTGAAACAGTGGCCTGAGGTGATGGGATGGGCTTCACCCAAGAGGTTAAGTGGTCCACTACGATCAATAGGTATTTAAAACATCCCAGTGGGGGTAGCTCGATAAAATCAACCTAATTGCTTTGAAATGATCTTAGCCCTCGAGGCCTTTCTCCTGGCTGGTTAGGGAAGGGAAAACTTATTTGTCTTGCAATACACAAGGCTGGCACCTGTTTTGTCTCACCAAAATATATAAAGCCCAGCGATACATACATGATACATACCTGGTTAGGACAGCATCACACAAGTTTTGGACATCCCAATGACTACTTTGATGTAAATGTTGGAGGACTCCTCTCATACCTGCTTTGATCAATCCTTCCATGTGGGAGGACTGATCATTCAACTTGTTCTTGGGCCCTCAAAACTATGGCTTTCTATTTTTCTTCTTCAGTATAAGAAAGGGGAAAGAGGTTTAGAAAGGTAAGGAAGGATTTTTAGTAGTCCCCAGTTCTTACCTGGGTTTAGAGGTCAATAAAATTAACACAATAATGTTCCAATTCAGCTCTGTCGTTTCCTGGGACCAGAAAGGAAGCTGGGTTTAGGTTGTTATCCTGTGAGAGGATCAAGTCATCCTTTTCCAATAGTATTGCCTCGTATTTAAGAATCCTTGAATCCATGACCCACTGCCCTGTCTTTGATTTAGAACAGTCTGAATTTGATGGAGGTCTCTAACAATCAAACTTCCTCCAAGGGTCACTTTTCTACTTTCCTCTACAAGGAGGGCACTGCAATGGCCTGGATACAAGTTGGCCAGCCCCGAGCCACCTGATCCAATATTTTGGTTAGGAAGACAATAGATCTCTTTCTCTCTCCTCCTATTTGTGCCAGAAACCCTAAAGATGCTCTCTTATCCACATTCACAAACAAATGAAACAGTTTCTCAAAGGAAGGCAAAGCTAAGACTGGAGAGGAAGTCAATACTTATTTTAACTTACTAAAGTCCTCCCTATTTTCAGACTCTCATTCTGTCTGGTTCAATTTATCCTTCAATAAGTGTTGATACATTGGTTTTGTGAGAGTAGCATATGAGTCAATCCAATTTTTACAATACCCTACTAATCCTAAGAATGTCCTAAATTTCCATTTGGTCCAGGGCAAGGGTGCTTACAAGATCCCTGTTACCCATCCGGGGTCTAATTTCTTCTGCCCTTCACTAATAAGATGTCCTAAATATTTAAATTCCCTCTGTAATTTGTTTTTTCAAGACTTTCAAATACTCCTGGCCCAGGTAGTTCACCAGATTGACTGAGGTTTCACTAACTGCCTCCCTTTTCCTTTCAGTAACCAGCAAATCATCTACATATTGCAGCACTTGAGTTCCCCTAGGAAACTACAATCTTTACAATATCTTTTCTTTGGGAGGACTTGGCCAAACTTGACTTGACTTGGTGTACCTCTGGGGAAGAATGTACCAACAATATTGTTGCTTTCTCCCTGTGTCAGGATCTTCCCATTCAAATGCAAATATGTCTCTCTCAGCTTTCTGGATCTAAAGGACAGGCCCAGAATGTATCTTTGAGGTCTATCAGAGTAAACCATTTGCTTCCTTCAGTTATCTCCCCTAAAATGATTCAAGGATCTGGGACTATAGGATGTGATGGACAATTTTATTAATTTCTCTCAAGTCTTCTACTAGTCTATATGTCCCATCTCTCTTTTGGAGTACCAGAATTGCATGGAGAAATACAAGATTCAATAAATCCTCCTTTCAATAGTCCCTGAATCACAGGTTGAAGTCCTTACCTTTTTTCTTAGGAAATAGGGTATTGTTTTACCCTCGCTATGGTGGTGGGATCCCTAAGTTTGATTTGGTTTTTTATTATAGCTTTTTATTTACAAGAGATAAGCATAAGTATGATGAGAGTTAGGTAAGGCGTAAACCCTTTCGGTTCTGTGCAAGGATACATAGTTAAATGCAGTATAGTGACCGCACAGAGTCCCCTGTAAAAGAATTTACAGACCGGAAAACCTAGATTGATAAAAAGGTTTATTGTAGGGGTTTGGAAGTAAGGGTAAAGGTAGAAAGATGCCAGGGCCAGTGCCAGAGCTGGTTGCAGGGCAGACAGGAACCCTTGGTATGGCTGACGTAAGAATGACATGTTTAGGCTCCTGCAAAGAGTGGGCTCCAGGGTTCCCCTCTTTAAAACCTGGATAGTTCCAGCCAGAGTTAGCATTAAATAGAATTCAATAGGTTTTTAGATAAGGAAGAAGCTGTTTATGGGGGTTGGGGAAACCTGAACAGATAATGAGGGGCTGGGAAAGCCCAAGTTAGCTCAGATCCAGTGGGGGCTGGGAAAGTCCAAGTTCAATGGAATTCAAAAGAATGCTTTTGACCAGGATTTGTGAATCAAAGATCTTAGCTTCTTCAGCCATGGGGGAGGGGGGAGGGAGGATTGGGAATCAGAAAGGAATCTTAAAGGGACCTCAACCCACGTCGGGTATATAAGCATGGGCATCAGCATTGATCCCTGCAAAAACTTTTGTTTCAACTTTTCCCCTCCTTCTCCCCAACCCCTTCCCCAGATGGCAGGTAAACCAATACATGTTAATTATGTTAAAGTATATATATATATATATATATATATACATACATATACATATAGTTATTTTGCTGCACAAGAAGAATCGTACTTTGAAATAATGTAAAATTAATCTGAGAAGGAAATAAAAAATGCAAGTGATGAGGAGTAAATGATGAGGAGTAAATTGTGGTCTAAACAAAGATGGGTCAGATCCTTTTCTCTCTCTCCTTCCTTCCCCAAAGTAACCAAGGGCTGGTTCGGCAGCAAAGGAATTTGCTACTTAATGCTGTATGGAAACATAGGCTTTATTGATTAGAATGGAAACACCGGAGAGCCGGTGGGCAAAATGGCTGCATGGTACAAGGCCCATTTTTGCAAAGAGAAGATTTTTGAGTTCTCTCTTTTATGCAGGAGGTTCCTCAGAGTGATGTAAATAAGATAAGGATTCTCTTGTTATCTTTTGGGGACAGGCAGAAGTCTCTTCCCAAAAGGAATTTCCTGATGCCATTTGGTCTATCTGAGCAGATTAGAATGGGGGGCTATAAAACTCCAACCAGTTCAGATAGCCCAAACTAGTTTGACCACATCAAAATCCAAGTCCCAAATGCAGTTGGAGATCAAACAAGGAATACCAAAGGGCTACCGCTCTCAGCACAAGCAGACAAAAACAGAGGAATTGGAAATGCTGAGTAGTGGTTCACACTCATTTCCCAGAGTTCTTTCACTGGGTGTATCTATTTATTATTGAATAAATGGAACTAATTTGGTTCATATCTATCAGAATTGATCATCATATAGTATTGTTGTTGAAGTATATAATAATCTCTTAGTCCTATTCAATTCACTCAGCATCAGTTTGATGAGGAGTAAATGATGAGGTGTAAATTGTGGTCTAAACCAAGATGGGTCAGTTCCTTTCTCTCTCTCCTTCCTTCCCCAAAGTAACCAATGGCGGGTTCGGCAGCAAAGGAATTTGCTACTTAATGCTGTATGGAAACATAGTCTTTATTGATTAGAATGGAAACACTGGAGAGCCGGTGGGCAAAATGGCTGCATGGTACAAGGCCATTTGCAAAGAGAAGATTTTTGAGTTCTCTCTTTTATGCAGTGATGTAGGGAGGTTCCTGAGAGTAATGTAAATAAGATAAGGATTCTCTTTTTATCTTTTGGGGACAGACAGAAGTCTCTTCCCAAAAAGGAATCTCCTGATGCCATTTGGTCTATGTGAGCAGATTAGAATGGAGGGTGTAAAACTCCAACCAGTTCAGATAGCCCAAACTAGTTTGACCACGTCAAAGTCCAAGTCCCAAATGGAGTTGGAGATCAAACAAGGAATACCAAGGGGCTACCGCCCTCAACAAGTTCATGTAAGTCTCTCCAGGCCTTTCTGAAATTTTCCTGCTGGTCATTTCTTAGAGAACAATAATATCCTATTACATTCATATACCACAATTTATTCAGCCATTCTTCAATTGATGGGCATATATTCAATTTCCAGTTTCTAGCCACTGCAAAGAAGGCTACCACAAACATTTTTGTACATATAGGTCCATTTCTCTTCTTTAAGATCTCTTTGGTATATAAGCCCAGATCACACTGCTGAATCAAAGGGTGTGCGCAGTTTGATAACTTATTGAGCATAGTTCCAAATTGTTCATTAGAATGGCTGGATGTATTCACAATTCCACAAACAATGTATCAGTGTCCCAGTTTCCCCACATCTCTGCCAACATTCAGCATTATCTTTTCCTGTCATCCTAGCCAATCTGAGAGGTATGTAGTGATATCTCAAAGTTGTCTTAACTTGCATTTCTCTGATTAATAATGACATGGATCATCTTTTCTTTTTTTTAAAATTTTATTATATATTTTTAAATAATATTATCCCTTGTATTCATTTTTCCAAATTATCCCCCCCTCCATTAACTCCCTCCCCCCGATGACAGGCAATTCCATACATTTCACATGTGTTACAATATAACCTAGATACAATACATGTGTGTAAATGCCATTTTCTTGTTGCACAATAAGCATTAGATTCTGAAGGAACATGTAACCTGGGCAGACAGATATTAGTGCTAACAATTTACATTCACTTCCCAGTGTTCCTTCTCTGGGTGTAGTTACCTCTGTCCATCATTGATCAACTGGAAGTGAGTTGGCTCTTCTTTATGTTGAAGATTTCCACTTCCATCAGAATACATCCTCATACAGTATTGTTGTTGAAGTGTATAGTGATCTTCTGGTTCTGCTCATTTCACTCAGCAACAGTTGATTTAAGTCTCTCCAAGCCTCTCTGTATTCCTCCTGCTGGTCATTTCTTACAGAGCAATAATATTCCATAACCTTCATATACCATAATTTACCCAACCATTCTCCAACTGATGGACATCCATTCATCTTCCAGTTTCTAGCTACAACAAAAAGAGCTGCCACAAACATTTTGGCACATACAGGTCTCTTTCCGCTCTTTAGTATTTCTTTGGGATATAAGCCCAGTAGTAGTACTGCTGGGTCAAAGGGTATGCACAGTTTGATAACTTTTTGGGCATAGTTCCAAATTGCTCTCCAGAATGGCTGGATTCTTTCACAACTCCAACAATGTATTAGTGTCCAAGTTTTCCCACATCCCCTCCAACATTCATCATTATTTGTTCCTGTCATCTTAGCCAATCTGACAGGTGTGTAGTGGTATCTCAGAGTGGTCTTAATTTGCATTTCTCTGATCAGTAGTGATTTGGAACACTCTTTCATGTGAGTGGATATAGTTTCAATTTCTTCCTCTGAGAATTGTCTGTTCATATCCTTTGACCATTTATCAATTGGAGAATGGTTCGGTTTCTTATAAATTAGGGTCAGTTCTCTATATATTTTGGAAATGAGACCTTTGTCAGAACCTTTACTTTAAAAAATATTTTCCCAATTTGTTACTTCCCTTCTAATCTTGTTTGCATTAGTATTGTTTGTACAGAAACTTTTTAGTTTGATGTAATCAAAATCTTCTTTTTTGTGATCACTAATGATCTCTAGTTCTCCTCTGGTCATAAATTCCTTCCTCCTCCACAGGTCTGAGAGGTAGACTATCCTCTGTTCCTCTAATCTATTTATTATCTCACTCTTTATGCCTAAATCATGGACCCATTTTGATCTTATCTTGGTATATGGTGTTAAGTGTGGATCATGGATCATCTTTTCATATGGGTAGAAATAGTTTCAATTTCTTCATGTGAAATTGTCTGTTCATATCTTTTGACCATTTATCAATTGGAGAATGGCTTGATTTCTTATAAATTAGAGTCAATTCTCTATATATTTTGGAAATGAGGCCTTTATCAAAACCTTTAACTGTAAAAATGTTTTCCCAGTTTATTGTTTCCCTTCTAATCTTGTCTGCATTAGTTTTATTTGTCCAAAAGCTTTTTAATATGATATAATCAAAATTTTCTATTTTGTGATCAATCATGATTTCTAGTTCTTCTTTGGTCACAAATTCCTTCTTCCTCCACAGGTAAACTATCCTATGTTCTTCTAATTTATTTATAATCTAATTCTTTATGCATAGATCATGAACCCATTTTGACCTTATCTTGGTGTATGGTATTAAGTGTGGGTCAATGCCTAGTTTCTGCCATACCAATTTCCAATTTTTCCAGCAGTTTTTGTCAAACAATGAATTCTTATCCAAAAAACTGGGGTCTTTGGGTTTCTCAAACACTAGATTATTAAAGTTATGGACTATTTTGTCCTGTTAAACCAACCTATTCCACTGATCAACTAGTTTTGGTGACTGCTGCTTTATAATATAGTTTTAGATCTGGTACAGCTAGGCCACCTTCATTTAATTTTTTTTCATTAGTTCCCTTGAAAGTCTTGAACTTTTTTCTTCCAGATGAATTTTGTTGCTATTTTTTTCTAAGCCATTAAAATAGTTTTTTGGAAGTCTGATTGGTATAGCACTAAATAAATAGATTAGTTTAGGTAGTATTGTCATCTTTATTATATTTGCTCAACCTATCCAAGAGCACTTAACATTTTTCCATTTGTTTAGATTTGACTTTATTTGTGTGGAAAGTGTTTTGTGGTTTTGCTCATATAGTTCCTGACTTTCCCTTGGCAGATAGATTCCTAAAAATTTTATACTATCAACAGTTATTTTAAATGGAATTTCTTTTTGTATTTCTTGCTGTTGGATTTTGTTAGTCATGTATAAAAATGCTGATCATTTATGTGGATTTATTTTGATTCCTGCAACTTTGCAAAAGGTGTAGATTATTTCTAATAGCTTTTTAGTAGAATCTCTGTGGTTCTCTAAGTATATCATTATAACATCTGCAAAGAGCGATAAATTAGTTTCCTCATTACCTACCCTAATTCCTTTAATCTCTTTTTCATTTCTTATGGCTAAAGCTAGCATTTCTGTAACACAATATTGAATAGTAATGGTGATAGTGGACAACCTTGTTTCACTACTGATTTTATTAAGAATGGTTCCAGTAACAGATTAGATACAAAGGACAAAAAAGGGTACATCTATAGCAATCTAATCTTTGACAAGCCCAAAGATACCAACATTAGGGACAAAAATTCATTATTTGGAAAAAACTGTTGGGAAAACTGGAAATTAGTATGGCAGAAATTAGATATGGATCCACACTTAACACCATATACCAAGATAAGATCAAAATGGGTCCATGATTTAGGCATAAAGAATGAGATAATAAATAGATTAGAGGAACAGAGGATAGTCTACCTCTCAAACCTGTGGAGGAGGAAGGAATTTATGACCAGAGGAGAACTAGAGATCATTAGTGATCACAAAATAGAAGATTTTGATTACATCAAACTAAAAAGTTTCTGTACAAACAATACTAATGCAAACAAGATTAGAAGGGAAGTAACAAATTGGGAAAATATTTTTAAAAACAAAGGTTCTGACAAAGGTCTCATTTCCAAAATATATAGAGAACTGACCCTAATTTATAGGAAACCAAACCATTCTCCAATTGATAAATGGTCAAGGGATATGAACAGACAATTCTCAGAGGAAGAAATTGAAATTATATCCACTCACATGAAAGAGTGTTCCAAATCACTACTGATTATAGAGAAATGCAAATTAAGACAACTCTGAGATACCACTACACACCTGTCAGATTGGCTAAGATGATAGGAACAAATAATGATGAATGTTGGAGGGGATGTGGGAAAACTGGGACACTGATACATTGTTGGTGGAGTTGTGAAAGAATCCAGCCATTCTGGAGAGCAATTTGGAACTATGCCCAAAAAGTTATCAAACTGTGCATACCCTTTGACCCAGCATTGCTGTTATTAGGATTATATCCCAAAGAAATACTAAAGAGCGGAAAGAGACCTGTATGTGCCAAAATGTTTGTGGCAGCTCTTTTTGTTGTAGCTAGAAACTGGAAGATGAATGGATGTCCATCAGTTGGAGAATGGTTGGGTAAATTATGGTATATGAAGGTTATGGAATATTATTGCTCTGTAAGAAATGACCAGCAGGAGGAATACAGAGAGGCTTGGAGAGACTTAAATCAACTGTTGCTGAGTGAAATGAGCAGAACCAGAAGATCACTATACACTTCAACAACAATACTGTATGAGGATGTATTCTGATGGAAGTGGAAATCTTCAACATAAAGAAGAGCCAACTCACTTCCAGTTCATCAGTGATGGACAGAAACAATTACACCCAGAGAAGGAACACTGGGAAGTGAATGTAAATTGTTAGCACTACTGTCTATCTACCTAGGTTACTTATACCTTCGGAAGCTAATGCTTATTGTGCAACAAGAAAATGGTATTTACACACATGTATTGTATCTAGGTTATATTGTAACACATGTAAAATGTATGGGATTACCTGTCATTGGGGGGAGGGAGTGGAGGGAGGGAGGGGATAATTTGGAAAAATGAATAAAAAAAAATTAAGAATGGTTCCAGTTTATCCCCATTACATAAGATGCTTACTGATGGTTTCAAATAGATGCTACAGACAATTTTAAGGAAAAGTCCATTTGTTCCTCTACTCTCAAGTGTTTTTAATAGGAATGGATGTTGGATTTTATCAAATATTTTTCTGCATCTATTGAGATAATCATATGATTTTTGTTAATTTGGTTATTGATATAGTCAATTATGTTAATAGTTTTCCTAATATTGAACCAGCCTTGCATTCCTAATATAAATCCTACTTGATCATGGTGTATTATCCTGGGGATGGTTTTCTGTAATCTTTTTGCTAATATTTTTTTTAAGATTTTAGCATCAATATTCACTAGGGAGATTAGTTTATTATTTTCTTTCTCTGTTTTCAACCTACCTGATTTAAGTATCAGTACCATGTCTGTGTCATGAAAGGAATTTGGTAGGAGTCCTTCATTCCCTATTTTTTCAAATAATTTATATAACATTGGAGTTACTTGTTCTTTAAATGTTTGGTAGAATTCACATGTAAATCCATCTAGTCCTGGGGATTTTTTTCTTAAGGAGTTCATTAATAGCTTGTTCTATTTCTTTTTCTAAAATGGGACTATTTAAGCAATTTACTTTCTCCTCTGTTAATCTCGGAAGCCTATATTTTTGAACATAGTCATCCATTTCACTTAGGTTATCAAATTTATTGGCATAAAGTTGGGCAAAGTAACTCCTAATTATTGCTCTAATTTCCTCTTCATTAGTGGGGAGTTCTCCCTTTTCATTTTTAAGGCTAACAATTTGATTTTCCTCTTTCCTTTTTCAAAGATTTACCAAAGGTTTATCTATTTTGTTGTTATTGTTTTATAAACCAACTCTTAGTTTTATTTATTAATTCAACGGTTTTTTTTTACTTTCAATTTTATGCATTTCTCCTTTTAATTTTAGAATTTCAAGTTTAGTATTTGATTGGGGGGTTTTAATTTGCTCTTTTTCTAGCTTTTTAAATTGCAAGCCCAATTCATTGATCTTCTCTTTTTCTATTTTATTCAAGTAAGCCTCTAAAGATATAAAATTTCCCCTTATTACTGTTTTAGCTGCATCCCATAAATTTTAATATGTTGTCTCATTGTTGTCATTCTCTTGGGTGAAATTAATAAATTGTGTCTATGATTTGCTATTTCACCCATTCATTCTTTAGGATGAGATTATTTAGTTTCCAATTACTTTTTGGTCTATTTACCCCTAAGTTTTTTTTGAATGTAGTTTTTATTTCATTGTGATCTAAAAAGAATGCATTTACTATTTCTGCATTTAATTTTGAAGTTTTTATGTCCTAATATATGGTTAATTTTTGTCCAGGTTCCATGAACTGCTGAGAAGAAAGTGTACTCCTTTCTGTCTCCATTCAGTTTTCTCCAAAAATCTATCATACCTAACTTTTCTAATATTCTATTTGTCTCTTTAACTTCTGTCTTATTAGTTTTGTGTTTGATTTATCTAATTCTGAGAGTGCAAGGTTGAGATCTCTCACTATTATAGTTTTGCTGTCTATTTCTTCTTGCAATTCTCTTAACTTCTCCTTTAGGAAGTTAGGTGCTATATCACTTGGTGCATATATATTGCTTCATTGTCTATGCTACCCTTTAGCAAGATATAGTTTTCTTCTTTATCTCTTTTAATTAGATCAATATTTGCTTTTGCTTGATCTGAGATCAGGATGGCTACCCCTGCTTTTTTTACTTCAAATGAAACATAGTGGATTCTGCTCCAGCCTTTTACCTTTACTCTGTATGTATCACCATGCTTTAAATTTGTCTCCTGTAAACAACATATTGTAGGATTCTGGCTTTTGATCAAGTCTGCTATCTGTCTCTACTTTATGGGAAAGTTCATCCCATTCACATTTACAGTTAAAACTACTAATTCTGTATTTCCTGACATCTTATTATCCCCAGATTATACTTTTCTTTTTCTTTCTCCCCTTACCCAGTATTAAATGCTCTCCCTCTTTAGAAGCCCACCCACCCCCTTTGAGTCCCTTCCCTTTTCTTATACCTTTCCCTTATTCCTCTTTTCCTTTTCCCTTTTCCTCTCCAACTTTTTAATGAGGTGAGAGAAGTTTCTCTGTAAACCAAATAGGTCTGTTATTTTCTCTTGGAGCCAAATCTGATGAGAGTAAGATTCACACAATGTTCCTCCTCCTCCCTAAATTCTCTCAGCTATGATAGGTTTCCTTTGACTCTTCATGGGATGTAATTCCCTCTTTTTGTCTCCCCTTTTCCATTTTTCTGATACTATCCCCTTTCCACTTCTACTTCTCTTTTTTTTCATAGTATGTCAGTAAAATCAAATTATACATGTATTTTTTATGTATGTCTATAACAGAAATGTAGTTCTCAAGAGTTCTTTTTACCTTTTTCTGCTTTTCTTGAGTCCTATAGTTGGAGATCAGATTTTTTGTTTAGCTCTGGGGTTTTTTTTTTTTTTTTTTCATTAGAAACAAAAGGAATTCACCTGTTTCATTAAATGTCCATCTTCTTCCCTGGAAGAAAATGCTCAGCTTAGCTGGGTAGTTTATTCTTGGCGGCATTCCAAGTTCTTTTGCCTTTTGGAATATCAGATTCCAGGCCCTTCAATCCTTTAATGTGGAAGCAGCTAGAACCTGAGTGACCTTTGTTATGGCTTCTTGGTATTTGAATTGCTTTTTTCTGGATGCTTGTAATATTTTTTCCTTAGTCTGATAGTTCTGAAATTTAGTCCCAATATTCCTTGGAGTTTTCATTTTAGGGTCTCTTTCAGAAGGTGTTCAATGAATTCTTTCAATGCCTTTTTAACCTTCTGATTCTATTATATCTGGGCAGTTCTCTTTAATGATTTCCTGTAAAATTGTAAAATAGTGTCTGTTGGGATTACTAGGTGAGAACTCGGGTTGTCTGGATAGTGACATGGTGAGAATTCAGGTTGGACAATTACAAGGTGAGAACTCAGGTTGACTTGATGGAAGGAGCAGGCTCATTGGCTGAGGTGGTTCTTCCCAGAAGCCCTTGCATTATCCCACGCCCATTCTCTGGGAGAATAAAAGAGAGGACTCCCAGAGATAAAAAAAAGACTCTGCATTGCATCAGGCTTGACGGGGCTCCCTGCAGGAAGGGAAGTCACTTCTCTGGACAAGAGTTAACAGCAACTGCCTGGAGACAACGGTTCGTTACAGGAAGAAGAATCTGTTGGAGAGATTTGAGTAGAAGACACAGCAGATCTCTTCCCAGAGAGTGATCCGGCAGCTTCTAGAGACGACAGCTCGTTACAATTGGCGTCCACACGTGGGGCAAGGACTTTTGCTTATCCTGACAAAAGGAGCTAGACCAGACCTTTGCAATTTGGCGCCCGAACAGGGACAGACACAGTCCTGATTCCAGTGGAAAAGCTTCCGATCTAGATCTCAGTCTCTCTGACCCAGAACCGTGAGTAACGAGGAAACTTTGTTAAAGATTAAGTGAGCGTGCTAATAGATAAATAAGGAACTTAACTTGTTAAGGGATAAACCAGGAATCTCTTATAGCTGAAATGGGGCAGATGTTAGCTAAATTCAATCCCTGGACCTCAGCCGACTCAACCCCAGCCCCAGAAGCAACCTCAGCTCCACCCCCATTCAGGAGTGGTACTATAGAGAGTATAATCAAGATAATTGAGGAGCAGAGTTTACTTGTAACCTGGGTACAGATTGCTAAACTCTTGGCTGCATTAAGACGCACATCCCCTTGGTTCTTAGAGGAAGAAAAGATAGATGTAGATAAATGGAAGCTAGTGGGATATGAAATGAAAGAATTTCAAGCAAAAAATGGGCCTCGTTCAATTTCTGCAGAAGTATTTTATATCTACAACATAGTTCAATTAGCCTTAAACTATCAAGCAAGTTGTAGGAGAAGGAAAAGTTTTAAAAATGAACAGAGGAGGAAGTGTGAGAAAAAAAGGAAAGATCAAGATCTTGCCCTAGAGCAAGAAGATTTAAATGAGGAATTATGGTATGATTCTCTTGAAGAAGCTTCAACTCTGCCTAGAGAACAGATTATTGACAGGCCCACATCAACCCCACCTTCAGAGGTGGAGGAAGAAGGAGGGGAAGAGGCAGAAACACAAACAGAATTGCCTGTGAAGCAGCCTAAGCTTATGACAAGATTAGAAAAAGCATTGGTTAAAGCTAAGAGAGAAGGACAGGATATAAGTGATTTTATACATGCATATCCTGTGATTGAAAATACTGACTCTGTAGGTAAAAAAAGGAGAAGATATGCACCTTTAGATTTGATTAAAATTAAGGATTTGAAAAAAGGTTGTACCCTTTATGGGGCTACATCAGCTTATGTCAAAATGTTACTAGATGGTTTGTCTTATGAAGTCCTAACCCCGAATGATTGGAAATCCATAGCAAGGACATGTCTGGAACCTGGAGAAAATTTATTATGGCTTGCGGAATTTCATGAATTATGTAAAATTCAAGTCAGATGCAATTTGGAAATAGGAGTTAACACACAATTCACTTTTGAGCACTTAGCTGGTGAAGGTCAGTATGGAGAGAATTCGGAACAGATTAATTATACCATGACAATATATGAACAAATTGCTAAGGCTGCAATAAAAGCTTGGGGTGTCCTTCCTGGACAGAAAGATCGTGGAGAGGCTTTCACTAAAATACAGCAAGGTCCCAATGAACCTTTTGCAGATTTTGTGGGACGTTTGCAAACTGCTATCAAAAGAACTATTGGAGAAAATTCAGCTACAGAAATAATGATCAGACATCTGGCTAAGGAAAATGCCAATGAGATTTGCAAAAGAATTATATGGGGATTAGACAAAGATGCTCCTTTAGAGGAGATCATAAGACGCTGTGCTACAGTGGGAACAAATGCTTTTTACACCCGGACAATGATGAATGTGGAAAGACAGGGTCCCTCCTGGCAAGGGCCTTCTAGAGAAACTCGGCGATGTTTTCAATGTGGAAAAATTGGGCATCTAAGAGCTCAGTGTAGATATGGAGATACAGTGAGAAGACAGGGTGAGAGAAGACCTAAAACTCCATGTCCAAAATGTCACAAGGGCCTCCACTGGGCCTCTGAATGTAGATTGACCCAGGGAAATGACAGGTGGGGCCCAGCTTCAGCCCCCCAGGTGGGGCATGATGGCAGGAGAGGTTACATCCAGAGAATTTTAAGACATGATCAATCAGCCAAAAGGCAATCAGATGGAAGAAAGGGATTGAAATTAGGAAAAATAGAGTTGTGTGCAGTAGAGACTACCGAGATACTCCCTGGAGAAGTGAAATCTGTTCCTGTTGAGCCTATGGATCCTTTGCCTCCAGGCACAGTAGGCTTGACCATTTCACCTTCTGAGAGTGCCTACAAAACAGTGTCCATCCATACACTGATGTGGGAGACTGGAGAACGTGTATCTAATATCCCAGTCACTAACACAGGCAGACAACGTGTGATTTATCAACCAGGAGAAGTAGTAGCATCAGGCTTATTGTTACGGACCCCTAATAAGCAACCTAGTGATAGTCGCCTAGATTTTGACTCCAATGAACAAAATCCAGGAATATATTGGACAGCAGCTGTGACAGCTGACCGACCTATGCTTACTATTTATATAAACGGAATACCATTTGAAGGATTGGTAGACACGGGTGCAGATCGTACAGTTATTAGAGGTGCCAATTGGCCCGGTCACTGGCCAAAGATTAAAGCAGACACCTATATGTCTGGGGTGGGAGGATCAATAGCAGCAGAAGTTAGTGCTAGGCCTTTGAGATGGGTATTTGAAGGAGAAACAGGAGCTTTTACTCCTTTTGTGGTTGAAAAAATCCCCATCAATCTGTGGGGAAGAGACATTTTACAGCAGATAGGATTACAAATAAGCACTTCGGCTTTTTAGGCAGGGCTGCTGTTGAAGGCCTACCTGCACTTTCACCAGTTCCTATTCAGTGGAAGACTTATTCACCAGTGTGGGTAGAACAGTGGCCCTTAAGAAGTGATAAAATTCAGGCCTTATTAGACATAGTGCAAGAACAACTTGACCAAGGACACTTGCGGCCTTCTCTAAGTCCTTGGAATTCCCCAGTATTTGTGGTGAAAAAGAAATCTGGAAAATGGAGGATGTTAACTGATCTAAGAAGAGTAAATGAACAGATGGAAACTATGGGAACTCTTCAGCCTGGACTTCCATCTCCTACTCAGTTGCCAAGAGAATGGCCTCTATGGGTTATAGACATTAAGGATTGTTTCTATTCTATTCCTCTAGATAAGGAGGATATGAAAAGATTTGCTTTTTCAGTGCCTAGTGTTAATTTGGCCGAGCCTTATAAAAGATATGAATGGACAGTTTTGCCACAGGGAATGAAAAACAGCCCTACTATGTGCCAAATGTATGTTGCAGCTGCTCTTGCTCCAGTAAGAAAAGCCTTTCCAAAAGTAATATTGTTACATTATATGGATGATATTTTGGGATGTGCACCTGAGGAACAAATGTTAGAGGCATGTCTACAAAGGACCATGGAAACATTAAAGTACTACAAACTGCATATAGCTACAGAAAAAATTCAAAGACATGCTCCTTTTCAATATTTAGGATATGAAGTATATCCTAAGACACTCACAGTACAAAAGCTTTCTTTAAGAACAGAGAAGTTGAACACCTTAAATGACTTTCAAAAATTAATAGGAGATATCCAATGGATGCGTCCAGTGTTAGGCTTAACTACCAATCAACTACAACCTCTATATGACATTTTAAGGGGAGACAGTGCTTTAAATTCACCACACCAGCTTACAAAAGAAGCACAAAAGGCTTTGAGAGAAGTTGAACTGGCTTTATCCAATGTGGTTGAAAGAGTCACTCAAAAACCCTTGGAAATATCAGTTTTTGCTACAAAAGAGGCACCCACAGCAGTCCTTCATCAAGGAGACAGAGTGATTGAGTGGGTGAACCTCCCAGCACAACCAGAACAAAGCCTTACACCTTACCCAGTGCTTGTGGCTAGGATTTTATTAAAGGCTATTAAGAGAGTAACACAATTATCTGGAATAAGTCCTGAAAAAATATACACATTCTATACTAATGCACAAATTAATGTATGCTGTGAGACCATCCCAGAATGGCAAATTTTATTGGCCACCGCTCCAAATTTTGCACATGGATCTCCATTAAAGATTACCCGGCTACTACATAATTGGCGATGGATTTTTGAAGAAAAGGTTTCTAAGGTTCCTCTTAAAGGACCAACAATCTTTACAGATGCCTCCAAAGAAAATATTTGTGCCATATACTCTCATGATTTAACCATAAAGAGAGTAATCAGGACTCCTTTTCAATCCACTCAACAGAATGAATTATTTGCTATCATGCTAGCTCTTACTTATTACCCAGGAGACGTAAATATAATTACTGATTCAGCCTATTCAGTAGGTGTAGTACAAAGAATTGCCACAGCCCAAATAAAATTTGCAGCCTCCAATATTTATCAGCTCTTTAAGGAACTTCAAGAGCAAGTGAAAAAACATCCAGGCAAGATTTATATCTTGCATGTCCACTCACATAGTGGACTTCCAGGTCCCATTTTTGATGGAAATTCAAAGGCAGATAGCCTTCTAACCATGTTAGCCAGTAGTCCTTTATTTCAGGAAGCACAAGAATCTCATTCTAAATATCATCAGGCTGCTCGAGATTTACGTTTACAATTTGGAATCACAAGAGAGGAAGCCAGGAGCATAGTAAAAAGCTGTACAGCTTGTCTTCCTTTCCACGCTCCTACACTCCCTCCAGGGAAGAATCCTCGTAGTTTGAGACCCAATGAAATCTGGCAAATGGATGTGACCCATTATAAATCTTTTGGTCGTCTATCTTTTATTCATGTCGTGGTAGACACCTTTTCAGGATTCACATTTGCAATGCCAGCAGCAAAAGAGACAGCCCGAGTGGTCACTGAATTCCTTATACAAGCTTTTGCAATTATGGGTGTGCCACAAGCAATAAAAACAGACAATGGACCTGCATATACGTCCAAACATTTTACACACTTTTGTGCACAGTATAAGATTTTACATACCACGGGCATACCCTTTAATCCTCAAGGGCAGGCAATAGTAGAGAGAAGAAACAGAGATATTAAGACACTCCTCCAAAAACAAAAGAAAGGGGGAGCCACAGGTAGCCCTAGGGAACTTCTAAATTTAGTTCTCTATACCATTAATTTTCTAATTTTTGACAAAGATGCACTGGCTCCGGCAGACAGGTTTTATAACCCACCAGAAGGGCAGTGTCCAGTGCGAGCATCTCCACTGTCCTTAGATAATCGCCAGGTGATGTGGAGAGATCCAGAAAGTGGTGAATGGAAGGGACCAGATAGGTTAACTGCCTGGGGGAGAGGGTTTGCTTGTATTTCTTCAGCAGGAGAAGGAATCAGATGGGTGCCAACGAGTCATATTCGCCTTGTCCATCAGAGAGAGACAGAAAAAGAGAAAGACCTCAAAATAAAGGAGAAGATCTAAGAAACATCTGACACTGAAAGAGCATGGATAATAAGAAGACTGTTAAAGAACTTTAAAAACCAGCAGGAATCATTGGACTTCCTCACACAAGATGAGACTAATGGACAATGGACTTATGGACATTTATAAATTTTCAATTTATGATTATTTGATTATGTTATTTGTCATATACTTCTAGCATGTATTATGTTACTATGTTACTATGTGCTTATGTAATTTATGTAATTATGTGTAATACTTCCCATATTGATGGATTTATGTTTCAAGATCATGACTGTCCTATGTTCTAAATCAAAAGAAAGGGGGAGATGTTGGGATTACTAGGTGAGAACTCGGGTTGTCTGGATAGTGACAAGGTGAGAATTCAGGTTGGACAATTACAAGGTGAGAACTCAGGTTGACTTGATGGAAGGAGCAGGCTCATTGGCTGAGGTGGTTCTTCCCAGAAGCCCTTGCATTATCCCACGCCCATTCTCTGGGAGAATAAAAGAGAGGACTCCCAGAGATAAAAAAAAGACTCTGCATTGCATCAGGCTTGACGGGGCTCCCTGCAGGAAGGGAAGTCACTTCTCTGGACAAGAGTTAACAGCAACTGCCTGGAGACAACGGTTCGTTACAGGAAGAAGAATCTGTTGGAGAGATTTGAGTAGAAGACACAGCAGATCTCTTCCCAGAGAGTGATCCGGCAGCTTCTAGAGACGACAGCTCGTTACAAGTGTCTAAGCTCTTTTTTTTTCATCATAATTTTTAGGAAGTCCAGTAATCCTCAGATTCTCTTGCCTAGATTATTTTTCAGGTCTGTTGTTTTTCCAAGTAGATTTTTTTTTTTTTTTTGAGGCTGGGGTTAAGTGACTTGCCCAGGGTCACACAGCTAGGAAGTGTTAAGTGTCTGAGACCATATTTGAACTTGGGTCCTCCTGAATTCAAGGCTGGTGCTCTATTCACTGCGCCACCTAGCTGCCCCCCAAGTAGATATTTAACATTTTTTTCTATTTTTTTTTTTTTTGGTTTTGTTTAACTGATTCTTGATGTCTCAATGAATCATTAATTTTTATTTGTTCAGTTCTGATATTTAATGAGCTATTTTCTTCATTAGCTTTTTTTAAACTTCTTTTTTATATGCCCAATTGAGTTTTTAAATGAGTTATTTTGCTCTATGGAGTTTTTTTTCCAATTCAATATTTTTTTTATTGAGTTATTTTCATTTTTCAATTCACAAATCCTAATTTCCTGGGAGTTCTTCACCTTTTCCAATTCATATTTCAGGAAGTTGTTTTCTTTTTTCCATTTTATCAAATTTTTCTTTTAGTGAGTTATATGCCTTTTCCATACTCTCTTGCAGAGCTTCTCTTTCTTTTCCCCATTTTTCTTCTAGCTCTCTTTTAAGATCTTTTATAATTTCTTCTAGGATAGTCTTGTGTGATGGGGATCAGGGTTTTGTCTGGAGTCTGTCTGCTATTATTCTCCTCAGGGTTGAAAACCTGCTCTCTTTCTGTATAGAAGCTATCAATAGTTAGAATTCACCTGGCTTTTTTACTAATTTTTTTTAAAGCCCTTAGGGTTTGCCTTCAGGGCAGGAGGTTACCAGCTTCCTCTACAGAACAGGGATAGAGAGATGGACAGTAGCTGTCCTGCAAATGGGCTGCAAAGAGCGGCTGAGCTGCAGAGGTGCCCTGGGAAGAGCCCCCTCGGTGGAAGTGTCTCTGCCCTGGGAAGTAGGGCTGTGATGTGGAAGTTCTACTGCCCTGGGCAGAGGGCTGCCCCCAAGCTGTGCAGAATTGTAGCTGCCCTGGGCAGAGCTCCCTTGGTGTGCAGAAGTGTGGTTGCCCTGGGCAAAAGCCCTGTATTGTAGAATGCAGCTGCACAGCTGTACTGTGGTCTGTGCTGAGTCACTTCTGGTGCTGGGATGTAACCAGGTCCTGTGAAATTCTGGTGTTTTGGGGGGTACACTCTACCTTTGGCGTTTGTGTAACTTCTCTGCTGATCTACTGCTTTGCAACCAAATCAGAGCAGCCAACCCTGTGGTAGAGTCCTCCCTACAAATTCTCCACCTATGGAGACCGCACCTGTCCCCAGCTGCTCAGTGTCTTAGCCTCTGTGTTCTGCCTCCCAGCCTGTGCTGGCCTCTTCCCGCCCAATCAGGACAAACCTTTTCTGGCAATCTTCCAGATTATCTTCAGCTGGAATTTGTTGTACTCCCAATATTCGTGGATTTTATCAGTCAAGCAGTATTTCTGAGGCTGAATTTGGTAATCAGTAGTGAGGGTAGAAGAGGAGATTAGAATGCAGTGTGTGTGTCCTCTCCGCCATTTTGGCTCCACCCTGGGATTCCTAAGTTTGAGTCAGGGTCATTCTAACTCTACCCTGGTTGGTTGGTCTTACCCATATGTCAGGCTAAAATGGGTCCTGTCCCTTTTCTTTTAAAATCAGGACTTTAGCAGGGATAATTTGGGTTCCTTCTGTAGTCAAGTATATGATTAACTTAGTAATCAAATTCCTTCTGAGTAAATTTGTCCCTGGCTTGGGAATCAGAAGTAATCTGTTTGAGAAAATTGTCCCTTCATATTCAAATTCTAGTACTTCAGTGAAAGAGACAGTAAAACTTTCACCCTAAATTCCAGAGATTATAACATTATTTTGGAAGAGTCTCTGGGGTAGCTGAGTTATAGATGAGTGAGCTGCCCGAGTGTCCACCTTTTGGGGGACTATCTCTTCTTTATATGGCTCCACCCTCAAATTTATCAAAGGCTCTGATTGGGATGCTTCTATGAGCCCCTGATACTCCTAATCTTCCAGTTTCACTAGGGAGAGAATTTTCTGTTCTGGGCATTGAGACTGCTGCAGTCTTTCATAATTTATCTCTCCTTCTTGCAATTCCAGCAAATTAACACCCTCTGTCCTTTCTCCTTTTCTCTACTTCCAGTGTAGCATTTTCCATCTTCCCTGACATGGGCCCTTCCATGGTTGCCTTTGTTCCAAACCATAGACTGGGTAACACTCTGCACAGTCTGAACCATGATTTTTGCTTTTTGTCTCTGCTTCTCATCATCTGTCTTTACATAAACTTTCATAGATTCCTCTAACAAACTTTCTAAGGCTTTATGATGCCATCTTTCTATCTTCTGTATCTTTTTACTTATATCTGGCCAAGCATTGGTAACAACTTTAGTATGTCTTGTGTTGCAGGATCAGACATATTCAGACTTGAGTATTTTTCTATTTTTTAAAGTCTTTTTTAGAAAAGCCAAGGGGGGTCATCTTTCTCTTGTTTGATATTGAAGGCCTTTTTAAGGTTCTGGGGTCTTAGGGCTGCGCTTTTGATCCCTGCAGTTATTAATTCTCTTCGGTCCTGCATATGGGTTCTATGACCCTCATTGTGATGATTTTACTAGGGGTCTGGGTCCAGATATTTTTGATTAGCCAGGAACTATTCCCCTGTAGCAAGAGGATGGCTCCTTTCCCATTCTACCATAGCAGTCCTTATTATCTCCCTCTCCTCATGTGAAAAAAGGATATTCAGGATGGACATAAGTTTATTCCAAGTATAAATATTAGGGCCCAAGCATTGGTCCAGTTGTTCTGACAGTCTCCCTGGATCTTCCATTAGGCTTTTCATTTCCTTTTTAAAGTTCCTTACCCCAGTAATACTGAGGGGAACATTAACAAACCTAGTTTTCCCAGCACCCAAAGGCACCTCCCAAAGAGGGGACATCTCAGAGGGTTGCAGAGGCCCATGAGGAAGATTTCTTTGGTCCAGTAAGAGTTGTTTCAATTCCTTTCTGAGGGGACTATGGCAAGGTTCTCTCAAGGTTATTAAATGCTCTCCTTCCTCTAGAGGGGCCTGAGGAGTGGGAGCCAAAGCCATGGGAGGGGGTCTATACAGAAGAGGAAGAGTTAGGAGAGGATCCTACAAGTGGAGCTTCTGTTCCTCCTCCTTACCCCTATCCTTCTGCATCTGGAGCTGGGGCAATGCTCATAGTGCTACAGAGGAACTTTCTTCCAAATTGGAAGGCTCCTTAACATTTATATATAAATTTAACTTTTAACATATGCAATTCTTGTCCTTGGGTCAAATAGTATCTCCAAAATTGTATCCTTTTAATCACAGGGGAAATCATCCCAATTTTGTACTGTGTTTCCTAAAGGACTGTCTACTAGTATCTTAGGTTCACGTTCCAATTTATTGGAGCCCATTTTGGAATTTAGTAGGGAACTTTCTCTTTCCCTAAATCAACAATCTCAGAGAGGTCACTCCCTTCCAGCAGTAATCCAGAGCAGCTTACTAGGCTCAGTTCTTTTCAATGGATCACTGAGTCCTTAAGATTAGAAGCCATTGTTTGTCTTTCTGCATCAGAGAATCCTCACAATTGTGATCTCAGGGTCTCATTTGGCTTACTTGAAAGTTATACTCATATAATTTGACTGATCCTCTCACTAGCGAGTTGTTTTTTTTCATCTCTTAGTCTATCAGTGCTTATTTTCATTATTTATTTTCAAATTTATTTATTATTATCAGTCTCTGCTCTGATAAGTCTATCTCTTCAGGATATTACTTTCCCACAGCTGGATCTCCTCCATCAATTCCAAAGACTATCGGGGCTGCTCTCCTTATAGGCGTGGGGGTGATGAGAGTTGCCAGTGAGAGAGCACAAATCCCGGATGAGCCCCCAGAAAACAATGACCACTTACCCAAAAATAATTCACATAGATGGTTTCTCAGAGCCAGAGCAGAAAGCAATTTATTCAATTCATGTAGGTATAGGGCATCACCTCAACTAGTATAGTCTAGTGGAGGGAGGCAAAGCACAGGCAACAGAGCAGGTTTTTAATACCCTGAAACAACTTTACTACATCTTGGACCCAGCAGTCCCTGATTTAGTGTCAGGACTCACAAGGTGTCACAGGAACCCTCTCCACCCTCAGGTTAACTATAGATTACGAAGTGGTTTGTGGGAGATTAAGCAAGGGTACAAGCAAGAGTACAAGAGGAGGGGAGAGGTAGTTCCTGGAACTGTGGCCCTAAACTATAGAAATCTTTCAGGGGTCAGTTTTCTGAGAAGGCCTCACATCTTCTCCATCCCACTCAGCTCCATATTACTTGATATTTTACATAAGACCCTTCATATCTCCATTTCTAGTTAGTCTAGGGTAAAAAAAAACATTCACAGGACATTTGATTTATAAATGGTTGAGCCAATGTGCTAGTATATATATATATATATATATATATATATATATATATATATATATATAGTGAAAAAATAACTGCCAAATGGAACAAAATACTTGTATTTTATCAGTCAGTACACTCTCTTCACAGTAAAGAAGAAAACCAAATCAATTAATGAGTCCTGAATCTGAACAAGGACATTTCTATGACTGGAATACTGTAATTATATGTATATATATGATGCTCCTTTCATAGTTATCTCTCTCTCTCTCTCTCTCTCTCTCTCTCTCTCTCTCTCTCTCTCTCTCTCTCTCTATATATATATATATATATATATATATATATATATATATATATATATATATATATATATAAAATGCTCCTTTCATAGATTTATAAATTCAAAATGGGAAGGTATCTTGGAGGGCATATGAAACAATTTCTCAAAGTACTTCCTATGTATTAGGTACTGAGCTAAGTAGTAAGAATACAAAGAAAGGCAAAAGGCAGTCCCTACTCCCAGGAGTTTCAAAATCTAATAGGGGAAACAACTATGTAAAAACAAGCTATAGACAGGACAAATCAGGAATAATCAACAGAGAGAAGACACTAGAATTAAAAGGGATTGGGGAAAAGCTTCCTGAAGAAGATGGGATTTTAGGTGAAATTTAAAAGATACCAGGGAAGAAACAATACAGAGAGAAAGAAAATGAAGCCCAGGAAGACTAACTGACTTAGCCAAGTTTGTGCAAAAATTAAGCATAAGATACAGGATAGGAACTTCAGAGTTGAGAGTTTTTCCCACAATACCATTCTACAGATGAAGAATTTGTGACCAAAGAAACATGACTTACATAAGGTCATAGAGGTAGTAAATGACAGAGTCTGCTTGAAACCGTCTTTTAGTTCCCAACCTAGTTCTTTTCCATTGTACTATATTAAGGATCTATAATTTATCTATCCATTCATCTATCTTACCTATCTCTCCATCTATTATCTACCATCTATCCTTCCATCCACCTATCTACCTATAATCTATCATCTATCATCTTTCAATCATCTAGATCTCTCTATATTCAACATGACAAATTCTAATTCTTGTATTTTTTTCTCAATAGTATTTTTCTAAATACATGTAAAGATAGTTTTCAGCATTCATTTTTATATGTGTTCCAAATTTTTTCCCTTCCTTACATATTTCCCCTCTACCTAAGACAGCAAGCAATCTGAAATAGATTATGCAAAATCCATTTAAATGTATTTCCATATTTGTCATGTTGTACCAAAAAAAAAAAAAAAAAAAAAAAACAGACCAAAAGGGGAAAAAAAACATAAGAAAACAAATAGAAAAGGTGAAAATACTATGCTTTGATTCACATTGTCTCCATAATTCTGTCTCTGGACTCAGATGGTGTTTTCCATCCCAAGTCTATTGGAATTGTCTTAAATCATTGCATTGTTGAGAAGAGCCGAGTCCATCATAGTTGATCATCATAAAATCTTGTCATTACTGTGTACGATGTTCTCCTGATTTGGATCACTTAATTGAGCAACAGTTCATGTAAGTTTTCTAGGATTTTCTGTAATTTTTGTATTTTCTTTTTCCCCTTAAGTTTTATTCAGGCCTTGTTCTGTTCTGATAGTTGTTTTCCCTTCTTTTTTTTCCTTTTTTTTAAGGCTGGGGTTAAGTGACTTGCCCAGGGTCACACAGCTAGGAAGTGTTAAGTGTCTGAGATTAGATTTGAACTCAGGTCCTCCTAAGTTCAAGGCTGGTGCTCTATCCACTGCACCACCTAGCTGCCCCCCTCCCTTCATTTTTGAAGACCAATGACATTATGAGGTGGTTTTATCTTGCACATGAATTGGATTTAAATGAGGCAGAATTGTACAAAGTATCTGTTCTGGTTATTAGATATCGAGATAGTCAATTTCTAGTCCTTTAAAATATTAATAAGAGATACTTCCTTTTAATCTGCAAGAAAGTTCAGACTTAATGTCTATTCTGATATTTATTTGTAATGCAGGGGAACTTAAGTAGAAAGCAGCAGCACATACAAAAAATATCTTTAATCAATTGTAATGCTACTTATAAAGGAAGGAAAACAACTAGCAGGGTTAGTTGTGATGTGTCACTTCCATGTCTACAGTGGACAACACAACATGAGGGAGCATTCTTGCTTCATCAAAGATCCAGAGCCCTTCAGGGATTATATAGAATTTTAGATTAGGGTCAGCATGATATCAATAGAATTTCCCATTATTTTTATAAAGAGCGAGCATTTTCTAAATTGAATTATAAGGCAAAAAATGGATTCAGTTCTATTTGTGCTAATCTTCTTTTTAGAATCATGATCTATATCCAGTTCTTCAGAGCTCTGTCCTGTATCCTCTTATCTCCACATATTATCTTTCTTGATGAATTCAGTTTCCATGAGTTCAACTATTTGTATTGTTGAGAGTTTGAACTGCTCGATAGATGGGTTTGTAGATAACCAGAGAGACAAAAGAGCTACTTAAAGTTCTTGAGTAGAGATGTGACATGGTCAGACTTACTTTAAATATGTTGAATTTGATATGTATGGGGGATGTTGCTATATATCTAGCTATCTGCTATGTAACTATCTAGATGTAGAACATGACAAATTCTAATTCTAGACTTTGTTCTTTTGTTCTGATTAGGACCAATGACATCAGGAGGAGATGCTTTGACTTGTGCATGAATTGAATTTAAGTGAGATAGAATTGCACAAAGTATCAACTATTAATTTGGGGAGGCAGTGGATGAATGACTGAGATTTAGAGTAGAGAATGAGACTTCTAGGTACTATAATCTACTGTAAGAAGAGGCTTGGAGATGGAAAACATATAGATGCTTTCTTCCCTAAAACTAGCCCTTCTTGTATTCCAGGACTTTTAGTCAGGGATTCAGTCCCACTTCTTATCTATTTTCACAGCAAGAAAATTAGTGTAAGTCTTCATTACCACTTGCCTAGATTATTCTGGTAACCTTCTTACATTAAATCTTCTACTCCTTTCACCTTGAGTATTTTAACAACAATTTAATAAGACCTTCTTATGTTTAAGGCATTGTGCTAAGAGCTGAGGATAAAAAGAAAGGCAAAAAAAGCAAGAACCTGTCCTGAAGGAACTTTCAGTCTAACAGGGAAGAATCCACAAGTTATAGCATTGCCAATAGAATCTTTCTTATAAATAAATCTGGTCATGTCATTCCTCTATTCATAAATTTTCAGGGATGCTTTAATACTTTCTATGTACTTTTCTGTTTAGCATTCAAGGTTGTCCACAATGTGGCATCATTTTACTTTTTCAACATTTCAGCTCATACTGTGTTCCAATTAAACTGACGTCCCACATCCTCTGAAAATGTACAGAGATATAATGAATATTTTGAATAGTTTACCTTCAATTAAAAGTGAAAGCCCCTCTATAAAAATTCCAATGTAGTAAATATCAGAAAGAAAACAAAACTGTGAGAAATTTTTTTACAGTTTCTCAAATAAAGGTCTCATATAATTTTTAGGCAGTTTCTTTGATAAAGGTCACAAATTTAGATATGTCATTCCCCAATTGATAAATGGTCAAAAGATATGAACAGTTTTTCATGAAGAAATCAAAAGAATATGAAGTCAAACCACTATTGATTAGAGAAATAAAAATTAAAACAACTTGGAGATGTTATACCTACAAGATTGGATAAAATGACAGAAGGGGAAAGTGGCAAATATTGGAGGAGATATGGAAAAATACACTGGCTTACTGGTGGAACTATGCACTGATTCAACTATTTTGGAGAGCAATCAAGAATTATACCTAAAGAAAACTGTATATCTTTTGACCCAGATATACCATTATTAGGTCTGTCTCCCAATGTGATTAAGGAAAAAGGAAAATAACATACATTCTAATATATTTATAGCAGATCTCTTTATGGTAGCAAAGAACTGCAAAATGAGGGAATCATTGTCAATTGGGAAATAACTAAAAAAGATGGATATAATGATGACAGAATACTATTGTACTATAAGAAACAATCTCCCTCCATTTTGGAAAATCAGGATAGTTTTAAAAATGATAGTTTTAAAAAAAGTAAACTGTAAAATGGAAGTTTATAGTTTTATATGGAATATTCTTCTTTATATTGTGCTGTGTACATAGAAAATGTCCTCTTTTTTTGTCTTTTTATATTGAAGCTCAAAATTAAAAAAAATTTCAGAGTTACAAAAAAGACATTCCTGTTGAATTTTCCAAAACATTGCATGTATAAACATTCTATTTTACTCTATACCTTAAGAAAGTCTTACAAATCAATCTGGGACAGATTTTCTATCAAGATGATAGAAAAGATGAGAGTTCCCTGGAACTCTCAAATTTCTCTCCAAACAACTTTTAACTCATAAAAGAATTCTGATGCAGCAGAGTTCATAGAAACATAAGGTAAAAAAAAATTACCACCCAAGACAACTTAGATTTCTTGCAGAAAAAGGTCTGTCATACCAGGGTAAGAACAAGCCAGCAACTGGGCTTGGGGACAAGTGAATCAAATTTCTTGGACTTTTGGTCTACAGATGATAAGGGGGTTTGACAACTATTCAGAGGGAGATTTATAGGGTCTCTTTGCTGGCATTGGGTACAGGACTCTGTTGTATTTCCCATATGCAGATCCTGGTCTCAGTCCTGGGTTGTAGTCCCAGAGTGAAGAGAGGCACTAGGATAATGGAGCATAAAGTTTCAGAGAAGAAGGGACCTTCATTACAGCTCCAGAGTGGAAAAGAGTACTGTGGTTGTTCAATTCAGAGCACAGGGCAGGAAAATAGGACACACATCACTTCTTGGGTCATATTATCTTGAAGAACTAAAAATATACAGACCCCAAAACAACCTCTGAAAACAGTTGCACAAAAATGCTAAAACTTGGGAAAATGTCCTCTCCACTCTAAGAGCAGAGCCCAACTTTAACATAAGTTAAAAGTCAAGAAATAAGTTGGGAAAATGAGCAAACAAAAACAAAAACCTGACCATAAAAACTTACTATGGTAACAGGGAAGAACAAAACAAACTCAGAAGATGACAATAATGTCAGACCTGCTATTATACCCAAAGTCTCAAAGAAAAATGCGAATTGGTTTCAGACCAAAACAGCAAATCATGAAATAGCTAAAAAAAATTTTTTTTAAATTAAGATAGAGGGAAAACTGGGAAAATAAATGAAAGTGTCAAAAAAGAAAATTATGAAAATAGAGTCAACCTCTTGGTAAAAGAGGCACAAAAAAACTGAAGAAAATAACATCTTAAATTCAGAATAGGGGGCAGCTAGGTGGCGCAGTGGATAGAGCACCAGCCTTGAATTCATGAGGACCCGAGTTCAAATCTGGTCTCAGACACTTAATACTTCCTAGCTGTGTGACCCTGGGCAAGTCACTTAACCCCAGCCTCAGAAAAATGAAAAAAAAAAAACACAGACTAGGTCAAATGGTAAAAGGAACAAAAATCCATTCAAGAGAATTCCTTAAAAAGCAGTACTGGCAACATCAAAATAAATAAATAAAAATAAAAGATACACAAAAATTCACTGAAGAAAAGAATCTCTTTAAAAAGTAGAGTCAGTCAAATGGAAAAGGAGATACAAAATTTTGTTCACTGAAGAAAATAATTCCTTAAAAATTAGAATTGGGACAAAAGAAGTTAATGACTCCATGAGACAGCAAGAAACAATAAAACAAATTCAAAAGAATAGGAAAAAAAAAAGTGAAATCATTCACTGGAAAAACAACTCATCTGGAAAATAGACCTAGGAGAGAATTTAAAAATTATTAGACTATCTGAAAGCATGATTTAAAAAAGCCTAGAAATTATCTTTGAAGAAATTATCATGGAAAACTGCCCTGACATTCTAGAAATATGGAATAAAATAGAAATTGAAGAATTCATCTATCACCTCCTAAAAAAAGACCCTCAAATTAAAAATCCCAGGATAATAGCCAAATTCCAGAGATCCCAGGTCAAGAAGAAAATATTGTGACCAATCAGAAAGAAACAATTCAAACATCATGGAGCCACAGTCAGGATAACACAAGTTAGCAGGATATATATATATATATATATATATATATGTATATATATATATATATATATATATATATATATATATATATATATATATATATACATATATATATATATGTATATGTATATATATGTATATATATGTATATATATATACATGTATATATATACATGTATATATATACAATTAAAGCTTTTTATTTTCAAAACATAGGTATGGATAATTTTTCAACATTGACCCTTGTAAAACCTTGTGTTACAAATTTTCCTTTTTCCCATCACCCCCTTCCCTATATGGCAAGTAATCCAATATATGTTAAACATGTTAAAATATGTTAAATCCAATATATGCATACATGTTTATACAATTATCTTGCTGCACAAGAAAAATCAGATAAAAAAAGAAAAAAATGAAAAAACAAAATGCAAACAAATAACAAAAAGAGTGAAAATGTTGTGATCTACACTCAGTTCCCACAGTTTACTCTCTAGGTGTAAATGGCTCTCTTCATCACAAGATCATTGGAACTGACCTCAATCAACTCATTGCTAAAAAGAGCCACATCCATCAGAATTGATCATCATATACTTTTGTTGTTGCCATGTACAATGATCTCCTGGTTCTGCTCATTTCACTTAGCTTCAGTTCATGCAAGTCTCTACAGGCCTCTCTGAAATCATCACAATGATTATTTCTTATAGAACAATAATATTCCATAAGATTCAGCCATTCTCCAACTGATGGGCAGCTTCTCAGTTTTTAGTTTCTTACCACTACAAAAAGGGCTGCCACAAACTTTCCTTCTTTTAAGAACTCTTTGGGATATAAACCCAATAGAAACAATGTTGGATCAAAGGGTATATACAGTTTGATAACTTTGTGAGCATAGTTCCAAATTGCTCCCCATAATGGTTAGATCAGTTCACAACTCCACCAACAATGTATTAGTATCCCAGTTTTCCCATATTCCCTCCAATATTCACCATTATCTTTTCCTTTCATTTTAGCCAATATGAGAGGTGTGTAGTGATACCTCCCAGTTGTCTTAATTTGCATTTCTCTGATCAACAGTAATTTAGAGCACCTTTTAATATGACTAGAAATAGTTTAAATTTCATCTCAAAATTGTCTGTTCATATCCTTTGACCATTTATCAATTAGAGAATGGCTTGAATTTTTATAAATTTTAGCCAATTCTCTATATATTTTAGAAACGAGGCCTTTATCAGAACCTTTGAATGTAAAAATGTTTGCCCAGTTTATTGCTTCCTTTCTAATTTTGTTTGCATTGGTTTTGTTTGTACGAAAACTTAACATAATCAAAATTATCTATTTGGCATTAAATAATGAGCTCCACTTCTTCTTTGGTCACAAATTTCTTCCTTCTCCACAGATCTGAGAGGTAAACTATGCTATGTTCTTCTAATTTATCTCATTCTTTATGACTAAATCATGGACCCATTTCAACCTTATCTTGGTATACGCTGTTAGGTGTGGGTCTATGCCTACTTTCTGCCATACTAGTTTCCTATTTTCCCAGCAGTTTTTGTCAAATAGTGAGTTCTTATCCCAAAAGCTGGGGGTCTTTGGGTTTTTGTCAAACACTAGATTAAAGTTATTGACTATTTTGTCCTTTGAACCTAACCTATTGCACTGATCAACTAGTCTATTTCTTAGCCAATACCAAATGGTTTTGGTAACCGCTGCTTTATAATATAGTTTTAGGTCTGGTATAGCGGGGCCATCTTTATTTGCATTTTTTTCATTAATTCCCTTGAAATTCTTGACCTTTTGCTCTTCCAGATGAACTCTTTATTTTTTCTAGGTCTATAAAACAATTTCTTTGGAGTTTGATTGGTATGGCTAAGTAGATTTAGGTAGTAGTCATTTTTATATTCACTTGGCCTATGCATGAGCACTTGATATTTTTCCAATAGATTAGATCTGGCTTTGTGTGGAAAGTGTTTTGTAGTTGTGTTTATATAGTTCCTGACTTTATTTTGGCAGGTAGACTCCCATATATTTCATATTATCTACTGTCATTTTAAATGGAATTTTTCTTTGTATCTCATGCTGCTGGACTTTGCTGGTAATATATAAAAATTCTGATTTTGGTGGATTTATTTTGCATCCTGCAACTTTGCTAAAGTTGGGAATTGTTTTTACTAGTTTTTTTAGTCAATTTTCTAAGCTTTTATATCTGCAAAGAGTGATAATTTGATTTCCTCATTAGCTACTCTAATTCCTTTAATTTCTTTATCTTCTCTTATTGCCAAAGCTAACGGTGCTAATACAATATTGAATATTAATGATGACAGTGGGCAACCTTGTTCCACCCTGATCTTATTGGGAATGGTTCTAGTTTGTCCCCATTGCATATGAAGGATCAGAAAGCTTGGGAGAAAGGATTACAAAGAAGAATCACCTACACAGCAAAAATATAATCCTTTGCAGGTAAAATGTAGATATCAAATGAAATAAAGGACTTTCAAACATCCCTGATGTAAAGATCAAAGTTGTATTAAAAAATGGGACTTTTAAATGCAAGACTCAAGAGAAGCATAAAAAAGATAAACAGGAAAAAAATTATAAGAGTTTCAATGAGATTGAACAGTTTACATTTCTACATGGGAAGATGACACTTGTAACTCCTAAGAACTTTCTCATTATCAGGGCACTTAGGAGTATACCTAGAAGGCACAAAAGTAGGAGAAGGGGAAAAAAGAGAAAAGGGGAGAGAACTAATAGAAAGGAGGACATATTGGGAAAGGCTGTAACACTTTTGAGGACAGGATTAAAAAACAGAATAGGAGAAATGGGAGGGAATAGGATGGAAGGAAAAACTATTATAAATGAAAAAAAAATTTACAGCAAGTTTTTCTTCTAAAGTCCTCATTTCTCACATATATAGAAAATGGAGCCAACTTTATAAAAACAGAGTCATTCCCAATTGATATGCAGTCAAAGGATATAAACAGATAATTTTCAAAAACTTTATTCATCTAGAGTCATATAAAAATGCTCTAAATCACTACTGATTAGACAAAACACAAAACAACTCTGAGGTATCACCCCACACCTATCAGATAGGCTAATGTAACAAAAAAAAAAAAAAAAAAAAAGGAAAATAACAAAAGTTGGAGGGGATGTGAGAAAATGAAGAAACTAATGCCATCTTGGTGGAGTTGTGAACTGATTGAACCATTCTGGAGAACAATTTGGAACTATCCCCAAAAGGCTATGAAATTATACATATCCACTGACTTAGCAATACCACTACTAAGTCTGTATTGCTAAGAGATTTTTTTAAAAAAGGAAAATGACCTATATGCAAAAAAATATATATATAGCAGCTTTTAAAAAAATCTTTTGGTGGTGGTAGGTAAAGAATTTTAAATTGAAGGGATGTCCATCATTGGGGAATGACTAACCAAGTGTAGCATGTGATTAAAATGGAATACTATAAAAATGACAAGCAGCTCAGAAAAACTTGGACTTAATAGGAACTGATGCAAAGTGAAACTGTACACAAACATCAATATTTCTTGATGATCAAATGTGAATGATTTAGCTATTCTTAGCAATATTATAATTCTGAAGGCATTATGATGAAAAATGCTATCCATCTCCAGAGAATGAATTAATGGAGTCTGAATGCAGATTGAAACATACTTTTTTTGCTTTATTTTTCTTGAGTGTTGGGTTTTATTTTTCATATGATTAGCATGGAAATATGTTTTACATGACTATAAATATACCCATTGCTTGCCTTTTCAAGCAGGGGGAAGGAAAAGAAGAGATTTTAAACAAGAAATGTTAAAAATTATTTTCACATATAATTGGAAAACGTAAAATTAAACATACAAAAAAGGAAAGCCTTGTTATATATGGCTTGGGAAACCAAATTGGCACAAATAAGGGGTCAATAAAGACCTCCTCTTTACCAGGAAAGGCAGGCTATGGAATGTATACTTCAGCACAAATCATTTAATAAATTTAGACTCAAAAATATAACTGGGTTAAGGTGAATGCAGTACCTCATCATGATTCAGGTCTCAGGTGGAATGGATTACCAGGCTCACTTTAGATGAGTCAGACCTAGTTTGTTGCTTAGGTGCTGTGAACTCTCGCAAATCAAAACAGTAAGCTTTTTGAATTAGTCTATGTACCTATGCTATAAGTGAGGATAGTAGTTGGGCCTATTTTTAGGAAGAGGAAAAAGGGACTGAATTACATTTGCAAAAGGGGTTTTCAATTACTCTAAACTTCTCACTTTTCCAGACATCTTCCTCTTTCCAAAAAGATCATTTAAAAACATTAAGTTTTTTGGAGATGCTAAATAGTTTTTAAGTCAACTAAAATATTTTGTTTTTATTTAATATACATCCACAATCCCTATAGAATCAAAATGAGGGATGAAATAGATTCAGGGTGGGTTTAAGTAGACTATAACATCATATTTATAGAATGTTAAAGAAGTGACAGGCAAGATATAAGGAATTATAAAAGGCAGGCAAAAAAAAAAAAGGCACAAGTATAATACAGTTTAAGTACCACATTGGTAGAATGTTTTTTGTCTTTTGTTCTTGAATAGGACCTATGACATCCTGAGCACATCTTGGCTTGTGTATGGATTAGATTTCAGAAAGGTGGAGCTACACAAAATCATCAACTACATTCTTTCTTCCAGTCATCAGAATTCAGTGGCAAGATAAGTCAAAATGACTGGCCATTGGTAAAATGTCAGATCTAGAGGAAGGCCTCTAAATCCTTGGGCAATTACACATAATGATGTAATCCTTATGATGTCACTCTATTAAGCATTGGTGTTTTATTACCTGTTAGTTTTAAACTCAAGTGTCCTATGTAAATGTTCTATTTTCCCCATTATCTAGAAACAATCTAATCACAACACTGAGTGCTATGTCAGATTACCAATCATGATTTTGAAAAAGGAGGAAATAAATCCTGCTTGTGCTAGAAGTTGTCTCTATTCCTTCTTTCCAAGTTTTACAATGAAATGCAAACAAGGATTTCAGTAGAAAGCATGATTTTAAAAAACTCAAACAAACCATAATGGATAAAATTACTGTATAGAGATATTATTTCTGTTTTCTTATAATGAAAGTCTATTTTGTCAGTTGAAATCATACCGTTCATAATGTGTGTATGATCTGCAGCATAAGGTCTCATCCTGGGGTCCATGAACCTATACCTAAAAATTTTTCATTATTGTATTTATTTTGCAAGGCAACTGGGACTTAAAATTAAATGGCTTGCCCAAGGTCAAGTAAATGCCAAGTGTCTAAGACCAAATTTAGACTCTTGTTATCACCTAGCTGCTCCATGTATTTTCAATATAACTGATTTCTTTTGCAACCTTGTGCATTTTGAATATTAAAAATATTATTATGATGGTCCACAGGTTTCACCATACTGCTACTGCATTACATATTCTAAAGTAAATAACCAAGTATAGAAATATAATTAACCTATCAATAGCACATTGAGCACATAGTACATAACTTAAAAAAAAAAAAAAAACAAATGCTAGCTCCCTTCCTTGCCCCCTCCCTTTACCCCTTAAATTCTTATACTAGAAACTGACCATTAACTTCCCCTGTCTAATCAGTCTTCCTTGGTCTGACTTAGAAATGGGAGGAATTACTAATGGAGAAACATCTCTCATTTCTATCCTTCCATTATAATGACCTTAATTTTCTTCGTAATTCATAATACTATTAAATTTTTCCTTAATATTTTGTATCCACTTGATGGTAGTCAAGATACCATACAGAACTTAAATTTTGGATAGATACAATTTTCTGAAACCTGTTCTATTAGTTTGTACATATTACTAAGATAAACAAAAGATTTATTATTAAAGGTAAAATGTTCAAAATAACATTGACTTATGTAAACACAGATTTTTAAGCTAAAAAGATTACAGACAAATAAAAAAGCAGAGTAATTTTTATTTAATAACTTTTGATATTTAAAATACAACTTAAGTTGTTCATCCACTCGAAAAAAGGTAGAATCCTTAATGTTCAAACAGTGCTTTAAAAGTCTGACTTTTCTAAGGACCAGACAAGAAAACCCTTGTGTGTTAATAATTTCAAATAAAATTAGATAAAGTGTACACACTAAAGGGCTGCAGAGTTGGGCCCTGAGAAAGCAGCACTGTCACAGTGCACTTCTATTATGGTCAAAACAATATGTTTTGTTTTTACGATGATTTCTTTGTATTTAAAATTTCCATTTGTACAGAATATTAGTTACAAAAAGCTAATACCTAGTAATCCAGTGGTATAGAAATCACATTTCAAGTTTTTATATTTTCCTCTTTCAAAAAATAAGACATCAGGCTATCTTACATATGTGCACATGTGTTCACACATCCACCTACATACAACCTCCCTCCCCTCCCAGAAACATACATCTTTGACCTATGTATTATGACAGAAACATATTTGGTAAGTGTTTCTCAAAATAACATATGTAACTGTTAACAAATTAAGCCTAAAAGATGTTTTTCACATACATTTTGCTATTAACTACCATAGCTTTGTCTAAAAGACCCAAGTAGTTTAAAACCATGATATATTTCCTTTATTTCACCAATTAAGCATGACTACTTCTATGTGAGAAGATAACCTGTTAACATTCAAAAGATATATTTTGGAAGAACCAGATTAAGAAATTAGAAGGGCTTTATAAAAAGAAACTTTCAAAAAGCAGATCAAGTTCTGGATTAATGATGATAAGATTCACTTAGACCTTGCAAATGGAATGAAATGAGTTCTTTTTTTGTGTACAGAAACCAAAATCTGCATTTTTAAAAACACAATATGCTAAAAGGAAAAAAAAAAGGTAAGAATGAAAAATCCTTTTCATTTTAAAAGCAAAGAAACAATAATTATAATGAACTTAAAATTTAGCATGCCAGGAATATAGTAGTCTTACAGTTTTAAGGGAGAGAATATTTAAAGAAGCTAACAAAAACAATTCCACAACATCAATTACACTTCCTCAGGTCACCCTTCCCTACCAAAATAGTTATAAGAATACTTCTACATCTCAAAAGATTAAATCATTATTAGATGAAAATTGCCTTTAAAATTTCATTTCCAATCATGATTGAAAAAACTCAATGACAAATATTTCAAAACATGATTTTTCTAACAAATGAAAAATTCATCTAATAAAACTAAAAACAAGTCAAAACAATTCTCATTTACGTTTTCCTCCCCCCATTTATTTAGATTTTTATCCTCTTGAATTGATATGTCTATCATTTCAAAATCATGTGATTTTTTTCTAGGAAATGCAAAGCAAATGTTTGGAAATGCTGTTTTGAATAAAGACAAAAAATGTGCATATAAAAATGGAAGTACATATATTAAAATCCAAATCTAGAAATCAACCTATTTGCAACAAATTAGTAAAGTAGATCTTTCAAATGCAAAGAGAGTTCACCAGATTTTAAAATAATTCTTTTTAAAGTGAAAACTAATTTCAAAATATTGTTTTTCAACCTAATGAAAGCATTAAAAAACAAAACTAAAATAACTTTATAATTTTTTAAAGCACCAAATTAAGTTTTTATCTGCACTCGGGCAGCACCAGTCTGCCAGTACAGAACTATAAATACATATTCATAGTATAGAAATTGGCACAAGCATTATTTTTAAAATTGAATGTACTGACAGCAAGAGGTTAGGCTGTATTTTTAATTTTTGTTTGGCATAAACTAGTTTTAAGAAGTTTTGTTTTACTATAGTAAGGAATATATTTGATTTTATTTTCATTGATTTACTAGATTTTAGCAATATAGTTTTAAGGAAAATCTTGATGTAGCAGTTCACTTAAAAATGAACCTCCATTAACAAAATGTTTTGAAAACAATTAAAAATACTATTTGCCTAATATTTTAAAACAAAAAAATTTACTTTATTGATTTTTTATATTAAGATAGTTTGCCTCCAAATATTTCTATTTATACATAAATCTTAATATTGGTGATTATTTCACTACCCTATAACTTTAAAACTCTGATCAGTATTCCTTCCAAGTAAAAATCAAGCACTTATCTGAAAATACACATTACATTGGCATTTCCAAGTTTGTCATTATTTATTACTGATATTATGGAAACACAAACAAAACTTTTCTGGACCTTGTTAATCCTGTTTAATATCAGTTACACATAAGAATAAATATTGTTTAAATATTAAACATTAATGTTTTTCTAATTGTTGACCCAGAATAGAAATCCTTTTTTGAACATTTACAGTAATTTTCTATATCAGTGCCACAAATGAAACTTTCTCAGAAAGATGGCTACAATCAAATTGTAGAACCTGACTTCTACACAAGATGTTTATAGAAAGTGGTAAGATTTGGTGTACCTTTATATAATTTAAAATTTTAAACAGATTCAAACATTTTATATTGCACTGAATAAATGCCAGATTAAGAAGGTAAGCTGAGGGTGAGAGGTGGTATTTCCAGTTAATTTATTTTTAAAAATGTATTATTATGGAGCAGCCATCTTTGAAGTTATACCCATTAAGGAATATAATCTGAATGACTAGAATTTAAACTACTAAAAGTCTATATCCCATGATAAGATGGCAGTATGTTAATTTTTTAAAATATAAAGTTAATTTGGTATATTCAATATACACATAACTCAGCCTGAACTTTTGGCCTAAGGGTCCAACCTGAGTCAACAAAAAGCATTAAGAATTAAGGCTGACATGTGTTATCTTAAAAATTGTTTCACTTGGGCACTATAAGGGTTTAAGTCTTATGTTTTACTTTCCTTTTTAAGACTTTGTACTATGCAAGAAACTATAGGAGAAAATAGTTTCAATCTTAACAGTTAACTCTGTTTCTATATTAGAGAAGGGATTAACTCAAATACATGAAGAGTTGAATGTATGTCTTCAGAAGGAAAAGGCAATGGAAAATAGACATGGTAATATTACACAAAATTGTAGTGAAAATTGTGCAGATTTTCAGATTTATTCATTACTGTATTCTAAATTCAAGAATTTTATTTTATAAATTAAAAATACTTTAAAAGACTTAGTAGCCAAAATTTTTTCTTATTACTGTGATTCACTTTGGAAAATTTGATATGGCACAACATAAGAGATTTTAAAACAAAGTTTATGCTCAAGTAAAAATTACTTCATCGATAAAAGGCATTTCTTATGTTTTCAAAAACGTTATATCTAGCAACAAATTTAACAGCAAAAAAATTTTCCCTGATCAGTACACCCATCCAGTACTGTGATAATTTTTTAAAATGACATATTATATCTTTAATTTCCAAAGATGCAATTTGGACATTCCTATTTAATATATTAACTCTGAAAAATTTTACAAATGAAAACAAATAATGACTAATGGTAGGAGCAAAATGCCTATATTTAAAAGGCACTGTTAATCTTAATCCAAATTATAGCATTATTCTACTCCCATTTTTTAAAAAAAGGCATTTGGGAACCATTATAAAAAGATGTTTGACAAATCCCTCCCCCCCTTTTTTTTTAACAACCTCACTTGGTATTGAATCATCCAATTATTATTATATTTATAGCTAAATAGTATGTTTCAAGTGTCATGATTTTAAATATAATTTAGTAAGTAAATTATTTCCATATGTTCCAAGATTATGACATTTGCAAAAATATTTCTGTTAAATGGAATATATGTCAAGCAGCGTTTATCTATATTTCCAATGTATGTAAAACAGAAAGCACCACTCATTAAAACAAACAAAAAACACAGCTGCAGGATGATATAAACCAGGAGCCCAGTTTAGTCCATTACACATGTATCTTGGACCTTGTCTTACAATTAACACAAGCTAGCTTGCATGATTCATTTTCCTTATTTTCTTTAGCAACGGAGTAAACAACTTGACATTGAGGTGCATAATGGGATGTTCTTCTAAATGCTGCTACATTTTGACATAACAGAAAAGATATTCATAAAGCACCTGGAAAAATTGTATTCTTCCCAAAGTGAATAGTGTGCCTCAACACCTCACTTTTGCAGGGTTCCCTTCAAATCCAGGAATGCACCAATTATAGGACACTGATCCCTTTATGGCATATTGAAATGATGGGAAATCATTCCTATTATATGCTAATTTCAAATAAGGTGGAATGAAAACAATATAGGAGAGAAATAGAGGTCAAATAAAATGGAAAAAAAAAAAAACAAAAAAAGCTAGAGCACACAAAATATAATTGTGGCTATCATGATTTATCCCACTAAACATTATACCTGTTCTAACTATAGACAAGAGACACTCTTTGTAATAAGGTCCTTTGGGAAGCTAAAAAACAAGCAACTATGAGAAGGTAAGAGAGAAGTAAATCAGATTAATCAAAGGAGTTGGAAAAAACCTGTGGCTAGATCCTATCAGTTGGTCTGCAAAAGATTCTGAAAAAATTCTTACTAAAATGTTTTTGTCTACCCCTCAAAAAGAGAATAAATGCTATTATTTAGAAAACTATTGTCTATTTCTTTAATTGCTGAATGCCTCTTTGGCTAGAATTTGAAAGATATACTTTTTAGTTCTAAACTCGATGTATATGCTATCATTTTTATTTGTGAGCTACTTCCCCCTACTTTTTTTTTGAACACTGTGCTACTCTGACATATTTCTGAAATGAACTTTATATAGGATATCTGCACAAGGAGTCAATGCTGGGGAATATGAATATTTTGATATTTTTTAAAAAGTCACTTTGCTATTTTTTTCCTTCCGTCTTCAAATTATTACTAACAGTTTCCAAAGACATATTCATAGCAGCTTGAAGCATGTCTTCTTCAGTCATATCGTCACCTAGTAAGGAATCAAATACAATACTTGGTTACTTCTAGATAATCAACTAAGCAACAAACTCTCTAAAAGATATGCTCTTAAGAGATGAAATTCACATTCTGTTACATGAATTTTCTTTTCATTCACTTCCTAATATCCTGATAGAAAATGAGTCAGTGTTATATCCAATTAAAGTTTGTTCAATTAATAAAGGAATACTAACATATAATCAAATCTGAATTTTGAAACTGTGTATTGCTTTACAATTTTCTCAATAGTAAAATAGGATGATTCTCCTCTCAACTACCTCTATGGAATATTATAAAAATGAATTCATTTCTGTTACAAAACTTTCAATGAAAAAGAATAAAATTTGCAAATATAAAAGACTAGATAAAAGGTAAATTTTAAAGTTACAGGTATATCTTCAAACATTTGAACATAAATTGAAAATACTATCTCAATATCTAATTTATTTTATATGTTTAATTTCTACTACTAATATTAGGAATGTTTTTGATGTTCCCTGCCTCCTAAAATCAAAGAATTACAAATTTATCCCAATCAGAAAAAAAAAAAAAAAAAGAATGTCAGTATTTTCTGCAGGATGATAAAGCAATTTAAAAAAACAAACAAGAATCCTACTCAGATGCTTCATTGTGTCATAGAAGTGAAGGCTATATATGTTGGTGAAGTGTAAGCTTTGACAATTCTCTATCAAGGTGGAAAAGTTTTAAGTATGGGTCTGGTGACAATTATTGTTAAATACCAAGACTAGTTAAATCAGGAATACTTAATCACCATTACCATTGTCACCTATAAAGAAATAAAATAAACAAAATATATACTTGTCTCTTCTTTCAATCCTCCTCCCAAAATATGACAGAGTTCTATATCTAAGTATTAAATTTAATAATTAGATTAAGATATAACTGAAAAATGTTTAACAAAATAACTAAAAATATAGTACAACAATGTTATGTGGTTTTCTGAGTCAAAATGTAGTGATCATTTTTTTTTTTGATACTAGTGATCAACATATACACATACACTAGTCTGAGGTAATAGCTAATAATTGTGTAAAAGTTATTACCTGGATCAATTTCAAGTACATCTGCACTTGTAGATGGCTTTTCATGTAGATGTGATATCTGTTCTGTCTGTTGTTGTCTGAAACATTTAAAGACCAAATGTGAATTAAAGAAAATACACTCCAATAATGAATACTCCATGAAAGAAACAAAGATTGTTTCAGGAGTTATAATCTTCACTGATACAAACTGGAACAGAAAGCAAAGAGCATTTTTAGTTGATTACTTATAACTCTTAAAAATATGGATGTGCCCTCCCCATCTTTAAAAAAAAATGGACATGCAAAAACCTGGTTTCATAAAACAGATAAATTAGAAAGTACTTATGTCACCTCCCATGCCCCTTCATTCACACCAAAATAACCCGTGACATTTACTGTGTCTGGTCCCCTGATCCATCCTTATCTTTCTCCCCAATACTGGCTTTCTTAAATTCCATCCACAGTCTTGCTCACATGGTTTGTCCCTTTAAAGGATCACTAGCTATCATTTTACATTTTCTTAAGTTACCCCTCCCCACAACACAAGTTCCTATCTATATTTGATAAGGGACTCTGAATTTGCAGCAGACAACTTCAGCAGCACTATTGTTTGACATTTCTTTTACTCCTCATTTCCCCACAACAATTATTCCCAACCTTTTCATCTCTTCTCTCTTCCCCCAACCCACAATATCTTAACATCTAAAAGCAGGAAGTTAAGCTATTGTTAAAAATTTCACTGAGACTGAGGCCATGTGTCAAGAATTTCCTCAGTTCTTCAAAATTTCTCTTATAACTACCCTCTCTTCTTTCCTTTCCTCTACTCACAAAACTCCTACTCCTAACAAAGGCTAATTTTTCTACCTTTGTCCTTGATCTCATTCTCTCCCATTTTTTCCAGGTCTTTGCTTTGGCAGTCATAACTTCTCTCATGCATCTTCCATTTCTTCATTGCCACTGATTCCTTCCATTTGCCTACATACATGGTTCAGGTCTCTAAACCTAAAAAAAAGAAGTTTTCTCTTGACTCTTCTAGCCCCTCTAACTAGCATCCCTCTCTCTCTCTTTCTCTCTATCCTATCCCTACTAAATGTTTAGAAAAAAGTTACCTCAAATTCTTCACTACCAGTTTTTCCTTCAAACATTTGCTTAATAAGTCATCTGGTCCCATTGTTCTACTGAAAATGTTCCCTTAAACAACACCAATGACCTATTCATTTTTTTAATCTTCATTTTCCCCAAGCTTTGAGGAGCTTTTGACACTTTTGAACAGTCTCCTCTCCCTCAGGACCCTTTGCCACAAGTAAAACTCTTCAGATTGTGTTTCTATTTCCTTAACATATTTCTGTCTCCTCATTCTCTCGACTCAATTTGAATGTGCTCCAAGTTTCTGTCTTTGGTTCTCTTTTCCCCCTTACTAAATATATTCTCTTTCCTTTGACAATGTCACACAAATGACTCCTATATTTCTAGCTCAAGTCTCAATTTCTCTCGAATTTTGAGATCCATATCTGCAGTATCATAAGACATCTCCCCCTGGCTCTTCCACTGGTACCTAAAACTGAGGATGTCCATTCTTTCTAAATCTGCACCTTTTTCTGACTTCACTGTTTCATTTGTAGTACCATCTGATCTTGATATTTATAGTCATGGGTTTATCTTAGACTCTTCTCTTTCCCTCAATTCTCAAACATTTGCTAAGTTCTTTTTATTCCATTCCCACAGTACCTTTTGAATCTTTCTCCCCACCTCTTATGATGATTACTTTATTATGAATTCTATTACCCACATTCATTCTTTCCTTTCAATCTTATCTTATCATTGTCAAAATAATCTTCCTTTTGTATTTAAAGAACATTTTAACTTGATATTCAAGGCTTTCCACAATCTGGTTCCAACCTATATTTCTAGTTATTTCTTACACTATTATCTTTTCATAAATGCCAGAGTTAGGAAATCTGTATTACATACTCTCTCCCAGTTTTATTTTTGTCCTCTCTTACCTCTTCTCTTGTCCTTTGGCTCATGCCTGGGTTGGACACCCATTCTCATTTCTGTTTGTTGAAATCCTGCCCTTCAAGGCTCAACTCAGTTGCCCCTTTCTCCATGAAACCTTTTCTGATCATTCCAGTTGGAAATGATCACTTCCTCCCTGAATCTCAAAGAACATTTTCAATGTATCCAACCTATATACTGACATATCCTTACTTTTATTAAGATGATCAATCTTCTTGTTTAATCTCCCCCACTAGACTCCAAGCTCCTAAAAGGCAAGGACTTTTTCTCATGTCATCATTATATACTTATCAACAAATAAGAGAACTTTGAAAATATTAAATTCAATAAATGTGTGTTATCTTAATAAATAAGTAACTTTTCAGGAGCATCTCAATTCAAATGACTCCAACAAACATTCATTTAGCATCTAGGAAAGACAAAAATGTAAAAGTCCTTGGCTTTAAGGATTTTACATGCTATGAGGGCATACAAGATGTATGCAAGTATAAGACAAGGTAATTTTAAGAGAGACAAAGCATTAATAACTGGTACGGTGATTTGAATATTAGGGATAGCTTATCAAAGGCTATGACAGGATTGTTCTTATGGGAAATTAAAGATTCTAGCAGGTGGAGATGAAAACTAGCAGTGGTATAATGGTTAGGGTACAAAATAGGAAGAGCTGAATTCAAATAACTTAACGATAGCATGACCAAGGGCAAATAATTTAATTTTTCTGTGCCCATCTTTCATCTATAAAATGGGAGGGGATTGGACTTGATAGCTTTCAAGGTCCCTTCTTGTTCTAACTCTATAATCCTAGGAAGAAGTAATGCGTTCCAGACAAAGGGGAAAGCTAGGATGTCAAATATAGGGACTAGTATGTGTTGCCAGTTTGCTTGCAATTTCCCCCCCACGGTTTAGGAGCAAAATCATGCATAAAACAAAAAACCCCACAATTATGCAGTGATAAAGAATTTAAAATGAAGAAGCAATTTTTATAACAATCTAGAGGACAAAACGATTTGCAAGACTATAGAATCATCATTTTACCTTCGTCCTGACTGCCTGGAACCTAAAAAGTGTGTTAAATTAAGCAATATGAAATAATCCAAAAGGTACACTGAGCCCAGATTATAGAGCATCCTAAACATGTATCTGAGGAATTTGTCTTTTACTTTTACTTTACTTTACTTTACTTTTACTTTAGAGACAATAAGATGGGCTTCCCCTCCCCCCCAAGAGTATATGACAGGTCAGACTCATACCTTAGGAAAGAATCATTTTTGTCAGGTCTATTTAGAGGATAGCTTACGATGGGAAAAGACTAGAAGTAGGGATAACAATTTGTAAAGGGCTAGAACTGAGCAGATGCACTTAACCTAAGATAACCTAGCACTTAAGGCTAATAACCAATTGGACAATTCTCTATTAACATATGATTGGAGGATGATCCTACTTAACTCTGTGCTGACTTGACCTGTGGGTGTGGACAAAGAAGGGGAAGAGAGATCAGAGGGTGGAGTAGGACAAGCAGGATCTTTCTTTGGTGGTGGAGAGAAAGGAGGTATGTAAATTCCTAGATCTAATCCCTGGCTATGTTGGAAACCAGTGTTTAGGAGAGAAATTAAGATTGGATATCCAGATAGATGTGTGATATCTAGATGTAGAAATAACTGTATTCTAAGAAACTGAAGAGATCATGAAGGTTTACAGGGTTTATAGGGAAGAAAGGAAAACTTTGGAGTTTTGTTGAGATACCCAAACTTACGGTCACCAGAAGAGAAGACTGAAAAATAGCAGCAAGGCAGATAAGAATACTAATAGAAAGCAATGTCTTAGAATCAAATGAAGAAGTGCACAGTAATAAACATTTTCAAAAGAGAGTGAAGTGACTAAAAAAAAAGTTACTAGACTCAGTAATTGAAAGAAAATCATTTGAAATCTTTAAGAAGAAAAGTTTCATTACAATAGTTAAAAGCCAGAAATTAATGAGTTGTGAGGAAAGAAGCAATGATTCTCAATGACTCTTTTAATAATAGAAGATACATATGGGATGACAGCTTGAAGAAATGACAAGATAAAATAATGATGTTTTAAAGAATTTAGACAGATCTGGTCATACTTATAGACAAAGGAGAAGCCAATATAAAAGACTGAAAATGAGAAAGATGGAGGGAATGATTTGACTATATTAAGCTATAGACAGAAGGGGCGAGATCAAGGATAATATAGAAAGATTAGCCTTGATAAGAAAAATCACTTCTTCCCCAGAGACTAAAGCAGAGGAGGAAACGTGTAAAAATGTAGAGGTTTTAAGATGTGGATAAAGAAGGTCAAAATGATGGCCTAAGTTTTCTCAGGAAAATTGGAGATGACATCATCTATTGGGATAGGGATGTCTTTAGGAGGCTTCAAGAGAAGGTTGAGAACAGTTATCTGAGGTATATGAAAGTCAATTAGAGATTAATTAAAGGGATTTAAAATATTTCAGTGCAATAGTAAGCATTTAATAATAATAGTAATAAAAATACTGTTATGTGGCTATTTCCAGGGGTATTCAGAAGCAGAGGTAGAAAAGATAGATGTTTGGGGATGACAGGGACCTGTAGTGCTGGGGAATGAGGACTGTGGATTAGCAGGGTGAAGACAGTTATTGGAAATGAAGATAAAGCATTTAAGAATGGAATTTAGCATATGATTAAGCTGGTTAATCACAGTGTAAAGGATAAAGGAAGGGGAAACTGAAGCTAGAAAAGGGATAATGGATTAGGAGAAATGGAAGGGATGTTATAATGAAGACAAATAATGAATTGACAGAGAAAGGGAAATATGGGAAGACAAAAGATTATGAGCAAAGAAGGTAATTTCAGATCATCTAATATATAAAAGTCTGGTATATCTATGTATTTTACAAGACAAAAATTAAATAAAAACTTAAAAAAAAGCTTCTGAACATCATCATGCATTACAACTAGAAAAAAATGCACTTTTAGGATATAAAATCATAGAAGCCATGGTTTTTAAAATGAAAAAAGCAGAAAAAAATACATATATATATATTTTTTTTTACAAAAACAATGTAAAAAGCTAACATAAGCTGAGTGGATGTTGCTTGTAATTAGAAAGATGCAAAATCTGGAAAAATAGATATTCAATTCAACTGATGACAGCAAAAAATATTTTTTGTGCTTCTTTAATGTGTAATCCTAGTTATTCAATTATTGCATAACAATCTTCAAATGGAAAGGAAATAACATGTAAGCAGTATAAGGAGAAATAATATTTTATAAAGATATAAATAGTCCAGTGAAACTGACACTTCACTTATTAAGAGATAATTCATTGAAGAACCTTAATTACCTGGAACTTCCCCTTCCCTAAATGACGAAAGCTTAATATACTAATGAGTGGTAAAAAGAGATGTTCCAAATCCACATACTAAAGCTATTAGTGTAGAATCAAAATAATAATAATGATGAGAATAAAAATCTACACACTTCAAGAGTATCAATATAATAATGACTACAATAATTCTTCAATAAAAGACCAAATTTAATATTCATCATATTCTATTTTAAAAAATAAGAGTATATTTAAAGACATTTTTTCTAAGCATCTTTTTTTTTTTTTTAAGTTCAATGATAAAGAGAATATACTTTGCTATCGTAAAAAATTCATTTAAGTGGAACAATTTGTCCACCCATATATGGGGTAAAAGAGGTATTCTAAGAGGTTTTTTTTTTTTTAGATGATGAGAGAAGCTCTAAAAATTATCTGTGCATGGGACAAATATGTCTAAGGTCCCAGAAAAAAATGCCTTATTAAGTATACAATGAAATAGTCATATTTCTATTCATATGCCCTCCTCCCACAACTAAATTACCTACCTTCAAAGAATGAGCTCTCTCTTGATGGCTTTTGGATCTATGATTTCACTTAAAATATAATCAAATTTAAAGCATTATGTGCCTTTTTAATATATTTTTAAATGAAAATTTAAAAGAGTTATAAAACTTTTAGGGAGATTCTTAAAAAACATCTATCCTTTTCAAAGGCTTTTCTTTAATGTCAGGGTGAAGGAGCAAAAGATTGTGTGTTCAATAAATGATAGTGATCTTAGAATATTTGTAATCTAAGCAAATGATGGTTGAAACAAGACATACACTTAACGTCTTTTTTATTAACTAGTCACACAAAAGTGAATCAAATGTTAAAGAATATTAAGTAACTCTCTTTAACACTTTGTGTGTTATTTTCATAATAATTGGCTATATTCGACTATCCTATATTAATACTTAGAAAACAGATAGATGCATACAGATTTAGCTTACCTGTCACCATGTTATAATTTGACTTTTTCTTTAGATTTTGTTTGCTTCTTTATGATATTCTAGGTTTTAGATAATGATTATATTAAAATAATTTTGAACTTTATTCCTATTCTGTCAGAAATACAATAATAGTTTTAAGTTACTTAGATATTTTGAAAAATGTATTAATTTTGAGATTTTGGTAGCATTCAATTAATTTAAACTACATTGCAAAAGATCTCATTTAAGAGTATCCAAGAGCTAATATGTTCTCTTTAAAGTATCTGATTTATAAGATGTCATTCATAGGATTTGGCTAAATATAAATTACAATAATAAGGGCTACAAATTTCTTGACAGTACTGTATTCTTTTTTTAAGCTAAAAATTTCACATCAGTAGTTCTGAGAGTAGATAATTGGCTATTGCTAGCAAAAGGTGCAGAAATTTTTCAAAGAGAGTAAACTGCTCTTCACTTATAAAAGGAACTATCTAAATAGGGAAATGTAATAATTAAATGTACAAATATTATTAAGTTTTTAGATTCACAAAGCAAAGATAAATTCACTGCAGTAAATTCTTTAAACTTAATTTTTTTCATAATAATTCCAAGGAAAATCAAAATTTTTATAGGAAGATATCAGAAATGTTATTTTTATAGTTTTCTAGTTGATAAATGGCTAGTCAGTAGTTTTACCAAAACAATATATAGTGAGCATATTCTATCCTCAGTTACATTAGCACTACATGGGCCATAAATATAGTCACTTGCTCAAGGGAGCTGAACAATCAGAAAAAGTTCTTGTGGATAGACTCAAATAATTGATATCTCCTTACATTAATCATTCTCCAGCACTGCTGAATAACTAATTTGGAATGTTAAAAGCACTTAAATATTTGGCTACTATATTTTATTCAAAGGAATGCTTCTGGATTTTATAAGTTTTAAAAGCTCATTTACTAAAAGAACAACTTTTTGAACTTCAAAATATTTCTTTTTCTAAGAATACACTGACAATCTTCCCCAAATCACCTATACAAACATATCTTACTAGTCACTTAGTTTTACTTTGATAAAAGAGATAATGTGAAATGAGATATGTGATGGAAAATTTAGAGATTTATGTATAGGAGTATTTACTATTGTACACAAGTAAAAAAATCAAACATTAGAGAATAATTTTTCTACCACAGGCAATTTCTCCCAAAAATGTATCAATAGTGAAAAACACAGAAGGGTCAAACATAAGAAGTAAATTAGTTGTCTGCTATCGTGCCAATGAAAATATTAATATACTATTTACTATCTTTACAATGATAGATAGTATGTGAGTAAAATGCTATTTTTTTTAAAGTTAAAGTGGTTAGCTTCACATGTTTGTTTTCAGCATTGTTTACCAAGGACTAGGGGGAAAAATGAGTCAGATTCAGTCACTGAATACTGAATTAGAGAATTCTCAATGAAAATCTATTAAAAACTTTATAACTTTTAAAATATGAGGCTAGAATATTTAACAAATTTACATGACAACTGGCTGTTGGAGAAATGCGGGACAATTTTAGAGGGTAATACAAAATTTGCCCAACATACTGTAACCATATCTGGTATATTTCAAACTTAGCAAAATAATATATTTAAGAACAAATCTGATATAAAACAAATAATTTAAATTTAAGGAGTATGACAGAAGATCAACACCACTACTGTATCTACTGCTGACAGATAGCTTTTTTCAACATAGGGCAATAATCTTTAGCATGAAATAAGGATAATTCTCTTAGAGCACTGAGGAAGGACTAATTTTTTTTGAAAGTCAGAAAATTATCAAGATAATGAAGATTTTTATTTGGAATTAAGATATGTGAAATGGCAGGTCAACCTAATATAGTAATGAAACTATAAGCAAAGAAGATAACAAGAAGATGAATAGCTGAAGCAATAATTGCCTTAATACACAATAATTCTGTATATTAAATAGGAAGAAGGACTACAGTAAATAAACTGGATTCAGAATTGAACTTTAATTATTTCCTCTATATATAATTTTCCTTTTTTTTTTTTTTTTTCTCAAATGTTCTATTGTTTCTTACCCACAAAAGTGTTATAATTCACCACCATAATAGACAGGATGGTGTCTTATTTCCTTGCTGTAAATGCTACCAATTTGTTCCTTACCATCTAAGGTAAGTATTTAGAGTTAAACAATTAAAACATGTATGTTGGTAGGCAATCAAAAAGAGATAAAATCTCTAAAGAAAGAAAGGCAGGCAATATGCTTGTTCTTACTATTTCATTTTCCCTTTAAATAATGTGATCTAAAAATATTTTCTTCATTCATCTCTATAATTTTATTTTGTCTTGAGGGGGAAAAAAAAAACAAACAAAAAAAAAAAACTTTTCCACAAAGGAACACATTTGATTTTATGAGAGGCCAATGGGAAAGCAGAATTCAATATAGAGAAATAAGGAAATATACCTACATACAAGCATACTTGCATGTGTTTGTATGTGTAAGTATGTGTGTATATTATATATATATATATACACACATACTTACACATACATGCACACATACATACACATACACCTATATTTTGAGATGACAGTCTTTATCATGCAAACTGAAGGAATTTTTAAGTGAAAATATTTTTACTTTTTGTTTGTATGTCAAAATTGAACATTTAGAAACAGGCACATTACAAAAATCACAAAGCAAATTTTAAACATGCAGTTTTAATTCAGTATCAACTACTTTACTTTTCAAAGTAGGCTTCTCTTCTCTTTCGTAGTTCTTCTGAAGTAAGAGATGTTGGTGAATTTGTACCTGATGTCTGTGGAATATCTTCTGAAATATTATTTCTGGAACCACCTAAAATTTTTTTTTTAAATTTACTTTTCCATTTAATAATAAAAACAAGGTTATATTTAAACTACACCAATTTTTAAAACTGTTTAATTTAAAAAAAAAATCTGATTGTAAATGAGCTCTATTAGTGATTTTAAATCCAACTAATATTAATAAGAACCAAACTTTTTTACCTCCAAACACAGCTAATTGTATACATAGTATAGAAATTTTAGACTAACAACCAGAATGAGAGTAGAAGGGTCTGTAACAAAATGGTATTTGCGAATGTATACACACATGTATATGTATCTATACATATATATGACCATATACACATTATATGTGTGCATGTATGCATATATGTGTATGTATATATTTTTAGGCATCTAACACTTTCCAACTGAATGTCTTTCTAGCAACTACTCAAAGCAGATCTCCGTAAGGTAAAATCTTAACTGTTCAAATTATTTTTTATTGCCTCTGTCTATAAAAAAAAAAACAAAACAGTCAAATAAAAAGAAAGTATACTTTTCATGATATAGTGCCAGATGATGGAAGTAGCATTAATCCAGTCAGGCATATGTGTTGAATTACTGTCCAAGGATTCTCTTGTGGACACAGATAACATTTGGAAAACAGTTAATTGAACTATTAAAGCAGATTGGTTATAAACATTGAAGTGATCAAAGTTAGCCCATATTGACCCACATTAGAGATCACATCTATTATAACAATTACATTAAACAAAGTGCTATAACCAATGAGCATAATCATTACTTATATATCTACATATCTATTGATGTGGGTTGTTCTTCTACCAATTTACATTGCAACCTTTACCTGCCATAAGAGACTATGCTATATATGCTATGGCCAAAATAATTCCCTATCTGATGATCTACTTTCTTATAATGTATTTCTTCCACTTTGGCTAGGCTAGTGCTTGAGTCACATTCAATGCATCATTAGTAATTAAAATTTTACTCTGAATACCTCAACATAGTATAGAGGCTTGAGAATATGCTAGCAAAGAAAAGCTCTTTCCATTAAGTTGGAAAGTTTTTGTACATGAAGCCTGGCAATTTAGTCAGACAGATATAAAACTAATCTGAACACCCAAGAATAATTAAATTAGCGGTGGAAAATAATCTACACACACACGCACACGTATTTTAAGAATATATTTTGAGAAGTCAAAAATGGGAGGAGATAATGTACAACATAAAAATTAAACACCTTAAACCCATGCTATATTTCTTAAACAGAAAGATTTCTGAAAGAGAAACTATATACATCCAAATTAGTACCTTGCATACTAAGTCGAATTGCTCTACGCAGATCTGCTTCTTCATCTTCCATATCAATTTCCTGTCGACTCAGTGCTAGAGCTCTTTGTAGATTTTCTTCATCTTCATCTAACATTCCAGTTCCATCATATGAATGACTTACTTCTAATGATTGCTCTAGGTCTGTTTTCTGTGCTCTGGAAAACAGAAAAATTCAGTCACCTAATTCTGAATTATGAAAAATTATTCATCTACTTAAGTTCTGCTATAAAGAAATGTTATAAAAGATTTTTATTTAAATAAAAAACTTCAAAATTTCTACCTAGAAAGTTCTAACTGTATAGGGAGAAACATAAATATAAATATATTTATATAGAGAAATATAAACAGCTAAAAAAAAAATTTGAAAAGCAGCAATATCCCTAAGGAACACTGATGAAAAAGTGTTAAAATGTTATTAAAAGGTTACAACAAAATATTAAAATTATATACTATAATCGGGTTGGACTGATACAAGGAATGAAGGGTTAACTTAATATAAAAAAAACTATAAACAACAAAAATAATAAAAAACAATTATATTGAGATGCTGAAAAAAATCTTTTGAGACAAAATCTAACACCCATTTCTATGAAAAATTAAATGGAATTTTTTCCTTTATATAGGTAGTATTTATCCAAAACTAAAGCAACATTATATCTAATGGAGAAATATTACCATCTTTTCCAATCAAATAGCTAAAAGTAAGAATGTCTATTGTTTACTACTATTATTCAATATAATTCTAAAAATGCTTAGTTATAGCAATATATAAGAAAAGGAGAAAGAAAACTATTAGTTTTACCTGATGTATGACCTAGAGAACCCAAAAGAGTAAAAAATTGAAACGAATTTCAGCCAAGTTGTAGGATATAAAGTACACACAAATCAGCATTTTTGCATTTTGCTAACAAAACTTGGAACAAAGAGATAAGAGAAATTCCATTCAAAATGACTAGAGAATATTTGGAATTCTATCTACCAAGATACATAAAGGAACCATATAAATATAACTATAAAATACTTTTTATACAAATAAGATCAAACTAAATAAGTATCTCCAATATGTAAGAGAAATATTAATGACTCATAGTTGTCAATATAATAAAAACAATAATACTGTCACTTTACTTATTTAATGCAGAGCAAATTAAATAATCAAAAGATTACCTTAGAGAGAAATTCATCTGGAGAAACACAAAAAGTCAAAAATCTCAAGAGAATTAATACAAAATCAAAGTGCTACCAGAACTACCAGTACCAGAACTTAAACTACACTACAAAGCAGAAAACAAAATATTTGGCAACCCTAGAAACCATTTTATTTTTAACAACTACATTTTATCAAAATATGTCACTATTATCATAGAATTAATACATTTCTATAAATTAGTGGACATAATTTTTACAAAGATAATGTACTAGTGTACCAATGCTACAATAGCCTTATCTAGGGATAGGTTATAATTGTTATAATTTTAACAGATCATAAATATCTAGACACTACAAGCCAATCTATTTAAAATCAAATATACTTAATATGAGAAAATTCTTAATTTAAGTAACATGCTTCTTTACCTTTGATCTTTTAGTTGAGCTAATTCTTCTCCAATGAGTCTTGGTCTATGCATTTGTTTTACCCGAATCATCTGCAGGAGCTGGTCAGCTTCACAGTCTGGTAGGTCACCCTTAACAACAAATATGGAATAACCTGAGGGAAAAAAAATGTAAGAACTAATGTAGATGGCTAAATATCAAAAGTATTTTAGAATAATCATTATAACTTGGATAAGAAGTTTATTTAACAAATAAAAGAATATAAAATATCATTTTATTACCTTTCTCATAAAGAATAACATGCTAAAGCAACTTTATTTATCTGCAGTTCCTCTATCTTGCCCTATTTGTATTGAATCCTCAACCTGTCTGTGACCTTCCTTACTGTTGAAACATCAAGAACAGTTCTATTTCTTAGGGCAAGATTAGGAGACATAGCTAATATGAAGAAAAACCTTTCCATTTACTAGATCTCAGCAACAAATCCTACCCAATCAAGGGTACTTCCTCCCCTATTCCTACTCTAGGAACTCCTCCCCCCCCCCAGCAACAACATTGTCCAATCCTGATATACCCCATACTTGATTCAACTTCTCTCTAAATTGAAACCATTATAAACTTTGTTCTTTTATTCCTTCAGGGAATTTCTGCATGGATGAGGTTCTTTTGCTGGCAAATTCAGTAAACTCTTATTGGTTCCTAACTTTATGGTGCTGAGTTTAGGTGATGGTTTTCAGGTTTTGATTCTGGTATTGATTTGCTGTGGCAATAATTTTACCAACAAACCCAAACATCTGAAAGTAAATCCATAAAATTTGGTAATTATTACACTGGAAAACCCTTAAGTTTTTTTCTTACCTTCCTGTTGTAACTGAGCCAAGAAAAGTGCAAGGTAAGTATCTGATATTAATTCTGGACCCGTCAAGAGAGAGTTCAGATTAAACCACTGGAGGAAAAAAAAATTATCAGAATAAGTTAACATGAAATACAGATTTTAACAATATTGTATTTGTGAAGAATACATTTGATCTAGAAATCAGGAATTTCTAAATGCCTAAAATCATTTCAAATAGAGACTTCAAAACATTTGAGCTTTAAGATTTCCAAAATATTTTACATAAATCTTGTCTGATCCTCATTTCCAGATGAAGAAACAGACCAACAAAAATTACTCTACTTCCTAGGGTCACACAGTTAGAGTCTGGAGGCAGGATACAAACTTATGTCTTCCTGTTTGGATAGTGTTTTATTCACTACACTTGCCTAAAGGATAGCATAAGATTTTGTTAAATATCTAAGTTAAATCCAGACATCAAGTATTTTCTTGATGTAGCAATTTTAACTTGCAAGATATGGTCCCATAAAAATGTCAGGATTGCTAAAGTTCAGAATAAGCTAAAGATGGCAAGAATTTCTTAGAAGAAGAAAAGTTTTTTTTGTTTTGGCTACACTGAGAAAAATCAAAATCAAAGAATTGACAGGAGTATTCTTAAACAGCATGGGATAATATTAAATGATAGCAAGAAGGCAAAAATATTCAACTTTGAGTTTTTTGTTTTGTTTTGCCAAAGAAAAGAAGGTTGGATAGGAAAAGATAGAAGATAAACAGACAATAATGAGTTGAAAGGCAGGGAAGTAGTAAGACAACATCTAGCCATTTTTAATAAGCTTATACCACCTAGTTCAGAAGAAATGTTTCCTAAGGTAGTGACAGAACTAAGACCTAGCAGTTTTATGACTGTGGAGCCATTTTCAGTGCTATTTACTACTTTTATGACCTTAGACAAATTATCTCTTCTACTTTCAAACTACCGGTCAGAAGTCTGTCTCAGGTTCTGAGAAGACATTTAACAAATGCTCTAATGGGATCATTGTGGAAAAGATGAAGAAATGTGTTTTAGACAAAATTATGATGATGGATCCAGAATTGGTCGTATGATCAAGATACAATACTTAAGTCACATTAATAGTCTGTCAACTTAAAGGAAGGACTCAGTGAAGTGTTTCAGTCCTGTGCTGCTTAACATCAATGACTGAGATAAAAGCAGAGATGGTATGCTTATTAAATGTGTAAATGATAGCTAAGAACTAGTTAACATTCTAGAAGACAGAATCAGAATCCAAAAAGGTCATAACAATTTTTTAATGCTGAGTCAAAACTAAAGAAAAGAAATTTAGCAAGGTAAATGTAAAATTCTATAGGTTCTCACCTATAGACAATATATATTATACATATCATTTATAAAATATAGACTTATTTTAGAAGTATAAGATGGGAGAATAATAGCTAGGTAGTAATCCATCTGAAAGATCAGGGGAATTTTGAAAAACTGTGAATTCAGTATATGTCAATAGTGTGAAAAGGAGGCTAAAAAAGCTAATGTGATCTGAGGCTACATTAAGGGAGTATAGCATTCAGAGAGGTAATAATCCCTAAACACTGGTTCCTGGTAGGACCACCTCTGGCACATGATCTTTAGTTTTATATATTATATAGGCCTAGCATATAGAAAACATTTATTAAAGGCTTTTTGATTGAAACTTCAGAAAGGACATAAATAAATGGGAAAGGGTCCAAAAGACAGCAACCAAGATAGTAAAAGGCCTTGATTATTCCATGATAGAACTTGGTTGGAAGACCTGCTGATGTGTCATTTGGAAAAGAGAATACTTGAGGGCGAGGGAGGGAGGGGAACAAGGGATCATTCTAACTCTTCAAATATGTGGGGGGCTGTGTCATGTTTTAGAGGGATTGGACTTGTAACAATTAGCCACTGAAAATAGAACAAAAACAATGGGTGGACACTGAAGAGAAGCAGATAGAGCTCAGAGCAGGGAAAAACTTCCTAATGATTAGAGCTATTAAAAAGTAGAAGGGGCTGTCTCAGGAGATAGTGGGCTCCTACGGGTTTTCAAGCATGAGATAGTTATAAGCTTTTGCCAGGGATGTATTAGAGAAAATTCTTGTTCCGGTAAAAGTTTCTTAAGACCTCTTCTAACTCATATTTGATATTTTTTTAAAAAACAAAAACAAAAAAAACCTGACCTGAATTCACCTAAACTAAATCTATCATTAGTGAAAGTGCTTACAAACTAATATATTTTAGAATCTTGCCAGGAAATTTATTTCTTAAACAATACGCCAATATGTCTCATTAGATTTTCCATGTGACAAAGGTCAGAACAATTCAAAGTATGAAAAAACTCAATTTTGATTTTAGTTAAATTTTAATTTTATCTAAATTAAAATTTACAAAACATCTTAGAACAAACATGATACAAAAATTTATAGCAATAAAATAAGTAGGTGACAGACTAGGCTTCTTAGTTCATTGATTAGCTTATTGAAAAAAAGTATAAGAATTGTTTTAAAAGCTTTCATGTATTTTTAAAGTGTTTTTTTTTAAGAATTCAGGGATTTTTAGAAATGAAGACATTCATGTAATTTTTGTAAAAGTCTCCATTAAAATACTATTGATAAGACTTTGATGTATAATGAAGCAGGCTTAAAACATTTTTTATAGTCAAACACAGCTACAAATGTAATGAATTAGAGCTAAATCAGAAATTTATCTTTCCAAATTATATCAGAGAATAATTTATAAACTCTTACTACCAAAAAAGTAGTTAATTGTTTTCATGCAATGCAAAATGATTTCATTTCTGTGACTTAGTTTGAGGTACTAAAATAGCTTATTTCCCAGAAAGTACCTGTGCTAATTTATTTCCACTTTTATAGCTTATGAACTTTAAAAGCACATAGCCTCTGGCTGAAACATTACATGAAAGAATAAAGTAAAGTCATGTAAAAGATAATAAAATGGTTTTCAGAAAGAAAGAAAGACTTCTTAATTGACTACCAAGAGATCACATTTTTAGAATGAAATCAAAAGGGCTCTGTTAGGAGTAATTCAATTTCTTAGTTAATTGGTACTGTAAATATATTAACTTCTATTTAGTGACAAGATAAGTTATATTGTTATCAAAAAACCCTATTTCTAAGGAGAGTCCCAACAGCAGAATAAGCAGAAACTTAAATGGTCTCTTAAAAAAAGTTTCTTCAGCTCTAAATTTATAATTCTATGACTAGATGGCCTCTAAAAATTTCTTTCAGCTTTAAATCTATAATCCTATAAATCAATAAAATGAGAAGCAGCTGACTCTCCAAAATTGTTGTTGACTTTCTTGCTCCTTACACTATGACTAGGCAACCAGGCTTATCTGAAATAGGTTAAGAAAAATAATCAAAGAACAAAGAGAAGTGATATACCTAATTTAGTGACTACCTTGTCCTTGGTCTTCATAAATGCTTTCCATTCCTAATAAAGAAAAGAAGCAATTCTCTAGCATGGTTGCTAGAAGCAGGCACTACTGGACATAATTTGGTTCTGGCTTCAATTCTCCTGTTCTGTAGATCTTTTAGAACCAAGTCTTATTCTATTAGTCCAATAGAGCTCCTACATCAGCTCCATACTTGTTTCTTCCTTTTACCTTCTTCAGCCAGAAAGTTACTAGGAAACTAAAAATTATCTATGAAATCTAAAACTACTGGTAAATGAACTTTCCAAGAAAAAGTAGCAAGTTTTCAATGAACTTCTTTCATATATATTGCTAATAAAGGAACCTTAAAATAATTCTGCTCCAAAAGATGTATATAGATTGAGCAATGATAAATCTTATGCTCTTATCTTCAATTATTTTATAAAAGTACTTGAACATTTTAAAAATGTTTGCTTATCCAAAAAGGCTTAGATACTTTAGGAACAAGACTGAAATCTCAAGAAGGTAAATAAAAAATTAATTTGAAAGGTCAATTGTGTATGTGTTTGTCTAATATTAATTTCTTTTATGCAAGTCTACACTACTGATTTGACTAAGATTTCATTAACCAAATACCTAATAAAACAAGTGATCACAAAATAACTGCATTCTTGATGCAACTATGTCTATATCTACTTCAAACTGATACCATGGAATACAAAAATAAACATAATGTCATTAATGGGACTATTCTCTTAAATTCTAAATGGGAAGCTAAAATAAGGAAATAGGTATGGATCAAGAGAAATAAAAGGAATCACCTGTTTTCCTAATTTTCGAACCGTAAACCAATGTTCCTTATAGTTGCATATAAATGATCTTTCATTTCTGGAAAAATAAAACACAATATATAAGCTTAAGTGACTGAGTTTATATTAATTTTAACTTGTATACTGTGACAATTTCAAAATTACCATATTTTTGTACAACTGTGGCAATCTATTACACTGTCCAGGTTTTTGTGGTTAATAATAACTTTAGAAATTTTTTACAGGTTTTAGTGGTATATATGCAGACAAGTGAGTGATGTCATGCTAATGTATGGCATCACATACCATTCAAGAATAAGCACTGTGCTGCCACAGATACTGAGATGTCATGAAGGCTCAGAGGACATATGTTCACATAAATCCCAAAAAGATGAAAAAGGAAAGGCTGAGGGAACAAAACAAGGTAACATCATAATAAAAGAGTTTAATGCATTTTTCTCTTAAAAATTAAAACACACTTTGAGAAGTTATTATTATTATTGGGTTTTTTGTTTTTGTTTTTTGCATCTTTTGTGTGTGTAAAAATGAAAGCAGGGTGCTAAAAAGAAAGTCTTACATAGGATCGATCCCGAGCCTCTGATACTCTGGGCTGTTGAAGAGGATTAGCTCTAAACCCCAAACTTTCAAGGCATTGCTTATAACCTGTTAAAAAATAGCAACTTTTCATGAGATAAGCCATTCAACTCCAAATTTAAGCAATGCTGCCACTTTAGCCTCTATGAACAATTACACAGATTTTTCCCACAAAGCTATCATTTTTGCTTAAACTGCTATTAACTGGAAAGCTTAGAATGTTAACAGTCAAAACCCAACCTTCGCAAATCTACATACAACACACAACAAACAGAGCACTGAAAAAAGAATTGAATATCAAAACTAGCTTTCTTGCTGAAAATTTCCCATAATACCACACAACCCCTAAATTAAACACAGCCTCAAATATTCAGATGCATATGCTATCACAGTCTTACTCTATTCTTAGAACTAGTCTACAACATAAATCTAAATTTGCAAGTTTGGAATATGGCTGCTGTTGGGGCTACTTTAGAAAATTAATATGAAGCTCACTATCAGAGTTAGTGAGGATATAATTAAATGTATCTTAAAGAAGGTTCTACACTAGGGATATAAAAATGCAGGTCTTATGCATTTCAAACTTATGTGATCATGGGTTTATAGAAACAATCAAACCTCTTGACGCTGATTATTTAAAGCTGTTTGGAAGAAGAGGGAGTTAAATCTGAATATTCACCCTCCACCCCACCAAGCTAGTTTGTTAACTAGAAGTAGAAAGTAAGCCAAGCAGTGGCATAGAAAAAAAAGGGGGGGAGAGGGGACACAATGTAGCAGGCAAACTTGAATTAGCATCAAGAGCAGTGCAGCACAATTAGGAACATAGGAATTGCCATACCGGATCAGACCATTGATCCATCTAGTCCCGTATCCTGCCTCCAGCAGTAGCCATTACCTACAACAGTAGCACAATTAAGCAGTGGTAGGAAATGCAATTGAATGATGAGGCCAGGAAGGTGCACAAAGAGAGAATATGAAGAAAGATAGAGGCAGATATTGGCCCCTCAGAGGAACTGAGGGATATCTTTGTACGCACCACATAAAGGACCCTGTGAGAAACAAAAGAAAAAACTCATACAAAATAGACAGCATCCCACAAACACATGTACACACACCCACACACCCATACACACCTACCCATCCCAAGAACCCTGGAGAGAGCCATAAGTAAAGAAAAGCAAAAGCCACAGAGCATCACCAAGGGATCCAATTTTTACAGATTTAAAGACAAATAGTAACTATGATGTTGATTTTTGCAGTAACTGGCAAAAATTAACCCAAGAGGTAATAAGTTTGAAACATTTTGGCTTGTTAGTAGAACCGTTATTGAAAGTTAGCTGAAACTAAAATAACTACTTTTTAAAAGTATTTAAATGTGCTCAAATTCTGAAAAATGATGTGAGAATTGTGTTGCTTCCTTAAAGTACTGCTGACTAATTCTAGGGTCAACCTGATGGAAGAACTTTAGGAATATTGATATAACTAAAATGATTTTAAAAGGAATATCTTGAAAAGCAATGTACAATACTAATCATACTTACTTGAATAGAGAAGAAACCACTGTCATCCATATTTCCTGAAGGTTGCTGTTTGATTTTGATAAGTGAGAGGAAAAGAGGAGAAACTATTATTAGGATTCTTAAAAATCATCAGTTTACAAGTTCAGCTAATGATTATAATTAACACATCAAATTGCTGAAATAACTAGTTCATCCTTTTAAAACATCAGTTACTCAACAAATCAATCATTAAATGTAATATTTCTTAGAAAGTGAGTAGTTTTTAAAAATGTATTCAAACTACACTTGATGGGTAAAGGGCACAAAAGGTCTAGAGATCTAAACATTATTACCTGTAAAAATGTTCGATAGTCTTCACTAGTGACTCCTCCCTCTGCCATTCTTATCCTCTCTTCTTCATCTAGCTGATGAGCAATAGAGGATAATTCCACGGGGCTAAAATATTCCCCTTGCAATAGATTATTCAGGCAATGTTGAGCACAAAGCGAGCCTTCTTGCTAATAATTTAAGAGAAAAGATTTAGTTATCATTTGCTAAAATTTTTGTATAGCAGTATTCTTTAAAGAGAAATCTAGCGGTTTTATCTTTGATACATTGAACCACATCCTCTTTAGCTTTGAAACAAAAATGGTTCAGATGCTACACTTAAACTCACTTGGTTATATTTAGGATACAATTTATCAGTTAACAAAGTACTGTCTAATCAACCATTCAGCCACAAGCTAAAAACAAAATTTAATGAAATAAACATTATGTACAGCACATATAATACAGCACATCTTATATTTTTCTATGAGTATTCCATTACTGACTTTACAACTATTCTATGACTGTAATAGTATTTAGTTTCTCTTACTTTCGGGGATCAGAAGAATTAATAAACAAGCAGTAATCTTATTTGAGAGATACCACACCATTAACATGAAGGTGAATTTCAGGCGTCCTTATTTACAATTATTTTGTTTTGTCAAATACAATGCCCTTTCTTGCATCCATCTCCCAACATGTTACTTTATATATCTGCTGTTAACTGTCAGAGAACTAATGAAGCACAGAAAAATTTGGTATGTTAAGTAACGTCTTTTAGCTATGTACCTTCAAAATTCCTTTAAGAGTAGTCTCTCAATTAAGTTATAAGGAGTTAGGAAGATATGAATTTGAAGAAAAGAAGAGAGAACACAGATATCAAGAATTGATAATCAACAATGTCAAAAGTTCTAGAGGGGATGAAAGATGAGGACTGGGAAAAGGCCATTAGCTGTCACAATTAAGAGATTATTGCTTACTTGATAACATAATTTCAGTTGAATAATGAATAGAAGCTAGGCTGTGGAGGATTTAGAAGACAGTGAAAGTAGATGAAGTGGAGGTACCTAGTATAGGTGACTTTCTCAAGAAGCTTAGCTGAGAAGGGTAAAAAGACACAGGATGATACATGGCAAGTAGGATCAAATCAAGGATTTTTTAAAGGATAGGAGAAATAAGGGTATGTTTGTAGATTGCAGGGAAAGAATGAAGAAAAAGAGATTGAAAATTACAAAGTGGGGATGATGGAGGGGACAATCTGCTATTTAGCATCAAGAATTCATGCACTGAAAAGAGAGGTTTTTCTTGTCAAGAAGAAAAATGAAGTGGAGATAGTGGAAAAAAATGTCAAGATGAAGAGGAAAGGAGGGAGCTTTTTTTCCAATGTTCTCATGTTGGGGGGCAGAGGGGCTGCTCTTAGGCAAGTTCCTTATCAGAGAGGGTGAGAAGAGACAAGTTTCAAATAGCTTGGTGAGAAAGAAGAAATTGAAGGCACAAAAGACTTGTCTTCTTGGAATTAAGATCCTTTGGAGTCTTCATAAATTCGAGGTGACTCAATCAACACTGGTTTCTTAATTTTCTCTTGTCCCATTCAGCAGCATATACATGGGCACAGAGACACCAAGTAGTGACAGTAATTCTGGGCAGGAATTCTGGTACAGTTTGATGACTATAAGCCAAGGAAGTACAGATTTCAACTGGACATTTAGAGAAGGGAGGAGAATGTAGTCAGTGATGACATGGAAAAGTACTGATGGGTAAAAAGACAAGAAATCACAGCAAGAACTAATAATTGGATTTAAGTGTCATAAGGGTTAGGGAAAGATAACATGACCCTTACCTCTTAACTGTACCTCCCTCCCCCTTCCTTAAATCATGAAGCTAGCCACTGAGAAAAGCATCCAGGCAGAGTATTTATTAGTAGTTATAAAGAGGCTCTTTAGAGAAGGCAGCCTCAACTTTGTAGCAATCCTCAAAGGCATGCTGATACTACTAGGAAATAGCTTATGAAGAAGGTTATTAAAAAAAAATTTAGGAAAAAAAAGGTAAGAATTCCAAAAAATTAGTTTAATGTAAGGGAGCACAAAATTACAAATCTCAATTTCCCTCCAATTATTCCCCCAGTTATGTTTTATTAGGGCTAAATTCCACAGTCCATGCTTTTCTCCTTATTTACCCAAAACTCATTTGTGCCTTTGAACAGAAAGTACTAGGAACCAAATAATATAAGGAGTTAAAAGGAACCTTAGCAAACACTTAATTTAATCCTTATATTACAGATGAAGAAACTGAGGCACAGAGAGGTAAAATGACTTAAACCTAATTCAAACTTAAGGGTTATCTTTTATGAGGAGATAGTGAACTGAGGCTAGGCTGAGAAACTGAAGGGCTTTGAGTCTGGGCTGGAAAGTCAGCTTTGGATATCAGAAGAACATATTCACACTTACTATTTAGTTGAAGTTAATGCTAAAAACAAGAAGTTCAAACATCAGCAAAGACAAAGAAAAGAAAAAAATGAAGGACAAAAAACATAGGTACTTACATACTTCTAAAATATTCCTTATGGAATTTTTATTTCCCAAACATATATTACTTTATGATAGGTAAAACAATGCCGGATAACAAGGACAAGATAATCTGAGATTAACATTTTTCTGAGATCATTTACACAAACATAATTTTTTAATGACATTTTATGCAGGTATTATTAGTCCCACTTTCTCACATCTTCAATCTCTGTGTCTTCCCCATCTTCAAAATATTTTTATTTGATTATTCCATCCCTATTAGATATCCCCTTTGAGACTAACTCTTTGAGAAGGCCTTCTACAATGGACACATTCATTTCCTTTATTTTTCTTCTCTCAATACTTTACAATCTGACTTCCAATGTCATCATTCAATCAAAATTTTTCTTTTAATGATTCCTAAACTGACAAATTTAATGACCTTTTCTTATTCCTCATGCTTCCTGGCCTCTCTGTAGCCTCTTATACCTCTGATCACTCTCTTCTTGATGCTCTCTTCTCTCTCAAATCTACTATTAACCTTTCTCCTAACTTTGAATCTTAACATCTTTTATTGAATAGTCTCAAACTAGAGGTCTTTTAGATAGCCAGGATCAAAATCTATGTGTCTTCTTCAAATCTTCCCATTACCCTTCACATCCAATCTGTTATCATTCAGGTCAATTTTCTTTCACGTCTCTCACAAATGTTCCCTTCTTTCCTCTGACAAAGGCAACATACTGGTACAGGCCCTAGTCACCTGATATCTGAATTCAGCTTCTGATTCTGACAATACTAGTGACTCTACAGAAAGTCCTTAATACCACAGTGCCCCACCAATGTTCTAAGACCAAAAATTGTACACTAGGTGACCATCTTCATTGGTAGAAGTTTTTTACACTAATGAAATTAAATATAATATAGGTAAATATACCCAAATATAATTAATAATCAAAATGTAATTAGGTAAATTCATGAAGTAGCATATAAAAGATTATTTAAAGGATTCCAAAGTAAAATCTCCAGAAACACACAGGACATGTATTACAATACATAATAACAAATTAATATTATATTTTTATTTAATGTTAAAATTTCTTCATTAGATTTAATCTGATTCTACTATACTCCAGATGAATTTGAGGCATTTGATATACTGTATAGAAACAACTGCCACTGAAATCCTATTACCAATGAATTTCTCATAATGTGGAGGTAACCTTATATTCACGTAGGCTATACAATGGAAGCTCTGGCTAGGAAGAATCTATGACGATAAATTTGTCTAACCTGTTAATTGACAAACAAGGAAACTGAGGCCCAAAGAGGTTATGTGGCTTTTTCAAGGTCATAACAGTAGTTAGTGGCAAAAGCAAGATTCAAATGCAGGTCCTCTGGCACCAAATTCAGTTCTTTTTATTGTGCCAACAAAATGACAGATTCTGGGTAGAAGAAATAGACTCTATTGAACAAAGAAATAAATGCTTAGTTGGGAAATCTCATCTGAGATTCCTGAATTTTGGTGAACTTTGGAGTCTTACAGATTCAGCAAATAGGCTCCTAATGTGTAAAACAGTCACAAACTGCATCATGGAAGGAGAATGTACAATTATAGAATATATTTTAAATTTTGAAATATACGTAAGTAAAGTTTCACTGTATGTCTGCCAGACAACTAAATTTCCTTCTCAAGTAAAATAATCAATAATCCCAATCAAGGAATATCCATACCACTAACATCACCATCAAACAACAAGAACAACAACAAACCCATTACCTTCTTAACATTTTTCAGAAAATTCTTCCAGCAATTAAAATGTTCTATTTTTTAAAAAGGGTTACTTCTGATTTGTTATAACAAATCCACTCTAATACTGCTACAATGGATTTTTGTTTGGTTGCTGTGAGCAAACCGTTTAAATGAAGTACTAACCTGCTTCTTAGAGTACCAAAAAAACCTTCATTTAAGCCATCAAAATAAGTTGATAATTAATGGACAACATGAAAGACCCATTTTTCCAAACCAATCTTGACAGTTTTCCTTTCTATACATGATGACATTTACTATAAAACAAGAAAACAAAACTTGCCAAAGCTGTTCATGTAAGGTTTCACCCACACCCAATGGGCCTGATAATTACAAAGAGAGAAGACAAGTTTCTCCACATACCACAACCATTTAATTGCCCTTATTTTCAAGTGGCTATTTAAGAATCAAAAGGAAGAAACAATCAGAAACAAACACACGTACAAAGGTCCTGTGCAACTAATTAAGGATTTGAGATGTCCCAGTCCAATCCCATATCAGTTAAAGAGTAACATTTATCTAATGAAAACTGAAATTGAACTTAACTTCTAAAACGATGACTCCTTGTGGTCCACCCGCACACCAAAACCTAATGTGGGCTCATCATTTCAATGGAGAGAAAAGAGTTCCAGTTTGGGGACTTTTAATGACATATTTAATATCTACTCTGCACAGGACAGAGTCCTTTTTTTTTTTTTTTAATTGAGATTAGGTTTTTTTCCTCTTAAAAGGTTTACAATACAAAATAGGAAGACAGAAGACACCAATGTAAAAAAGGATAACAGGATATTTCACAATAAATACCTCCAAGAAGTAAAATATAAAGTACTACGTGAGGTCTGAGGAGGGTCAGAAGAAGGAGAGGAACCAGAGAAGGTCACATTTGAATTGAGTCTTATGGCGGCAATTAGGTTTTCAAAAATGCTTTCCTATAAAACAAGGCTTCAAGGTAGGGAGGGCAAGTCCCCAAGGAAACTACAGTTGGAGTGGGGCGTGACTAGCTTGGGAAGGACCACACAGCTAATGCCGTCCAGATCCCGGACTTCAATCAAAAAGTCCCGAATCGACGCCCAGTAGTTCTGCTCGAGCTGTCAGTTCAAAGATGGGCAGGACTTCAGTGCTGAAGTCATTTCAGTGCAGAAAGGAAGAGCTTTCTGGACTAGGCTTCTTCACCTATCTATCCATCTCACAAGGTGTGTATGTACGGGGCGGAGGGAGGGAGGTAAGAAAAGGGAGGTTGGGGTCTCCCACCCTGACAGCAGCAGACTCCGGAGCTTGGGGCGGGGAGGAAAAGCGGAATTGTAATAACGATTACAATAACACTAAACAATAGCTAGCAAGGGAAAGGCAGACCCAATGCACCCTCTCAGGTTCAGGGCCCAAGGCGAGCACCACCACGATGCCATCCATCTCCTTCTCTCCTCTCCCTGGGGCTTGCGACTCCTGCCCCACTGGTCCCTCCCGGGCTCCTCGGAGGCCTGCAGCCGGTGGCCACTGAGGAGGATCCTGGGTGCCCTAGGAAGGAAGCGGCTGCCTAAGCTGGGTGTCCCTTCCCCAGGCTAGGTAGGCCCCGGCGGAAGGGTGGAGTTGGCAAGAGAAGCCGCCTCGGCTTCCTGGGAGAACCCTGGACACTCTTCTCATCCCGCACCACCCAAGGGGTTAAGAGCGCCCCACCGACCCTCGGACACTTACTTTCTCGTGGAAGATGGACTCCATGTTTATTTGTCTGGAGCCAACGGCCCCGCGTCGAACCACCCCCCTCCAGCCCCTCCCCCCGCCCCCCGCCCCAGCTCTGTCCCCATCCCCACCCCCACGCTCAAGTCCAACCCTCTCCGCCAAAGCCCGCCCACACGAGCTCGCTGATGACCAATCGAAGGCAGGAGACAGGAGTCATGTGAGAAGAAGGCGTGGGGGAGGTGGGAAGGAGCGGGCTGGTCCGATGAGAGCCCTTCGGAGGCGTAATCTTCCACGTGACGGTCACCGAGCTGCTCGTCTCCGCCCTCACGGCACTTCCGGTCCCCGGCAGATCAATTTCCTGCAGTTTGTGGCACCTTCGGGCTGACTGGCGGACCTTCTGGGTCAGGTTTGGCTGTGGACTCCCTCTATTGTTTGACTGAGCAAGGCGGGCCAGATGGGGTCCGTAACCTTTCAGGATCTTAGGGTTTAGAGCCCACAGGGGAGGGGCCGTAGAAATCCGTTGGTCCTCGTTTTTCAGAGGAGGAGCCCGAGGCCCGAACCCTGGGGTTCCGAAGACTTCTTTTCCTGTCACCTCCACTGTGGGAACCTGGGAAAGATGAGGCTCTTTTGCAAGAGGTATAAAGTGTGGCTTAGGGAAAAGATTTGGTGTCAGAAGACTATATATACACTTGAGCTCAGAACTCAGATGACGTGATGAGAAATTCATGCTTTTGCTGGTAAGGAATTAAATAAAGCTGGGCAATTATTGCATAGGTAGGTGATACATTGATTCATGTGTATATACGTTTCATCACCTATCTGCCACTGTAGATACATATTCTTTACGTAGAATATGTAAGCAGGTGGTAAAGCGAGAAGTGAACATTCACTACAGAAAAAAATTAGAGAAGTCTTCGAAAAAAGAGACACCTTGAAAGAAGATAAGAAATAAATCAGCAGAGTTCTGTTTGAATGCTTGTGATATTAAGTGGAATTTTAGTTCGGGAACATCAAGTAGTCCACTTGGGCCAGAGTGAAGGAGAAGTAATATAAAACAAGGCTGGAAAGTTACCAGTTCTTATTTCTGTAGCAACACCTCTTTGATATGGCTTTTCATTCACATAGCAACTATCCTGTTAGACTTGTAGCTTGGATGGATTAAGTCCCAAACTTCTCCTCATTCCAACTCATTTTCCACAAAGCAACCTAAAATTGTTTTTCTAAAGCACAGATCTGACCATAATAAAAACTAAATTACCTTTATGATCAAATAGAAACCCTTCTATTTAATACTTAAATATCACTAGAACCTGACCTTTTTCTATCTTTTTCCCATGACTTTGTTTCCACGCTTTTGTATGAAATGCTCTCCCTCCTCAAATATTATCTTTTATATTATTATTATATATTATAGTATTATCCTTTGGGAGAGTCTGGCTTTTTTCAAGGCCTTCATCCATGCTCTGGTTATTTTCTCTTAGAATTTAAACTCCTTGGGGGCAGTTTCGTTTTGTCTTTGTATCCCTAGTTCATTAGTATAGTGCCTAGTACATAGGAGACACTTAATATGTTTGTTGATTGAAGTTGCAATTAGATTGTAGAATGTGCTAAATGCCAGGCTGAGAAGTATGTTTTTCACTGGAGATAATGTGCTGCTGGAAGTTTATGAGTAGCAAGTGGTTAGACTTAGGCAGCAAGTTCTTCTGAGTTCAGAAATGAGAAATCTAATTTTTCAGCTAATCAGCAAGAAGTCCTAGGGGCCTGAGTTCAAATCCAGACTGTCATTATCCCTTGTAACCTTGGATAAATAATTTTACTTCTCTGCCCCATAATTTCCTGAAGGGATTGCATTAAATAATGTTCAGTTCTAGCTCTAGGTCTATGATCCTATGAACTAACTTTCAGAGATGTTAATGAGTAACAAAATGTCCCTAAATGAAGCCAGGTAGTCATTTACTGAAATGTGTCTGTTCTGTGTTTCTGTATTCACCCAATTCATTCAAAAATGCTTATTCAATTGAAAAAACTGACTGATAATTTAGAGGGGGAGGCAAGACAGAGATACATTAAAAGTTAAAGACCTAACTTCTTCCATGAAACTTTTCTATACTACTATTAATTACTAGTATTTCTGTAGTGTTTTATATTCTAGCTTTTTTTTTTGTTATAGCTTTTTATTTACAAGACATATGCATGGGTAATTTTATAGCACTGACGAGTGCCAAGCCTTTTATTCCAATTGTTCCCCTCCTCCCCACCCTCTTTCCCTAGGTGGCAGGTTGATCAATACATGTTACATATGTTAAAGTATAACTCAAATACAATATATGTATACATGTCCAAACAGTTATTTTGCTGTACAAAAAGAATCTGATTTTGAAATAGTATACAATTAGCCTATGAAGGAAATCAAAAGTGCAGGTGGACAAAAGTAGGGGTAGTGAGAATTCTATGTAGTGGTTCATAGTAATCTCCCAGAGTTCTTTCAGAAAATCACATTGCCTGAAAAGAGTTGATTCATAAAGTATTGTTGAAGTTATATCCCAGCTTCTTAAAATATGGTTTGTAACCCCACTTGGAGTTTCATAAAAGACTGGGAGTCATTAAATAATGATTTAGCATTGGCAAATGTTTGGGCTGTGTATCTAATTTTATATACCTATAAATTCTGGGTCATGTAAAAATTTTTCAGGTAAAAAGCTGCAAAAGTGGGAAAAGTTTTATATATTTGCTTTATATATTTGAAATGGCTTTACAAACTTATTATTCGATATTTATGACCACCTTAGTAAGTGCTATTATGCTATTAATATCAAATGGAAGAGCCTTATTAGACATCTGGGACATGATATGTTTGGAGTGTTTCATAAAAATTTGTGAACAGGATTTTAATTGTTTTCAAAATGAAATAATATGAAGTAAAAATATCAAGTACAAGTCAAGACCTGTGTCCTTTAGAGATACTCCACCAAAAAAAAAAATCTATCTAAACAAATTTTTCCAGGGCCTTGTTATTTTCTTATTTTGAAAGAGCTCATCATAATTAGGGCAAACACAATTTCCTAAGTAAAAACAAAGCAATTTTCATTGCTTTCATAAAATATTTTATTCAACACGAACATTTCTCAATTCAGCCAAAGCTTTTATTTCCAAGTAGCATCTTCATCAGGTTTCAGTTCCCTGTGTAGAAGGAAAAAGAGATAAAGGACAAACATTTAAGAAACAATTTTTGTGAGCAGGAAAAAGGAGAGAAGGTTAACTTACTATTTTATTTTGTACATATGACACTTTTATGAGGCACTGGTGTAAAATAGAAAGAGAAGTTGATTTGTAGTTAGAAGACCTGGTTCAATTCCTGACTCTCCTTTTCCTAGACTTTATGTGAGTCTTGGCAAGTCCCTTAATGTGAAACTCAAATTCTTGTGTAAAATGAGACGACTGAATCAGATGACCTATAAGGCTCCTTTAGCGCCAAACTGTGACATTATAACTTTACAACATATTCAAAATATGGTAATCCTTGCTTTTATGATACAAAACTAACAGCGTATCAGTGAACATAAATGAAAGTATCAGGGAAAAAGGGGAAAACTTAGTTAAGTTACACTTTTGTCTTTATTTTAAGCAATTTTATTCTTGGGCTTCAGTCCTGTACCAAAGAAGCCCACTTCTTTGGGATTAATACTATCAAGCTTATAACTTATAATGCCAGAATTCTCAGTACCCTCAAACTATTTCTTTTATCCTACAAAAACTTAATAAATAAAATACTACATAAATATAAGTTCTCATTTAAGATGTTTTGTCCAGTATATTCAAACGTATACACTTCCTTATCTTTTATGATTTTATTCATTTATCTCAAATTCTCAGCCTTTTTCTTAGACTAAAATATCTCAATTCCTTTTTAATCTAACCCCTGAGGCTGGGGTTAAGTGACTTGGGCCAGGGTCACACAGCTAGGAAGTGTTATGTGTCTAAGACTAAATTTGAACTCGGGTCCTCCTGAATTCAAGGCTGGTGCACTATCCACTGAGCCACCTACCTGCCCCTTAATCTAACTTCATATGGGATATCACCTTGATCTTTTTGGGTATGTTTCTCTGAAACTTTTCTAGCTACATTATATAATTCTTGAAGTACACAAAAAATAGACAATCCTTGACTTAGGAATTTAACTTGTAAAACAGTTGTAAAATGTTTAACCATGTGCTGCTTGCTGGAACCTTCTCCTGCTAATAGCTTACCAGAGGAATTCCCCTATTCAAATTGCAATTATCAGTCTATACTTCTTCCTGAGTTACCCATTGCCCCCCACTCCCAAATTTTGCACCTGATGTGCCTTCTTCCAATTTTTTTTCCAGCCACAGCAGCTCACATTGTTTCCTAATTTATTTGGGATTCTGAGATGTATTACTGGAAGAAGTACGCACATTGGTAAAGTCTTAGCCTCTGAAATATGGACAAAATCAATTTTTCTAAGATGGCTTAAAAAAAAAAAAAAAACCCAAACAAGTGCTCCCAGTTCCAAATAACTTAATAAAAATGAACTTCTGACACACAAGAAATATTGTCTTTGTCTGATCGATATACCTTATGAAGTTTATTGTGAGAGCATTTTTCTTTTGATATAGCATTTTAATGAGATTCCAAAGTGAATGTAATAACTTTTATTTTAAGCTCACTGCAGAAAACTGCTGGCTGAGTACTGTAGTTAGTTAATAGAAGGTCTAGAAAACAAATAATGTAAACTAACCTTTTAAATAACATGCTCCTATTCCGGAAAGCAGTTAATTTTTCATCACTCCTCTTCTCTAGGTAATAACCAATGACAAATCCCATTGGTACCAGGATATGAACCCAGTGCTCACGAACCACTTGAATCAAATTCATTATGATTGCCTAAAAAAAAAAAAGAAAGAAAGAAAGAAAGAAAGAAAGAAAGAAAGAAAGAAAGAAAGAAAGAAAGAAAGAAAGAAAGAAAGAAAGAAAGAAAGAAAGAAAAGAAAAGGGCATCACAAGATAAGACTTTTGCTTTTGAGAACTCTTTAAAAACCTCATCTAAAATAGGAAGAAAGTATTTAGTGGAAAAGAATGAACTAATATGAATATTGAAGAGTTCCCTTCAAACTACTAATTTGCTTAAATTCTTTGGGCCTCATAAATTGATTCATTCAACATGTAATGCTGAATATATTTATGGGTAAAGAATTGCATTAGGGACTGAGGGGAATTGTAAATTCCTCCACAAGACATGATATACAGTATCTAAAATTCATATGATGAAGAAAAAAGATAGTAGTAATAGTTGTATGGATTAGTGTGCAAGTTGATTTCTTTTCAGGAAAAAAAAATCAGAAACTATTTTATTATGTGCATATTAAGTTCCAGACAATGTCCTAGACAATGCTGACCAGATTATGACATGAAAAGTTCCTAATAATAAGGATTTTAGTCTTTTTTTTTTGCAGCAATATGTTTTAATTATTTTGTGGTAGTTGTATACATTATTATTATTATTATTATTATTATTATTATTATTATTATTATTATGTATATTGTTACATAATAGTCATTATATATTGTTCTCCTGGCCCTGCTTAGTTGATTGTTCATGCCCGTCTTATGCTTCTTTGCATTAAAAAATACTTTTCCTTTTTTAGGGACAATAGTATTCCTTGATATTCATAAACCACAATTTGTTTAGTTGCTCCCCGATCAATAAACATCCATTCTGTTACTTATATTTTGGTGTATAAGAAACCTCCTTTTTTTATCTGCTGTATATTTAATGGTTTATGTCTAAAGTAAAATCTCTGAGTCAAAGAATATAGACATATGCATATTTTATTTGCATAACTCTACACTGTTTTCCAGAATGATTATACCCATTTTCAGTTTGTTCCACCAACAAAGCAATTACGAACCTCTTTGGGAATTGGTTTCTTGAGCTTTATTTCCAGTATCTTCATTCATGAGTTAAAATAAAAGGATTTTGTGATAGTTTCTCTCTTTCTCTATGTTCAAAATGGAAGCTATTACTGGCAAATTAATCCACCTTATAAAATTTATTTAGAATTATTTATTTTAGGTTTTATAAGTTTTTTTGTCTCTCTTTTTTTTTTTTGCTCCAAAGTCAAAAGCACTACTCATTTTTCTACTGAAACAAACACTTCTTGGCAAATCTATCATATATTAACTGACTACTTGTTAGCACAGAGATCACAATAGTTGAACTTAAGTATCTTAGAAAAAGTGCTAATGGCAGTAAAGACAAGAAGATAAATACCAATTTCCAATATATGAAATCTGCAAAATAGGGTTTTTCAGTAATTACAAGTTAATAGAAAAATCTCTTCACCAAATTAGATCCTAAATTTAGATTTTGTTGTAAAGAATTTAGGAAGGAAGAGGAGAGTCTCTCTTATGCAGCTCTTTCATTTTACATGGGAGAAAACTAAGATTCAGGAACATTCAAGTGACAAGCTCAAGGTGACACAGATGTTGACAGATATAAAATATTCAGATCCCAAAATCTTTCCTTCTACCTTGATTAGCACAGCTATCAGAAAACATCAATTTCCCCTAAATGAACAAATAGTTCAAAAACTAATTATTGTTTGTTTTTTTAAGGAAGAAACTAAATTATGCCTAATTATATACAGTGTCTAAGAAGGATCACAGAAGGTAGAGTGTAATAATGAAAAAAGTAATGGATTTTAAGTCAGAAAACCAGCGTGGGAATCCTAACTGCTACATCCATCCATCTGGATCTCAATTTCTACTTCTATAAAACCGAGGGGTTAGTCAGATTAACGGATTTTTGAGGTTCTTTCCAATTTTAAATTCTAATAATTCAATAAACTAATTATGTAACTTGAGTAAGTGACTTAAACTATGAAGTCATTTTCTACTACTGTAAAATGAGGTTGGGCAAAGAAAATCTATAACAGGTGAGAAACTCTTTTCTGCAAAGGGCCATTTGGATATTTATAATATCATTTACAAGCCATACAAAATTATCAACATAAAAGAATTCAAAATTGGTGGGAAGTTGTCATACTTAGGTTTCAGTTTATCATAGCCTGCAGTTGCCTAGCAAATTATTTCAAAAGCCTTATACAGCTTATGGGCCTGATAGTCCCCATCCCTGATCTTTAAGGAAGGGCCTTTATATCTAAATCTTATAATATTTTGGATAATTCATTTTAAAAGGATTTAATATGAATGAATTCCACAAACAATTACAGAGTAACTGCTATGTGAAGAATACCCAGCATGTTCTGAGTGGAATACAAAGGATTAAGAGCACACAGTCCTTGCTTTCAGGAAGCTTGAGATCCATTTGGGGACATAAAAATGCACAAATTAACACAATTTAGAGAGACTATCAAAGAGAAGAGAGTGACTGATTAGTTGGGCATTTGTTTCATCCCATTTGGAAGGATGACCTTTTTCACTGTCCACTGTTTTAATGAGAATGCCTATGATTTGTTCTAAACAATTGGTTGTATTTTTCTTTTTAAATTCCGAGAATTATAATTTCCACCCTTAATTCTTTTTATTGAGTTTTTATAGCATTTGGGATTCAGAAAGACACAGGCTCAAGTCCTGACTTTTAACACACCCTGGTACTGTGATCCTAGGCAAGTCATTTAACTTCACAAGTGACCTAAGAAACATTTTAAGATAATTTTTTATTAATAATTCTTCTATTAAAAAAGAAGGAAAATACCCAAAATCTATCATGCATGCAGGAAGCTTTTTGACTGAGTGTGAGCCAAATATATAAAAACAGACAAATAACTAATCCATGGTGTGATATGGTGGCTCAAATTCTTCTGATGCTTTCTGAATTTCCTCAAATATAAAATGAGGATAATTTTTTTTTTTTTTTGCAAGGCTCAAATGAGATAATGCATGCAAAGTGCTTTATAAACACTCAATGGATGAATCCCAAAAATCATTTCTGAAAGTTTGTAGTATAGAAGATATGATCATCTTCTGGTTATGAGGGGGAATAAATGGTTCAATTTGAAGTTCCAAGAATAGCTTAGGAAATTTAAGTATTAATTACTTCAAATACAATCAAAAGTCTTGTTTATAGTTTTAATTATTTTTGGTATAGTTTTTCTGCATCTGTATCTTTTTTCCTTCATAAACAACCTCAGATAATTTACTTTTAGTTTCTGGAGCAGTTTGACAAAGGGTAAAAGGGAGACAGGGATTCCACAGGAAAAAATTAGCACCAGTAACAATGATAAAGATAAGGAAGAAAAGTGATCTATGATAATATATTAAAAAAAAAAAAATGGCTGCAAGGAAGAATTCATTTACAAGGAAGCCTTAAATCCAGTTCAATTCATTATTTATTAAACACCTACTACATGCAAAGGCATTTGTGTTATGTGTTGAGCATATAGTTAATTAGGAAGCTAGCACTAATTACCATGAACAAATGAAGTCACCGAACTGGCCTTGAAATCAGGAGGACTTGAATTCAAATCTTACCTCAGACACTCGACACTTACTAGCTATCACTAGGGCAAGTCACTGATCCAGGGCAAGTTAAGTAGTTTTTATTTTGCTCATGCTGACACGCTAATTCACATGAAAATATATGAGACTAGGCATTAGAGAAAGGTTGGGAGTGAAGATTGAAATTTGGTAAGCATTTTAATAGTTATTAATAAAATACGGGAGTTCATGAGATCATTAAGAGACACAGAATAGAGAGAAAAGTTAAAGGCCAAGGGAAAAATTATGAGGGAAATATACGCTGAAGAGTTAGGAAAGAGAAAAGGAATCAATCCTCCTCTCCTTATTCCCCCCCAAAAATAACTTTCAGAAGGGAAAGAAGAGGCATTTTAAATGTTAACAAGGTTATCAAGGAGTGCTTCATACTTCTTATATGCAAGGGAGAAGTTAAGAAAGATGAAAAGGGGGGGAAAAGTCATATTTAACAATAAAATCATTAGTGTTCTTAAGAGAGTGGTACTTCAGTATAGCAAAGGTAAAGTTTTAAACTAATGTGTGGTGAAGCAAAAAAATCTGATTATTCTTTTTACAGATTTGGCAGAAAGGGAAAAGATGATAGCTTGAAAGGGTCAAGGGGAAGAATAGAGAATAAGTACTATTTCAAACACTTCTAAATACTTTTCAAATATCTCATTTGATCCTCACAATAAGCCTCTGATATATATGCTGTTTTTATCCCCATTTTACAGTTAAGGAGACAGAGGAAAACAGGTTGTTTTGAGGAAACAATCAGATAATTATGTGAAGTTTAGAGTCAATATGGGGATAGTAAATCTAGAGCCAGATTGGAAGCCAGAAAGACTTGGATTCAAATCTGTCAACACAGGCAAATCATTTCACTTCAAACTGACCCAAGCAACTTTTCAACACTTTCATTCATTTAATAAAATGCTGAAAATTTACTAAGCTGCATTGCTGGGAATTTAATCACTTTGAAAGTTGTCTGTACATCAAAAGTCCAATCTCTATTCTAAGTGCTACATTAATGTTAGCTATTAATGAAAAACGTTTGTTAAAATACCAATCAATGTCTTTCACTTAGCAAATGATCAATATAATTAATGAAACTGAATTCAATTTTGTGGCTGCACCAAAATCTGGGATTTTGAGAATTTAAGGAAAAAGCATTACCCATCCTAAATACTATAGCACAGGAACGTTTACTCCCAATATACCAATTTTTAAAGAACTTAGCACAGTGCATAGCTTGTAGTAAGCGCTAATACATTTTTACTAGTAAGATTAAAGTCTCTCTGCTGTCATTTTACAAAGCAATAAAAGCACTCACTAAGCACAGGCTGGAAGACAGCTTTGGAAGAAGACGGCTTTGGTCCACAATGAGATCACAGCACCCAAATGCCACTAGATTTCTTGCCTGAGAATAAACTTCCATCTGTACTCCCCAGGGATGTTGGGACCAGCCCCGCGGGCCGGGACACGAACGTCCTCCGCCCTCCTGGAGACCCCACCCCCAACTCCTGACTAGTTTTCTGGTGGGGGAGCGTGAGCCTGCACGAAAGAAACTGGAGCCCACCCCTGGAGCCTCCCCGACTTCAGTTCCCCTCTCGAAGCAATAACTCACCTGCAGGCCGAGATGCCGAGAGCTGAGAGATCGACCAAGGGCAGAGAAGCACCCTCTGAGGACTCCGGCAGAGATCTCCGATGCCGTCACATCCTGCAGGACGCCACCATTCCGTACGCTGGGGGAAGAGCAAAGGATACTGAAAAGTCAGTCCTTCACTCCTTTTCTTGTTTGTCCTTAACCTCCAGACATAGTTTAAATTTTAAAACTTGGTCACCAGTGTAGCTTATGCGGAACTTCCCCAGACTAGGTCGATTCACTCTTCTTGCACCGCACTGTGCGCCTCTCCCCCCCTGGAAGAAATGGTAGCTCCAAGTTCTCTCCGCCCCTCTTTCGCCCCGCCCCCAACATGGCGGCTGCCAGTCAGCGCTTGCTGTTGGCGGGCAGTGGTAGGTGCTCCGGTTGCTGAAGGAGCTGCTGCTTTTTTCATCCGGGCCCAGACCTAACAAGGACTTGGAAAGGGAGGGAGGCAGGAAGGAAAGTCTAAGGAGTGCTGAGAGAGGGCCATAGAGGTAAGTGGTGATGCAAAGAGGAGAGAAGTCGACCGGGAGAGTTGGGCTCCTGGGCCTCTGGCCGGACAGGCTCGCCTCGGCGCCCGCAGGCAGGCGCCCCAGGCGTTTTCTTCTTCCTGATGCCCCCGTGGAGACCGGCCTCGTGCTTCCTGGCTCGGAGGTTACCGAGCTCTTCCCTATCCCTGCGATTCTGAACTACCTCCTCGCATCCTCCCTCCGGGCTGGGAGAGCCTGCCTAGACTAGACGCCTTCTTTAGCACTACCCGCCCCTGCCCCCGGGAAAAGGAAAGCCTCTTTGGGACCCAATTTGGCTCCTGTTTCTGCTTGGCCTCCACTTCTCGCCACGTAGGGACTGTCTGTGCCGCTTTCCTCTTTAGGGTCTCCAGGCTGACTCCCTCCCCCTGGGCCCGGCGCCGGTGTTTGCTTGCTTCGCTGCATTTGTCCATTGTCATACATGTCAACAGCCTTTATTATCATGTTGACTGCCTCGGTTGGCGCTACGTTGTTGTCGCCGTTTTGACTTAAGGAGCGCATTTTTGAGGCTCCGTACCCCTCGCGGTGATGTAGACTGTAGCAAGTTAATCTGGGAGCGAAAGTTGAGTCTCCCGCGTCCCCCGGACCTTCGGCGCTCTCCCGCGCGTTTGGTTAACTCGGCGGCTCTCTTGCCTGGCTTCGAGCCTAACTTAGAATAGATTTTTAATAAATGCATATTGTGTAGTTGGATGATTTTCCAGTTTTTGTTATCCTTCTTGCATGAGACTAACTCCCTGACAAAACAGTATACAACTGCTGCCTGTGATGTTTTCCTCCCCGTCCCCTCAGATTTCGCACTGATCAGCGGTTTTTAATCCGGGGTCCACAGAACAGTCAGGGAATAGATTTCGAGAAGTCTCTGAACCCAGATGGGGAAGAAATGGGGAGAAAATGACATCCTTATTTCACGGACCTTGAAATTTAGCTTTTTCTCCACTATTAAAAGATATTTGTAGGTTATGCCAAAGGGTCGATCGCACAAATTAGATTAAAAATCCCTGTCATAAATAAACATAGATCACCTGTTAGATCTTAGAATTTATTATTTCTGCTTCCTCCCTCTTAATTCTCCCCTTGTTATTGTCTCCAGCAACAGACATTTGTAGTTACACAAATGGTCAAAATGTTGGTTTGGAGGGTGAAATAAAAATAGCATTTGTCCTTAAGGCTCTTTCCAGGATACATGATCTTTACTCACTCTAAGCGTGTGTGTGAGCGGGTAGAACAAGTGTTGTTCCCATGTTAGAGATAAGGAAACACTCAGAGCCCTGGGTAAGTGACTGTTCAGTGGCTGCGCAGCTAGTAACAAAGCTGGGACTTTATTTTTGGTGGGTTATTTTTCCTATTACATCACAGTGATTTACATGAACGGGGATCTTGTTCAGCTGAGGTTTAAGTACTTAGTAAATTTAAGGCAGGATAGATACTCATTAGCTGTGTGACCCTGGGTAAGTCACATAACACTGCCTCAGTTCCTCATCTATAAAATGAGTTGAAGAGGAAATGGCAAACCGCTAAAGGATTTTTTGCCAAGAAAACCCCAAATGGGGGGGTCATAAAGATTCAGTCATCAAGACTGAACAACAAAAATTATTCAAGATACTACAACTCCAAAAATAGACTGAATAGTCTGCTCCCCAAAGGATTTTTATCTTCTTCTAAGGGGACACAATGTGGAATCTGATCAGAAAATTGAAGGAGAGAACATTAACACCTGTAGAGAAACTTTTCATAACAGATAGCCTTGAACTAATAGTTAAATGAAAGGGGAAGATTCGGAGAAGGTAGAGTAGGTGGTACAGACCACCTGTGAGAATAAAAACATGAATGTGCAGATGAAATGAGAATTTGAGAAACAGCTAGTAGTTGATTTTAGCTGGAATGTAGCCTTGTGTCTAGGGGAGTGATAGGAATTAATTCTGGAGTCAGAAAGTAGATTGATATTTAAAAAAAATTTTGTATTGATATCTTTTATTTTTTACACAGTTAAAATTTCTCCCTGTATGCCCCTCTCATTTTCTATTAGAAAGCTGTCTCCTGTAACAAATAGTTTTTTTTAAAGGAAAAAGAGGAAGAGGAACAAAATTAGCAAAACTAACCAAGACATCAAAATAAGGCTGAAAATATATGGACTATTTCACATCTGTGAATCTTCCTTTTCTGCTATAGAGTTTGGGGAGAAAGGGAGATGATTTCTCATATCTCCTTTTTAGGAGATATGTTCTTTATAATTTGACAATATTCAGTTTCAGTTATTTTGTGGATGTAGTTCTTTCTGCTTCACTCTTGTAGCCATTTGTGTATATTATTATTTTGACTTTGCTTACTTTAGTCTGCCTCAGTTAATGTATTTCCTTGCTTCTCTGTTTGCATATTTGTCAATTCTTTTAGCACAGTAATATTCCATTATATTTACATACTATAATTTATTTAACCATTTCCCAAACAATGGGCACCTGTGTTTCGAGTTCTATTCTACCACAAAAATATTGCTATACATTTTGGTATGTATAGGATCTTGCTTTTTATTATTGGCCTCAGTGGTGGAATCTCTGGCTCAGAGGTCATGAACATTTTAATCTCTTCATTTATATAATTCCAAATTGCTTTCCTGAATTTTTGTACTGATTCACAGTTCTACCAACTGTATACTAGTATACCTATTTTCCAATAAGTTATCCAACATAAACCGTTCTTATTTCTTATTATCTGCCTATTTGCAAGGTGAAACAGAACATTGTTTTGATTTGCATTTCTTTTATTAATGATCTGGCTTATTCTTTTTTGTGTTTGTTACTAGTGTGTAATTCTTATAGGAACTATTCTTATCCTTTGATCACATATATTGGAAAATGGCATTTAGCACATGGGAATAGTTTTATCTCTTTACTTTTCTTTTTGATTTTAATTCCTTTCTCTTGTCTTACTGTTATTTCTAGGTTAGAAGTAGAATTTAAGTACTCATGGCATCACATCAAATAATAGTAAGGAGTGTAGGCACCTTACCTGTAATAAATTTATGAGTTTATATAATATGTTTTGTATGATTTCACATGTATAATTGATATCATTTTACTTGCCTTCTAAGTGGAAGGGAGTGAGTTTGGAATGCAATTTAAAAAGAAAAGAATGCTAAAAATAAAGAACGCTTTTAATAGAAAAAATTAAATATGTAAACTACAAATGAATTTAGATACTAAGGCACTTGGATCTTAATATTGATAATAATTTGTTTATGATTTAGCATAACATTATTTCCTTATTTGTCTATTTTGTGAATTTTTGTTTTTCCCTTACCTAAGGCACAGTAAATTTTGTCCAAGTCCTTCATCTTTATTGTGTATATAACTTTGCTTTTCAGGTGTGTTTGTTTTAAGCGACTGTGGGGGTTTGTTTCTTATCCAATATGTTAACTCTTTCATTTTATTGGATTGGTTTCTAATGCCTTTGGTTTTAAAGTTATGAGAGGTTTATATTTTTCTCCTTTAATTTCTAATATTGTTTTTCTTAATGAAAATTTTAAAATACCTCTTTCTCTTTAAAGACAATACTTTTTCTTTTTCTTCACTTACTTTTGCTTAATCTTTTTTTAAATGTTCTGTTTATTAAAAAAAAAAGCAGAAGAGAAAGAAGAGAGAGAAAATAAAACAACAGAACATCACCTAGCAGATCATAAAGGATTCAAAATTTATAACAATAAATTACGTTTGAGAAAGAATATATAATATCAGAAGAAATTATATTCATGAGTATCCATCTTTTCTTTGCTTCCTTGTAAATTGTTCTTTTGTTCTCTTCTTGCACACATTTTTTTTTACTTTTTTCTTTTTTCCCCCTTTCATCCCTCCCCCGTCTCCCTAAAGTACTAGCAATGTAAGTAAAGCAAGCTAAAGTACAGATATATTTATATAGAGCAAATATGGATATAAACATACACAGATATATACATATACATTCAAACCCACCCACCCACATGCATATATCTGTATGCACACATACATAGAGCAATATGCATACATATCCACATATCCTCAAGACTTAACCATATATAAACATGCATCTAAAACTATTAGTATGGCTGATGTATGATGAAGATTTCTATCCTGATTGAATTTTTAAGTTTGACTTTGTCTAAGTTCAATGATTACTAACCATACTTTTATTTTTCCTAATAAATTCTACTCCTGATGCTTGTAGTATTTGTGTATTTCTCTCTTTCCAATCCCTGCTAACTTTTCTGCTTTAATTCTGTTCCTTAACTTACTATGCTATTTATTACCTAACCTCTCACATGTGGTTCCCTCCCTCCCACTACTCATTTCTCATACCTCCTCTCCCTCCTTATTTCTTTATAGATTTTGGTATACCTTTATGGTTTATATGTGCTTAAATCTTTTTTAAAGTAGTTCCCACAAATTTTCTTCTTCTTACCCTCATTAGCAGTGCATTAGCATCATCCCCCTTGTTACCATTGTAACCTTAGGTTAAGGTTTAACTTAATTCCTTTTTCTTTATTTTTTAAAAAATCTGGTTTTTCAATTCTTTCCCTCTTTTTCCCCTGTCAAGGAAAATTCTCCTTCTTCAGTTTTTGATTTGTTTATTTTTTTCCAATAAGGATTCTTCCCCCCCCCCCCCCCCCCCCCCCGCCACATTCTCTTTATTCTCTTCCTTTTCCTTCCCTTTAAGACCTTGATTCATGGTCCTTTTATTTCTTTATTTTGCTTTCTTTGTAGGCTTAAAGCTTCAAAATTAACTTTTGAGTTCTTTATCTTAACAATTTCTATGTTGTAGCGTTGTGAAAATTGTAAATCTTTTCCCTTTCTTTTTTTCAACTATGCTTGACTTTTAGAAGTATCACTTTCTGCAGGAGTTGGAAGAAATTGAAGTTCTTTATTCATTTCGTGTCCCCTTATGTGTCTGTTTTATTTCTCCCCTCCAAAAAATTGTAAACATTTTCTAATTTTAATTTTGTACATCTCTGATATTATTTAACCCAAAAGTAGTAGGCATTGAATTTAATCATTTGCAATATACTGCAAGGAACCATTTTACGACTCTTTCTGTTGATTACTTGCTGATTGCAAAACATTGAAAAACCTCTTATGTAAAATTTCTCAATTATTCAGTAGGGTTTGGGCTGACTAGTAGTAGGAAAAACTAAGAAAAAAGAATTCTAATTTCCAAAGTATGATAGGCAGATGGATTGACATTAATACTTATTCATCAAAATGTTCACATTTATGTCCTGGAAATTATTTTAACTTTAATTTTCTGTGTATATAAGTTCTAATAACAAGTTGCTTGAGGGCAGGAACTAGTTTGGTTTTCTTTGTAAACTCAGAACCTAATACAACATGATAGTTTATAAATGCAACTGGTTAAATCATTTAAGTATATGTAACAAATTATTAGAATGATTTTATCCTTTAATGTAGTCACTTTGGAAGTTATCCACCCATTATAGAAATTCTGCCCAGCAACTTCTGGAATTATTTGAGCCAGATCATAAGCAAATCAACCCTTCTACTTAACCACATATTTTTCATGAATGAGTGTTTAAAAATAGTATTTTCCAGCTTAAATTTATTTATCTTATACTTCAAATAACTTTTGGTTATTTCAGAATATTAGTCCCAAACTTTATTATGATTGAGGATATTTAAAAGGATCGACTGTGATTTATGGGAAGTCACTTTAACTCTTTGCCATTAGTTCCCTCATCTGTAAATAAAGGAGTTGGAAAATGGTCTCTTCTTTTAGCTTTGATTCAGTGTCTGAAAGGAATTCTAAAAAAGGAAATCTAAAAATGTTTTGAGTAATGGCAGTCACAATTAATCATTGGACTCGTTAAATCATAATTTATCACTTTGTAGTTATCTTTTGTGAGGAAAATAATAGGCAGTTTATTTTTTGTCTAAATGAGAGAAAAAATGGCTTAAAAAGGTAAAATACTGGTTAAATTGGAAAAGTTTTGTAAAATGACTGGGAAAGGCCAAGTTTTTAGCCCCCCAAAAAAGACCCAGAATCTATATTTCACAGAGATTTTTGAGAAGACAACTGTCTATTTATTGGTGGTATGAAGATGGTGATGATGATGAAGATAATTGGCATTTGTGCTTTTGCACAGCATTTTTAATATGCAATCTCGTATGTTGCCATTAATTTGCATGTATTTACCAGTTTGACAAAGACTTCAATTTCATTGTCAGATAAATTTCTAATGGTATTTTCTTTCTTTTGAAGGAACTTTTCTGTTTGCTGACCTTGGGATGCAAAAATGACATCTATCATCAAACTAACTACCCTCTCAGGGGTGCAAGAAGAGTCTGCACTTTGCTATCTACTTCAGGTTGATGAGTTTCGATTTTTATTGGACTGTGGTTGGGATGAACACTTTTCAATGGATATCATAGATTCTCTTAGAAAGTAAGTAAATGCTAGTGTATACTTTAGTACTTTTTTGTTGTTGTTGTTATATGTTAGCACTTTTTTGGTAAAATCCAAAAATATTTAATGTTCTTTCTGATTGTGCTCAGGATAAAAGATAAATTAGATATTTAAAATTTAGCAATTAGAGTGTTAAGTACTTTCATTATCCTACCTTTAGGAGAAACAAATCATAAGAAAGAAGTTCATGTCAGAGATTTAGTGAGAAATCAAAAACTTGAATATTCTAGCATCAAGATACATCCAACATAAGATCCTATGTAGGATTTTGTGGTTCACTTGTGTTTGACTCTGCTACTCCATTTGAGGTTTTCTTGGGAAAGATGCTGGAATGGTTTGTAATTTCTCCAGCAACTACAATATTCTAAAATGAAAACTGATAGTTCAGGATTCTAATCTATCAAAGAAAGACACAATTCTTTTCACTATTTATTAACACAGTAATAAATGGGGGGTTTTTTGTTGGTTTTTTTAAGATGTTTGACAAGTAGAAGTTGGGGAGATAAGGGGAGTCTTTTCTGGTTTGACTAAATCAGTCAAAATAACCCTTCTTCCAAACATCCCTGTTAATTTGAGGTTTACCATAATTGGATTTTATCAATCACCATCCAGAATACTGAATTAAAGTCCATAGCAAAGATATAAGTAGAAATAGCATTATTCCTTGAGTACCTACCAAAGTTCCAACTTGAACACATGAATCTTAAACAGTAATACATAGCTCAATCACAATTAAATTCACTTTCCAGATATCCCCTTTTTTAAATCATTATTTTTGAGCATTGTATTTTAGGTTATGTTTATAGGCATAGGCTATTCCATTACCATTGGTAAAGGAAAATAGGATAGCATTATGGTTGACATCCATGATCCAGTTTTTGCTTTTAATCACAAAATGGGATTTTGGGGATTGCTAATAGTCATTAGAATTGATTGCCTTTTTTTTTTTTTAAGCATTTTCATCTTATTTCTTCTTGGGAATAAAATAATTATCACTCAGATTTTTAAAATGCTTTCCAGTTTATAGAGAGCTTTCTTCACAACAATTCTATAAGATATCTAGAGCAAATGTTATCTTTATTCTACAAGCTAGAAAGCCAAGGCTAAGTGACTTCCCCATTATATTGCTCAGTTAGTAGTGACAAAACTTGGATTTGATCCCAAATTTCCTTACTACAGATTTATTCTTTTCATTACAATATACTACCACTAATAGATGCCAGAAACTAATCATTTTGTACTCTTTTAGACATGTTCACCAGGTAGATGCAGTACTGCTTTCTCATCCTGATCCTCTCCATCTTGGTGCACTCCCATATGCGGTTGGAAAATTGGGTTTGAATTGTGCTATCTATGCAACCATTCCTGTTTATAAAATGGGACAGATGTTCATGTATGATCTTTATCAGGTAAATTTTGTTTTATATTTTCAAATTTTTAGCCGTGACAATTTTTTTTTAAATTAACATTTTATTTCTTTGTGGGTTGTCTTTTAGTCTCGTCACAATACAGAAGACTTCACACTCTTTACATTGGATGATGTGGATGCAGCTTTTGATAAAATACAGCAACTCAAGTTCTCTCAAATTGTGAATTTGAAAGGTAACAACTGTTGGAATTAAGGGGAAAATCCAGTTTTTGCGATAAAACTTTCTCAGTACACTAAAATTTGTTACCTCTGGGAGTTAGAGAAAGTTTCTCCAAACAATAAAATGTCCCAACCTAATGCCAACAAAATGATGATCATGTCAGACCTTATGATGGAGTTTTTTAAAAGTTTGTATTTGATTAATGAAGCCGAATAGTTATAACCTGAGTCTGTTGTGTACTGAACAATGGCATGAGGCATTGGAGGGGATATGGTCTGAGAGGAGATAATAAGGATTTTCAAATCACAATAATTTCTTATTGTCTCTCCAGATTTATCTCTTCCTCACGACAAAGGAAAAGACTAAGCCAAAAAAAAAATCTGATGCTGAGAATGTATTTAACAATGTTTATACAGCAGTATGTCCTGGTAAAACTCTCCCTCTCAGCTGTGAGGGAAAACTTGTATTTTATTTATCTGTCCTCTAGGACCTTGGTTAGTTTTTGCTTAACACAACTTCCTCTTAGTGATCTTTTTTCATTTACATTGCGATTGCCATGGTATAGATACCTTTTGGGTCTTCTTATTTTGCTATATCAGATTGTATAAATCTTTTGAAGTTTCTCTGAAATTTCCATATTCATCCTTTCATAGTGAATTGTGATTTTCTATTCATTTACTGTGGATGGTTTTTTTTGTTTTGTTTTGTTTTGTTTTGTTTTGTTTTGTTTTGTTTTGTTTTAGCCATTCTTCAGTTAATAAGCACTCGATTCTCCCCTCTCCCAATTCTTCATTTCTATAAAGACTCTTACTATAACTTTTAGTATATTTTAAAACTTTGCTTCTGTCTTTGACTTTCTTCAGGTATATGCTCACTAGTAGAATTGTTGATATGGGCATTTAGTTTTTTTTTTTTTTTTTTTTATACTGCAAATTGAAATTCAAGACTGGTGATCCAGAACCCAGAACTTAGTGTTTCTACTAACAATATTAGTGTCTTTTCATCTCATAATCCCCAACATTGATTGTCCTTACTTTTTTTCTCTTTTATTAATTTAGTGAATCAGAGGTAAAATGTCAGAGTTGTTTTGGTCGGTATTTCTCTTATGGCTAGGCTGAAAGAACTTAACTTTGATTTCAACTCAGCCAGAAACTGGATTTAAAGTACATATAATTTGAAGTAGTAAAAAATTGTGTTATTTTTTATGATTTCTGCTATTCCTTTTTTGGTTAAGAATTACTCCTATTACCATAGTTATAAAAGATGTGTATGATCTCATTTAATTTTTTGATGATGACCTTTTATATTCAGTTTGCGTGTATGTTTTGAATGTACAGAATATGATATAAGATATTATTCTAACCCTAATTTCTACTAAACTGCTTTACACTTTTCCCAGCAGTTCATAACAAACAGGTATATATATTATGGAGTTTATCAGACACTGGACTACTTTTCTAAACTGCTTTTGTTTCGTTTAAGTCTGTTTCATTGATCTACTTTTTAAAATAACTATCAAATTGTTTTTATGATTACTGCTTTATAATAGTTTGAAGTCTGGTAATGTTGTACCCTTTCACTCATACTTTTTCTCCTTTTTTTCTTGACAGTCTGGTTCTTTTGTTACTTTAAATGAATTGTGTTATTTTATCTCATTCTAAAAAGTGTTCCCCTCTGTAATTTGGCATAGCTCTAAATCTTCATATTGGTTTAGGTAATAATTGTCTTTTTTTTTTTTTTTTAAATATTCACATTATTTAGCCACAGATCTCACTTTATTTCTTTAGAGAGTATTTTGTAGTTGCACCCAGGTAAGTCTTCTTTATGTCTTGTTAGTTTAACTTCAATATATTTTTCATTTTGTAGTTTTTTTGAGTTGTGTTCCTCATTTTCATTAGTGTTAAAGAAATTCATATTACTTATTTTGAGAGGCATTGTTTCTAGTTTTATCTGTTCCTTCTCTGGTTCACTGCTCCTCCTTTTTTTCCTTTAGAAAATGATTGTGAATTTTTAGCTAGAGAACAGTGCTGGTGTCAGAGAATTCTTTCTGTGATAATCAGAAGAAATTTGGTCCCTTAGGACAGAGGATTGTTGCTAGCGGTCTGTTTTTCATCTGAGGAAAATTTCTCCTTGTTTTGGAGAGTTTCAACCTTAAATAGTCACCATGTGGGGAATTTAGAGAAAGATTGTAATCTGTACTGGCAGACCCCTGAGTCACCTACTCAATAATCCCATATTCCAAATGTGTTGTCAACAAAGTCTGAATGTTATTTTTTTTTTTTTTTCTTTTGATACAGGAAAAGGGCACGGTTTGTCCATCACACCTCTACCAGCTGGTCACATGATAGGAGGAACAATATGGAAAATAGTCAAAGATGGAGAAGAAGAAATCGTTTATGCTGTTGACTTCAACCACAAGAGGGAGATGTATGTATATCAGAACAAGAAATTATAGAAATGCAATTAGATGTGCTTTCTAATTTCATTTTCATGTAGATAGAATTAGTTAAAAGTGCTTATTTAAACTAGACTCAAGTTCTTTTGCCTAAATGTCGAGAATCTTAACTACAGAAGGGCTTTTCTTATATTCAAAATGATTCTTATATTAGTTGATTTTTTTTCTCCCACATTCTTAACTTTCCGAAATAAACATTCGAATTTTTGGTTGGGGGAGAGGCTTTGAAAATTGACATGGCTATTTTCAATGTGTCACATACACTCTATCAGAATTGTCAAATTAAAATAGAAATGGCTACTAAACCATACCTTGGGATCCTTGAGGGCCACATATTGACATAGAAAACAACATTTTACTACTTTCTGGGTTTTATTTATTGTTAAATACTTTCTAATTATATTTTAATATCATTTGGGCTGCACTTTAGGGTTAAGGACTTGTGTTTGATACCTCTATTCCATATAATAAAAGTATGGGATATATGTTGAATTTTTATCAGTGGGTAATTTTTAATGTTTGCTACTTAAGGAGCTTTGTGGTTCCATTTTGTTGTATAAAATGTTATCTTCCATTTTAGCTGTTTTGTAAATCTTGATTTTCAAAATCAGATTTTCTTAAGTATAACACTATATTTATATCATCATTATAAAAGTATTTTAGTTTTAATTTGTTAAAAATTGATATTTTTCTGTGAGCATAAAAGTTGTAACTTTTATATTGGGTTGCATTTTTTTGCATTCAGATCTCATATCTTATATTGAGAATCAAACTTTTATTTACAGTCACTTAAATGGATGTTCTCTGGAAATGTTAAGCAGACCTTCATTGCTTATCACAGATTCCTTTAATGCTACTTATGTGCAGCCCAGAAGAAAACAAAGGGATGAACAGCTACTCAGTATGTATTTTGTTATATTTAAATCAGAAATAGAAGTAAATGTATTATAGAATAACTTTTTGTTAAATACTATTCCATGTAGCTGCCATTTTTCATGGTAACAATTGAATTGACCACCTTAAAGGAAATAATGTGGATTTCGTTTATGTGGGTTCTTCTTTTCTAGTGTTCTGTTATAAATCTTTTAAGCATGATAACAGTTAGCACAATAGTCCATTACAGTTGATGGCTGATTCTACAGTCTTTGGATTATCCTCAAAAAATTTTTCATTTCAGGTTGGCTTTTCACTTATCACCTTGCACATTTCTAACTTTCTTACCAGTTTATTATAATGCTCAGAGAATTTTGACATTTTTCTAAATTATATTTTCTAGGACCATCTGCTAAACACACATACAATCCCTCATATACACATCAGATATATGTTTAAATTCTTTTATTGTACTATAATTTTGTTACATCAGATATTGTTTAAAATGGGCTATCAGATCACACTGCAAGTCTCCTTGGTATATAGATTTTTTTTCTGTTATTTTATTGTATACCATATTTCAAAAACCAGCACATTTTTTTACTGTACTCTAAATTGTTCTTATCTATTAATGCAAACAATTCAGTAATTTACTCATTCCATCTTGGGTTTAAAGAACCAAAGGCCAATATTTCATGATATACTTATCCTAGCCTCAATTTGAAACTCAATTACCATGCCCATGGCCCTCAATTGCATTCAGAAAGAAAATATTTGTTCTAAACTTCCATATTCCATACTGTAAATATGAAGATAAAGATAAAGACAAAATTATGCTTTCTTAATCCTGGATCAAAGTATTATTATAAAAATGTTGTGTTCATATTTTTTTAGCAAATGTCCTGGAAACGCTTCGAGGTGATGGGAATGTGTTAATAGCTGTAGACACAGCAGGCAGAGTTTTGGAACTTGCTCAACTTCTTGATCAGATTTGGAGAACCAAAGATGCAGGACTGGGTGTATACTCATTAGCACTTCTGAATAATGTCAGCTATAATGTAGTGGAGTTTTCTAAATCCCAGGTTTGTTTTATGTGATTATATGTAATATGTAATAAATGACAGTAAAGGTTTGAGATAGCAATTCAAGCTTGTGGAAATCTTTTGTTTTTGTTTTTTAATCAGTTTTGTGGTAGTGTATGTAAAAATGTTCTTGATTCACATATTGGTTTTAACTTAGTTATTTTTGTTTATATTTATTTGTATGTTCACTCAATGAGATTTCCTTATTGTTTGAATGCTAAGAATCGAAGTTATTTTCTTTTGGGAAAAGGATATCACTTATGAAGTGTAGACAACAGGAAGGTATATATCTAGAAGTTATACTTTGCTTTCCTCTGTATATTTCTGGGCGATCTTAAGCAGGATGTAAATTTATACAGTGAGGATTAAAAGAACCAAAAATATCCAAAGGAATTATATGAACGATATGCTATTAAGCATCTGAAAAAGCTGATTACTGCTGTGATAAAGTGTGGTGTAGTTGAAAGAGAAACCTAGGTTCTGGAATTGGTTCTTATGTTTATGATATGACTTTGGCCAACTCAGCTTCTCTGGCCTCAGTTTCCTCATATGTAAGAGGAAGATAGTTGGACTAGACTTCTAAGATACTTTTTCACTATAATTAATTGAATTTGGCTTTAAATTTCTTCATCACAAAGACAAAAAAAAGAGAACATTTATTTTTTCATAGTAAAATATTAAAATTAATGGCAAATTTGTAATGTTTTTACATTGAAGGTATCTTTAGAGATTTTGGAGTAGAATATATATTTTTTAATTGGAAATAGTTTGTGAACACTTAGTTTGTACCAAAAGTAGATGGTATAGTTACTAACAATTTCTGAATGGCTTTACCTTTTCTTTTCCAATTAGGTAGAATGGATGAGTGATAAATTAATGAGATGTTTTGAAGACAAAAGAAATAATCCATTTCAATTTCGCCATCTTTCTTTATGTCATGGTCTTTCTGATCTGGCTCGTGTGCCTAGCCCCAAAGTTGTCCTTGCCAGCCAACCTGATTTGGAATGTGGATTTTCAAGAGATCTCTTTATTCAGTGGTGCCAGGACTCTAAAAATTCAATCATCTTAACTTATAGAACAACACCTGGAACATTAGCACGTTTCCTAATAGATAACCCTTCTGAGAAAATCACAGAAATAGAGGTAAGAGCTGTATCTATAGAATAAGTAAGAGTATAAGTTTTACCTAAAAACTTTTGAAGTATGTCGTATGTATGTATGTATGTATGTATGAACTAATATCCAGGTGTGAAGTGTTAATAGTTCAACTATCTCATTGTGAAATAGGGCTTATAACTCCCACTTCTAAGATAGTCTCATTTTTTGAACATCTTCACACATCCCGAACAATGTTTATATTTATAATACTGACTGGAGGACTTTTAGAATCCAAAGTGCCCTTCAAATCAACACATTAAAGTTATGTATAGTATAGTTTTAATGTTTAGTATATTTTAATTGTATTCCAATTCTTTCATAATTGTTAATGCATTTATGGCATATGGTTACAAACTGCACAAAACTGATGAGTATTCTATAAAATCCAAAATTATATGCAGTGTTTGATACTTCTGAATTCCCTTCCTTCAAAAGGCTGGAAGGAGCGATATTCTTTGGGCCCCTTTTTTTGTGAGTTTTGTTTTACAATGTCACAAGTCATTTTTCAATTTTTTTTCCATTTACATTGTTATAATCTTTATGAATATTGTTTTCCTGTTTCTACTTGATTAGTTTGTTCATGTAAGTCTTCTATATTAATTATGCTTGTTATTTCTTAAAGCATAGTAAGATATTATGTTTATACATCACAGTTTATTTAACTGTTCCCCAATACATACTTATTTTCAGTTCTTTGTTATTACAAAAAGTGCTCAATCCCAGCTCTAGGTTGTTCCCCTGGAGCTATTTGCCATCTATAACATTTTACTTAATATCATCAGTTTCCTAGAAACATGACATTAGGATTTTTGTGTATAGCAACCAGAATATTTCATTAATTAGACTGCTTCATTCCTTGATTTTTATCGGATAAGGGAGTTTAATATATTTACTATTTCATTACAGAGCATTGCTGTGTATGTATGAGAAATTGGATTGAAATAAGTTTCATGTAGCATATTTAGAAACTGCAAAAGGCACCCTTTGAGGTTATGATGAAAATTTGTGAAACTTGTTTACAGTAAAATAAAAAAATTAGGTACTTCTTGCTTAAATAAAATATTTTGAAATTTTAGGGAAAGACAGTAAGGCATAATTTTTAAAATTACTGATACTAGATATTGGGAGTATTGGGGTTTGGGGCCTACTATTAGTTAGCCTTCTGGCCTAATTTATCTAATTTATCTAACTGCTAGTGGGCTTCATGATTTTTATGCCCCTTCTAAATCTCATCTAGGAATATCTGAGAATATTTAAGTACTAAATTATCTGAATTACAAAATTATTTTAAGAAAACACAATTCTTCAGTAATCTGTGAGTGGTCATTAAAAGAAAGCATCAGAAATTTAAAGTGAAACTTTTAAGATTTTAAAAGTTAGATAGCATGATACAATGCTGGATTTAGAATCAGGTACCCATGATTCTAGTGTCCCTTAGAATTCTTCATAGCTGTGTAATTATGGGCAAGTCATTTAACTTCTGGTCTTATTTTGCTTATCTGTATAATAGAGATCATAATACCTACAGTATCTAATATATATGATTGTGAGGATGAAGTGAAGTTCGTCAAGTAATGTACATATATTAAAAGATTAGGTACACATCAGCCTTTATTTTGTTAAACTACAAATGGTTATATTAGCTGTAGAAGAAAATTGATAACCTATGATTTTTATACAGTTTAGTTAGGTTAAAATCTCTTTGGTGCCATGATAATACAGTTTTACTATTAATGTAAACAACACCAGAATCTTCTATGTAATGGGCTATTGAATAATTTTGGAGAAAAAAATTTATTTTAAAGATCATTACTCTTCCACTCTCTTCTCTCTCAAAATTAATAATAATTTTTTGATATTTTCTTCGACCATTTTGTTTTAGTTGAGAAAACGTGTGAAACTTGAAGGAAAGGAACTTGAAGAGTATCTAGAGAAAGAGAAACTGAAGAAGGAAGCTGCAAAAAAGCTAGAACAGTCAAAGGAGTAAGTTACTTAAAAATTTTTAAACTTTTCAATTGTTACTAACATCTTTGATGTATAAATCACCTTCATTTTCAAACATACCAACATTCAGAAAATGATTCCCTTCAATAACATACTCCAAACTTTTTCTGATCATGCACCCCAATATGTGTATATTTATTTTTAAAAAATATTACTACAGTAATAAACATGTATACTATAAACCTCACACAAAAATAGAAATTATAAAAGGATAAAATAAAGATGGAGTACTAGTTGATTCTTCACTTAGTAGGGTATTACTGAAAGTTGAGTTAGTATAAGTGACGTGATCAATCTGTGGTTGGGGGAAAATCAGTTGGTGACTGGGTGAATGATAATTTGGTGAAGAGAGAGATGTGACAGGTAGAACAATTAGCAGACTCATTAGTCTAGGTGGGTTTTGATAGGATCCTGAAATAAGGTAGTGGCTATATAAGTGGAAAGAGGAAAATAGATGTGAGAGATGTTGTTTATGGAAGCAGAAACAACCAAACTCAGTAACTATTGGGATAGGTGGATATTATTATGTTGGCACAGTTATTGTTGTTGTTTGGCCTTCATTCTTGAAATCAACTGTTTTGTCAGGGAGGTGCTTCTGTGTCATGCTAGTGAATTGGATTTGAAGGAGGGAGGGCTGTGCATACTAACCAAACTCACTTTCTCCTCCAGTACCTCTGGGTTCAATGGCTAGGTATAAATCAGGATGACTGGAAACAGCCCTGGATGCCTGAGAAACCTTGGCCTTTTTAAGCTGAAGTCTTTCACTGGTCTCAGTTTGACTCGGGCATTTTCTAACATTGAAGCATCTTTATGTTTCGGGCATAAATCCAACTTTATTATTGCGCATAACTATTTCAATATATAGTAGTATTCATATATTCAATGTTATAGTATTTTTGCCAGGATGATATGTCACTTTTAATACTGGTTCTTAAAAATCTTACTATGGGTCACATTGGACCAAGATCTTACTTCAGAGAAGTACTAAATTAAGGCTTAAATTTTTCTCTTGACTTTGTTATTGGTATCTTAGAAGGAAGATTTATCTTTTATGCAGTTGAAGCTTATACAGTTGAGCCAGCAGTGCTATTTCTATGATTTCATTACCTGATTAATCAATGAATATTCCTTCAATTCTTTAAGCTTTTTGTTTCTTTAAGGAGTTTGTTATATCTGTGGTTCTGCAAGTATTGAATTAACTGTAAATTGACTGCCAGATATTTTATAGGGCACTGACTTCCCTCTTGACTTTTGGTGGTGTTCTGTAGAAAATGCTGTTTATTTTTGTGTTTCTTTTACAACCTACAACTTTGTTGAAACTATTAATTTTCTTGTCCATTTTATCCTATCTATCTATCTGTCTGTCTATGCTGGTTCCTTAGCATTTTAAGAAAACCATCATGTTATAAACAAATAGGGATAATTTTATCTTCTTTTTACCATTCTTAATTTCTTTTATATTATTCTTTTTACCAGCCTTATTACTATTACTAGTATTTTTAGAATAATATCACCTGGGATTGAACCTGTGATATCACTGCTCATTTGTATTATGGGAATCAAACCTATGTAACTCCTAGAAGAGAAAACTCCTTCTATGTTTACAAGTTGGCACCATCTATAATCTTTAGGATTTTGGAGAATGGCCAGGGGCCTTGAGAAGTTAAGTGTTTACGCAGCCAATATGTATAGAGAGTTGGGACCATTTCAAATAACAGAAGGGAAAGAAAAGGTGTCCTTGATTTACTCCAATATTAATTGGGAAAACTCCTAGTTTTGCCCCATTTCATTTATTTCCAACATCTAATTTTATTTTAAGATACTTTTCATTGTATTTTAAAAGATTGCTCTGTATCTGTGTTTTGCAAAGTTTTTAGCATAAATGAGTGTTGCATTTTGTCAAAGGATTTTCCTATATTCTTGGCATGTAGTTTTGGATGTTTTTGTTTTTAATTTGATTAATTAAATTATTTTCTAATGTTGAAGCATCTTTACATTTTGGGTATAAATCCAACTTGATTATTATGAATAACTACTTCAGTATATATGAATGTAGTATTTTTACCAGGATGATATGTCACTTTCAATACTGGTTCTTAAAAATCTTACTGTAGGTCACATTGGACAAAGGTCTTACTTCAAAGAAGTACTAAATTAAGGCTTAAATTTTTTTCTTGACTTTATTGGTATTTAAACTTATACAGTTGAACCAGCAATGGTATTTCTATGATTTCATTACCTGACCACCAAAGCCATGTTGTTATTATATTTTTGACCAAAAAAATTAGAATTTGAAAGCAATTGTATTGTTAAAACCTTATTGTCTATTTTTCAATATCATCTCAGGGCAGACATAGATTCTAGTGATGAGAGTGATGTTGAAGAGGATATTGACCAACCATCAGCACACAAAACCAAGCATGATTTGATGATGAAAGGTGAAGGTAGCCGAAAAGGAAGTTTCTTCAAACAGGCTAAAAAGTCTTATCCTATGTTTCCTGCCCCAGAAGAAAGAATTAAATGGGATGAGTATGGAGAGATAATCAAGTATGTGATTGAAACAAATTTTTCTTTTACTTAGCAATGAAAGTATTAAGTATATTGGACTATAAGTCTGAAAGAATGATCTGAACCTAATGAAGTTTATTTCTTATTTCTGTTTTATATATTAATTTTTGAGATCATAGTCTTTAGATCTAGAAGTCCCCTAAGTTTGATCCTCTGGTACAAATTGAGAGAGCTAAATATAAAAGAAGTTAAATGATCTATCCAGCATTACACAGATTCTAGTTATACCAAGGTGCCTCTGAAATAGAATTTTTGGAAAGAGTTCAGAGAAAATAATTAAAACTCTGAAAATAGAACATATTAAAAATATTTAGAAAATAAATGATAGGTATTGGAGTGTGTTAAGTTGCATATAAAAGATGATGTTCAGTGTCGATAAACACTGAAAATAGGATATGGAAATTATGATCATTATTAGAGGAAGATAAACTTAACTCAGGAAGAACTAACTCCATATAGGGAAGATTGTTAAATGTGAGTTGTGACTGAAGATCATAAATCTGGAATTATGAATGACCTTAGAGATCATCTCATTCATTTCCTTGCCCTGCCCTCTTCTGCACACCCATTTCATAGATGAGTAAAGTAAGGAACAAAAAAGTTAAGTTACTTGCTGAAAAGTACATAGGTAATAAGGACAAAGCCAGGCAAGTGTTGTGAATATGCATTCAGGATTCTCATGCTATGCAGTGCTAATTTTTCTTTCTTAGTATACTTTATATTTAAACTTGATAATTAGTCTTTAAATATAAGATGTTATAAAGGCCTTAAGTTCAAAGACTATCTTTAGGAGGATAAGACCAACACATAGCAGAAAGTGTCTGCTCAGGCCAATCCTCCAATTTTTAGATGAACAAATGGAGATTTCGGAAGGTTAGGTGACTTGCCTATAGTGATAGGTCCATAGTACTAAGTTTGAATAGTAGTTCAGAGAAGGGAGAAATTGAAATGTGTTGGAAGGCCAGATAGAATTTAGATAGCCAAAATGCCTTTTGGATAATGGTGAGAACACCTGGATAAAGTCACAGAAGTGGGGACTACACATTGTATGTAAGAAAATACTAGTCTGACTGGGGATAAGTTTTTGAGGACTAAATGGGATTTGAGTTGAATAGGTTGCACAGTGAAATGGAGATGATTCTAAAACATTTGGAAGGAAGAAACTATAGAACTTTGTGGCAAATTTGATATAGAGGATGAGGGACAGGTGTGTGTCAAGATGATTTTAAAGTTTTTATCCCAAGGGTGCTTCATCTAAGATTGGAATATATGAGAAGAGAAGTGAGAGATCAAGGATGGCAAATGCTTGGGGTCATCAGTAGAGAAGTAGGGAAGGAAGTCAGAAAAAGTAAATAGATTTTTCTAAGGATGTGAGTATTGAGAAAAACTGAGGGAAGGAGCAATATTTTGTGGGGGACATGCTTAATTTTAGGATTAAAAGGACAGGAGAAGGAAAAAGAAGGGTCATGTTATAAGGAGAAGTAAGAAGTACAAAAAACTAGGGGAGTTTCAAAAGGCTTAAGAGATATTATGTAGAGCAGTAGGGAACAAGGCCTGAAAATCCACTGTTTGACAAAATTTAAATCTTGCGTATAACTTGGAGAAGACACTTTAATAAAAGTGAGTTTAAGTAGAGTCAGTGAGGTAGAAAATGTTTTGAAGGTTTAGTAGCAAAATTAAGGAGAGAAGTTAGATGACAGCTAAAAAAAGGGTTTACAGTAAAGGTATAAAACTAAAGATTTTTTAAATGTGTTTTCATTTTGTTTTGTTTTGTGGGAACAGAGCTCCTGGAAAAGGTGAAAAAAAAAATAGTCTTGAACATAGGCAGAAGGGGTTAACTTTAGACAAGAAAAAAAAAAAAATTCCCGACCTGGAAGGAAAAGAGGAGACAAGTATAGAGACAGTAACAGATAACATGAAGGAAGATGAAAATTAGAATCCTCATATCTTCTGGACTCAAGACTTCTCTACAAAGGATCAAATAAAATCATGTGCTCAAAGTTGGGGAGAAGGAAGAGATGATAACCTGGAGGCAAAAAAAAACTTGGCAGGTCTCTAGTCCAACATCTTTACTTTGCAGGATTACCCATGGTCATACTGGTAGTTATTGGCAGAGCTGCAATCCGAATTGAGGTCTCCTAAGTCAATATGTTTTACATAATTTGAGCCTATTTTCTGAATGTAAATCCAGTTCTCTTTCCATACCTTAGTGCTAGATGATCTTGCATTGAAGGCATAGGTGGTCAGACATGGTGATTTTAGATAGGTTTAAGGAAAATATGCATTAGTTTTTCTGAGTTGTCATAAGTATTTTAGAACTCAAAAATGATAATAGTAAAAAAAAGTGCAATTTCTTTTAGTTACATTTTGTATTGTTTTTGAACTACATTCATTAAGATACTTGAACAAATGTTACTATGGTGCCACTAGATAGTAATGGAATATTATCTTGCACATTATTGAACTGTTAATAGTGAGATGTTATTATTTAGACCAGAAGATTTCTTAGTGCCTGAGCTTCAAGCCACTGAAGAAGAAAAAAGCAAATTAGAATCTGGCTTGACAAATGGAGATGAACCTATGGATCAGGATTTATCAGATGTTCCTACCAAGTGCATTTCTGCAACAGAATCAATTGAAATCAAGTAAGTGCCTCAGTTGTGTTTAAGGAAATTGAAGTGGGGGAAATGATGGGAATAAAAGAGAAATCAAGAAAGTTTAAGAAGTCAAGTAGAAAACATACAATAACTTTAAAGAATTGTATTCTGTTATTAACAGTGCATATAACCTAATTTATTTGTCTTGCATTTTCTCCTATTTTCTATCATACAGCAATAGATGCTTTTATTTTTTTATTGGAATGAATGCTTTGTTCTGTTTGTAATTGAAGTTTTTTGAGAAATACCATGAACCTGGCTTAGGTCAAGTAAAAATTAGCTTGAGGAAGATAAGCATTTATAATTCTGTACTTTGTTACAGAGCCAGAGTTACTTACATAGACTATGAAGGACGTTCAGATGGTGATTCCATTAAAAAAATAATTAATCAAATGAAACCACGGCAGTTGATTATCGTCCATGGACCACCAGAGGCCAGTCAAGATCTGGCAGAATGTTGCCGAGCTTTTGGTGGAAAAGATATTAAAGTGTATATGCCAAAGCTACATGAAACAGTAGATGCCACCAGTGAAACTCATATTTATCAGGTAATTATACACTAGAATTTGAGCTATAGAGATGTAATGCTTTTTTGATAGGGAGAAAAGGGACCATTATCTTGATCTGAATTACAGGAGAGTTTGACAATGATCATCTGTTATTGATCCATATTTTAAAAAATTACTGATATCTTGTTTTTGCATCAGTTTTATTTTTTGATATATCCTGCTTTCTCCTCTCCTACCCAAGGATTCATTCTTTAACAAAGAATAAAAAAGGAAATGGAATTGAGATAAGAAGCAGTTCAGAAAAACTAACCAAAGTATATCCTGAGTTTTCCTCATTTCCACATCCTTGGTTCCCTTCAAGCCAGATTTTTTAAAAATTTAAGCCTAAGAATTTTTGTATTTGTATAATTGGCATGTGTGGGGAGGGTTTTTTAGGTGGAGATTTAGGAGCATATTTATAATAATTACATATATCATTATATAACAGCATATTTAAATTTTCTTCTCTTAATTCTCTTCTCTTACCTGTCTACTTTAACAAAATTCTCCAACTTTTTTCTTTCATAATTTAAGGAATATATGCCTATGCAAAATTTTTCCTTCCTCCTGTTCTCTAAATGAAAAGGAAGTGCTAGTGTTTAACACACATTATTTGTCAAAATGAACAAGGATACAAATGGATGTACTGCTTCCTAGGTTCAGAATTTCAAAGAAAACAAAATGTAATGCTTATTTGATCTAACTGCAAGGTTTATTAAATATACAAACCACACATTCCTACAAAAGGATCTAAGAAAATATTCATATCTGTCTGTCTGTCATTTAGTGGGACTCTGTCATTGTCTGATCAAAGAAAGAAAAACAGTACAAGTAACTACTCCTTGAAAGTCATACCTGTCTAGGCAAATAGTCAGACTACTAGCTGATGTGAGATTTTTTATACTGAGTAGACAAAAAGTTTTGTATCCTCCAGTCCAGGAGAAGAAAAGTCTTGCCCCTGACACCAATCATGATTAGCTTAGCTAAACAAAGGGGTTTGCAGACTTTCTTTGGGGTAAGAAGCTGCATTGATGGATATTCATTAATTATTCTACCTTGTTCTAGAAATTCTTTAGGAAATGATCTAATTGTACCAAATCATTGCTGTTATATAATACTAATACTTCATGTGTAGTGAAATCAGTAGGTCTACCTCTTAAAGGTGGCAGTTATCAGTCTACCATAGTAATAGTTACCACTCATATTGCTATTCAGTGAGTTCCTGCATTTAATATTATCATCTTGAGGTCTAGAGGTAGTTATGTATTTCTTTATTAATCAGATTTTCACATAAGTTTTTGATATATTTTTATAAGTATTATGTTTATAAAAATTGAATATTCTACAAAATGTTGTTAGCTTTGCTAATATTAACATGTTCATTTTTTTCCCCCCAACATTCATTTTTTTCAAAATCTTCTGTGTATGATACATAACTTAGGTGAGATTAAAAGATTCACTTGTCAGCTCTCTTCAGTTTTGTAAAGCAAAAGATGCTGAACTAGCTTGGATAGATGGTGTCTTAGACATGCGAGTTTCCAAAGTAGACACAGGTGTTATTTTAGAAGAAGGAGAATTGAAGGATGATGGAGAAGACTCAGAGATGCAAGTGGATGCTCCTTCAGATGCTAGTGTCATAGCACAACAAAAAGCTATGAAGAGTCTCTTTGGAGATGATGACAAAGAAACAGGTGAAGAGAGTGAAATTATTCCCACTTTGGAACCTTTGCCTCCTCATGAGGTAAAAAAAAAAGTTTATGTTGTTTCTCTTCTTAATAAATCTTTCCAGTTCTTTCATAAAGTTATAGCGATGGTTCTACTAATGTTTATGTAATTTTGTTTCAAGTGTATAAACTTGTAAATATGTTGCTTAAGAATGTTCCGGTTAAATTTTTTTGTAAACTGAATCATTTTAAAAATCTTATTATTTTAAATGTTCATTTGAAATTTAAACATCTGATCATTTTAAAATCATTTTTCTTAGACTGAAATTGGACGCATTTGACTTGAAGGCTGCTTTTGTCAGGATTTTTATAGGATAAGAGACCTTTTATATGAACAATATGCTATTATGTAGAGGACCTGTTATTCAGATGAATTAAAAATCCAGGACAATTCTGTCTTTGATTTATGTTTTCTTCCATAGTCTCACAACAGCACAGATAGCAGAGTTCTAAAAAGCCTTTATGTGAACTTATGAAGTTCATTGTATTGAAATTCAGAGAAACTCATCACTCAGTTTAGAAATCAGGTGATGAATGTTTTTGTTGAGGCAACATATAACATTGTTTAGATTTAGAGGGAGAATCTATGCTGATGAAATGGTTGCTTTTGAAGCTAAGTCTTCAATATTTAAAGAAACTCTAGTAAATAAATTTTTGGTAATATGAAATCATCTAATCTTTGTGTTTTAAAATTAGTTTTATGGTACTGGTTTGCTTAGGGTTTGTTTAAAATGGAGACTCCCCAACATATATAAATTAACAGGAAAATTTTTGGTCTTTTGCAAATTTGAATTTTGCATTTGAATTTGCTGATACTTCCTCTGATATATTACCTTTGAATTTTACATTGCCTGAAATGTATTACCAAGAAAGATTAGCACACATTTGTTCCCATTGAGCATAGAGTTGAGAGACCTGGTTCTTATTCTTCCTTTAACACATACTTCATGGGAGTCCATAGATAAATTGTCGATTGACCTTTCTGAACTTTTTCTGTTGTTACCTCAGTTGTAAAACAGGAATAATATCTATAATGTTTACCTTGCAATTTATTTTGGGGATAACATGAGAATGTGTTTAAAATTCTCTGCAAACTTCAAAGCTCGATTAAATGTCAGTTCTTTAATCATTCAACAAAACTTTAAATACCTCCTGTGTCCTAAGTATAGTCTCAGGCATTCAAAGAGTTGAAAAGTTCAGATAGGATATTATCTAGGCAGTCTAAAATGAAGAAAGATACAAATATAAAAATAATATGTGATATTATAAGTGCTTTAGATCATTATCCATCAAAAGTCTAAATGGGAAAGTCATTATTGACTAAAATAGGAATTCTTAACTTGAGGTATGTGAACTTTAAAAATGTATTTTGAAAACTATTTCAATAAACATCATTTCCTTGGTAATTGAGTATATTTTATGCATGTAAAAATATTCTGTGAAAAGGGTCCATGCACACACACAAAAAATATTAGGAAGCCCTAGACTTGCGAAATCAGAGAAAGCTTCCCAGGTGCATGAGTTGGGTATTAAAGAATGAGTTGGCTGTACTCTTCTTATCTTCCACTAACTGCCTTGTAAGTTAGTTGTTCTTGGCAATACTTTGTGAGCATCTGTATGATTTAACCATGGGACATTTTTAGTCCAGTGGTAGCATCATGACTAGATTATCCTATGCACTTCAAGTGTTCTTCCTTTGGAATTAATTGGGAAGAGAAACTGGAAAATCTCTTCCCCCTTTTAATCCTCTTGGGATAATTCCATGCCTTACCCCACCTCCATCCCTCACCTCTCAACAGCAGTCATAGAGGAGTAGCCACAGATTGTATCATCCTGATTCTGATAACCAAGCCATCTATACACTGATCATCAAGGGCACATTCCTTTGAAAATTGCCAGAGTACTATTAGCTTCATAGTGGAGATGGGGGATGAGTTTGGATAAAGGAAGCACTAATATTCTTTGAACCAGTACAAGTGCTGGGAACTTGAGGGGCTTTGAGTTCTTATTCCACCTTTGATACTGATACTCTGATTTATCTTAAAAGTGAATAAAGTTGATAAGCATAATAGAACCTTGGCAGCTGTTTTAGTGATGAAATATAATAAATAAGATTTATTGTAAAGTCATTAAATATGTGAAGTTCTTTGTAATGTAAAAAAAAATGTAAAATTCAGAATAATGGTAGGGGGAAACATGGTTTATTTTCTTGAAATCATCTCTCAAATAGCTTGCGGGATTAATAGAAAATATTTAGAATTGTATATCTGGTATTTTGATTTTGATTTGCTTTTATTCTTCCCTGTTTCATCCTTTTAAGGTTCCTGGACACCAGTCAGTGTTTATGAATGAACCAAGATTGTCTGATTTTAAACAAGTGCTGTTGCGAGAGGGAATCCAGGCTGAGTTTGTAGGAGGTGTACTTGTTTGCAACAATCTAGTAGCTGTCCGTAGAGTGAGTGTTTCTTGAAAATTTTGGAGGGGATAATTGAACAAAGACTTTAGAATCATCTCACACACATACCCATTCTCTCTCGCTCTTTCTCGCTCTCAACATTTTAATTCAGCAAATATTAAATTAATGCTTACTTTGTGTTTGTATGTGTCTTAGATTTCAGAAACATCAGGAAATGTGATATTCAAAAGTAACTTTGATATTAATTGAGTTTTTTTTAATGTTTTATGAAACTAACTCCTTTTTTCCCTTCTTTCTTAGACTGAAACTGGACGCATTGGACTTGAAGGCTGCCTTTGTCAGGATTTTTATAGGATAAGAGACCTTTTATATGAACAATATGCTATTGTGTAGAGGACATGTTATTCAAATGAATCTCTCTTTCCCCTTTCTAAGAAAAAAAAAGGAAGGGCACTTACTTTATTTTGTTGTTTTCCTATGTTGTTCTATAATTTATATAGAAAGAACTAGTCAGGAAGATAACCTTTTAAGCCCAAGAAATTATACTCAAGAAGTGAATAATGAAGACCATTTTGCTTAATAAATCTTGAACATTCCTCCTTTTTGAATTTCAAATTGATAAATACCATAACTGTTACAATAATGGGCCCAGTAATTGACATTATTGGTTTTTTTTTATAGATGAGCCTTATTTTAAGCTGGTATTTTTTTTTATTTTAACAGTAATGCTAGGGAAACAAGGTCTTGGACTCAGAGAGTATAAGTATGTTCATAAAAACCATTTTTTACTGAGTTAGTGCAAAATCAGCTTGGTTTTTATTTAATTTTAATTTTAGGAATGGGAAAAATTGGGAATTTTGAAATTAGGAAAGAACTGCTACTCAAAATGCAAAAGCAATTGTTTTGGTAAAATGGACTTTTGTAAATTGTCTTTAAATAAACAGCAGAAAATATTGTTGTACATACACTAGAACTCTTCCTCTGAACTCATTTTCACGTCATACTTGCTCAATGCCTATGTTTCAAAATGTTAAATTATTTTTATTGATACAAATAACAGTTTTTATCTTTTCCTGTTTCAATGCTTTTTTATTTTTTTTTGTCATTTGAATACAAATAGCTCAAAAGTTATTTGTTGTGTGGTGAAATTCTGATTTTAATATTATATGAATGAGACAACCATTGAACATCATTTTTTTTTTTTTAAACAAAATAATACTATGGTTAAAAAAATATGTTTTTATTTCTTAGGCCTGCATGCTTCTAAAACCCCCTAAACAGCATGTAGATGACATGTGTCAGAATTGAAAATCCTACACAAGAGGCTAAGTAATTTGTCCCTCTCGTGTTTTATAACTTTCTTGTGTTAGCCCCAAGATAGCCAAAAGGAAATGCACTGTACTTAGTTTACATTGAATTATCTCATTTAGGAAAAACTATATAATCCAGTGAGTTTTCCTAGGAAGTGACATAATTGTGACAGATTTTGGCATTTATTTCATAAGTTCAAGACCCAAATCCTATTCCTTACACTTAGCACTTTAGGTTGATAGGTTTCTCTTAAAATAATACTGATCAATTTCTTTTTCAAGTATTTGTAGAGCTACTCTGAAGATTCTTACTGCTAATGTAAAAGTGAGACCATGGTACTTACGAAGCAGACAAATTGTATTACTAGTGTTAATGTGGATAAGCACATAGATGAACACTGTTAGTTCTTTAAACAAAAACCTTTCCTGAGATTTTATTGTATGGAATAATATTGGAATTATTTGTCTGGTTAAGGCAGCTGACAATTTCATCTTCCATTGTAATACTGAAAACTTATTTCTTGCCTAATTTTACTTTTACCTGACAAATTCCCTGAGTACACATTTCATTTAAAATGCTGCTAGAAGCTGGTGTGCAAACAAATATCATTGAAGGATTAGTATTTTTTACCTGTGTTTGGCTGGTAAGGTTAATAAAATTTCTAAAAAGGTTTCATTTGCATTTCCATGGAACTTTATTCTTAGTTATTACCCAAATAAATTGTGGCTGTAAAACATATACACATCTAGACTTGTGTATTTGGTCTAGACTTATATATTTGGTCTAGACCTGTGATTTCATTTGATATATAGATCTCCCTATGTGAAAACTTTCACCACCAAACTGTCTACCACTTGTGGTAGACAACACTGTTGACTAGGACACTTGAGATAACTTGACTGCGGTCACACAGTTAGTATGTATCAGAGGCAGAAATTAAACTCAGATTTTCCTAATTCTATAGTGAACTCTACTCCATTTGGTGTGTTATCTCTAAAATCAAAAATAAAAATAATTTTGAGGTAGCTCACGTTGTATTTAGTAAACTCAGGGGAACTGTCAAAATTATTGTGCTATATACACAATTCCTGTATTGTATTCATTGTACTTTTGGAAGAAGTGGACCAAGACGGTTTTATTTTGTTGGACAGAGGTGGAGATTGTAGTATTTGTTGTAAAGTATTTTCACTTTTATTGAACATATTATAAAGAAAACTTCTGTATAATAAAATTATTTCCATGTCATAGTAGATGGCCTATAATAACCAGCTTTTTTATGAATCCAACTCTTTAGGATTTAGAACTACAAGGATGACTTTAGGGATCATCTAATTCAACTCCCTCATTTTATTTTATTTTTTTTCCTTTTAAATGTATTTCCATATTTGTCATGTTGTACAAGAAAAATCATACCACAAGGGAAAAAACCATGAGAAAGAAAAAGTAAAAAAAAAAAAAAAAAAAAGTGAAATCCTCCAATTGATAAATAGTCAAAGGATTTGAATAGACAATTTTCAGGTGAAGAAATTAAAACTATTTCTAGTCATATTAAAAAAAAATCTAAACTATTGATTAAAAAAATACAAATTAAGACAACTCTGAGTTACCATCTCGAGAGGAATGCAGGAAAACTGGGACATTTAATACATTGTTGCTGGAATTATAAATGAATGATCCAACCATTCTGCAGGGCAATTTAGAACTATACCCACAGGGCTAGCAAACTATGTATACCCCTTTTTCCAGCAGTGTCTCTACTGGCCCTGTATCTCCAAGAAATCACAAAAAAGGGAAAACAACCCACGTGTGCAAAAATGTTTGTGGTAGCCCTTTTTGTAATGGCAAGAAACTGGAAACTGAGTGGATGCCCAACAGTTGGAGAATGGCTGAATAACTTATGGTATATGAATGTTATGGAATATTATTGTTCTGTAAGAAATAATCTGCAGGATGATTTCAGAGAGACCTGGAGAGACTTAGATGAACTGATGCTAAGTGAAGGAAGCAGAACCAAAGGAACATGGTACACAGCAACAACAAGATAATGTGATGATTAATTCTCATGGACAGGGCTCTTTTCAGCAATGAGGTGATTGAGGCCAATTCTAATAGACTTCTGATGGAAAAAGCCATATGCCTCCAGAGGGGACCAAATGTGGATTATAACTAATATTTTCACTTTTTGTTTTTGTTTACTTGCTTGTCTCATTTTTTTCCTTTTTGATCTGATTTTTCTTGTGCATCATGTTAAATGTGGAAATATGTTTAGAGGAATTAGATGTGTTTAATAACCTGGATTGGATTATTTGCTGTCTAGGGAAGGGAGGGAGAAAAATTTGGAACACAAAGTTTTGCAAAAGTAAATGCTGAAAATTATCTTTGCATGTACTTTGAAAAATTAAAAAGGTGAAAATAGTATGCTTTGATATTTAGTCTTCAGAGCTCTTTCTGGGTGCAGATGGCATTTTCCCTTCCAAGTCTATTGAAATTGTCTTAGATCACTACATTGCTGAAAAGAGCTAAATCTATCATAAATAATCACCTAATTTTGCTATGTATTGTACATTTTTCTCTTAGTTCTGCTCACTTCACTCAGCATCAGTTTATGTAAGTCTTTCCAGGCTTTTCTGAAATCAGTCTGCTCATTATTTCTTATAGAACAACAATATTCCATTACATTCATGTAGCATAATTTATTCAGCCAGTCCTCAGTTTCCCTTGCTACTATAAAAAGAGCCGCTACAAACATTTTTGTACATTTGGGTCCTGTTATGATCTCTGGGATACAAATGCAGTAGTGAATTGGAACAAAGGGTATGCACAGTTTTATAGCCCTTTGGACATAGTTCCAAATTGTTTTCTAGAATGATTGTATCATTTTACCACTCCCACCAATATTTTCACAACCCCTTTCCAACAGATAGCTTTTCCTGAAGATATCTTACGTAATCTGATAGGTGCAAAGTGATAGCTCGGTGTTAAGTCCAGACTAGCTCCCTGGAGGCCTCAGGATCATCCAGAGTCAGGATAAGTCAAAAGTCATTGGTCTTTAGGGGGAGAAGTGAAAGAAGCAGGCAAAGTATCACGAGTTTTGCCAAAGATCTCTTCTGGATTCTGGAGTCCAGAATGTCCACTTTTCTCCTTGTCCTAAAGCCAAGTGAATCTCTGGCCTCTGTCACCCACCCTTTAATCCTTGCCTATGATTATCTTAACCCCAAACATTAAGCCAGCTTCAACTGTGAGAAGGGCCATTTTTTCAAACATATGCATAGAGTCATTGTCAGATTGAATAGGTAATTAACCTTAAGTGCTTGGTTTGTCTGATTCAAGCACACCTTTTTCAGAGTTTCAGCCCTTTAAACCTCAAAGTTGTCTTAATTTGCAGTTCTCTAATCAATAGTGATTTAGAACTTTTTTTTCAGATTGTAAATGGCTTTAATTTCTTCTGAAAATTGTTCATATCTTTTGACCATTTATCAATTGGCAAATTATTTCTTTTCTTATAAATTTGACTCAGTTCTCTGTGTATTTTAGAAATGAGACCTTTATTAGAAACAGTAAAAATTGTTTCCCTGCTTTGTGCTTCCCTTTTAATAAACCTCATTTTAGAAATGAAGAACCAGAGGCTCAGAAACGGCACGTGATTTGCTCGATATTACACAGGCAAGAAGTGGCAATCAGAATTTGAACCTTTGATTCCAAAATCTTTTTCCTTGTAGTTACTTCACAAGATAAAAAATATACAGAAAAGGAATTTAAGAAATAATCTAGCCTAATTCATTTTTTAAATGAAGATACTGAAGCTCAGAAAATTTAATTGATTTGCCAATCAAGAATTTATCAAATGTCTGATAGTATTAGATACTGGGAATACAAAAACAAAGAATATGTGATTACACACATATATAGTAGTTATTTGGGAGTGAGTACAAATAGTTGGATAAATTAGGAAAGATTATTCAGATTGTAAAATGAATGCAAGGAAGGTATACATTATGGGCTTATCAAGCACAGAAACTGGAGTTTGGCTGGAACATGGAAGTGCAGGAGTGGAAATAATACCTATGGAAGTCAGGATAGGTTAGAGCTTCATTGTATATATCTTTAAAAGTGAAAAAGTATTCTCTTTTATCCCAAAGACAATAAGAAGCCATTGGAGTTGATTGAGTTGATCATTGGATGTACACTTGAAAATCACTTTGGCTGCAATGCCAAGTGAACAATCATTTATTAAGCATCTAGCATGTATTAAGACACTGCGCTAGGTACCAGATATACAGAAGTCAAAAGAACCTCAACCCTCAAAGAAAATGATCTAGATCATCCCTGAAACACTAATTTTTACATCCTGGGAACAGAGCTCAAATGTAAAAGAAAGAAAAAAGGCCAAAAAAAAAGAATCTGACTAAAAAAAATTATGGTGACAGCAAAGCCAAGACACATTAGAAGAAAACAACAGTGTCAGAACATCGTAGGCAAAACTCCAAAAAAAAAAGTGCAAGCTCAGAAAGAACTCGTGTAAGGGGTCAAAAAAGAAGCTCAAAAAGATCATAAAAGAGGGGGGCAGTTAGGTGGCTCAGTGGATAGAGCACCAACCCTGGAATTAAGTTCAAATCTGACCTCAGACACTTAACACTTCCTGGCTGTGTGACCCTGGGCAAGTCACTCCCCAATCAGGAAAAAAAATTCTAAAAAGAAAAAATGAGTTCTGCAAGAGAATTGTGAAAAATGAGTCAACTGCTTAAAAAACTACTTTAAAAGGAGAATTGGCAAAATGGAAAAAAGATGTCCACTGAAGAACTTTTTAAAGGTACAATTGGTTAAGTGGGGAAAAAAAAGGTACAAAAGCTAATTGAGGAAAACAATACCTTAAAATTTAGAATTGGGCATGCTAAAGCCGATGACACTGAGACATCAAGAATCAATCAAAATAAATTCAAAAGAATGCAAAAAAAAAAAGGAAGAAAATGCAAAATACCTCATAAGAAAAAGGACCTGGAAAGTAGATCCAGAAGAGATATCAGAATCATTGGACTACCTGAAAGCTATAATCAAAAGGATATGGACAGTATGTTTCAAGCAATTATCAAGGAAAACATGCTCATGTTTTGAATCTAGAGAGCAAAATAGGTATTGACAGAATCCAGAATCATCTTAGGAAAGAAATCCCAAAATGAAAATGCCAAGGAGCATTACAGTTAAATGTCACAACTAACAGGTCAAGGAAAAAAATACATGTGGCCAAAAAAGAAACCATGCAAATATTGGAGTCATAGGATTACGTAGGACTTGGAAGCTGCAGCATTAAAAGATCACGGAACATGATATTCCAGAAGGCAAAGAAAGCAAAATTTGAAAGAGGAGTGGTGATGGAAAAGGTCATTCAATGAAATAGAAGAATTCAGGCTTTCATAAGAAGACCAAACTAAACCAAAAACTTGACCTTTAATATCAAGACCTGAGAGAAGGATAAATAGTTTAAAAAGAAAGAAAGAAAGAAAACAAGAAATTCAATAGAATTAAAATGTATATATGGGAAGATGATATTTATAATTCTCAAAAATTGTATCACTTATAGTACATCTAGAAGGAATATTTCTAGACAGAAGATATAGGTATAAGGTAAATTTGAAAGAAGGGAGAGGTAGAAAGGGGTAAATTACTTCACATGAAGTACAAAAGACCTATTGTAGTGGAGGGAAAGATGAGAGAGTGAGTGGTGAACATCTCTTGAATCTTATTCTCTTTAGATTGGCTCAAAGAAGGAATAATAAATACAATTGAATATAGGAAGGAGATTAAGTAAAGAGGATGGCGTGGAGACTGGCATAAAGGAGGGCAGATCAGGAGAGGTGGTGGACAGAAGCAAAACACTAGTGAAAAGACAAACGGGAGGAAGAATAGGATGAAGAGAAACAGTAATCATAACTGAATGTGAATAGCACAATGAAGCAATATCAATACTCAACATATATGCTAAATAGTATAGCATCCAAATTCTTTTTCTTTAAATTATAACTTTATTGACAAAACATGCATGGGTAATTTTTCAACATTGACCCTTGCAAAAACTTCTGTTCCAACTTTTCCCCTCCTCTCTACCCTCTCCCCTAGATGGCAGGTAGTCCCATACATGTTAAATACACATATATGTGAAATACAATATATGTATACATACTTATACAATTGTCTTGCTACACAAGAAAAATCAGATTTAGAAAAGGTAAAAATAACCTGGGAAGAAAAACAAAAAAGGTAAGCAAACAATAATAGAAAGAGTGTAAATGCTATATTGGGGTCCACACTCATTTCCCAGTGTTCTTTTACTGGATGTAGCTGATTCTGTCCGTCATTGATTAATTGGAACTGAATTAAATCTTCTCTTTGTTGAAGATATCCACTTCCATCCTCATACAGTATTGTTGTTGAAGTGTATAGTGATCTTCTCATTTCTCAGTTCATGTAAGTCTCTCCAAGCTTCTCTATAGTCATTCTGCTGGTCATTCCTTACAGAACAATAATATTCCATAACATTCATATACCACAACTTTTTCAGCCATTCTCCAATTGATGGGCATCCTCTCAGTTTCCAGTTTCTAGTCACTACAAAAAGGGCTGCCACAAACATTTGGCACATACAGGTCCCTTTCCCTTCTTTAGTATTTCCTTGGGGTGTAAACCCAGTAGTAGCACTGCTGGGTCAAAGGATATGCACAGTTTGATAATTTTTTGAACATAGTTCCAAATTGCTTTCCAGAATGGTTGGATCCATTCACAATCCCACCTTTTAGTGTCCCAGCCTTGCCACATCCCCTCCAACATTGATCATTATCTTTTCCTGTCATCTTAGCCAATCTGACAGGTGGTATCTCAGAGTTGTTTTAATCTGCATTTCTCTGATCAATAGTGATTTGGAATACCTTTTCATATGGGTAAAAATAGTTTCAATTTTATCATCTGAAAATTGTTCCTATCCTTTGACCATTTATCAATTGGGGGAATGGCTTAATTTCTTATAAATTTAGTCAATTCTCTATATATTTTGGAAATGAGGCCTTTATCAGAACCTTTAACTATAAAGATGCTTTCCCAGTTTATTGTTTCTTTTCTAATCTTGTTTGCATTAGTTTTGTATGTACAAAAGCTTTTTAACTTGATATAATCAATGTTTTCTATTTTGTGATCAATAATAATCTCTAGTTCTTTGGTCACAAATTCCTTCCTCCTCCACAAGTCTGAGAGGTAAATTATCCTATGTTCTTCTAATTTATTTATAATCTAATTCTTTTTTTTAAAATAGTTTTTATTTACCAGATATATGCATGGGTAATTTTACAACATTGACAATTGCCAAACCTTTTGTTCTCATTTTTCCCTGTCTTCCCGCCCTCCAAGGTGGCAGGTTGATCAATGCATGTTAAGTATGTTAAAGTATAAGTTAAATACAATATATGTATACATGTCCAAACAGTTGTTTTGCTGTACAAAAAGAATCAAACTTTGAAATAGTGTACAATTAGCCTGTGAAGGAAATCAAAAATGCAGGCAGACAAAAATAGAGGGATTGGGAATTCTATGTAATGGTTCATAGTCATCTCCCAGAGTTCTTTCGCTGGGTGTAGCTGGTTCAGTTCATTACTGCTCTATTGGAACTGATTTGATTCATCTCATTGTTGAAGAGGGCCACGTCCATCAGAATTGTATAATCTCATTCTTTAGGTCATGATCTAGATCATGAATCCATTTTGATCTTATTTTGGTGTACAGTGATTTTCTGCCAAACTAATTTCCAATTTTCCCAGTTTTTGTCAAATAGTGTATTCTTATTCCAAAAGTCTTTGGGTTTGTCAAACACTAGATTGCTATGGTTATTGATTATTTTGTCCTGTAAGCCTAATCTATTCCACTGATCAACCTATTTCTTAGCCAATACCAAATGGTTTTGGTGACTGCTGCTTTATTATATAGTTTTAGATCAGGTACAGCTAGGCCACCTTCATTTGATTCTTTTTTTTTCATTAGTTCTCTTGAAATTCTTGTTCTTTTGTTCTTCCAGATGAATTTTGTTATTATTTTTTCTAGGTCATTAAAATAGTTTTTTGGGAGTCTGCCTGGTATAGCAGTAAATAAATAGATTAGTTTAGGGAGTATTGTCATCTTTATTATATTCGTCTGGCCTATCCAAGAGCACTTAATATTTTTCCAATTGTTTAGTTCTGACTTTATTTGTGTGGAAACTTTTGTAGTTTTGCTCATATAGTTCCTGACTCCCTTGGCAGATAGATTCCCAAATATTGAATACCATCGACAGTTATTTTAAATGGAATTTCTCTTTGTTTTTCTTGCTGTTGGATTTTGTTAGTGATGTATAAAAATGCTGATGATTTATGAGGATTTATTTTGATTCCTGTAACTTTGCTAAAGTTGTAGATTATTTCTAATAGCTTTTTAGTAGAATTTCTGGGGTTCTCTAAGTATACCATCATATCATTAGTGAAGAGTGATAATTTGGTTTCCTCATTACCTACCCTAATTCCTTTAATCTCTTCCTCTGTTAATCTGGGGTTCCTATATTTTTGAATGTATTCATCCATTTCCTTTAAGTTATCAAATTCATTGGCATAAAGTTGGGCAAAGTAACTCCTAATTATTGCTCTAATTTCCTCTTTATTAGTGTCAAGTTCTCCCTTTTCATATTTAAGACTAACAATTTGATTTTCCTCTTTCCTTTTTGTAATCAAGTTTGCCAAAGGTATATCTATTTTGTTGGTTTTTTCATAGAACCAACTCTTAGTTTTATTTATTAATTCAATAGTTTTTTACTTTCAATTTTATTAATCTCTCCTTTTATTTTTAGAATTTCAAGTTTAGTGTTTGATTGGGAGTTTTAAATTTGTGCCTTTTCTAGCTTTTTTAGTTGCAAGCCTAATTCATTGATTTTCTCTTTCTCTATTTTATGCAAGAAGGCCTCTAGAGATATAAAATTTCCCCTTAGTATGGCTTTGGATGCATCCCGCACATTTTGGCATATCATCTCATTATTGTCATTCTCTTCAGTGAAAATTTTAATTGTGTCTATGATTTGATGTTTAACCCATTCATTCTTTAGGATGAGATTATTTAGTTTCCAATTACTTTTTAGTTGATTATCCCCTGACTTTTTATTTAATGTAATTTTTATTACATCATGATCGGAAAAGGAGCATCCAAATTCTTAAAGAAGTTAAGTGAGTTACAGGAAGAAAAAGCAAAACCATGCTAGTAGGGGATCTCAACTGTTCCCTTCTAGAACTTGGTAAATCTAGTCAAAAGAGAAATTAAAGAGGTATATAGAATATTTAAAAAGTTAGATATGACAGATTCTTCAAGAAAACTGAATAAGAACAGAAAGGAATATACCTTTTTTCAGCAGCGCATGATACAATAGACCTTGTAAATTCCTCAAAATTAAATGTGGATAAGGGAGGGAAGGAAGAAAAAGAAAGAAAATACATAGTTAAGAGATGACATGTGTGAAGAATAGCTTGGAGACAAATAACACTGCATAGTAAATATGTGGTAGAGAAAAGATGTAAGAAGATTGGAAAGACAGGAAGATGTGAAGCTTTAAAAGCCAAACAAGATTTTATATTTGTTCTTAGAGGTAATGGGGAGCCTCTGGAATTTATTGAATGGTGATGGCGATATGGTCAGACTTGTGTTTTAAAGTTCCCCTTTGTTAGTTAGATTGAGGGATAATCAAAGAACAAATCATAAGAACAATAATCAAATGAAAGGAAATTATGCTGAAGCAACAAAATTTCTGAAATGTAGCTAAAACAGTTATAACAAACATTATTAAAAAATAGAAAACAAATGATTAATGAACTGAGCATTTTTAAAAACTAGGAAGTCAACAAATCTGAATTATGCACAAAAGAAGATACTAACACTTGATGAGGAATCAATAAATTGCAAACAAAATGTGAGAAAACCAGAAGTTGGTTCTTTGAAAAGATTAATAAAGTTGATAAACTTACCTAATCTAAGAGAAGAAAATAAAATTAATAAGACAGTAAATGAACAAGGTAAAAATCATAACAAAACCAGAAAAATGAATAATCAGAATATGTTATGTGTAATTATATGCCAACAAAATTAAACACAAAAGAAATACTTTGAGAAATAAATTATCTAATTTATCAGGAGAACAAATGAACATCCACAGAATCTCAGAGGGAAAAAATAGGCTTAATTGTAAAGGAACTACCAAAGCCAAGTCTCTTAGAGATCTTGTAGTAAATCTAATGCAGTCCATATATTTTATGAATAAACACTCATGTTCCAAACGCCAAAATGATTTGTCTACATAGCATTTTAGTAGTAGAGGAGAAACTGAAACTTAGGATTTCTGACTCTAGCTCACTTATTTCATTTCCAATAAGCCAGATTAAGGTATAGTAGCTTTCCTAAATTGTTTTTATAGAACAATAAATATTCCATTACATTCATATACCATAATTTATTCATCCATTCCCCAACTGATGAGCATCCACTTAATTTCCAGTTCTTTGCCACTATAAAAAGAGATGCTACAGACATTTTTGCATTTGAAATCTTTTCCCTGTTTTATCATTTCTTTGAGATACAGGCCCAATAGGGACACTGCTGGATCAAAGGGAATGCACAATTTGATAGTCCTTTGGTCATAGTTCCAAATTGCTCTCCAGGATGGTTGGATCAGTTCACAATACCCACAATATATTAATGTCTCAGTTTTCCCACACCCCCTTCTACATTTATCATTATTTTTTCCTGTCATCTTAGCCAGTCTGAAAGAGGTATAGAGTACTTCAGAATTGTCTTAATTTCTCTAATCTATAGTGATTTACAACATTTTTTCAAAGGACTAGAAATGGCTTCAATATCTTCATCTGAAAATTGTCAATTCATATCCTTTGACTATTTATCAATTGGAGAATGACTTGTATTTTTATAAATTTGACTCAATTCTTTCTATACTTTAGAAAAGATGTCTTTATCAGAACCCTTAGCTATAAAATTTTCCCCCCAGCGTTCTGCTTCCCTTATAATCTTGGCCACATTGGGGTTTAGGGTATAAAACCTTCTTAATTTATTATAATCAAAATTATCAATTTTGTTTCACAACATTCTTTAGTTCTTTGGCCATAAATTAATTTCTTCTCCCCAGATCTGAGAGGTAGACTATCCCTTGGAGAATGTCATTTTTAGCAATAATATCCAAAGATTAGCATAAAACTTAGGAGAAATTCATAACTCTGTTGTTATTTTAGTTTGAAATTTTTCATCCTTTTTTGAAACAAACTGCCTCGATGAACACATAAGAACAAGATACATATTTTACAGAAACATCTTAATGGGTTGCCATGAATTTTGTTTTTGGTTTTTTAAATATTGAAGGAAAGATGTGAGTGAGCACAAGGCCTGGCCCATAACAGGTGTAAATAAATGTTTATTGATTAAGAAGATATATTTACTATTAGTTTTAGAGAATGAGTGCATTATCAAATCAACTTTTAATATTGTAATTTCTTTTTTTAGAGAATAGGGATACAAAGTGGACTTGTGGTTTTATTGGTATAGAGTTGTATAATAGATGCAACCCTCTCCCCTAGATGACAGGCATTCCCATACATATTAAATATGTTATAGTATATCCTAGGTACAATATATATATGTGCAGAACTGAATTTTGTTGTTGCTGCAAAGGAAGAATTGTATTTGGATTCTTAACCCTTTTTATAGATTTTAAGACTGAGATCTGATTTGCAAAATCTAACCAGAAACATCAGCTAGATGTGGATAAGAAGTATCCTTCCTCTTGCCTTCCTGGATTTAAATGAACAAAAAGTCCCCATTTAGTTCTGTTTGAGGCATAATCTTGTTCTGCCATACATGGGGCAGTTGTCTTTTCTATCTGAAACTCTAAATAGACACCTGTTGTTTTGTTATATTAAGAACCTTTTATACAACTTTTGTTATATAAATTGTTTTGTTAACCCAGATTATGAGAGTACAACTGCTCTCATGAGCATGATGTTCCAGGCCATTTTTATTATACCTTCTTATATGTTCTGTTCCTACTTTTGTTGCTTAGATATCTCTGACTCTTTGTGACCACATTTGGGGTTTTCTTGGCAAAGATACTGAAGTGTTATTTGCTATTTCCTTCTCATTTTACAGATGAAAAAACTGAGACAAGTGGGGTTAAGTGATTTGCCCAGAGTCACCCAGCTAGTGACTATCTGAGCCCAGATCTGAATTCAGAAAAAGGAGTCTTCCTAACTTCAGAAGGGACATTCTATCTACTGCACCACCTAGCTTCACCTCCTCCTGATTCTATCCTTATTCATGACCTATACCTGCAAAGCTATGAACACTGGAAGCTTATCCCTCTACTTAGCTGCATCCTCTGTGTCACTGTTAGCTGCTACATGTAACTCATGTTCTTTACCCCTTGCAAGAGAGCAGCTGGAAAAGGTGTTCAAGGTGTACTTCTGAGCTGCTGGGAATACAGGTGAACTGAAGTAATTGCCATCATGCTATTTGGCTTATGGACCAGAAGGTCCTAATGCTGCAGGCCATAAACACTTGTTGTGTTTGGATTTTAGAGTCTGCAGAACAAATTCCCAAGACTTGTGGTGGAGAACTCTATGGTGCAGAATTGAGACTCTAGGTTTATATGGTCCAGTTTCAACCTGGAGTTTATATAAGTCTTATTGGGTCATGCCCCTAAATTAATGCAATACTCTTCACCATTGTGGAAGAGCCACAAATCCAATAGCAAAGTATGTAATAAAGACATAAAAACAATGTAAATGAGAGAATTATAGAGGTAATAAAATCATTCTCAGCCTATTTTCTCTTGAACATAAATGAATAACAATCTTTTTAATCTTCCAAGATAGCAGAATAAAGGAAACCTCTCCATCAGAAAAACTTAGTTCAGAGTGGAACATAGGATAGATATCCCTGAATGTGAATGAAGAGGGAAAGGAGGAGAATAAGCATTTATATAGCACCAGGTATTTTACAAATATTATATCATTTGATCCTCACAAAAACCCTGAGATATAAATACTGTCATTTTCAACCTAGAGTTGAGGAAATTGAGGCAGAAAATCAGATGACTTCCCAGAGTTACACAGCTAATAAGTGTCTGAGGTCAAATTGGAACTTAGGTATTTCAGGTCCAATACTCTACCCACTATCCTGGATGTCTAGGACAATTGATCTCTTTCCTTTTAGCATCCTCTGTACAATATGATGATATGAAGACCCTGGGAACTGGATTTGTAAGGCCATAGCTATAGAACTAGAAAGCATCTCAGATGCAATCTAGTTTATTTCTATCAATTTAAAAGGGAAGAAACAGAAACCCAAAAAAGATTAAGTGACTACCAAGGTCACAAAGTGACATAATTTAAACTGGTATCTTCTAAATTACTAATCCAGTATTCTTTTCACTGCCTTTCTAATTCCTCTTGGTTTTAGCTCCTGGCTCCAACTCCCTCATTATGGAGTTGATCTCCCAGGTTTCAACTGCAGGACTGCATAGATAGACCATTTTTTGTTGTTGTTGTTGCTGTTGTTCACAGAACTGAATCTAATTCTGTTTGAAAACCCTCACCTATCTGTGTCTCTTATCTCTGGCACACACACACATACACACACACACATTTAATCTGATGTCTTTGGTGTGCTTTTCTGTTTATTTTTTAAAAATATTTTATTGACACTTTTTCTCTTCCTCCTCTTCCTCCTTTTCTTCCTCCACTTTTCCTCTTCTTCCTCCTCCTCCTCTTCCACTTCTCTTCCTCCTCTTCCACTTTTCCTCCTCCTCTTCCACTTCTCCTCCTCCACTTTTCCTCCTCCTTCAATTCTCTTCCTACTCCTCTACTTCTCCTCCTTCTCCTTCATTTCTTCTCCTCCTCCTCCATTTCTTCTTCTCCTTCTTTCTTCTTCCTTTTCTTCTTCTTTCTTCTCCCTTTTCTCCTTGTTCTTCCTTTTCTTCCTCCTCCTTCCTCTTTCTCATTCTTTATTGTCATTATTCCTTACTCTTGCCTGCAATGGCTTTTCCATCCACCTCCATCCAAATAGTCCTTTCTTCAGTCTCATAATGACCATATCCCAAAATTCATGTCTCATTCAGCACTGCTCTATCAAAAGGTGAAAAACATGCTTCATCAGTCTTCTGGAGTATGATTGATCAACATATTAATTACAATTCTTAGTTTGCTCACAGTTGTTTTCTTTCATAATATCATAAGTCCTGTATAAATATTGTTTGCCTTATTTTATTTGATCAATTCTACCTTACTCAGATCTTCTCAGGTTACTATGAATCTGTCACTTTTATCAATTTTTTGGCACAATAATATTCAATTACATTACATAGTATATTTGTTTAGCTTCCCAGTTTTACATATAGATTTAGATTGCCTTAGAGAATGATTGAATTCATTCACAACTTCATCAAAATGCATGAGTGTACCTGTCCTCTCACACTACCTCCAACAATTGTCATTTTTCTTTTGGGGGAGAGGGAGACATCTTTGTCAATCTGACAGGGATGAGATAGAACCTCAGTTGTTTTAATGAGTAATTCTCTTTTTATTAGTGATCTATAGGTTTTTTTATTCATATAGCTTTGTCTTCTTTTGATAACTGCCTACCCATATTCTTTGACCATTTGTCTATTGCAAAGATTTAAAATTTCAGAAGATATGTGTACATATATCCATATCCATACAGATATAGAGCTATATCTATGTAGAGATATATTCTTGGTTGATCCTTGCAATAATCCTGTGAAGCAAGTGCTATTTCTATCCCTATTTTATAGATGAGGTGACCGAGATTGAGAGGGAGGTTGTGACTTGCCATGGATCACTTGGCTAGTAGATATTTAAGGCAGGATTTTAATTCTGGTCATCTTGACTGCAGATTCAGTGTTATATCCACTATGCTGTCTCTGTATCCTAAGTATCAGATCTTTCTCAGAGAAATTTGGTGCAACTATTTAACTGTTTCTTTTCTAATTCTGACTACATTGATTTTATTTGTGCAAAACCTTTTAAATTTTATGGCAATTTTTCTTTTAAAGGAGAGATAGCTTAGGTGCACTGAAACTGTGAATCCATTAATCATCCTTAATGTGACGTCAGTGGATCAAATACTCAAAGCAATGAAGGTTCATGACCTATCAAAGCAACAATTAATGACAGATCCAAGTGTGAAGTGTGGCACCAATAAGCATGTTTATGCCAGAACAAAAACCTCTTCTTTTACAATTGTTAACGTAGTTTCTCCTGGGCATACCTTCTACAATAAATCTTCTTTTGGATGTGTTCAGAAAAGCCACAAATAATCAAAAGCCCTTTCCTACCTTTCTGGTCTTTTCACATTCTCCTCTGTATTATGCATTCTACAGTCTAGCCCAGCAACATGACTTCTTGCTGTTTCCAGAATTTGACATTTCTTTAACTTTAGACTCCTTCCCTACTTGGAAGTCTTCCCTCCCCCTCACCTCTGCTACCTGGTTTCCTCCAAGTATTAGTTCAAACACCATTTTCTACAAGATGCATTTCATAGTCTCTTCACCACCATGCCCTCGAGAATCCCCCGTACCTTTTCTTTGGGATTAGCATATTATATATATATATATATATATATATACACATATGTATATATATACATATGTATATATACATATACATATATGTGTGTGTATAGTATATATGTATGTATGTATATAGATAGATACAGACAGATATATGTATGCATATATATATCTGTATATGTATATCATGTAAATAGGAAGTGTTTTATATATACATATATAATGTAAATGGGAGTAATATATATAGTATAAAGGGGAAGTTTTTATAATTAGCTAGAAAGATACAGTATAAATGGAAGGTCTTTAATATATGTGTACCACTCTTATGTGCAATTGGAGATGAAGAGGAAAAGAAGGGGAAATATCAGTAGTGTGCTGTGTTTACTGTTATCATGCAAAGTATACTTGTTAAACAGGGAATGGAGATGTCAGGTATAAATGTAGCTAATGATGGAGCAACTTAGTGATGCAGCAAAACTAATTTTTTTTTGTTTTCTGTCCAGCCCCCAAGATGGACCAAGTTGTTCAGAATAATATAAGGAGTACAAAAAACTTTTTTTGAGAATAGGTTTTTTGCCTCTGATCTTTGCTAGTTATTATGTTGAGGATTTGTTTATAATGACTGAATATATTTATTTACACCTTTCAAGAAAGATAACACAATAAAGAATTCATTTCTTCAAAAACAAAACTTTCTAGAAAATATTTCAATTAGGTTCTTAACCAGTCTCTAAATAAGTTAAAGCTGCATTGTATATATACATACACAGAGAGAAAATATACATGGAAGAATTTATATAACTAATATAAATAGGAGGCTTCACATATGTATATATACACACACCAATAGCTATATGTAGTAAATACAAGGTTTTATATATATGTATATAGTTAAATATAAGGGAAATATATTTATAATATAGAATAAGTGAGAGGTTTCATATTTATATATGTATATACATACACACACATGCAAAGCATAGATGATACTACACATTTATACTATATAATGTTTCTTGCAGAAAATGGGATTTGAGCTAATTCTTGAAGGAAGTCAGGGAAATCAGGAGGTAGATGTTGGGAGGAAAGAAGGAAAGCATTCCAAGTAGGGAAAGAGTCAACTATTGAACTATATCTCTACATCCACGTCTATGCATATATCTATATCTGTCAATGTATTTGTCTATGATGTATGTGCACATTTCTTGCATGTTGTCTCTCCCATTACAATGTGAGCTGCTTAGGATAGTGCCCAGCAAATAGTAAATAATTCATAAATGTTTATAGACTGGTGGAATCAGTTTTATGGTCATTTTAGGACCCCAAATTGTTGTTATGATTGGTTTATTCAATTCATTGGACTCTGAATGACTTTTCACACAGTGAGATTTGTGGAGTGTTCAGGGAGGACCAGCACCAATGTGAGTGAGGGCTTACTGAGCTCTTTTCAAGCCTGTTCATCCACCTCTCACCAGTGACTCCAACAAGCCGAACAGTGTCACACCCCAGCAAAAACTATCTCTGCAGATGGGCTAAATAAAGTTGAGGGTAACTGATGGTCTCAAGCCCATTTTATGGGGATGTTGGCTTCAAGCATGCTAAGACTTTCCCCAGCAGAATGGGCGACTTATTTCAATAGGTTATAACAGTAGTCAAAGCAGATGCTGTGGAGTGATTAGAGCTGGGTCAGACATTAAACACGCCGAGGTCATCCATGCATCCTGGACCATTACCAGTTGTTTTGACTTTTCTCCTGCCACTGGACTTGAATGATTTTGGAAAAGAGAATGAAGCTGACAACTTCATGCAACTCTTGCCTTATTTAAATCCAATTTACATGTGAATGAAGATATCACTCAAACTATTTTTCAATTTTATTATCTTATTATGTTATAATTTTGCCATTTTACCTATTTTGTCTTAGAAAGATCCTGAAGATTACCTGGCAAGATTAGGTGGTAGCTTTCAAGCTGAACTGCCAAGCATTCATACTACTACAAAGAATGCAACTCCAATGGGCTGGCCACATTGCTTGATTGTCAAACCTACATTTACCTAAAAGACTATTTTACAGAGAACTCCCATAAAACGAGCACTCATACAGAAGTCAAAAGAATACAAGGACATTCTCAAGGACACCCTCAAAGTTCTCTCTCTCTCTCTCAATTACTTTAGTATTGATTGTGAGAATGAGAGACACTGGCACTGAACTGCCCAGCATAGGGGATTCACATCTAAGAAGGTGGGATGCTCAATGAGCTTTTGCTCAGAATTGCAGTAATTCAAAAGAAACATGAGATGCACAAATTTCCATTCCAAATATCACAGTTAATGATTTGTGTCAGTATGTGATAGTTTTCTGAGCTTATATTGCTCTGATTTTCTGAACCCAATATTGTGATGTCTTTAAGTATGAAGGTGTAGCAACCATGTCTGTCTATTTCTCTGGTATATGTGTAGAATTGTTTGCATATTGTCTCTCCTATTGGACTGTGAGCTCCTTAAAGACAGGACCTTGTTTTTCCCATTTTAAAAAAAATTTCTAGAGCTTTGAACTATGCCTATCATATAGTAAGTGATTAATAAGTGCTTATTGATTGACTGAATCAATGGTCATTGATTATGGTCATCTTAGGACTCAAAATTGTTATTATGACAGGTTTATTATTTTCACTTGATTGTGAATGACTTAATAATTTCCAGAAAAAAATGTGTCTTAAAAAGATGAAGGTTTGTCTCCAGGAAAAACTTCTGAAATAATGGGCCCTGGGCCCTGAAGACAGTACCAGAAGAGAGTTTGTAAGAATATTATCAATAATGGCAACATAAGTGGAAGAAGTATATAGCCTCCCCCGTGACTGCTTTGAGAAATAGCATTAATTTATATGTACAGTTCATGAGGTGTGTGTTTTTTAAAGGCACATTATGTTGCCTCACCTTTCATTTCAAGAGAACAAACAATGTAGAAAGGGTCTATTAAGGGATGACTTGAACAAAATGAATTTTATGTAAGCTTGTTCTTAAAAAAAAAGAATGAGGAGGGAACATATTCCAGACAGAAAAATCAAAATAAAAACAACAATGATTTTGATAAAATGGTTGGGGAAACCTTTTATAGGTTGCTGCTTTTAACCTTTTGGCTTTTTAAAAAATTAGTTAATTATTTGTTGCATTTTGAGTTCCAAGCCGTCCTCCTCCTTCCCAACCCTGCAGTATAAAAGGCAAACTTTTGACATAAATAGAAACTTATGAAACTATATAATCCATAATTTCAAATGTCAATTCTTTGTTTGGAGGTGGGTAACATTTTCCTCCATAGGTCTTTTGTAGTTTATTTCAATATTCATATTGTTCAGAATATCTTAGTCATTTACTCTTTGAATAATATTGTTATTACTATATGCGATGTTTTCTTAGTTCTGCTCCTTTCACTGTTCATTATTTCATGCAAGTCTTTCTATGTTTTTTCTAAAATCAGTCTGCAAATCATATAGCACAGTAGTATTCCATCATAATCATGTTCATATTCATCAATTCTTCAATTAATGGGTATTATCTCAATATTCAATTCTTTGTCATGAAAAAGAGAACTGCTATAAATATTTTAAAATATAAAGGTTCTTTTCCCTTTCCCCTGATCATAGTGGAAAACAGATTTAATAGTAGTATTATAGGGTCAAAGGATATACACAGCTTTATAACTCTCAACATAATTCCAAATTGCTCTTCAAAATAGTTGAATCAGGTCATAGTTCCACCAATAATGTATTAATGTCCAATTTTCCCATATTTCCAACATTTGTCATTTTCTCTTTCTATCATTTTAGCCAGTTTTATAGGTGTAAGATGGAATCCTAAAATTGTTTGAATTTGCATTCTGTGATGAATAGAGAATCAGAAGATTATTTTTGTATGACTATATACTATATATAGGTTTGATTTCTTTTCCCCAAAACTTCTCATTCATATTCTTTGACCATTTGTTAATTGGGGACTAATGCATTCTTACAAATTTGAAAATAATGTGGTCACAACATAGTTTTTTCTTCTTTTTTTGTTGTTTTCTTGCTTTTTGTTTTCTTTCTCATTTTTTTTCCTTTTTGATCTGATAAATGTGGTAATGTGATCATGATAAATGTGGAAATATGTATAGAAAAATTATACATGTTTAATATATATTGGGTTACTTGCTGTCTAGGGGAGGGAGTGGGAAAAGGAAGGGAGAAAAATTTGGAATGCAAGGTTTTGCAGGGGTGAATGTTGAAACTATCTTTTTTATGTATTTTGAAAATAGAAAGCTATTATTAAAAAAGAAAAAGAAAAAATAATTTCATATAATCAAAATTATCCATTTTATATTCCACAATGACCCCTATTTCTTGTTTATTCACAAATTTTCTTCTCCTTTCCATAAATCTGATAGATAATAAGTTCTCTGTTCTTCTGATTCTAGTTCTAGTCTCTGACTTTGCAAAATGACTGCCTCTCATTTTGAAAAGAAAACGCATTAGTGGTCTGATATCTTCAGTTCCATGTTAATGCTATTTTATAGCTGCCACTGCAAGACTTAACTTTGGCTGCATTTTGATCAGTTAGATCTTCTATCCCCCTCTAAAAAGATCACTTGTATGAGTAACCTCTTCAAGTTTTAGAGCATCAGACCCACGCACATTACAATGAACATGAAAACTTTCTTTTACTAAGAAATTATTCCTCAATTCTTTATGAATAGTTTCAGGTGGGAGGACAAATACTGTACCTGTGGATAAATGATTCCCTGGTAATCAGAGACTAATGCCCCATCATGTAACAAATATAAGATGTTTTGGTACAATAATTATTAGAGTGGATTGCTTCCAGTAAGAAAATAGCCTACCGTAGCACTGATAATTTATATGTCAGAGATTTTTTGTTCATAAGCTATTGCTTAAAATCACTTTGTGTGGAATGTTGTAATATTTAATTAGTCTCTTTCTGTCTAATAATAAAAAAGTTTTGTATTAGAGTATGCAGTACCAAGTTTAAAAAATTAGATTTGCAAACTTTTATCTTTTCAAGCTAGATTTTATTTAGAAAATATGAAAAGTCATTCACAGTAAGTACAATGAATAAGCTAGCCATAATTTCATTTTAAGTCCCAATTAATATGACTATAAAAATAATAGACTGGTTTATCATTGGACTCCAAAAAGCTGCATTTAATTATAGTTCTGCCACTCATCTGTGCAACATTTGACAAATTACTTAATTTTTTCAGTTTCTTCAGCTGCAAAATGAGGAGTATTGAATTAGATGGCTTTTAAGACATCTTTCAGCTCTCTGTTTTGTCTTAAAAATACTAGTACCCATATAATTGAAACTTTTTTTTTATTAAATAAGAACCAATTAAAATCCAATAGGCTTACCAGTAATGGTTAAAATAACATTACAAGGGGGTAGAGCCAAGATAAACAAATGGTAGTAAGCAGTTCAGTGAGTTGTTTCACAAATTGTTCTAAACATATCTAGAAAATTCATCAAACCAAATACTAATAGGGAAGTCCAGAAAAACTTACAGTGAGTCATTTGTACAGGCCAGATTGTCATTAGAAACAGGAGCACTAGGCGGAATTCTCTTGTATGCAACAAAAAAAGCTATACACCAGGGGAACAGAAGAGTTTATGCCCAACTGAACCACTTGCAGATTTATACCCAGGCACTGTCATGGGGACAAGTACCAACTACCTGCTTTCTTGCCCATCATCCAGTTCAGGCAGAGTTTGAAGAGCCTGAGAAGAGAACCATCAAGGGGAAGTGGTACTCTTTGTCCTGGATGATGCACTGAAAAAGGAGGAAGCCAGTTACAGCTACAATGTGACTCAGACCCCAGACTCAGAGTAGAGTCACATTTAAAGCCTTTAAAGCATATAGAACAACAACCAAAACAGGAATCCCAGATCACTCTGAACCAATGAGTTTTCCATTTAGCTTATAAGAAGTGAATACAGCAGTAGTTTATTCTTGTTCAGAACCAACTCAGACCAGAAATTTACAGAGCTCAGATTAGGGAGGCAACAATCTAGTTTTGCCCTTGACCAGATTCCTTTTGGAATACTGCAAGCTTTCAGGTCCTCAGTCTATCCCTGAGATCTTGAAATGATACAACACTCAACACCACCAAAAAGCAGCAACAGGACAAATCTGGGCCTTCCTTCTAGAAATGCCCAGAGTTTAGCCCTAACATTAAGTCTAGAGTCATGAAAAAAGCCTGAAGAATGGGTTAAACAAACAAACAAAAGATACTCACCTTAATGAGCTATTATGGTGTGAAGGATGCTCAATAAACAAACAGAAGAAAATGACTTCAAAAAATTTATAAGCAGAACCTCAAAGAAAAACATAGCTTGGACACCAGTAGAATTCCCAGAAGAAGTGAAGCTTTAAAAAAAGAGTTTTATAAATGAAACAAGCATTTTCAAGAAAAAGAAAAAGAGAGCTATGGAAGAAAGAATTGGAAAAAAGAATTAACAGCTTGACCTGTGTCACTGACAAAGCAAGAAACTGAAAATTAGATTTAGCTAAATTGAAGACAATGACTTCATGAGGCAACAAGAACTATTAAGACAAAGTCAAAAGGCTGGAAAAAGAGAAGAAAATGTAAAGTACCTCAAAGTAAAAATAATTGACCTAAAATAAAATTTAAGGAGAAAAAAAACCCTAAGAATTCTTGGACTACGTGAACATCATAACCAAAAAACAAACAACCTAGATATCATAATTTTAAAAATCTGTTTTGTTGAAAAATCTATTTTATTTTTTTCCCCGAAAAATAATGCTCAATTTAACTGGATAGTTGATTCTTGGCTGCAATCCCAGTTCCTTTGCCTTTCAGAATATCAGATACCATGCCCTTTAATCCTTTGAAATGGAAGCTGCTAGGTCCTGAGTAATCCTACTTGTAACTTGTCAATATTTGAATTGTTTCCTGCTGGCTGCTTGCAATATTTTCTCTTTGATTTCATAATTCTGAAATTTAGCTATGATGTTCCTTGGAGTTTTCATTTTGGGATTTCTTTTAGGAGTTGATTGATGAATTCTTTCAATGGCTATTTTATTGTCTGGTTCTAAGACATCAGGGCAGTTTTCCTTGATTATTTCCTGAAAGGTCTAGGCTCTTTTTTTCTTTTCTTTTTTTTTTTTTTTTTTCATCATGATTTTCAGGAAATCCAACAATTCTTAGTTTGTCTCTCCTAGATCTATTTTTCAGGTCAGTTGTTTTTCCAATAAGTTATTTTTCATTTTCTTGTATTTTTTTCATTTTTTTCAGTTTTGTTTGATTGGTTTTTGAAGTCTTTTTGAGTCATTCATTTCCATTTGCTCAATTCTAATTTTTAGTGAATTATTTTCTTCAGTTAGCTTTTTTATCTCCTTTTGCATCAACTTACTTTTAAAAGAGGTATTTTATTCATTGTATTTTTTTCCATTTCACAAATTCTGTTTTTCAACTAATTGGTTTCTTTTTCATATCTATTTTATAAGGAATTATATGCTTTTTCCATTTCAACAAATCTGTTTTTTAAGGAATATTCTTCAGATTAATTTCTGCTTTTCCTTTTTCAAACTCTCTTGCAAAGTTCTCATTTCTTTTCCCCATTTTTCTTTCAACTCTCTTTTAAGCTCCTTTTTGAATTCTTCTAAGAGAGCCTTGTGAAATGGGGACCAATTCATATCACCTTTTGAGGTTTTATCTGGAGATGATTTTCCTTTAGGATCCTTAGGGTTTGAGGTCTGTTCTCTTTCACCACAAAAGCTATCTATGGCCAGAGTTCGTTTTGCTTTTTTGCCCATTTTTTTTTTTTGATTGAAGTCTGTTCTTAGTGCAAAGGGGTGACAACCTGGAGCCAGTGCTGCTGACTGACTTCCGGTGAAGAGTAAGTGTGGCCAGATTCTGTTTTTTGGGGGTTCAGAAGCTCACTATTTGTCCTTTGTATTTGCTTTGAATGTCTCACAGCTAATTTGGTGATCCACTGGCTTGTACTCAGGAAAAAGTGGCCTAAGAGCCTCCCAGTAGATTTCCTGATGAGAGATACTGCAATGCCCTGGCTCCCGGCTCTGTGTGTGAGCTCAATCGTCTTCCCCCACCTGATTGAAACAAATCTTTTCTGAAATTCTTTCAAAGTATTTCTGCTGGAGATTTGTTGTACTCCAAATATTTGTGGGTTTTTCACTCCATAACCTGTTCAAAGGTTTGATCTGGTGTTGCTCTGAGGGACACTAGGAAGAGCTCAGATGGGTCTACTCTCTACCATCTTGGTTCTGACTCCCATTTTAAAAATCTCAAAAGATTATCCAGATCTCTTAAAAAACAGATTGAAAATGGAAATAGAAAGAATTTACCAATTGTCTCCTGAAAGAAACCCTAAAATGAAAATTTCAGGAACATCAGAACCAAAATCCAAAACTTTCAGGTCAAAGTAAAAAATACTGCAAGCATTCAATCATTTATTTAATCAATTAAACATTGGTTAAGTACCTACTATGTGACACATAATGTGTTAAGTTTTGAGGATGCAAAGAAAGAAAGAATTCAGGAACTAAAGGGTCATATTCATGGTCAAGCAATCAATCAACCAATAATTATTAACTATTAATCAACCAATAATTATAATTACTATGTGCCACACACTGTACCAAGTGCTGGGGATGCAAAAAAGGCAAGACCTCACATCTTAATGGGGAAGACAATAAGCAAACAAATAAGCTAACTAGACAATAAATAGGAAATAATTAAGAGCTAGAACAAAAAGGCACTAGAATTAAGAGGATTTGAGGAAGATTTATGTTGATGATAGGATTTGGGAAGGGAGACTTAAAAGAAGTCAGAGAAGCTGGTAGATAAGAGATGAGGAAGAGATTTTCTAGACATAGAAACAGCTAGAGAAATGTCCAGTGTTAAGAGATAAAGTGTATTTTTCATGGAACAGCAAGGAGGTCAGAGTCACTGTATCTAACAGTACCAAGTGGGTCGTAAGGTTCATGATTACTACTCTTGAGTCAGACATCCTGGAGAATAAATTGCCAACATTCACTGGATTATAGAAAAAAAACAAGGGAGTTTTAGAAAACATTTTGTTTCATTGATTAAAGTTTATTTTAACTATGTGGATCACAAGAAAATGCAATGAATCCTTAAAGAGATGGGAATATCAGATTATCTTATTTGTCTCCTGAGGAACCTGTAGGTGGGCCAAAATGAAACAGTTAAAACCTAACATGGAACAATTGATTGATTTGAGATTGAAAAAGCAGTATGTATTAGCTGTATATAGTCACCTTATTAATATAACTTACATACAGAGGACATCATGCAAAATGCTAGGATGGACGAATAGAAAACTGGAATAAAGGTTTCTGGGAGAAATATCAACAATCTTAGATATACAGATGATAGCAGTCTTAGAGCAGAAAACAAATTAAGAAATTTTTTGATGAGGATGAAAGAGGAGAGCAGAAAAGCTTGATTGAAGCTTAATGTCAAAATAAAACAAACAACCTAAACTTTTGGCAACTTTATTTCCTGACAAACAGGGAGAAAAAAGGAAAGTCGTATTTGTTAGATTTGTTTGTTAGATTTTATATTCTTGGGCTTGAAAAATACTGCAGAGACATCATCTTGCTGACAAAGTTCCAAATAGTAAAAGCTATGGTTTTTTCACTAGCAAAGTATGGCTGTGAAAATTGTTCTATATAATTCTTCAGAATTGATGCTTTTGAATTATGGTTCTGGAGCTTTTTGAGAGACCCTTGGACAAGAAGAAGATCAAATCAGTCAGTGCTTAAAGAAATTAATTCAACATTCATCAGAAGGTTAAATTAAGCTGAAGCTTAAATATTTTGGCTATATAATTAGATGACAGGACTCATTGGAAGAGATTCTGATATTGAAAAAGATTGAAGGCAAATGGAAAAGGTGATGGTAAAGGTTAATAAGATGGACAGAGTGTCATGGAAACAACAAACGTGAACTTGGACATTTTGAGAGAAAGTAGAGGATAAAGGGTCTGATATGTTGTGGGATCCATGGGAATCACAAAGAGTTGGACAACACTGAATGATTGAACAATAATAATTATATAGGATACAAAGAGATTGGTAGAAGGTAGAAGCAGCTAGACTTTGAATAGTTAGTATGTAATTCTGGAAGTAATGGAGAACCCGTGGTATTTGTTGAGTAGAGGGGCTTTGAAGCTAATGTTATTAGGCCTATGTTTTAAGAAAATCACTGTGTTGTGGAATAAAGGATGAATTGGAGTGGGGAGAGACTTGAAGCAGGTGCATTCACCAGTAGGTTCTTACAGTAGTTCAGGTGTGAAGCAGTGAAGCCCTATACCAGAATGGTGAAATGAAAATTTTGGAAAACAATATTCCAGAAGGCAAAGGATATAGGCTTACAACCAAAAATAATTTATCCAGAAAAATTAATATAATATTATAGTGAAAATGCATTTTTAATGAAAAAGAGGACTTCCAAGTATCCCTGATGAAAGGTCAAAGTTGCAGAGAAATGTTGAAGTTCAAAAATAGAAGTGAAGAGAAACATAAAACGGTAAGCATGAACAAACAGTGATAAAGAACTAAAGAAGGATAAAATTGTTTACATTCCATATGGGGTATGATAGTGACGCCTCCAAACCTTAACATCATTATTGTTCATAAAGGGAATCCAGTCACATAAAGCCTGGGAATGATTATGTTATGTTTTGATGATCTTAAGGAAAAAATGGGAATAGAGGAAGAGGAATACATTGGGGGAAGGAAGAGGTAAAGAAATGTTAGGGAAATATTTCTCACCTAATCAGTGCACAAGTAGACAACTATGATGAGACAGGTGGAGGGAAGCAGCCAATATTTGAACCTCACTCATACGAACTGGTCAAAAGAAGAAAGAATACACACACACACACACATATACACACACACACTCACAAAATTGGGTAAAAAATACATTTTACTTAAGGAAAAATAGGAGGGAAAGAGAAAAAGGAAGAAGGAAAGTCAGATGGAGGAGAGATGAAGAGAGGGAGTAGTTCTAAGCAAAACAAATTCTAAAGATGTACAAAAATATAGCTTTTAGAAAGGGCAAAGAGTGGGAATCTGAGAGGGTGCCTACAAATTGGGAACAAATTAATAAGTTATGGTATATAAAAGAGATGGAAAACTATTATCTTGAAGGCTTATCAGCATAATGATCAAGATTTCAGAAGATTAATGAAGAAACATGTTACCCATATCCTGATGGAGAGGAGGAAGGATTCAGAATGTAGAATAAGATGAGATTTTTTTGGACTTGGGCAATGTGGGAATTTGTTTTAATTGACTATATGTTTTTAATTGGTTTTTGGTTTTTTTTGTGTGTTCTCAATTGAAGGACAGGATTGGGGTGGGAGGATGAGAAAGCAGATCTTGGCTGATTAAAACAAATAAAATGTTGGGTTGTTTTTTTTAATTAATTTACCATTGGGAATGGTCCCAGCACATTATAAAATATCTTACTTTTTAAAAAAGAAAATGTTTACTTTTTTCATTTGCTACCCAGAAATAATTCAAAATTTTAAGTGTTTCAGATCAAACTCTATACAAAGATTAACAGTTCTATTTTAACAAAGATTTTTATACAATTCAATTTAGGGTAGGAAAAAGGTACTTTAGAAATGGATATCTAATCTCTGAGTTTACTTGGCAACTTCCTAAAATCTATCAAATGAAATATAGTTTTGTATAATATCAAGTCTAACATTTTATGTAGCATAATTTTAAGGAGTATATAGAGTAGCACAATTTAAAATGGAACTGCCTGCATTCTACTTCATCTCATGACCCTTTGCTAGGTAGTCAAGTTGGAATTGTGAATCTTTGTTGTGGTAGTCATTAGGTACAGATATTTCCTATTAGCCTGAGAAATTGAGGGAAATTGTAAATTCCCTTTGAATTTGTCAGTGGGGTAGTATTGTGAACAGAGTGAGAAGCCTAGAGTTAGGAATACCTGAGTTCAAATTCAACCTCAGATATTTATTAGCTATGTGACTTTGGGGCAAATAACTTTCCTCATTTGCAAAATGACCTGGAGAAGGAAGTGACAAATTATTCCTGTTTCTTTGCCTAGAAAATTCCAGAAGTAATCATGAAGGGTCAGCACAACTGGAAATGACTAAACAACAAAAAGGATCATTTTTAGTGACATGGAAAAGTAAGTTATGGCAACGTTTTTCTTGGGAAAAGATGCCCCCCTCCCCAAATTGCTATTGCTGCTGCTGATATCAGCAAGAAAGAACTTGAACATAAAGGACTCAAAATTCATTGAGTGAAAAACTGCCAGGTTTTGATCCAATCTGGATTTGTACCTAACAAGGATTTTCTATATTTCTATAAGATCTGGGGAGACCAAGAGGAAAAGTAAAAAAGTGCTTATCCATATGAAGTTTATTTATCAACTAATCAATAAACATCTATTAAGCACCTGTTAAGTTCCAGGAACTGTGCAAAGGTTACCTCTATCATCTCCATTTTCTCACTTATTTTCAATCCCTTCTTGTCAATTGACTGTTTCACTACTGCCTATAAATGGACACATGTAGATAAATGGTCCTTAAGATGTTTTCTAGTTCTCAGAAGATCGCTGTACACTTCAATGCTATATGAAGATGTATTCTGATGGAAGTGGAAATCTTCAACATAAAGAAGATCCAACTCACTTCCAGTTGATCAATGATGGACAGAAACAACTACACCCAGAGAAGGAACACTGGGAAGTGAGTGTAAATTGTTAGCACTACTGTCTATCTACCCAGGTTACTTATACCTTCGGAATCCAATACTTAACGTGCAACAAGAAAATGGTATTTACACACATATATTATATCTATGTTATATTGTAACACATGTAAAATGTATGGGATTGCCTGTCATCAAGGGGAGGGAGTGGAATAATTTGGAAAAATGAATACAAGGGATACTATTATAAAAAAATTACTCATGCATATATACTGTGGAAAAAATTCTAAATAAAAAAAAGATGTCTTCTAGTTCTTACATCCTATATAAATTCGATTTTTGCAGGTAAAAAACAAAACAAAACAAAACATGTCTCCCCCATTCTCAAAAATCCCTCACTCGATCCTTGCTATCTATCATGTTCTGCCTCTAGTAGTCTCTAAAAAAAAAGTTTATTAAATTATTGTAAATCCAGAATGTATCATCTTCTGGCAAAGAGGGTTTTTTGTCCTGTTAATAAAATATTTTTCTATCAGATTTTGTCAAAGAAATAGAAAATATCTCCATAAAATCTATGGCTGGCAAAAAGTTGAGAATGGTAGATAAAACATTACAAGACAAAACAATATTCCAAAATAAATTACTTTAAATAAAGACAACATAAAATTATATAGCAATTTATAATTACAAAACACTTTTACATGCATCATCTTGGCAGGCAGCATAGTAGATTGAAAAGAGCATTGTTCTTAATGCAGTTTAAGTGAGTGTTTTAGTTGACCTCTAGCTTGACATAAACCAGTGATGTAATTCAACTGATGATATTAGCTAATGAGATTTTAAACTCTATCATAGAAGTAGACTTCCTATATGAAGTATGCTGGAAGATAAAATTTAATATATTGTATTCAGTTCTGGGCACTGTACTTAAATAGCTATTGATAACTTAGAAAGTATGCAAAGGAGAATAGACTTAGGAGAGGGAGGTCATCTGGAACCCTCAAAAAATTGGGAGTAAACAGTTTGACTGATGCATTAGTTCATTAAATCTTTTAAAATCAGAAGAAGGCTTACAGGATACATCTATTATATAAGGTTTTTAGAAAAGCAAGAATGAGAATTAC